>NC_068422.1:70019649-70763399 GCF_023373465.1 Oncorhynchus keta | reverse complement strand
ACCAGTGCTACCAATGAAACGTTTGAATTTAGAGCCCTGTTCATAACCAACCATGAAAAGAAACTGTCCCTGACCATAGTTGCTATAACAGAAACTATGTAGTTTGCACCATGAGAAAAAAAAACAAGTTGACTGAGTGATGTACCGACCTGAGACTCTGCAACACATGGTTGTTCTTCTGCTGCTTGAGGAGCTTTTTGCTCACTGCGCCCTTGCCTTTCCCCCCACTGCTGCCCTGTGTGGTAGATGTACTGCTCTGAGCTTTTACATTGGCTGCCTTCATGGCTCGCTTCATGCCTGAGACCTCTGGTATGACACTGACACTGGATTTGTCAGCAGCACGGGCGGAACTGGGAGATGGCCCTGTCAGAGAGGCCCGGATAGTCACCTGAAAAATGTATTAAAAGAACTGATCAAATTAAGATTATCTGAATTCATGTCGTAATTTAAACATTTGTAATAGAACTTGCTTTCAAATGAGGCTTTATTGCAGTTGCCATTGACTTTATATTGTAGATACTTGGTACATGTTTTCCTAGACTAAATAAGAAGAGTTTAACCTTGGTTCCAGGAGGAAGGCCCTCCAAAGCTTTGGGTTTTTGGAAAGTCTTATGGTGCTGAGTCTTGTGATCCACTCGCTCCTTGTAGGTGAGGAAATTCAGCCTGCATTTCCCGCAACGATTAATTCCTTTTTTCTGGTGAATTTACAAAACAAGTACAATAGAAAAGCACGAGTCAAGATAACAAGACTGCATATAGGTAGATAATAGGTTCAGCTATTTCTTTGTTCTATGGCTACATACAGTGATTTGTGGAGTTGATTTGGTTTGTTTTTTGCCAGAGAGCCCATTAGGCAGGAGAAAGGAAGCAGACATTGCTGTAAGACAGTTATGTATTACATCAAGGTGTTCAGCAGACAACCAAATCAATCCAACCTCAGAATGAAAGCCAATAGGGTAACTCACAAGAGTGTTCAATTTTTCTTTAAACCAGCCAGCTATAAAACTCTAACTCAGAGAGAAAAACTATTTGCTGCATTCACTGCTTTATTAAGAGGCTGAACCATCAGGAAACTGACATGAAATTACAATGTGTGACAGGTCAGTCAGAGCATGAGCCCCATCAATCAAAAATGACCCAATCAACATGTTTATTGATCATGGATTGTTGCACATATTTAACAATAGAAAAGTACCCAATATAACTAAGCCTCTTACCTGATGCTTCATATAGTGCTGCATGTAGACATGACCACTTTTAAGAACTTTAAGGCAGAAAGGACAAAGGAGATCCTTTGTGTTTTCATGCACCGTACGGAAGTGTGTGTCCACATCGGTAAAGAATGAAGACCGGTAGTTGCACACCTGGAAGGAGACAATTAAAGTATTCGTTTGAATAATAAAAGGTTCAGGAAGACTGCAAGTCAAATCCCTTCAAAGTATGAATTAAATGTTTCAATTCCTGATTGTAGTGCCAGGGCATCTCTACGATCAACTGTGAATAACTTTTCTTTGTGAACAAACTACTATAAAAACATGATTGATAAACAAAATGTACCTGGCAGACATAGGGCATCTCTCCAGGCTTGTGATTGTCCTTCATGTGTTCCAGGAGCACTTGCTCAGACTCAAAGGCTAATTCACATATCTTGCAATTGGCTACAAAACAAGAACAAATGACTAAAAATGGGCCCAACTCGCTAAGGACAGGTTGGATATATATAAAGTTATGTACAATGTATGATTGCTTGAGAAGGTATTCAATACGTTAAGGTGAAATGTACGGTTTCACTGAAGTTTCATGTTGGTTGCCATTGACTGGTATGCCTACTTGAAGATTCGACCATGCTGTGGGCACTCTCGACGTGGCACTGCAGCTGGAATGGGGTTGAGTACTGCCGGTAGCAGTGTTGGCAGGTAGTGTGGCTTTCCCAGCTCTCACTGTTCTGCTTCTCTAGCTCCAGATGGTGCTTCATGTGGTTCATGAACCTACAAGAGTCCCGCAAAGTGCAAGATATGCCAAAGAAACAAAGATGGGTGTGAGCTTTGCAATTTATCTTTAGTTTACATTGCAAAAAACTGAATGTTATTTTTAAACAAGCTATTTAAAAAAAGAGAACTACTATCCAGTCACCCAGAGCAAATTTCATAAAAAATGTTGTGAATATATTCTAAAAAAGCTCATTATCTTTTTAGTCAAACTTTTAAATAATTCAATATATGCATACATAAATAACTAACTACCCTACTTCAACCATTTGGAAAAAGAAAAACTTCATGTAATGAGCTAAATTACAGTGAAGCCGTATTCAACAACACTTCAACAGATCGTGGCCTGTGTGCAACACCAAACCTGCGCTTCGGATCCCCATGGTAAAAAAAAAAAAAGAAATTAGCAACCACTCCTTGCACCTCACTTCCTAAGCATGCATAATTGCCATTATAATACCGCCAATTACACACAGCTTTTTGTTAGGCTTAATTATGAGGTGTTCCACGGCTGCACCGAGCCGCATGACCTCTACATGTAACCGCTGCACTGACAAGGCAGGCAAGGCCCATTTTTCAGCCAGCACAGTCTGTTACCTCAGCTCCCCTAATAGGGATTTTTATGCAGACCAACTATGACCTCTGCTGCCAGACTGAGTACAGCACAAATGCGTCTGCCCATTAAAAGGAGCTTACAGAGGCTTTTCTTGCAACGTTCTGAAGCAAAGTTATTTAATCAAAGGAGCAGTTCTTACACCATCCAAACTAGCAGCCATTATTCATCTCTGGCCCCAAGTGGGAATATGAGTTGATATGTCATCCACCTGGGGGAGAAAACTGTGATGAGGGCTGAAACACATTGAATCTCCTCTCTTCACATTGAAGTTAATCACTCTCCATGGGCAGAGGGCTCATTTTAACATTTGTTCATGAACACTATTTCCATGCACCAAAACAGTACAGTAGACACTTGGGGTGGCGTATTGACGAAAGGCTGGTTGATGTATCCATCCATTACCAATAACATTTAGCCGTTCATATAAATGTAGAAGATATGTCCACCAATCTGCTTATTGGTGTAATTGTGTAATGTGTGTGCATTATGTAAACATGTGACATGCCAAATGTATTGTTTTCATTATACCACTGGACAAATAGGATATAAAAGTTATTTAGATTAGAAAATGACCTTGTTTATACAAAACACATTTTGTGCAGTAGACACGACACCCTTTCTCGACACAAATAATCGTATTATTCAGGAATACGGTGGCTTATTGAAAACAGAAGCAGAGCTGCATAGCAAGCAAAGTCTGCTGTAGTTACCTGACGTTGTTCTTGAGTACTTTCAAACAGCTCTGGCACTTATAGGTAAATGGGGTCTTCTGCTGCTGCGATTTTGGTTTGTCTCCCTCAAATCTACCATAGTAGAAGTCTGTGACAAGCATGATGCGCTTGCTTGCAAAAAGGTAAGTAGACTTCGGGGTTGAGGGGAAGACACACTCCAACAGGTGAGGACAACATTTCTGTAATTAAAGTAATTTAAATTAAAATAGGCTGACAAATTGCAATCTGCAGAGTTGATATTGTAGTTCTTAAAAAATGCCTTATATAAGGCTCTGGTTCATGCACTAATAGCAAGGCTCGACATTAACACATGTCCTCTTATTCGGGACAAGAACCATTTTTTTCACTTGTCCATTTGGACAACAAATCTATCACAAAAATCAAATAATTACTGCGATCAGAATTGTATGTGAGAAGCAAACACTGAAATAATTTTCAAATCTATTTTTCATGTACATAAATTGATATGCATATTGGCTACAGCCTCATGTCCAGATGGATACTGACATGAGGGAGGAGGCAGAAAATGTAGGAAAACTTTAATGAGAATTTTAATTACATTAAATACAGGATAATTAACATTAATGTCTGAAGGCTTGAATCTGTCGACATACTCTAGGCACTTCGTTCAGATCAAATGGTCAAGACCGGAGAGTGAAAGACAGTGCATGTTGCGCACTGCACATCACCCACCTTGAATCTGAGCGGAGGCGGCCAACATTTTGAAACTATTTCATAATAAACTTAATTGTTTAAAACCTGGATGTAGTCTAGCCTAGGCAAAATATGACCACAGAAATGTTGAAACCAGAATTTTTCATGTTCTATTAGCTTTCAAATCAATATTATTTTCCAACAGCCAAAGGCATAATACTAGTCGTGAGTAAACCATGCCAGTTTATACAGCTTTAGATCTCACTTCTTCATTTCTAACAGACATTTTAATCGCTGTCATATGAAACCGCTCACACATTGAAAAAGGTGTTCTCACTAATCGCATGTTGGAACATTTGTGTGCAACCATGTGTGCATATGGAAATATATATATATATATATTATATGTGCAGCAGTTGTATGATTTTTTTGTATGATTTTTGGACGTCATCCCAGAACCGTCCCAGGGTCTGTTTCGAACCGCATACATGTTTTATCGTCCCAGGGACGCCCTTTAATATATAAAAGCCATAAAAAGTATTTGGTTGTAATTGTAACGTTGCAATCTTTTATAGGCGACCAAGGGTGGCCAACTATCCTCAAGGTTAGCCTTAAAGGGGGCAGTGGTGTATTTTGAGACACGAATGAATATGCAAAGACACGAATAGGCAGAGTGTAGCCCAGCAAAATGTATATTTTTTTATGGTAAATTTGTATATATTTATATATATATATATATATATATATTTTTTTTTAAAGTAGTTCCTTGCATCATACAATGATGTCAAAATGGCGTTAAAAAAATCTGTCATCCTTGTCCGAAGTACAAGCAGCTAAAAAAGTTAATGTCAAGCCCTGAATAGTAACGTTATACAATATTTATGTAAAACAATTGTCACAGCTAAAGGCATGCATTTTAGAATGACTGAACTCACCACCATGTGATCTTTCATGACAACTTGTTGGTAGAAATCAAATTTACACTTTGGACATTTTTTACAAAAACGTGCCCCATTTTCTAATATCTCCTGGGCGTGGAAAGACCCTGCAAAAACAAAAATCTAAATTTCAGTTGTAAAAATAAAAAAAAAGTAAGTGCTAATGAATCTAGCTAATAAAAGAACATGCAACTGATGTAAGGAAACCCCTACCCATGTCCTGCTTTGCTTTTTTAGCTGTGCTGTTTTGGTCTTGAGGTAAACCTCGTTTGCCATAGTCTGTTTAAGGGGAGAGAAAAATGATTCATACTTATTATCACAAGTCACATGCAATCTTCAGATCATGAGGTCACACAGAGGGTCAGGAGTTTTGACCTGGCCAGGAATATCTCTGGGTCAAACAAGTTAGATATTTTGGCTCACCCCAGCTGTTGCCTTTGGCTTGAATAACTGGGGACACAATCTGGAGGTTGGTAGAATTTGAGCGGTTGGGCTGGGAAGACAATGCAGCGGGGCCCTGCACATTGGACAAGGTCACTACGTTGTTGTGGATCATGTGCACTTGAGGCCTGTGGATAACCCCAGGTGAAGGCTTCCCTGGAGTCACCTGCTGCAGAATGTGCTGCTGGCCTGCTGAAAAAAAACACATTACAAATATGAAACACAGCATAAAAGTAGTACGTGTGCACTGTGGCTGTATAGGGAATATATAAGTTTACTTGTAGGGCATAGATTCACGAAATTAATTTCCAATTATTAGTCTGCTCTGAAATACAAAAATGTGTGTTATGTTTTGGTTTGTTGCTTGCCTGCCTGCAATCAAATTAAGATGTAATGTTTCTATTTTTTTTTTACCTGGAACCACAGTGAAAGATGTCCCGGGGGGATACTGTTTCCCAAGGGAAGCAAGGAAAGCTGAGTTGGCCGGTAACTGTGGTGTGGTCATAATGTAACCCTAAGAAAAAAGGCAAACCGTTTTTATTAAAACATTGCACCAACACCATTAAAGCCAACTTACATCTCTATAACTAAACAGGTGTCCAGTCAAAGCTCTTCTGTCCCAGCACCACAATCATGGGAAAATCCGCATTTTCCTACTAGCACCGACTTTGCTGATAACTACTTTATTGAGGGAGCATGTACTTACTACAACTGATCTGTGGTTGTCTCACCTAGCTATCTCAAGATTAATGCAGTAATTGTAAGTTGCTCTGGATACGAGTCTCTGCTCAATGACTCAAATGTAATGTGCGGTTTTTTTGCAATGTATAGCAAAGTGAAATAAGGGATATAGCACAAAATACCTGATTGTTGATAATGATGGGTTGTGGTGGTACTGCTGTTAAGGGTTGAGGTGCATTGTTCAACCCTTTCCCTGGAATTATTATGTTCTGGGGAACTGGACCCTGTGTGAGATGAGCTTGGGGGGAGCTGTGTGTCATTGTCATCCTAGGGGCTCTTGGTCTTCCAACTCCACCACTTTGAACTGGGGTGGTCTTCACATTTCTTTGGTTGTTCACTTCAAGGACAGGTCAGATACATAAACAAGACTGGTTAATTTTCAAAGCAATACAATATATATTGATAATCACATTTACCAAATTTGTAGAGAAACTAAGGGAAAATCATCCAATGGAAAATCATCCAATGGAAGGACATTGTGTAAGCAAACTATCCAAACTAGAGAAAACAGACGTCGGAGACCTGACATTAACTGAGCCATACGAAGAGAAGAAAACATACTTGGTCTGGTGTTAATGGTGCCCTTTGAAGTACTAAGCTCCCCAACAAATATAGGTTCATCGTCGTCATCGTCATCATGTTTACCGTCGCCCAACAAATTAACTTCTGGTGTCTGTCTCTGCCATGGCTCCAGCTCCTCTTCCTCACATTCCATAAAAAGCTCGGACATTGTGATGCTGAAAATGGATGAGAGTTACGTTAATGTTAGCTAGGAAAAAAATGTTAACTAGCTAGTTAGTCAAACGAAGTTAGCTATGTTTTCTTCAGCTAGCTGCGAGCTAACGTTAGCTAACATGTTTTGCGTACCTGGCTAACTAACGTTAGTAGGAAAAGCTCGGAAACTGGATACGTTGATTCCTCATAGCCGTGCGCCCGCGCGACTAGTTAGTTAACGGACCTCTTGCTTATATCCCGTCGAAAAACCATAGCTAGCTACATCAACAAGCTGGAAATACAATGCAAAACACCACATAGTTAACTAGCGATACTCACGTTATCTACCAAAACGTCCAGTTGCCATCTATTTTAACTCACTACAGTAGCTAGCTAACTCTGCTAGCCAGCCATTATTAGCTAGTGTGGGCAACCAATCATGGCGTCTGGCGCGACAACACAACATAGATCTCTTTGTTCCAACTTAATTTTATCTGATGCAGTAGTACTACGATATGTTTAAATGCTATTCAACAATACCAACATTCGAGGTATACCAGTGGCCAAGTACAGAGTCGAACTTACCTTTTAATCTAACGTTTAACTGGGTGGTTTGTCCTTAGTACAAAATGAGAAATACCTTCTATGGAGCGCCTGTGAATATTGTGGTGGCTGATGGGAAATTTGGGGTTTGCTGAGAGGAAGGTTACCACTGCCTCAAAATGAGCTATATCTTTAAAATACATGAAAACAACAATTAGTTAGAGTTAACCGTTTGGTTTAATATCACACTTTAAGAAGATACATGATAGAAATAGGCAGGATTTATGACTTTGTGGAAGTGGTACCGAGTAACAAACAGGAAAAAGCGAAGCATTTGTGTTTACTCCGCCCAAAATCTTCTTCTATGGTATAATGGCGGTGCGCAAACAAACACCACCCAAAATCTGTCCACGTTTTAAGCAGATCAGCTTAATTCTTCTTCTTGAAATGTGTATTGGAGGATCACAACCAACTGAAAGGTGCATACACCGCCACCTACTGTACTGGAGTGTGAGGCCATCTATTTATCTTATCTAGCCATGTGTTTCCGCCTACTGACTAACCCTACACCCATTAAAACCTCACCACTATTCCACTACTTGTTTTTGGTCGGTTGTGAACTTGTCGGCAACTACCTAACAAAGCCCGTGAAAGCACTGGAGCACTTAGTCACAACGTTCCTATGCTGTCCCTTTGACAACATAGTCACCTACAACCTATATGTCCCCTGTCTGTCACAAATATTGAATGACATTCCATTTGCATTTACTCTACCTGTTGTCTACTGATTTTGTCCTTTTGTGGGTAGAAATGTAAGACAAAATATCCTCAGGATATTTATTAAGTATAAGTATTATTAAACAGGCTTCAAAACTTGTGTCTCGGTGTTAGCTATCACTGTTTTCTTTCTCGTCACCTGAAGCACGCGCACAAGACGGAAGAACGTGCACACAATGCATGCGTACTAACTGAAGTCTTACAGGTGTTAACATGTAGAATTGTGCGCATGTGCCAGGTAATTGAAATGTCAATGGCAGTACCAGCGTTTGGAAAGGTTTGTTTAATAATACTTTTCTGTGGATGTTCTCTCAAATTACAACACACAAAAGGACCAACTGCACAGACATTCAAAATTGTTTATATTTTACCAATAGGGCTATCTTCTGTATACCACCCCTACCAGGTCACAACACAACTAATTGGCTCAAACATATTAAGAAGGAAAGAAATTCCGCAAATCAACTTTTAACAAAGCACATCTGTTAATTGAAATGCATTCCAAGTGACTACCTCATGAAGCTGGTTGAGAGAATGCCAAGCGTGAGCAAAGATGCCATCCAGGCAAAAGGTGGCTACTTTGAAGAATCTCAAAATAAAATATATTTTGATTTGTTTAACACATTTTTGGTTACTACATGATTCCATATGTGTTATTTCATAGTTCTGATGTATTCAGTTTTATTCTACAATGTCCCCCTTTTGCTGCTATAATAACCTCCACTCTTCTGGGAAGGCTTTCCACTAGATGTTGGAACATTGCTGCGGGGACTTGCTTCCATTCAGCCACAAGAGCATTAGTGAGGAGGTTCACTGATGTTGGGTGATCAGGCTTAGCTCGCAGTTGTCATTCCAATTCATCCCAAAGGTGTTCGATGTGGTTGAGGTTAGGGCTCTGTGAAGGCCAATCAAGTTCTTCCACACACAATCTTGACAAACCATTTCTGTATGGACCTCGCTTTGTGCACAGGGGCATTGTCATGTTGAAACAGGAAAGGGCCTTCCCCAAACTGTTGCCACAAAGTTGGGAACACAGAATTGTTTAGAATGTCATTGTTTCCTGTAGCATTAAAATTTCCCTTCACTGCAACTAAGGGGCCTAACCTGAACCATGAAAAACAGCCTTAGATCATTATTCCTCCTCCACCAAACTTTATAGTTGTCACTATTCATTGGGGCAGACAGCGTTCTTCTGTCATCACAGGCATTTCTGTCTGTAATAAAGCCATTTTGTGGGGGAAAACGTGTTTTGATTGGCTGGGCCTTGCTCCCCAGTGGGGCCCACCCATGGCTGCGCCCCTGCCCAGTCTTGTGAAATCCATAAATTAGGGCCTAATGAATTTATTTAAATTGACTGATTTCCTTCTATGAACTGTAACTCGGAAAAATCTTTGAAATTGTGCACGTTGTGTTTCTATTTTTATATACACAGTGCCTTCAGAAAGTACTCATACCCCTAGACTTATAACACATTTTGTTGTGTTACAACCTATATTCAAAATATATATTTTCTCACCCATCTATACATAAAACCCCATAATGACAAAGTGATTTTTTAAAATAGAAATGCTAGCAAATGTATTGAAATGAAATACATAAATCGAATTTACATAAGTATTCGTACACCTGAGTCAATACTTTGTAGAAGCACCTTTGGCTGCATTTCAACTTTGCGTTATCTTGGGTGTCTGTATCATCTTTGCACATCTGGATTTGGGGATTTTCTCTCATTCTTCCTTGCAGATTTTGCAAGCTCTGTTAAGTTAGATGGGGAGCGGTGGTGAACAGCAATCTTCAAGTCTTCCACAGATTTTCAATGGGGTTCAAGTTTGGCTGGGCCACTCAAGGACTTTCACATTCTTTTGCTAAAGCCATTCCAGCGTTGCTTTGGCTGTATGCTTGGGGTCAATGTTCTGCTGGAACGTAAATCTTCGCCCCCAGTCTAAGGTTGTTAGCACTCTGAAGCAGGTTCCATCAAGGATTTGCCTGTATTTGGCTCCATTCATTGTTCTCTCTATCCTTACCAGTCTCCCAGTCCCTGCCAATGACGAGCATCCCCATAGTATGATCCTACCACCATGCTGCACGGTAGGGATGGTGTTAAGACGGGTGATGAGCTGTGCCTGTTTTTCTCCAAACAGTGCTTTGCATTCAGGCCAAATAGTTTAATACAGTCTTTCATGTGCCTTTTTGCAAACTCCAGGCATGCTGTCATGTGCCTTTTTCTCAGGAGTGTCTGTCAACTCTCCCATGAAGCCCAGACTGGTGAAGTGCTGTCGAGACCATTATCCTTCTGGAATGTTCTCCATTCTCAGCCAAGGAACTGTGTAGTTCTGTCAGAGTAGTCATTTGGTTCTTTGTCACCTCCCTGACCAAGGTCCTTCATGCTCAGTTGCTCAGTTTGGTTGGACAGCCAGCTCCAGGCAGAATTTGGGTAGTTCCACATTTTTTCAATTTCCCAATGAGAGGGACCACTGTGCTCTTGGAAACTTTAGCACTCTATAAATTGTTTTATACCCTTCCCCAGATATATGTCTCTTCACAATCCTATCTCTGAGATCTACAGACAGTTTCTTGGACTTCATGTATAGTTTCTGCTCTGACATGCACTTCTTCTTCTTCTATGATATAATGGCGGTCCACAAACAAACATTAAAGGTGAATGCCGCCCCACCTATAAGTATTGTCATTAGGCTTGCCGCCCACTAGTGTAGCACATCCTGGGGTAACCCAGCTGGGGCTCCAATCCAGGTTTCTCTGGTTCTGAGGCAAGCATGATTGGGTCCCATATTTATAATTTAATCAACATAAAACAATTGATACACTCCATGCAAGTTTGCATTGATGCACTGGTAAGTGAAAAATCTCAATGTCTGAATATGATCTATGACATGGTATGGATTAGCAACATCAACACTCTGACGTTATCCATTTCAGCCTGTTATAAACTTTGGGTTTCCTGTTATTTAAAAAAACTCTTCACACATATTGCCAGTTGCCATGTAGGACATCTAAATAGGTCTACAAACGTCATTAATCAGAGCTACATTCAATTATACATTTTACACATTGGTGATGAGTAACATAGTCGACTATGGTTAGTTTGTCCAACAGGTGGCAGTCTGGATTTCAGAAAAGTAATAAGTGGATATACAGTAGAGGCCCATTGAGTGGACAATGGACAGCATAAAACCAAGGCTAAAGCTTGACCTACAGTATTCTACTCAAGGTGGGCCACATCCAAACAAGCAGTGTTAGCCTTGTTTGGGGGTATTTTTAAACCTAGATGCATTGTCTTACCAAACCGCACATTTTTTTTATGCATTTTCCCAACTTGATTTCACTGTGATTATATAGATAAGATATATAACTATATAGATATACCTGGTGATGTAGGCCTATCAGACTGCAGCCAGACTGATACTACTATTCTACCAAGAGAAAATGTAATCTGAGAAAGACTCACAAAATGAACTAAATTGGATAAATGTGTTTAACTGTATAATACCAAAGCATTTGAATTCCTCTACGTATCTACATCCAGTATGCATATGCTACTGACGATCACTGGCTACAGAGATTTGATATTTTCAATATTCAGCAGTATTTTCTATTATCCATAAGTATCATGTCTCTTCTCTTGACTTTTCTTACTGGGGAAACAAAACATAATAGCCTGGATGGACCAGATTATTTGTTCTTCAATTTATCATTTTGATCGCACACCAAACTTTTGTTCATTAGAAGTGGGGTTCTCAAACTTTTTGTGGCCGAGGACCCTTTTTGTGATAGAAAATTCATCAGTGACCCCCCCCAGAACACAACTCAAATGAGAAAAAATAGCATACATGGAGTTACTATGACTTCAGCAGTGCATGCATGGCTGGATGAATCAAGTCTTGGGCTCTGGGAAGTAATATTTTAAAGCCCTGCCTCTTAGCATCAGAGAGAATATTAAGCAGTTTTCAAGCTAATTTCCTGCAATTCTACACATTTTGTCATGGGGCAGAGATATTGTTTGTTGTTGCATCTTCTAATATCCTGCAATTCTAACACATTGTTCTATGAGGCTGAGAGAAAATGTTGTCGTTTTAAAGCTTAAATTACAGGCCATTTATATTTAAAAAATGCAATAATTATTGAGTTGAAACATTTATAAATAGGTGAAGTACTGTGGATACCAATATTCCTGTGAGCCTCCTTGGCCCATGTGCCCAGGGTTAAGTACATAAATTGTTGATGAGTAATATTACATTTTATTGTATTACATACTACACTTATTACATGGATCCCTTGGCCAAAATTAGTTGAATCTGTTGTTGTTAGTAATATTTATGTTAAAAAACGTATATATATATATATATATATATATATATATATACGATTAGACGATTTATCTGGCCGCAGACCCTCTACAGTACATCGGGCCGCACTTTGAGAACCCCTGCATTAGAGTTTTGGCCCTGACCCAACTCTATTGTTTTCTGAGCCCATTCGACACCAATGGCTGAAGAAGCATGCAGCCGAATTGCTAGGATATTACCACTATTAACATTTTAGCAATTAATAATCCGATCAAGCTGTTTTTTAATAATTATATAAATTGTCGATACATGTAGTCTACAGTTTTTTCATAACACTTTCTTTCCCTTTTTCCTCTTGCCTTAGCGGAACAGGAAAAGTAGTCCCGATTTATTGTGCTGTTCATAAAAATAGTTTGCAGTTTGCTTGCTTTTTGAGTGAGCTCAAACCGTGATAGACATTACACTGCAGCACACTATGCTCTCGGTCTTTTAGACGGACTCAATTAATAAGGCTAACATACATAGGGACAAACAGGTTATAACTGTGATACTCTAACGTATTTTTAAAGAAACTAGGCCTACTCTGCGTCAACATTTCCCATTTAGTGTGGGACAGCATTTTGCTACATGTCCAATTAGTTGCAACCACCTTAAAGTGACCTCTCTCTTTCCCACTCTCTCGGTCCATATGCATTCATTGGCTACTCATTTATTCGTTGTCCCACTTCTGACACCAGTGTAGCGAATTCAGAGGTCTCACCAATACCTTTCCTTACACCAATGCGCTGATTGACACAATTTACAAAATCTGGCTTCGATCTCTTTGTACTAGTGTCACATAATGTTGCCTAATGATTGATTAAGACAGGCTAAATGTAATATGATGGGTCCTCTCAACTGCTGTCATCTCCTACCACTCCGCGTGGTGTCTGTAGTAGGCTAGGCTGGGGATATCGTTTCACGGTTTTCAGCGGAAGGATACAACACCGAATGTCATTGTATAGTGCTGAGGTTTTTGCGAAGCAAAAATGTCTGTCTGCCTAAGGTTAACTCGCAAGTGACATGTAGGGATATTTTGCTAACTATTACAACCTAAATCACTATTTTACAGTATTTGATACGCGTTACAAGAGAACGAGGCTCCATACTACCACACCCGATCGCCCTAGTTGGAATTTTAAAGGGGAAAAGGTAAAATATTGTAGTGAGTTTGTCAAAAAAAGGTTTCGGACTGGGTGAAAGAAGTTGGGATACAAGAGACTGGAGCTGGTATGGAGTAAAGGGTTGGCATTTGCTTTACTACTTTTACTTGAAAGGGCGTTTTACACAGCCTGAATTTGTAGCCTACAGCATATTGCTGGATCTTTCTTTTTGTTTAACATGCTAATTCACTTTATATTTAATGACACATCCAATTCGTGTCTCATCACTGACTATTGCAAAGCAACATATTGTATAGCGTATCATTCCATTCATTAGTCCTTGATTTGAAAATATACAGTGGGTTAGTTATTTTGTAACTTAGTCTGTCGCGGAAGATTGATATAAATGTAGCGTTTGGGGAGTCAGATAAACATTTGAAAAACGATGCTGCAGGTCTCAGTGTGTGTCACTGGTGTTACACGCAGCGCCAAGCATTTTCAATGTGCCTGTACCATTGCAAATAGATGGAATTTACTTACCACGTACTGGCTACCTTTTCATTCTGTTCAGATGTCATAATGTGCAATAACATTTTCTAAAAGGGAGCGTGGAAACGTGGATGACAATGGGTCAATTACAATTACTTTCATCGGTTGTTGCAGTAGCCTACCTTTGATCAATTAACTCGCACAACAATGTCAAGGGTCACTGTGCAGATTTATTTTCGGAACCGACGTGTTCTGGGAAAATTCCTTGTCAACTTCAGTGAGAATCTACAATGAGATTTCACTTTACTGAAGTTCGTTATTGAATGGATATTTTTTTAAATCAAGGAATTAGGACAATTTAAAACAAAATTGGACTTAAGCAAACAAACTTTCTTCTTTAGGTCTAAAGATTGGCAGGATGAATCCTCAACAGCGGATTGCCGCTATCGGAACAGACAAGGAATTGAGTGACTTACTGGATTTTAGCGCGGTAGGACAGTTAACTATCTATCTTTTTACAATGTTTTATTTGTTTGTTATTTAGCCCACGTTATTCTGTATCAGTCAATGTCTCTCCAGTGAAGAAATTGATTATGAAACACAGGAAGTCTGAACAGCTTGTAACAGATGCATGGTTATCAAAGGCAAAATATTAATTTGTCTCAGTCACATTTTTCAGACCACTTCTTTTCTTCTGGTAGATGTTTTCTCCACCTGTAAATAGTGGGAAAAACAGGCCAACCACCCTTGGAAGCAGCCAGTTCAGTGCACCAGGTAGGATTTTATCCCAGAAACCTATTTTTAATATGTTCTCTGTTCTGTTTTGTTCAGTTATAGCCCTGGTTCTCTCTCCCCCTGTTGTGTCATGTCTAACCACTGCTGTTTGAAATCAGTTCATATGCGTGTTCCTGATGTCTCCCACTGCATTTTGGACGTTTGTGTTATTAATTTTGTGAAAAGCCAAAGGAGCAAGGTTTCATATTCAACATAGTATTACTATTAATTTCCCGCCTTATCTGTGTGTGTGTGTGTGTGTGTGTGTGTGTGTGTGTGTGTGTGTGTGTGCACTTCACATCTGGTGTGTGAATCATGCCACCTTCACCTGGAATTATCGTAGACTGACTGCTGTAAAGATGTGTAAATAAGGAATGGTTTAGGCTTATTTGACCTATGTGAAAGAATGCTTATCGACCTAACAGCTCTGACATTGTAATATAATTGTAATGATCACTTCTTTATAACCCTGCCTTGTGTTTGTGTGCAGAAAGATATCTGTGGCTTGTTCGCATATCCATTTTCTATTGATTATGACACAATCAATTTTGCTCATATTGACAGTGGGGCATTGATTGTGTTTGTGATATATTGCTCCCTAGATTTGTGCAACATATAAAAGCTGTGCCAAAGATATCCAATGTCTATCAGTTGTGTAGTAAGTACAGTATGGGGTTACTTCCTGTTCATCAAGTGGTGTTTCACTGTGTCCCCCCCCCCAGTGCTGAACTCTTTGAAAAAGGCAGTGAGTTCCTCAGCCCCAGGTCCCTAAAGGCCTGGCCATTCATGTGGCCTTCACACACCTATCTCACAGGCTCAATGACTAGAGGATGTGATCTGATGTAGTGTAATTTTAGCCGGGAGCATTTCTCATGCAGAAGTGGGCTGTTTAGACTGATTCAGCTTGCTTCATTGGTGTAGATGTTTTAATAAGTAATTTCTTCACTGTAAAGGCTCCAACACATTAATCCATAGCACAATCAAGCATTATATCTCCTCAATACTTGTTTTACGTAAAGCAACAAAGCCTTGCCTTGTCGTTAGTTCTAAATGACACACTTTTATTGGAAACAACAGTAAGACAATGGGGCCAAAAGGGAGCTTTTGTGAAAAGCCTGGTGAAGTGTTCTGATGTTTTTCATAGTACTTTACATCCTCACTTCCCATTCTGGATGCTGTCTCCACAGAAGTAAATAGCTTGGGATCCAGGTCAAGTCAGTGCTGAATTGATGCTTTAAGTACAAGTGCCTTCGGAAAGTATTCAGACCCTTTGACTTTTTCCACATTTTGTTAGGTTACAGCCTTATTCTAAAATTGATTAAACTGTTTATCCCCCTCATCAATCTATACAAAATACCCCATAATCACAAAGCAAAAACAGGTTTTTAGAAATGTAAGCAAATGTCTGAGTTCCTGAGCGCTCTGGATCAGGTTTTCATTAAGAATCTCTCAGTACTTTCCTCCGTTCATCTTTTCCTCGATCGTGACTAGTCTCCTAGTCCCTGTAGCTGAAAAACATTCCCACAGCATGATGCTGCCATCACCATGGTTCACTGTAGGGATGGTGCCAGATTTCCTCCAGCCATGACGCTTGGCATTCAGGCATTCAGAGTTCCATCTTGGTTTCATCAGAACAGAGAATCTTGTTTCTCGTGATCTGAGAGTCTTTAGCTGCCTTTTGGCAAACTCCAAGCGGGCTGTCATGTGCCTTTTACTGAGGAGTTGCTTCCATCTGGCCACTCTACCATAAAGGCCTGATTGGTGGAGTGCTGCAGAGATAGTTGTCCTTCTGGAATGTTCTCCCATATCCACAGAGGAACTCCAGAGCTCTGTCAGAGTGACCATCAGGTTCTTGGTCACCTCGCTGACCAAGGCCCTTCTCCCCCGATTTCTCAGTTTGGCTGGGCGGCCAGCTCTAGGAAGAGTCTTGGTGGTTCCTAACTACTTCCATTTAAGAATGATGGAGGCCACTGTGTTATTGGGGACATTCAATGCTGCAGACATTTTTTGGTACCCTTCCCCAGATCTGTGCCTCGACACAATCCTGTCTCAGAGCTCAACAGACCATTTATTTGACCTTGTGGCTTGGTTTTTGCTCTGACATGCAATGTCAACTGTGAGACCTTATATAGAGGGGTGCCTTTCCAAATCATGTCCAATCAATATAATTTACACCAGGTGGACTCCATACAAGTTGTAGAAACATCTTAAGGATGATCAATGGAAACAGGATGCACCTGACCTCAATTTCGTGTCTCATACCAAAGGGTGTGAATACTTATGTAAATAAGGTATGTTTTATTATTTTAATACATTTGTAAACATTTCTAAAAACCTGTTTTCGCTTTGTCATTATGGGGTATTGTGTGTAGATTGCTGAGGATTGTTATTTATTTAATCCATTTTTAGAATAAGTCTGTAACGTAACAAAATGTAGAACATTTCAAGGGGTCTGAATACTTTCTGAAAGGAAAGAGGGATACCTAGTCAATCAATCAGTCAGATGTATTTATAAAGCCATTTTTACATCAGCCAATGTCACAAAGTGCTATACCTAGACAGTTGCACAACTGAATGCCTTCAACTGAAATCTGTCTTCCACATTTAACCCAACCCCTCTGAATCAGAGAGATGCGGGGGGGCTGCCTTAATCCACATCCACATCTTTGGCGCCCAGGGAACAGTGGGTTAACTGCCTTGCTCAGGGGCAGAATGACAGATTTTTATCAATGTCAGCTCAGGGATTTGATCCAGCAACCTTTCGGTTACTGGCTCAAACCACTAGGCTACCTGCCGGCGCTGTATATACTTGCACTTTCATCAATCAGTTTGGGTAAAGCATTCACTGTGCATTCATGAGTATTAACAACTACAGAGCATTATCAATATATATCAATTTGAGTCTGTTGACGTTATGTCAAATATATTCCCAACCATCCTTTAATAGCGCTCTATGTAGCTAATGCTATGTAAAGTGTTGCTGAATAGGCCTACTTTATTTTTGAGTGAAATTCGGTTTCAGTGATCATACCTTCCATTTTGCCCCACCATAATGAAATATAAAATAGAATGTGGCTTCAATTCAAGTGTTACAAAGGAACTCATTTTCTGAATTCTTAATGTGTGAAGTGGGAGAATTGAACTTAGTAAACTCTGCGGTGTGCTTTAGAATTTAATATAGCATGGCATTCATGGACATCATGTGACCAGCCACATTTAAGCCTGATGTGTTGGGCATGCACTCTGTGGCTTCCAAAATAGACCAGCATCGGCATGGTGCTTTTTGTTTAGAATAGAAAAGAAAGAGACTGTTCATAGACTGTTTTTCCCATCAAAGCCCATCGTTATGGCTAAAATGCCTAGTGTTATTTATTTAGTCAGTAAGAAAAGTCACAAGAATTGAGCCATGTTTTGTAGAGGCTTATGTGAATGGTATTTTTGTTCTATTTCCATCAATAGACATTATGTGGGATCTGTTTTGGGCTTACTGTCTCCTTGAGGTTTTTTATGTGTGTCAGAGTCACACACCTGTCTGTTCCAAGCTTGATATACTCCTTGACCTAAAGTAAGTAGTAAACTAGAAACCACTGATACCTCAAATGTAATGTTCTGCATGATGCAATACTCACGTTAACATCTATGTCCAAGCTTCTCAGTTAGCTTGCTTCATAGCTCACTGTGGCACTTTTATATTTGGAGAGCTATATTAGGAATATTTTCAGATCATGGTTTGCTCTCTCTGTCCCACCTACTTTAGACTTGCTGTAGAAGTCAGCCAAGAATCAGAAAAGCCATAATTATGTTTGGGTTGTTATTGCTCCTAGAGGGACAGACTGAGGCATATTTGCAATTCTGCTCCTTTTGTGGGTTGGCAACCTGAACAGAATTTGATACATTTCTCCTGCAATTTTGCCTTCCTGTAATTGTTTATTTATCCCATCTTGTTTAAAATGGGCCTAAGTATTCCTGGTTGGACTGCAGTCAATTCAAAGAATGTGCCACATGTTATCATTCACTTGTTTACAGAATAGATGAAGACAAGTTGTACAAGGATGTTACAAGGATGTCAGAACTGTTCAATTATATTTACAATACTTTTTGTGAATATAATTTAAATGATATGCTTGTGATAGACATACACTGCATTTTCCTTCCACTTCAGCAAACTTTCTCTCAGTTTAAAGCTCTTTCTTCAGCTTTTATCCCCATGGATTAGAAAATATTATCTGCTGATTAATTATTAATACAGTGTTAAAGAATGACTTATTCGCATTCATAATTATTAAGCAAGGATGTTTTTGTTCAGTCAGAAGACTTAGAACTTGCAGAAGTACCCAGCTTGCATTTTAAGATAATTTAACACACACAAAAACCTCTCCACTGCACATGGCACAATGTGTGAAGCAATAAAAGGTGACAAAACTCATCTTGAACGCAGCTTATCTTCAAAGCATTTAAGGATTTGGAATGTTGTATTTTTTTTGTTTAAAGCAACTGCTAAGTCGGTCTTCAATTTAAGCATGCATTTTTCTTCTAAAATGGATTATTTCAAACAGATTCAATATATGTAACCACAACAGTAGCTTTCAACTGAGGTTCTTAAAGAAGGACTGAGCTGAATCTTTTATTTTGCTCATGAAGCGGTTGTCCCTTGAGATGCTTCCCACTCCAGTTCTCCTTTTGACTGATTTCATTTATCATTGGCTCTCATTGTTTTGAGTGTGTTTATTTAAATCCACATAAGTGTCACGTTCGCTGGAATAATTTTCGGACCAAACTTCAGGGAGAGTGCGAGGAGCAGGCACAGGACGTACCGGACTGGGGACACGCACTTCAGGGAGAATGCGAGGAGGAGACACATTACGTACCGGACTGGAGAGGTGCACTTGAGGCCAGAAGTGTGGAGCCAGCACAGGTTGCACCAGACTGCTAACCAGATCCTCTGGTCGGACGTTGAGCAGAACACACTTGAACAAATCAAATTCATTTAAATTGTCCTTTGTACATCAGCTGATATCTCAAAGTGCTGTACAGAAACCCAGCCTAAAACCCCAAACAGCAAGCAATGCAGGTGTAGAAGCACGGTGGCTAGGAAAAACTCCCTAGAAAGGCCAAAACCTAGGAAGAATCCTAGAGAGGAACCAGGCTGAGGGGTGGCCACAACATCTCTCATCTCACTCTCTCCCAACTTCGCTATTGCCTCCCTGACAGTCTCTGACTCTTCCCTCTGCTCAGCCGCCAGCTCCATGTGCACCCCCCCAAAAAAAAAAAACTTGGGGTTGTCCTTGGGCTTTCTGTAGCCACGAACCCTGTCGTCATCGCTGTCCTCCATAATCTCCTTCCGTCTGTCGTCAAGGAAGGGTTTCGCATCTCCCAATCACTTCTTCCCATGTCCAGAACTCCTTCCCTCTTTGGGCACGCTGCTTGGTCCTGGTTTGATGGGATATTCTGTCACGTTCGCTGGAATAATTATCGGACCAAACTGCAGCGCGATATGGTTTCCACATATTATTTATTTGAAAACGCACAAAACAAAACAACAAAGAAAGAAACAAACAACGAACCGTGACTACAGAGGTGCTACTTGCACTAACTCAAAACAATATTCCATAAACCACAAGTGGACAAAATGCTACTTAAATATGATCCCCAATTAGAGACAATGATAGCCAGCTGCCTCTAATTGAGAATCATACCAAACACCAACATAGAAAAACTAAACTAGAACCCCACATAGAAAAGAATAACTAGAAAACCCCCCAGTCCCGCCCTGACCTACTATACCATAGAAAAACAAAGGCTCTCTATGGTTAGGGCGTGACAATAAGATCATCTCATTTTAGTTTGTAATCTCAGAACCCCTGTTTTACAAAAGTGCATGAAAAAATGATAGACTATATAAAAAAATATATATTTTATTTCATTTTAGTTTGACAAACCTCATTTCATGTTTTAAGCCTTTGAGTGTATTGCTGAAGGAATCCCTTTCTTTCAGAGACGCCTGTTTATTTTGAGATAACCTGCTGGCTGCTCTGTGAACTATTGGGCCACACTGTGTTTGTGATGCCTTCAAATGGGTACCCTCCCCTGGCAGACTGGGCCTCCCGCCCGCCACTGGAGGGAAGATTCAGGGAGAGTTTGGACATCTCTCATTTATGTATCACAGGTCACCTCCTGACTTGGTTATGGAGAACTGTGCTGTTGCCATAGCAATGAAAGTTCATTGAAGGCAGGTGACTTGGCACACCTTTTGCATCTTTTTTTTGCAGGTCTGCCAAGAGGAAAAGCATTAAAATAATGTCTTCAGTCACCCAATATGCGGTAGATTACTATCAGGCTTCTCCTAGAATGTCATTATTTTGATATAAGAAAGTTGGTGTTGTACATCAGACGTGGCTCCTTTGATGTGGATTCCAATTCATTTTTCAAATGAGCAGTTTATTACCATGTATTTGATGTTGTATTAAGTTGTGAAGGCACTTAGTTGGTGGGGACCAAACAACCCTTATTGTGACTTGAGGCTGCTGGATTTAAAACCAGCCAGAGATACATTTCTATACCTGCTTATCTGTGCTTGACCTCTGGCTGATATAGTCTGAATGGACACATTGTTAGGTGTTGGACGGAGGTAGTGAGTTGTATCTGTATGTATGTATGTATGTATGTATGTATGTATGTATGTATGTATGTATGTATGTATGTATGTATGTATGTATGTATGTATGTATGTATGTATGTATGTATGTATGTATGTATGTATGTATGTATGTATGTATGTATGTATGTATGTATGTATGTATGTATGTATGTATGTATGTATGTATGTATGTATGTATGTATGTATGTATGTATGTATGTATGTATGTATGTATGTATGTATGTATGTATGTATGTATGTATGTATGTATGTATATATATGTATGTATGTATGTATGTATGTATGTATGTATGTATGTATGTATGTATGTATGTATGTATGTATGTATGTATGTATGTATGTATGTATGTATGTATGTATGTATGTATGTATGTATGTATGTATGTATGTATGTATGTATGTATGTATGTATGTATGTATGTATGTATGTATGTATGTATGTATGTATGTATGTATGTATGTATGTATGTATGTATGTATGTATGTATGTATGTATGTATGTATGTATGTATGTATGTATGTATGTATGTATGTATGTATGTATGTATACTACTGTTCAAAAGTTTGGGGTCACTTAGAAATGTCCTTGTTTTTTAAAGAAATGCAATTTTTTTGTCCAATAAAATAACATCAAATTGATCAGAAATACAGTGTAGACATTGTTAATGTTTAAATGACTATTGTAGCTGGAAACGGCTGATTTTTTTTTGGAATATCTACATAGGCTTACAGAGGCCCATTATCAGCAACCATCACTCCTGCATTCCAATGGCACGTTGTGTTAGCTAATCCAAGTTTATCATTTTAAAAGGCAAATAGATCAATACAAAACCCTTTTGCAATTATTTTAGCACAGCTGAAAACTGTGGTTCTGATTTAAAGAAGCAATAAAACTGGCCTTCTTTAGACTAGTTGAGTATCTGGAGCATCAGCATTTGTGGGTTTGATTACAGGCTCAAAATGGCTAGAAACAAATAACTTTCTTCTGAAACTTGTCAGTCTATTCTTGTTCTGAGAAATGAAGAAATTGTCAAGAAACGGAAGATCTCGTCCAACGCTGTGTACTACTCTCTTCACAGAACAGCGCAAACGGGCTCTAACCAGAATAGAAAGAGGAGAGGGAGGCCCCGGTGCACAACTGAGCAAGAGGACAAGTACAGTGTGTGTTTGAGTGTCTAGTTTGAGAAACAGAAGCGCAACTCTGCATAGAAGGCCAGCATCCCGGAGTCGGGATATTCCATTAAAAATCAACCGTTTCCAGCTACAATAGTCATTTAAACATTAACAATGTCTACACTGTATTTCTGATCAATTTGATGTTATTTTATTGGACAAAAAAATTGCATTTCTTTAAAAAACAAGGACATTTCTAAGTGACCCCAAACTTTTGAACGGTAGTGTGCTTCAAGAACACCTGCTGCTGAAGCACAGGATGTCTGTTAGTTTTAAAACTAAACTCCCAAATACAGTACATTGATGCTGAGTACTCTGGACTTAAGGGAGCATGTTGGGTGTCAGGTGGAAAGCACTCCTCAGAGATACAGAGTTGCATTGGTCAACATGCCACACAGAGTGAGAGAGAGCATTAGCTTTAGCTACCTCCATCCTGACCACTAATGACTGACCCTACCCTCTGAGGACGTATCTGGGGGCAGCAGCGGGAGGAGGAGGGGTGGGTTGTCCTCATCTAATGATCTGAGAGCTCGTGGCCATCGCATGCAGCCGGGCCTGCCGTGTGGTGTCAGTGATGCGCCTGGGAGTGTGCAGGGCTTCGATTGGGAATAACAGAGCAGGGGTTAGTGGGAAGGAATGAGTTATGATCCCCTGTTTGATCTACCAGGCCCCTGTGGGAGTCAGAGAGCCCTGGACAGAGCATTACTGGGGGTACTCTGGGGAGCTGCTGGGATGCTGAGTTGGGGACTGGCCCTTTACCAGTTTAACCATATCTACTCAGGATTTCAGAAGGAGGGAGGGATGCAGGCTAGGAGGGAGCATGTGCCATGTGCTGTTTTTAAAGAGACAGCCATTATTGAATGGAAAAGGTGATATTGTAAATTGTGTGATTATGAACACACAGCTTTGTATTTGCAGATTCAGATGTGTTCTATTTTCCAGTAGCAGCTCAAGTCTTGCACCTGTATTGATATACGTAGTGCCAGGAAAGGACCTGACTGTTTGTGTCCAACGGACTGCATGGGAGCTCCGACCTGGGATGTTATGTTATGTGCCATCCAGAGTGCAGTGGTTACGTGCAGTACGTGACCACCCCTCTACTATCACTGTTTTTATTACAGCTTTCTCTCTGCCTACCTAGCTGTTTGGGTTTCTTCACTGGCTATGTCCTATTTGTGTTTGAAGATGGAAGGGATGATAAGGAAATGGTCTGTTTGGTCACTGCGGGTGTTGAGGGGAGGGGGATTTAAATGCAGGAATCAGACTATACACCACTGCCTTGCCAAAAAACATACCAAATAATTGTCCTTATCAGATAGGTTTCCATCATAGGGTCATGTTTTGTTCTAGTGGTTTTAAAGATCACAGAGTGGATTGTTGCACAATGGGGCATCTCTGTTTCTTTCACTCTTTCCCACACTCATAAATTCTCGCTCTCGCCCTCTCTCTCTCGCTCTCGCTCTCGCTCTCTCGCTCTCTCTCGCTCTCTCAACATTTTCTCAGGTGTTGTGGCTAGTTTGTGAGGATAACTGAGTGTTTGGGGCTGACCGTGACCTGAGGCTTGATACATTTGTTAGGATTTCCATTTCAGATATAGAAAATGCTGATGAGTCCAAGTCGTTGTTGTGTAGGCCTAATCCCTCAGCAGTGGCTGGGCCAGCCTCTCCTATGTATAGATTTAGTTGCAACTGCATTTAAAGTGAATGTGGCATGTTATTTTTAGGTCTGAGGTCTGAAATGGTTTTTTTTGCTGTGCTGTGCAAAATACCAATCAAATTGAAGTTCAATCTCTCCTCTTTTAAAATACTTGAGGATTAGTGCGTACCACTGATTTGTTCCTGGTTTTAATTTGTCTTTTGAAGGATTTACACTAATAAATTAAAGACGATGGACTCAAGCTAAATCTTTTGTAAAGCTCTCAACTTTCAATTCGTGCAACCTCATTTTGTTTGTTACCATGGTAATTATTGTAATGAAGGGAAATCATTTTCTCTTTGGCTTTGTTACATTATTGAATGAGGGAGAGGAAGCAGCCGCATGTGTTACATCCTTTACATCATAAATGGCAACATTAACATTTTATTTTTTATTTCAGATTTATAAAAAAACAGGATTTGAAGGAAATACTGATGACACTGCACTGTGTGCTTTCCTAACATTTTTCTGCTTGTCTCTCAGCTGGGAATATGTTCCCTTCCTGCAAAATCTAATAATTATTACTGAGCTAGAAAACTGAAATATGAATCACTTATTATTTGACAGTTAGGTCCAGAATACTTAAAATAGCTTTTTGATTATTTGTGCTAATCAACATTGATCAAAAAGGGTGATGAAAAGTGAGTTAATAAATTGAGAGAGCTTGTCGTTTATCCAGCCTCCTTTTGGCCCTGTCCCAGGATCCTCTCTGACTGTGAAACAGATGGGACAGCAGAGGGGCACTGGTCATGCACTCTGATTGGCTGTCACTCACTTTATTACATCATTAATATCGTCCCATCATGTTATTTCACTTTTGATACCAAAGAAGGGCTCTCTCACTCCCACATGTTCATCTCCATCACTATAAAACACGTCACGAGAAAGAGAAGATCACACAAGACCAAATGAGTCAGGAAAGCCTGCTGTCCCCCTTCTATGAGTAGCGTGAGAGTAGCATGCTGTGCTGACAGCCCTGCCATTGGTGTCAGGGACAGGGGAGAATGAGGGAACGTTTGGAACGTTCCCTCAGTCCACTGCCTACCAGGGCCTGTGTTATATTCAGCACAGCAGTTGGAAGCAGAGGAGTGGGACTCGATGGGCCTTCCTCTGCCATGTTGGCTAATTTATGGCCAGGAGCACAGGAATTAGAAGGGTGTGTGTGTGTGTGTGTGTGTGTGTGTGTGTGTGTGTGTGTGTGTGTGTGTGTGTGTGTGTGTGTGTGTGTGTGTGTGTGTGTGTGTGTGTGTGTGTGTGTGTGTGTGTGTGTGTGTGTGTGTGTGTGTGAGATAGCACTCAGCCCTCTGATGAGGGATCTGATAGTGCTGTTAGAACAGTCATAAGACACGACTCTGATTAAACCTACTAATGAGCAGCTCAATAAAACGAAGTCCTCCTGATGTAATAAACACGCTGCTGATTGCAGGAACCCGCTGGTGTGGTAGGCTAATCCTTTTGTGCTCCCGTGTTTGTTTCACCCTAAAGAGATCCACGCATGGTGAATGAATAAAGAGATATGACTTGTCTGCTTGTGCGACCACACGAGAGCACTTCTCTGTAGTTAACCTTTCTACTGAGTGGATTGCAAGTTGAGGGTTTTTACAGTACAGGTTCATTGACAATTGAGTCTGCAATTATGAGTATTTTTTGTTGTTGATGTAACATTACTTGAAATATTATTGTATAGCAGTATTAGAGTACTTACAGTTGAAGTCGGAAGTTTACATACACTTAGGTTGGAGTCATTAAAACTTGTTTTTCAACCACTACACTAATTTCTTGTTAACAAACTATAGTTTTGGCAAGCCGGTTAGGACCTCTACTTTGTGCATGACGCAAGAGATTTTTCCAACAATTGTTGACAGACAGATTATTTCACTTATAATTCACTGTATCACAATTCCAGTGGGTCAGAAGTTTACATATACTAAGGTGACTGTGCCTTTAAACAGCTTGGAAAATTCCAGAAAATGATGTCATGGCTTTAGAAGCTTCTGATAGGCTAATTGACATCATTTGAGTCAATTGGAGGTGTACCTGTGGATGTATTTCATGGCCTAACTTCAAACACAGTCCCTCTTTGCTTAACATCATGGGAAAATCAAAAGAAATCAGCCAAGACCTCAGAAAATAATTGTACATCTTCACAATTCTGGTTCATCCTTGGGAACAATTTCCAAATGCCTGAAGGTACCACGTTCATCTGTACAAACAACATACTTTGGTGCAAAAAGTGCAAATCAATCCCAGAACAACAGCAAAGGACCTTGTGAAGATGCTGGAGGAAACAGGTACAAAGTATCTATATCCACAGTAAAACGAGTCCCATATCGACATAACAGCAAGGAAGAAGCCACTGCTCCAAATCCGCCATAAAAAAAGCCAGACTACAGTTGACAACTGCACATAGGGACAAAGATTGTACTTTTTGGAGAAATGTCCTCTGGTCTGATGAAACAAAAATAGAACTGTTTGGCCATAATGACCATTGTTATGTTTGGAGGAAAAAGGGGGAGTCTTGCAAGCTGAAGAACAGCATCCCAACCGTGAAGCACGGGGGTGGCAGCATCATGTTGTGGAAGTGCTTTGCTGAGGGACTGATGCACTTCACAAAATAGATTGCATCATGAGGCAGGAAAATTATGTGGATATATTGAAGCAACATCTCAAGACATCAGTCAGGAAGTTTAAGCTTGGTCGCAAATGGGTCTTTCAAATGGACAATGACCCCAAGCATACTCCCAAAGTTGTGGCAAAATGCCTTAAGGACAACAAAGTCAAGGTATTGGAGTGGCCATCACAAAGCCCTGACCTCAATCCTATAGAAAATGTGTGGGCAGATCTGAAAAAGTGTGTGTGAGCAAGGAGGCTTACAAACCTGACTCAGTTGCACCAGCTCTGTCAGGAGGAATGGGCCAAAATTCACCTTCAACTCATTGTGGGCAGCTTGTGGAAGGCTACCGAAACGTTTGACACAAATTAAACAATTTAAAGGCAATGCTACCAAATACTAATTGAGTGTATGTAAACTACCGACCCACTGGGAATGTGATGAAAGAAATAAAAGCTGAAATAAATCATTCTCTCTACTGTTATTCTGACATTTCACATTCTTAAAATAAAGTGGTCATCCTAACTGACCTACGACAGGGAATTTTTACTAGGATTAAATGCCAGGAATGGTGAAATACTTAGTTTAGATGTATATGGCTAAGGTGTATGTAAGCTTTCGACTTCAACTGTAGCTCATTTAGTCTGCCTCTGTGCCTCGTTAAACTGTTTCTCAACCAGTTCAAGGCCTTTTGCCTTTTGAATGAAATATGAGTGGATTTGGTGTTGGTAAACATTTTAGATACACGTTATTAACTAAAAACCTAAGGGAAATTGATTTATGTTAAATAAGAAACAAATTTATTCTGCATAACTACTGCACTCTGGCAGTTTATGTTATAGCAGAGATAAATTCCTCATCTCTTTAGCCTGCGTGCTCCAGCTCCTCTAGAGGAAAAAGCACCTTTCCTCCGTAAGCCACTGTGAACATATGGCGAGGGGCGCAGGCAGCAGCACAGGAAGGAAGTGTGGAAATTGCAGGGAATGAGAGTTTGGATTAATGCGTCTGAACTGGGCATACCCAGACAAATGCAGCAGAACCGCACTGCCAGGACCCTTCAAGGCCCCTCCGAAGTGTGCCAGAGAAACAGAGATAGCAAAACAAACATATACACCTCTGCAGCTTGAACAGAGGGAGATTGTGGTTTCTCCTTCGTGCCTTTTAATGACATGGATTTGAAGAGGCCATCGGTTGTGGGTTGTGTGTGCTCATCAGGGGGACATTGGGCAAATACTGCAGCTTCGCCGGCTCCATACCTCTGCCTACCTAGAGATATTTCTACAAATTCAAATCACTAAGTATAAAACAAATTATGAAACTGATACTAGTTATGGTTTATTTGATGACATTTGGCTATGTCAATATTAGGCTTGGGTGATATACCGTATACTGGGGTATTTCGAAATACAGACGGTATGATTTTCAATACTGTTAAAAAAAATATATATATACTTTTTTTTTTTTTTTTGGGGTCACGGGGGCTGACGAAGTGTGTGCTACCCCACTGCTTATTACTAATGATCAGTTAAATTCAACTATAAGAACTCTAACGGGTCAAATCATTTAAATCCAGCTCAGGGCTCCACCTATGCATTTGGTTTGTTAACTTGCTAACTAAGTGGCTAGATGTCAAGATCAAGTATCTTGGACATTCAAGCCCATCCTAGATCAAGATCCCTGTGCACATTCAAATATACTGTATACCCCGGTATGGTACAGAAATGGTATGATGGTATGAAAATGTGGATACTGCCCAAACCTAGTCGATATCTCATTTAAATGTTTTTTTATTAAACAAAATGTATCTCTCTACACACAGTCAAAATGTTTTTGTTGTTGTTGTCTACTTCCTTGTGAGTTGTGAACAGTTTAGGGTACTCCAACACACACACAGCCCCAGTGAGGGGTTGTCCCTCGCAGCGAGCCGAGCCGGTCTCCATGTGACACAAGAGAGTAGCTGTTAGATTGGAAGTGAACAACTGAAAATAGCTCCCTTCTTTGCATACAGTCAAATCAGCTCAAGCTGTGCACCGTGGCAGACTTGGTTGTTCGGTTGCAGGCACTCTTGTTTGATGCATTTCATTAAAGATACCGTGACAAATTCAAATGTATATCTATCTATCGCTACAGTATGTCTTATTAACCTGCCTGCTGCCTGCCTTACGACTGTTTGCTCGAAGTTGGAGGGGATCCCGAAGGGGAAGCGTCTTGTCATTTGCTTGTCAAGGCCTCTGTCTGTGACAGCGCTTTGTGGATGACTGGATCTCAGTGCAGAGAGAGAGTCTGTCTAATGAAGACACTACGGCACTAGCTCTGACAAACCTCTCATTGCTACATGTGTATGGGGAAGTCACATTGTACATTGCACAAATTGGACTTAATTCAATTAACAGGCTGGTGAGCTCTTCAGATTGTAGTAGTGGTAGTCTATTAGAAATATTAATTGTGAGGAGGTGAACATAGTAAACGGTAAACTTTTTTTGGTCTGATTTGTATGATGGTTACTACCGTATGTGAAATAAGCACTGTGTTGTTTACTTATTTTAACAATGAATCAAAAACCTATCACTATACCTGATGTCTTCATTGCTTTTTGACAAATATCAGTTGAGTGTAGTGTTCATTATTTAAGATTCTGAGAATGTTTAGTTTATTATTTTAACCCCAATGTAAATTCAGTCATGTAAGGTGAAGTATGAGGCTAGCTTGTTTACGTTTTCTTTCTGTATTGATGTTTCACTCCTAGACTATGTCTGGAGGATGTGTTTCCTCTCTGAGGAGGCAGAGCACAACTGGTAAAGACATGGTAATGCATCAGCAGCCACAACTGTTTGCCATCATTTACGATGTTGCTTCCCTGTAGGTCCGTATCGATTGCAGCCCGCAGTGATTCCACAAGCGATGCCCGCTTGGTCTGAATGTTTGGTTTCCTAGCAATTTGGCAAAGAAACTGTGTTTTCAGTTCTGCCGAATGACTTGGACATCGCTTTGTGATGTCACGTCTGGTGTGCTTGTTGTTTTTAGCAGTGGTCGTTCACAGTTGTGTGAAGTAACAAATGCATTTCTTTTTTCAGTGGTGTTTGCCAGAAAACAGGGTCCGTTTGAACACTCGGTGCGGTGCCCTTTTGACTGTATGTCTGAGGGGATGTGGACACCTGCTCAACAATTAAACTACAGAGGAGAGCAGACATTGCCAAGATAAATATTTGCCCTCCAATTCAAGGTTGTGTTCAAGTGTTTGATTTGAGACGTGGAGGATATTACGTGTTTGTTCCTGACAGTCAGTTGGCAGTGATGTAAGCTCCAGTTCCCCACACTGAACACCTCTGTTCACTCAAACAGAGTACTCAGAACATAACAGCACTGCTCAGTGGCTGTGGAACATGTGGTTTCATGTGAGGTTACTCATAAGGCTAAACATTTGCTGTTCAGGCTACCTCATTTAAATGATGCTGTAGATTGTATTTGTATTTTGCACTGTGACAGAGTTCCAATGTTTAGTGTGGCTTATTTGGATGAAATGTTCTTACTAGCTCAAGCAGAGTTACAATGACTTGTTTGTCTGTATTCAGTCTCTATCCATAAATCTGTAAATAAACAATGTTGTAATTTCTTTGATGTATACATTTTGTTCTTCAAGATGTTGGGTTTCCATACAGTTATGTAGCAGTTATGTCATAAGGTAGCAGATGAAATGTAAGAATGTTAGCTACCCTTTTTACATTTTTACTGTTGTGACAATCTCACTTTAAAAAAAATAGTTCAGTGCCTAGGATGTTGTGAGAAAGGGTGTGATTTTAACGGTGCTCCTAAGCTTCTCTTCCGAGCTCCTGTGTAACCGTAAATATATTTGCCACTGATTTCTTTAAATAGTGCAGAAAGAGGTGTTGGTATGCATTTGAGGAATTGATCGCACATATGTAGTTCAACTAGTTCTAGGCATACATGTAGATCAGCAAGACATTTCCTGTCCTTATTTTTGGGAGATTGTTTTCCTCTGAAGAAACGGTAACCTCTGACAGGATAACCGAAAATATTATAGACCCTAGAAATGCTTTTAGTTGAACTTAAAGCTGGTACAGGATGTTTTTATTAGACTATTCTGAATAGAAAAGAAGGTTCTGGATCTGACTGTTCCTAGGCTGCATCGGCTCGCAGAGACTACAATGACTACGGAGACTACAATGACTATGGAGACTACAGAGACTACAATGACTACAGAGACTACAAGAACTACAGATACTATATAGACTACAACTACCACAAAGATGACAGACTACATCGACTACAAAGACTATAGAGACTACAATGACTACAACGACCAGAGACTACAATGACCACAGAGACAACAGCGACTACAGAGACTACAATGACCACAGTGACTACAACGACCCCAAAGACTATAGAGACTACAATGACTACAACAACCACAGAGACCACAATGACTACAGAGACTGCAATGACTACAGAGACTACAACAACTACATATACTATATAGACTACAACTACCACAAAGATGACAGAGACTACAAAGACTATAGAGACTACAATGACTACAACAACCACCAAGACTACAGAGATGACAACGACTACAGAGACTACAACGACCACAAAGACCACAGAGACTACAACGACCACAAAGACTATAGAGACTACAATGACGACAAAGACTACAATGACCACAAAGACTACAGAGACTACAACAACTACAAAGACTACAACGATTACAGAGACTATAGAGACTACAGGCAAATGAGTACCAGGTTGTGTGTCAGGCTGCATTTTGAAATGCACAACACAAGTACTGTGACTGACTGTGATCAGTTATTTTTATTTTGTTTTATTGCTAAGGGCTTCATAAAAGTATGCCAACCTAAGACCTCTCCTAGGAGTTAGTCTCCTATGTCCAGAGTGCCCTTCAAATGTTATTTTAATCAATGAACAAAGAATTGCTTTGATTTCTTCCTAAATACTAAACTGAATAAAATGTTGAGGATATCTAATGACTGCCAGACTTGAAAACAGGATAGACAAATATTTTTACACAGAGCAGTGCCCGTGCCAAGTTAAATCCATATTTAAATCCTCTATTCGACATACACTGCATGTAAATTAACATTCTTTGGCATAGGTTTATGCAGTGGGGGCACGCCAGAGAGCAAAATCCCACTTTAGTCAAACTGAAGCATTCATATCTGCATAATGTCTTTGTCTATTTCCTGTTTAATTCTATAATTGAGAACTAGTGTTCTGAAATAATTAGAAGAGGGTCTTTGCCACACACACATGCACAGCTGACAATGTGGCTGTCAATGCAGTGCAGTATGATTCCATGTTAAGTGTGTGACCAGTGTGCTGGGTTGCGGAGTGGAGTGGATATATGATAGAGTTTGTTCCAGAGCAGAGCTGCCACAGATGGGGCTGACAGGTCTGCGTGCCATACCTCTGAACCTCTGAAGCCCCAGCAGCAGGACATGGGCACCCTGTTCCATAAAACCTGTTACACATCAAATGTGATGAAAGTGATGAATGGTAGGTGAATATGGACTGTATTAAGAGCAGATGAAACCCGGATGATATTACAGACAGGTGGAATTGATCTTATAATACATTTGTCAGGCTACAATAAAAGTATGCCTCTGTCTTTTATCTGTTTAACTGTTGGTGTGTGTGTGTGTCCTCAGCTACTGTAGCAGTGTCTCATGACGTTGGTTGTCAGTGATTTGGTGGATGGTTGAATGGAGTGGCTGACTCATAGCATTAGAAACCACAGAGAGGAGATTCCTTCCTTCCAAGCCAAATGGTTCCGATCCGAGTCCCTGGGCCACTTTCTTTCAAACCTTGTAGTCTGTTAGCTTAGAATTGACATCACATATGTGCATTTAGATATTTCCTCCAGAGATATTAGTAATGCCTTCCACATTAGAAATATAAAATAAAAGCCTAATTACTCCCCAGAGAAGGACTTCCCTGTGCTGTAGATACAAAACCCATGTAATTTCCCCTAACATTTCACCTATCAATAGCAGCCATATTTATGTTTCTCTAGAGAACAAAAACGATGGATATTCCTGAAGAAACGGCATAAGCATGGAAGAATCAAAAACGACATCTGCGCAAATACCACTGGTGTTTACATTCATAATATAACCAGCACATTCACGCATTTATATTCGTTTGTTAACCCCTTGAAGAGAATGCTTAAGAAAACGTGTCATGTTGCTATTCCGTAGATTACTATTTTAGAATGATCTCCTCATTTGAAGACAACTCTACCGCTCTGTGTTTGTCTCGATCAGTGTGAAGCATAGTGATATTGTGTTGTCCCTGGCTGGTGTAGCTACATCTGTAGTCGTGTGTAGAGAGAGGACCCTGGAGCCCCAGGCAGGAGCTGGCAGTCAGGACAGAGTCTAGAGACTGGAGCTGGTGACAACTAGTGCCCTAAAGGTTGCACTACAGTCAGAGCCAAGTGCTACAACTAGTGCCCTAAAGGTTGCACTACAGTCAGAGCCAGGTGTTACAACTAGTGCCCTAAAGGTTGCACTACAGTCAGAGCCAGGTGTTACAGCTAGTGCCCTAAAGGTTGCACTACAGTCAGAGCCAGGTGTTACAGCTAGTGCCCTAAAGGTTGCACTACAGTCAGAGCCAAGTGTTACAGCTAGTGTGGAGTACAGCGTTTACCCCTTTTGGAATGTTATATTATTATGTGTAGTGTTAACATGTTATTTCACTTTTGAAAAGTGTATTACTGTGTATTGCTAGAGTATGCCAATGAAGGCGCCATGAGTTAAGTTGACTGCTGCACTCTGTGCAGTTCTGCCAGCCTCACATTGGCCGGCCTCTACATTGTCTTTGGCACGGGGTCCAGCCCGCACATCGTGATTGTGTGATGTTGGCCTAGCTCTTTTTCACGGTGGAAAAGTCTACTTCTCCCCTCGCTAAAAGACCTGTTTGTTCTACTCATGAAAATGCAGATAGCTGGTGTTTAGTGTGTGCCCAGATAGCTGGTGTTTAGTGTGTGCCCAGATAGCTGGTGTTTAGTGTGTGCCCAGATAGCTGGTGTTTAGTGTGTGCCCAGATAGCTGGTGTTTAGTGTGTGCCCAGATAGCTGGTGTTTAGTGTGTGCCCAGATAGCTGGTGTTTAGTGTGTGCCCAGATAGCTGGTGTTTAGTGTGTGCCCAGATAACTGGTGTTTAGTGTGTGCCCAGATAGCTGGTGTTTAGTGTGTGCCCAGATAGCTGGTGTTTAGTGTGTGCCCAGATAGCTGGTGTTTAGTGTGTGCCCAGATAGCTGGTGTTTAGTGTGTGCCCAGATAGCTGGTGTTTAGTGTGTGCCCAGATAGCTGGTGTTTAGTGTGTGCCCAGATAACTGGTGTTTAGTGTGTGCCCAGATAGCTGGTGTTTAGTGTGTGCCCAGATAGCTGGTGTTTAGTGTGTGCCCAGATAGCTGGTGTTTAGTGTGTGCCCAGATAGCTGGTGTTTAGTGTGAGCCTAAAATAGCTGGTGTTTAGTGTGTGCCCAGATAGCTGGTGTTTAGTGTGTGCCCAGATAGCTGGTGTTTAGTGTGTGCCCAGATAGCTGGTGTTTAGTGTGTGCCCAGATAGCTGGTGTTTAGTGTGTGCCCAGATAACTGGTGTTTAGTGTGTGCCCAGATAGCTGGTGTTTAGTGTGTGCCCAGATAGCTGGTGTGCCCAGATAACTGGTGTTTAGTGTTGGTGTTTAGTGTGTGCCCAGATAGCTGGTGTTTAGTGTGTGCCCAGATAGCTGGTGTTTAGTGTGTGCCCAGATAGCTGGTGTTTAGTGTGTGCCCAGATAACTGGTGTTTAGTGTGTGCCCAGATAGCTGGTGTTTAGTGTGTGCCCAGATAGCTGGTGTTTAGTGTGTGCCCAGATAGCTGGTGTTTAGTGTGTGCCCAGATAGCTGGTGTTTAGTGTGTGCCCAGATAGCTGGTGTTTAGTGTGTGCCCAGATTTTTTTATTTATTTTTTATTTGACCTTTATTTAACCAGGTAGGCTAGTTGAGGACAAGTTCTCAACTAGCCATGCGGTCAAGTGGCACGTTCAGGCAACCGAAGACGTATGGTTTTTTGTCACTAATATTTTGAAATGTTCAACCAATTAAATTGGATTACAGGCCCTCTGAGAGTCTGTGTTATGGTTTAAATGTTTGATTCATTGTATATACAATTCCTTTAAATCTGATCTCTTATATTTGAGAGCGGAATCAAATGAATGCTATTGCAGTTTTCTGAAGCAGGGTGAAATGACAAAGGCAACAATCAATAACTTGCAAAATGTTGATGTTACTCCCCCTCCTGCAATTATGTAGCTTACATGGGGCCGGGAGTGGAATGCTGTTACCTACAAAACAATATTGGCTCAAACAGCGTGAAGAATCTCAGAATCGTATCTCTTTACTGAGCAGGCCCCATAAATGTAATTTCGAAGGTCAGATATTATATTTGTTCATCACATAGCAGATGTTGAATTCATGCAATAGTGTTGATGCAATAGTGTTGATGCAACTTTATTGATTTATTTGTTTATCTATTATTTTATTTTGCTGTCTTTGGAAACATGGACTTTTTAAAAATGAGTTTTAGGAAGTTTCAGTGCTCAGCTGTTTTGACAGGGCTGGACTATACATCACTGCCAAATCATACAGCTCTAGTGCTCTGAAGCACATTTTGAGCATGCACACATGCTAAGGAGTGCACATTTTTTTGTCCTGTGATTTATGTAAACCAAAATAAATGACGCTGTGAAAATGTGCCTGGCACTCGTAAGGCAGCACAGCCTTTGAATAGAGGTATAACAGATTAGTCACTTTCTTCTACTCTGCTCTGTTGTCTGTCCTCCTGCCAAGAGAATGGCAGCATGCTCGCTCGCCCAGGGACAGACATGACTGTAGATGCACTGTTATGTCTTTTGTTAAACCAGGCCCCTGGAGAACTGAGAGGCCGTTGCTATGAGACATTAGACGTGTGAAATATCTCTGCCCTGTTTGATTAACTGCAGCCTTCGCCTTTTGATTCAGGAGAGATCATAAAGAAATGTGAAAAACAATCACTTTGGATAGCAATGCAACTTTGCAATTCATTTGTTAAATCACATTTTGAATAGTGTGTATGTCTAATTCAGTTCCTCTAGGGGTACACTGGTTCCCGTCCTATGCTGTATGGCCCCTCTCTTTCTGTGTTTGTTTATGTGTGTAACCTGTCACTCCAGCTCTGTCTAACTGTTAAACGTGTGTGTGTGTGTGTGTGTGTGTGTGTGTGTGTGTGTGTGTGTGTGTGTGTGTGTGTGTGTGTGTGTGTGTGTGTGTGTGTGTGTGTGTGTGTGTGTGTGTGAGGAGTCTGAGGACACGGTGCTGATGGAGTTGTGCATCTCTTCTTCTGACAGGTATGGATGAGAGGCCGAGCCAGGCATCGTCCTCCTGGGCCCCAGGTGGCCAGTCGTCCAGTCCCTCCTACGAGTCCTCCAGGGTAAGAACCCTGGCCCACTCACTCCCCTCTGTCTCCCTCACCTCACTCCTCTGTCTCTCTCACCTCACTCCTCTGTCTCTCTCACCTCACTCCTCTGTCTCCCTCACCTCACCCCTCTGTCTCCCTCACCTCACTCCTCTGTCTCCCTCACCTCACTCCTCTGTCTCCCTCACCTCACCCCTCTGTCTCTCTCACCTCACCCCTCTGTCTCCCTCACCTCACTCCTCTGTCTCTCTCACCTCACCCCTCTGTCTCCCTCACCTCACTCCTCTGTCTCCCTCACCTCACCCCTCTGTCTCCCTCACCTCACTCCTCTGTCTCCCTCACCTCACTCCTCTGTCTCCCTCACCTCACTCCTCTGTCTCCCTCACCTCACTCCTCTGTCTCCCTCACCTCACCCCTCTGTCTCTCTCACCTCACCCCTCTGTCTCCCTCACCTCACTCCTCTGTCTCTCTCACCTCACTCCTCTGTCTCCCTCACCTCACTCCTCTGTCTCCCTCACCTCACTCCTCTGTCTCCCTCACCTCACTCCTCTGTCTCTCTCACCTCACTCCTCTGTCTCCCTCACCTCACTCCTCTGTCTCCCTCACCTCACTCCTCTGTCTCTCTCACCTCACTCCTCTGTCTCCCTCACCTCACTCCTCTGTCTCCCTCACCTCACTCCTCTGTCTCCCTCACCTCACTCCTCTGTCTCCCTCACCTCACTCCTCTGTCTCTCTCACCTCACTCCTCTGTCTCCCTCACCTCACTCCTCTGTCTCTCTCACCTCACTCCTCTGTCTCCCTCACCTCACTCCTCTGTCTCCCTCACCTCACTCCTCTGTCTCTCTCACCTCACTCCTCTGTCTCCCTCACCTCACTCCTCTGTCTCCCTCACCTCACTCCTCTGTCTCCCTCACCTCACTCCTCTGTCTCCCTCACCTCACTCCTCTGTCTCTCTCACCTCACTCCTCTGTCTCCCTCACCTCACTCCTCTGTCTCCCTCACCTCACTCCTCTGTCTCCCTCACCTCACTCCTCTGTCTCCCTCACCTCACTCCTCTGTCTCCCTCACCTCACTCCTCTGTCTCCCTCACCTCACTCCTCTGTCTCCCTCACCTCACTCCTCTGTCCCTCACCACACTCCTCTGTCTCCCTCACCTCACTCCTCTGTCTCCCTCACCTCACTCCTCTGTCTCCCTCACCTCACTCCTCTGTCTCCCTCACCTCACTCCTCTGTCTCCCTCACCACACTCCTCTGTCTCCCTCACCACTCCTCTGTCTCCCTCACCACACTCCTCTGTCTCCTCACCTCACTCCTCTGTCTCCCTCACCACACCCCTCTGTCTCCCTCACCTCACTCCTCTGTCTCCCTCACCTCACTCCTCTGTCTCCCTCACCTCACTCCTCTGTCTCCCTCACCACACTCCTCTGTCTCCCTCACCACACTCCTCTGTCTCCCTCACCTCACTCCTCTGTCTCCCTCACCTCACTCCTCTGTCTCCCTCACCTCACTCCTCTGTCTCCCTCACCTCACTCCTCTGTCTCCCTCACCACACCCTCTGTCTCCCTCACCTCACTCCTCTGTCTCCCTCACCACACTCCTCTGTCTCCTCACCTTACTCCTCTGTCTCCCTCACCTCACTCCTCTGTCTCCCTCACCACACTCCTCTGTCTCCCTCACCACACTCCTCTGTCTCCCTCACCACACTCCTCTGTCTCCCACCTCACCCTCTGTCTCTCTCACACTCTTCTGTCTCCTCACCACACTCCTCTGGCTCCCTCACCTCACTCCTCTGTCTCCCTCACCACACTCCTCTGTCTCCCTCACCTCACTCCTCTGTCTCCCTCACCTCACTCCTCTGTCTCCCTCACCTCACTCCTCTGTCTCCCTCACCTCACTCCTCTGTCTCCCTCACCTCACTCCTCTGTCTCCCTCACCTCACTCCTCTGTCTCCCTCACCTCACTCCTCTGTCTCCCTCACCTCACTCCTCTGTCTCCCTCACCTCACTCCTCTGTCTCCCTCACCACACTCCTCTGTCTCCCTCACCACACTCCTCTGTCTCCCTCACCACACTCCTCTGTCTCCCTCACCACACTCCTCTGTCTCCCTCACCTCACTCCTCTGTCTCCCTCACCTCACTCCTCTGTCTCCCTCACCACACTCCTCTGTCTCCCTCACCACACTCCTCTGTCTCCCTCACCTCACTCCTCTGTCTCCCTCACCACACTCCTCTGTCTCCCTCACCACACTCCTCTGTCTCCCTCACCTCACTCCTCTGTCTCCCTCACCTCACTCCTCTGTCTCCCTCACCACACTCCTCTGTCTCCCTCACCACACTCCTCTGTCTCCCTCACCACACTCCTCTGTCTCCCTCACCACACTCCTCTGTCTCCCTCACCTCACTCCTCTGTCTCCCTCACCACACTCCTCTGTCTCCCTCTGCCTGGCCTTTCTGCACCGCATCATTTAACACTCAGTACATCAACGTGTTACATTACGTTCACAGCTCACTGCAGAGGCAGGGAGGGAGAGAGCACCAGTCATGTTGTGTGACCTGTAATTGGCATAATTTTATTTTCCAGAATGACCTAATTGCATGGCACCAATATCCTCTTTAGTGATGGGTTTAAATATTTTGTCATTTGCGTTGGATTATTTGCGCTAAACTGAAATATGAAGCATTTGTCAGGGGAAGCTGATTAATGTTGTGTGCTTTGGAACATTATGGAATTTTTGAATTGGGGGAAATTACTCCACCATTTGTAGATCTGTGCCAATATTAGGATTTAAAGTGCAAACTATATTTATGGAAGTGGACATCAATGGAAATATTGTTCGTTTTGGTTGATTGAAATTCTAACTGTGACTAATGTTTATATTAGGTCATGAATATTCCTTCGAAATGATTTCAGTACCATCAACGAGTGATTAATTCATTCTTTCCATTAGGATTTCCAGACTCATATGAAATATTTTGGCAGTAATTCAAATGTTATTTCAGAGACATGATCAGTTGCGTTGAATTCATCATGCAATCATGCAAAGAGATAAAAACATAGAATGATGCATGACATGAACTGGTTCGTATGGCATTTCTGTTCAAAGTGTGAATGTATATTCTGTGTCTCTGTATTTGTTGTTTGTCTCCTACATACACCATGGTGGTTCTGGGTGCCCTGTATGAATTTCATTTAACGTCAATCTCCTGTCACTTTCCATCAGAAATCAGTTAAATGTCAGGTCTGCTCGGCCCGCATTACCTTGTTTATTTTCCAATGCCCTTCCCGAATGAACCTCTACAGGCTATGGTTCCATCGGCTGCCCGATCTGAATTATAAGATGTAGACGTTTGAGATATCTTTGCTTTAGGTGCATATAAATCAGTGTTTCTGACATTGCAAGGGGCGGGCATCAGTAAGCAGACAGCTGTTTGTGCCTCCATACTGCACATATGCACACAAACATGCAACAAAAAAAACACACACACAAACTTCCACATACATTCACGCATACATGCACACAGATACACATGGATGCACACACATATACCAGAGAGCCAGAGAGATGGGGTTGTTTGTCCAGGTTTTACAGGTGTTTTGTCAATGTGATTACTCATGTAGGCCAGAGAAGAAGACTTGCTCTGAAATAACCATTCTCATTATATGGGATGGGATTTATTCTAGTTTCTCTGCACAGCAAATTGCAGGGTCCTCTTAATTGACACCTTATACCAAACCATTTCTTTTATTGGCAGCGCATGCTATTTGGGATATTTTGTAGACATAATTGAGAGAGAGTATGGACACATCATACCAACTATACACTGCCTGGTGTCCAGCCTGTCAAAGATTCATCCGGATGACTTTGACCAAAGAGAATGGAGCCAATCTCTTTAATCCCCAGGCACATTTGATCTCTGCCTGCACCAGTACATCTGTCCATTCATCACTCTGTCTGTCCGTACAGACCATGGTGTGCTATGTCTTTGTGTCTCTGTTGGCCCACACTCCTGCGCCATATTCACGTTGAAGCAGTGTAACTAAAATGCAGTTACAATGTTCACTAGCAATGTGCTGATTGCACAGATAAATAGCCTGCAGCAGCACACATGCACAGATACTACTTGGTACTACTTGGTTGTTATCCAGTGGTATTTATAGCACAATGGCGCTTATTCCCAAATAAGAGGAAGAGTGTCCTCTGATTTTGAGATGTGGTTTAGATCTTCATCTGAGATTTGGAAATAATGGGATTATTAGGTTTATCAGTGTGTTTCTAGCCGTAGAGCTGAGGCCCAGCCGGAAGACAGGGAGGAGTCTAGGAACAGAACCCTTTAAATCCATTAAACAGTAGACAAGCACTTATCTACGGTTCAGCTTTTCTCTCAAAAATCGTATTTTCATAATTCTCATTGTAATGTTTCATAAATTGTGTCCAGCGACAATACTAAGGAAGGTTTCCCAGAAGAAACACTTTTCGGAAAAGCGCGTTTCTGTTATTCAAAGAGTTCAGTGTAGTGTGTCTGTCCGAGCGGGGCCTGCTTGGGTGCTTCAAGCTAACAGTGTATGATTAGTGGACTGTGAACAGACTCCAGCCCTCCGTCCTGACCTTGGCTTCCAGCCAGCCAACGTATCATGGGCAGTTGTGGCTGCAGGCCGGCCGTCTGACAGACGGGGTTGTGCCCAACGCCACCGCACGCCCCAGCCCTGCCGCGACACTCACCACATACATGTCCATCACGCCCGTATCATGCCTCCCCAAGCCGCCGTGGTGCAGCCACACATTCACCTGGGACAGCACACACCATCTAAGAGATGACTTTTTAAACTCTGTGGCGAGGGATAGGGGCAAGGCAGGAGCTGTGGCCTGCATGCTTAAGTAGTGATTTGACAGTTATGTAGCCGGCGGTAACTGGCCCCGTTGGTCGCAGTGACAGCATGTGTTAGTGTCTGGGCCGACGTAGCCGAGAAGTGTTTGTAAATGATGAGGGTTCTGTGATTGATGATCTAATGGTCCCAGAGGAGCAGACACAGGGTGGGCTGGGTAGTGTGATCTCACCCTGACCATTATCCCCTCTGCCTTTCTTCTCGCTGGTCCTCCCTACCTGCCCCTCCTCGCTGGCCTTTTCCAGCTCTGTGGCAGCTGTCTCCACCAGGGAAGAAAAGACCAGGAGGAAATGGAGGACTGAGATGTCCAGATTAAGTCGTCCATTACTTACTACTCTTTGTTTTATTTGGTTAAATGTCAGTTGAAACACACCTGGGGGATTTGATTTGTAGTGCAGGAGAGGTTTGTATGGGTCGTTGTTGCCTGTGTGTGTGTGTGTGTGTGTGTGTGTGTGTGTGTGTGTGTGTGTGTGTGTGTGTGTGTGTGTGTGTGTGTGTGTGTGTGTGTGTGTGTGTGTGTGTGTGTGTGTGTGTGTGTGTGTGTGTGTGTGTGTGCGTGCGTGTGCGCGCGCGTGCGTGTGTGTGCGTGCGTGTGTGTGTGTGTGTTTCGGAGCCTCTCACAGGGGTGGTGTTATTAGTGAGTCCGTTCATGGCGTGATTAACGGGGAGCGCGGCCTGGCAGGAACACAATGGGGATTCTCTGTGGATTCCCTCAACACAGCACAACACTCCACTGCCTTTGAAATTACTCCATCACCGTCCGCTCACAAAAAAAGATGGATAATAAGATTTACTTTTTTACTGTGTGTTGAATGCAGAGGGTACGAGTTGGGGGAAAAAAGCGCTATAGAAATTCTCGTCCAGTGCTGCTCGGTCCCTCCGGTGGGAGTTAATGTAGTTTGGAAGGACGCATTTGACTGGAGCGCAGGAGGATTTTCACAGGGCCTGGGATTAGCACTGCTACAGAGTATCTTTTATTGCAGGGGACCCTGAGTTTTCAAAGACCATACTGTGACCGATATTTAGACCTAAGCTCCTGAAGCTGATAACTGTCATGAAAGGCCGCAGGAGAAAAAGGCAATTTTTTAAGCTGCAGGTACCTTGGTAGGATGGAGGGCGGCAGTTTTCCCCGTCATAGAATATAATACCCTGTTATTAAATGTTTTAAATTAAAATCAATATTGTCACAGTATATAGAGGTTTTTAATTATCGTAAGTGAGTAAGATTTGTTTTCATTCATAGACCAAAAAAATCCTTAAAAATACAAAGCCGCATGTGTTGCGTTTAGTGTTAGTGTTGCTTGGCAACGCTTTGAGACTTGCTGTCTTTGGCTGAACAAATACACCACCTAGAAGGGTTATGGGGGAAACATTTTAAAACTGATCTTGGAAATGGGGGAAACATTTTAAAACTGATCTTGGAAATGGGTATCGCATTTTATGAGAGGTTTGCTAGGATCTCTTGGACTGGTTCACGACAGACTCTTGTCGGACATTGGGAGATGAATCTCTGCAACTACGCCTTAGAATTGACACAAGTGAATGATGCTGTTATGTATCCATTTGGACTAAGGGCTTTTCCTAATAGTTTTTCATCCATATGTGAATGTGCTTGTTTGTGCATCCTGCATGTTCTGATCCATGTAATGTGTGTACAATTAACATGTCAACATGTCTTCTCTCAAAAAGCCCATTGCCTCTTCAGATCCACAGAATTACATGTGCATCATTAACCTTGTATTTTCTAATCCTGAAACGTGGCATATGCGTTGACAGGCTCATCAGGGTTCTGTTTTACTGTTTTTACAATCAGTCAGAGATGAAAAAAGTCATTTTTAATGACGGAAAGGGGAAAAAAGTACAGTTTCAAGGGACAGTTGACCAATTGTGCTCTCCTTCCTCAGTAATTAGTGTACTGTCATACCACTCAATTAGCCAAGCAGCCTAATAATGTGTTTAATACTCTGATCTCTCCCCCCAGGGTTTGGCAGACAGCCCTCATTATGGTGATCACATGAGTGACAGTCGATTAGTGTCCCATGAAGGATTGTCCCAGACACCTTTTATGAACTCCAGCATAATGGGTAAGTAGGTCTCACCTCTCACATGCCCACAGGTCTCAGAGATCCATTTTATTTGATTTTATTTTAAAAACTCCCTTTAGCCCTGTGTGGACAAGGCATGTCACGCTTCTGGAAGTGGCAGCCCTCACAGCCGTGCTAGGTCAAGCAGTGTTTTCCTCTCTCCTCTCCTCTCCTCTCCTCTCCTCTCCTCTCCTCTCCTCTCCTCTCCTCTCCCGCCTTACTTCACCCTCTCTCTCCTCGTCCTGTGGTGACCGTCTTCAGAAGTTGACCCTCCCCCAGGGTGGAAGTCACACCATCAGTACAGTTTTCCATCACAAAAGACTGTCTTCTAGCTATCAGAAAAGCCACCGGCAACTTCCAGTAGCAGGGGAGGTGGTGTCTAAGGAAGGGGGGTTAACCAAGCAGATGTGCCAGAGACCATTTCATACAAAAACAGTCCACCATCACCATTGTGGGATATCATTCAGGATTTCTAATAGATGCTTGAATGGCAGGTGATCTGTGATGGTTTATGCAGACTTAGCGTTTGGGTTTGTTAAATCATGCATAGCCTGATTGTGCTGCTCTGATGTTGCACCACCACCTCCATTTGTCTGCTACCAGCAGCAGTATGATAATTCCCTTCCAAATAAAAGCATTTATTTTGAAGCCAGTAGTGACTCCATTCAGATTGGGAGGCTTTTGGAGATTTACGAGATTGAATTTACTGTGCTGGTCCTTTGCCACCCCAGTATATAATCACTGTTGAGTATGAACAGATAAGAATGATGATCACTGGTTAAAAAAATCCCCATCATAACACCATATTATAGATTTATCAAACCTAAATTGTGGTTTAGAATGTCTAAAGGTTATTTATTCCCCCCTGATGTGATAGATACATTCTAACAATTAAAAGCTATATATTACACTGGCCTTTCTCCTGGAGTCATTGTGATGTGTTAGCACATGACAGTTTTATGGGCAACTGAATCCCCGGCTCATTGTAAGATTGCCCTGGAGACTGGTTGCCATGCAAGGTGGATAGTTTACGGATGGGTGCTGGTGCAGGAGACGACTGAAAATGAAATGTTATCTTTGTGGCGATTGATCACAGGATGCGTCTGGGAGGGTGGGCTCCTCTCTGTTCTCCGGCTCTGGCTGTAATTATGCTTATAAGTGGCACAATATGGAAATGATCTGCTGCAATGATGTGTCAGGGCATTAGACAATCTGATTGTGGGCCTAAATAGCCTGTGCTTATCAGAGGCTGGGATTGGAAGATGAGCCTGGTCTTCAATACAATTGAATTTCAGCAGTAATATCTGGGATTTACATGGAATTACCTAGTTTGGGGCGGCATTATTAAATCAAGCCTGAAAGGTTATTCCTCACCAATGAAAGAGGTGGAACACGCATGCAGGGACATTATACAATTATGCATTACAACTATACACGCAGCATTTCCAAGGGAACCCTCTGGTTGTACAGTACTACGTGACCCATTTTTGTTTGATCTCACCATTGGAGTTTTACAACCCAGCCATGGTCATCTAAATGGATTATCTTAATCCAAATCTCAATGGTCTGCAGTTTCCTTCGACAAATATTTGGATGATGTAGACCCTTTGTTTAGATACCTCAGTGTATGTCGTTACTCAAGACATTTAAAAGAAGATGACATGTTTTGAACGATTGGAAGCATAGGTTCAATGACTCACTGCCACATTTACCAAGCCTTATTTTTGGTATTGTATTTGGCATTGTATACGAATGGATATTGTTCTGATTTGAGTGTTTATATTGTTTAAGTGTGCCGTGCTTTACTGATAGTTCTGCAGGTGGAAAGGAACAATGGCCTTCCTTACTCACTGCTTTGTGTGAGTTCAGACCCATACAGTCCTTGGCTTCGACAGACCTGACTCACAATGACCAGGAAACCTCATTCGCAATGCTTTTGAACAACATCTAAATCAGCTTTAGTTTAGATAAGACATCTTACCTCCTAAGACGTACTTAGTCGAAGAAAAGCCAGCAAGCCATTGTCCTGATTGTATTGTGTGTGTGTGTGCATGTTTTTGTCTTTGTATTTTATTTCATGGTTTGTAAATGGAACACAGGAGACGGTTGGCTCAGACCTGACTCCATCATTCAACCAAAGAGAAGTATGACATGTTGAAAGCAGCTTGGGGTTATTTGAGGTCAGCTATTGTGTATGATAATGAACATGTTACAGTTGTTAGTGCCCAACAGATGGCTGGCAATGACTGTTTATTTGACATTATATTTTAATGACAGTTACCAGCAGAATATGCTGCATGACTTGAATAATGGAGGCTCATTCTAGAGGTCATCTTTGGCTCATTGGGGCTTTGTCTTTGTACAGCTTGGGAATAGTAGAATAACAAATGAGTAGTAAACTGTGTTGTAAATATAAATTCAATGAAGCTATTCGTATGTAGCTACATGTATGGGAACAGGAGTACCCAATGTCTTTCAGGAATCAGATATGAATCTACATAAATAGATGATGATCAGAATTACTCCCTCTTGCCTCATGTGATGGCCTTATTGTCTGTCCCTCACGAGTAAAGCCTGTGGGTTGGAGGGTGAGGAATGTGGATTAGGATGAGGAGAAGGGCAGGGTGTCGTGTGAGCTCCCAGTGATGGCACCAGCAACCTCTCTTGGGGCTAGCATAGTTCCTGTGTCAGAGCGGGTCAGGCGGTCTGCCCCCCCCCCCTCCAATCCTCTTACTGCACGACGACACATCCTCCTCAGCACACTACACTATCCATACATACAGTAGTGCAGTATCAGCTCACTGTCTCACTCAGAAGGCCATGTAGATCCCTCTGACTCAGTCACTGACTGTGTAGATGACGAGGTGGTGAGCAACACGGACATGCTGCTCATTGTGTTTCCATGTTTGTATGTATGCAAATGCTGCTCCTTGACAAAATCCAGTAAACAGTAAATAATGGTAAGCGGCAAACAAAGTGGGAAAGGATGGAGTGAGTATTATAATGGAACGACTTGTTCAATCCCATCCAGTGTTACAAATGCAATATTCTTAGTATTTATAACTCCCACTGAAGTTCTAGATTTATTAAATACTTATGTCTCTGCTCCCTTTTCACCCATATTCTTCTGTTCACTCTATATTCCATGTAAGGAACCCTAGAACAAGTTCTAGAAGCTCTAAGGTAAAAGATGATTATGGCCTATGTCCAGCCCTCCTTGCCCCGTCTCTCTCCTGGCTGAGGATGTGTCCTGTATACCAGTGTTTCTCTGAGGGAGGAGTGGAGGGTGTTGCATAACGCTGACTGTGAGTAGTTGTTTGAGGCAATATTTAATAAGCACTAATCCAGCTTTAGATTAAATAGAAATATGCATGCAGATAGGGAATCCTGCCTCTTCAGCGGGTGTAGTATTTACTGGTCAAACAGATTATGATCACAAAGAGAAATTGGTTTAGTCTTTTGTTGATATTCAAGACACAAACAGTAACAGTTGGCAAGGCAAAACACACCTGTTTTGGCTTTGGGTCATATAGTATGTATCACTTGAAATATAGTCTCATAATTAAGCAGATTCAATTGTATTATTGGGATGGGAAAATCTTTCTGCTTTAATATAAAACTAAATCAGAAAAAAGATCTGGCAGAAAGTAATTTAGTTGTTTGTACATGATTTAGAAAGATTGCCTCGAGGCTTAAAAATCATTTTGTAACCTGTCTCCTCCCCTTCATCTACACTGATTGACGTGGAATTAACAAGTGACATCAATAAGGGATCATAGCTTTCACCTGGATTCACCTGGTCAGTCTATGTCATGGAAAGGGCTGGTGTTCCTAATGTTTTGTACACTCAGTGTATCAAGGGAAGGGTATAAAATGATTTCTAGAGTGTTGAAAGTTTCGAAGAGCACAGTGGTCTCCATCATTGGGAAATTGACTAAATATGGAACTACCCAGAGCTGGCTGCCCGACCAACCTTGGTCAGGGAGGTGACCAAGAACCCAATGACCACTCTGACAGAACTACAGAGTTTCTTGGCTGAGATGGGAGAACCTGCCTCAGTCTCTACAGCACTTCACCAATCTGGGCTTTATGGGACAGTGGCCAGACGGAAGCCACTCCTGAGAAAAATGACAGAACACCTGGAGTTTGCAAAAAGGGATGTAAAAGACTCTGAGATCATAAAGGCAAAAGATTCTGTGGTCTGATGAGACAAACATTTTACTCTTTGGCCTGAATGCAATAGCGCTATGTCTGGAGAAAACCACACACAGCTCATCAACCGTTTAACATCATCCCTACCTTGAAGCATGATGGTGGCAGGGACTGTTAGACTGGTAAGGATAGAGGGAACAATGAATGGAGGCAAATACAGGCAAATCCTTGATGAGAACCTGCTTCAGAGTGAAAATGACCTTAGACTGGCGAAGATTTACATTCCAACATGACAATGACCCCAAACATACAGCCAGAGCAACGCTGAAATGACTTCAGAACAAGAATGTGAAAGAACTTGAGTGGCCCAGCTGAAGCCCAGACTTGAATAACCTTGATAATCTGTGAAAAGACTTGAAGATTGCTGTTCCCCGCCACTCCCCATCTAACTTAACAGCACTTGAGAAAATCTGCAAGGAAGAATGGGAGAAATGCCTAAATCCAGATGTGGAAAGCTGATTGAGACATACCCAAGACGACTCATAAAGCTATAATTTCCGCCAAAGGTGCTTCTACAAGTATTGCCTCAGGGGTGTGAATACTCATGTAAATTAGATATTTATTTATTTCATTTTCAATACATTTGCAAAAATCTCCAAAAAACATGTTTTCACATTGTCATTATGGGGTATTGTGTGTATATGGGTGAGAAAAAATATAATAATAATAATAATATATGCCATTTAGCAGACGCTTTTATCCAAAGCGACTTACAGTCATGTGTGCATACATTCTACGTATGGGTGGTCCCGGGGATCGAACCCACTACCCTGGCGTTACAAGCGCTATGCTCTACCAACTGAGCTACAGAAGGACCAGTAGATATAAATGTAAGAAATGTTGAATTCAGGCTGTAACACAACAAAATGTGGAATAAGTCCAGGTGTATGAATACTTTCTGAAGGCACTGTAGCCCTGAGATTTCCCTGTAGTGTCACCATGCATTCTGGGTCAGCTTGTGGTCCACATCTGTGCATATGTGTATATACACTGAGAGTACAAAACATTAAGAACACATGCTCTTTCCATGACATAGACTTACCAGATGAATCCCGGTTAACACTATGATCCCTTATTGATGTCATTTGTTAAATCCACTAAAATCAGTGTAGATGAAGGGGAGGAGACTGGTTCAATAATGTGCCATTCAAAGGGTGAATGGGCAAGACAAAATATTTAAGTGCCTTTGAACAGGGTATGGTAGTAGGTGCCATGAACTGCAACTCTGCTGGGTTTTTCACACTCAACAGTTTCCTGTGTGTATCCAGAATGGTCTACCACCCAAAGGACATCCAGCCAACTTGACATCCAGCCAACTTGTTCTGAGGGCAAAAGGAGGTGGTGCAACTCAATAGTTGGAAGGTGTTCTTAATGTACATATGAGTGGTTCTATATCTTCAATATGTTCATTTAACAACGGCACATGGAGAGCTCCCCTGGCCCTGTAATGTTGTTTCATTTTTTAAGAGTTGCCAGACCTATGGTGAACGATAGTTATACTTGTATCTGCTCCTGCATTGAGAGCATGACAGGACTCATTGAGTTGTATTTCCTGAGAGCCCTATGCTGGTTCATTGGGATGACTATATGAGTACCAGACTTGGATCTTATTTCCTGCTGAGTTTCATCTCTTACTGTAGAATGGAGAGGAAACGTTTAACAATCTGATGCAATTTGAACAATTAGTACAGATGATAACATATAAATAGACTAGTAGCAGTGTGATTTTTGTTAAGCCTTTTCTGTTGAGTAGAAGCACAGAGCCTATTCACCCTCCTAGGTGAGGAGGAAGGGTGTTCAGGGTTACTGTACGCTGCTTCAGGTGTCAGTTTAAATAAGTCCTCCACTCATTTCTCACTCATTTCTCACTCCTTTCAAGTCTGTTGGCTTTGAGCTTCTTCATTCACCTTGGGTGAGTTCTATTCGAAATATTTTTGGCGGTGTTTGCTCTTTTCCTTCAGTTTGGCATAGACAAGGCCTATATGTACCATTAAAGACAGAGGCTAGGAAGAGCTATTGACTTTCAACCTGGCTCTCAGATGGCACTTGGTAATCATTGCTTCATTTCGCAAGACAGGATTTATTCCGTGAGTCACGTTGATGGCTGTGCGTCAAAGAAGAAGAGAAAGAAGGGGAAATGTCCTACAAGGACATCCAGAAACATGAAACATCGTTGCTGTCTGTTGATCACTTTTCTATTTTTTTGCAGCAAAAAATCTGTTGCAACCTTCCTCTTGACAGTTGAAGTAGGTTTGATGACCATTGTTTACTGAGTGTGTTGAAAGTGATTTAATGAGAGTTTGAGTATGAGAGTTAGTGTGTGTGTGTGTGTGTGTGTATAGAGTACATATGTAGAGTATGTATGTATACAGTACCAGTCAAAGGTTTGGACACACCTACTCATTCAAGGTATTTTCTTTATTATTCTGCATTCTAGAATAATAGTGAAGACATCAAAACTATGAAATAACACATGGAATCATGCAGTAATGAAAAAAGATGACAGCTTTGCATACTCTTGGCATTCTCTCAACCAGTTTCATGAGGAATGCAGTCTTACAGTCTTGAAGGAGTTCCCACATATGCTGAGCACTTGTTGGCTGCTTTTCCTTCACTCTGTGGTCCAACTCATCCAAAACCATCTCAATTGGGTTGAGGTCGGGTGATTGTGGAGGCCAGGTCATCTGATACAGCACTCCATCACCCTCCTTCTTGGTCAAATAGCCCTTACACAGCCTGGAGGTGTGTTTCGGGTCTTTGTCCTGTTGATAAAGAAATTATAGTCCCACTAAGCGCAAACCAGATGGGATGGAGTATCGCTGCAGAATGCTGTGGTACCCATGATGGGTAAGTGTGCCTTGAATTCTAAATAAATCACAGACAGTGTCACCAGCAAAGCACCATCACACCTCCTCCTCCATGCTTCACGGTGGGAACCACACATGGGGAGATAATCCGTTCACCTACTCTGCGTCTCACAAAGACACGGCGGATGGAACCACAAATCTCACATTTGGACTCATCAGACCAAAGGACAGATTTCCACCGGTCTAATGTCCATTGCTGGTTTTTCTTGGCCCAAGCAAGTCTCTTCTTATTGGTGTCCTTTAGTAGTGGTTTCTTTGCAGCAATTCAACCATGAAGGCCTGATTCACGCAGTCTCCTCTGAACAGTTGATGTTGAGAAGTGTCTGTTATTTGAACTCTGTGAAGCATTTATTTGGGCTGCAATTTGAGGTGCAGTTAACTCTAATGACCTTATCCTCTGCAGCAGAAATAACTCTGGGTCTTCCTTTCCTGTGGTGGTCCTCATGAGAGCCAATTTCATCATAGTGCTTGATAGCTTTTACAACTGTACTTGAAGAAACTTTAAAATTTCTTGACATTTTCCAGATTGACTGACCTTCATGTCTTAAAGTAATGATGGACTGTAATTTCTCTTTGTTAATTTGAGCTGTTCTTGCCATAATATGGACTTGGTCTTTTGCCAGATAGGGCTATCTTCGGCATTCCACCCCTACCTTGTCACAACACAGCTGATTGGCTCAAATGCATTCAGAAGGAAATAAATTCCGCAAATTAACTTTTAAGAAGGCATACCTGTTAATTGAATTTGAAATGCATTCTAGGTGACTACCTCATTAAGCTGTTTGATAGAATGCCAAGAGTGTGGAAAGCTGTCATCAAGGTAAAGGGTGGCTACTTTGAAGAATTTCAAATATAAAAAATATTTTGATTTGTTTAATACTTTTTTGGTTACTACATGATTCCTTGTGAGTTATTTCATAGTTTTGATGTCTTCACTATTAATCCATAATGTAGAAAATAGTCAAATAAAGAAAAACCCTTGAATGAGAAGGTGTGTGCAAACTTTTGACTAGTACTGTATGTGTGTGTTCAGCCATGTGACTGTGTCTGTATTAATAACTCTGCTGAGCTGCTACGATGCACCCTCACGTTCCTCCAGCGCACCTCATACGCTCTGTGTGTGTCTAGTACTATGAAAACAAATCTGATTAATATGACTAACTCACCACACACTCACAGGCCTTCTGTCGTTAGACTTGATTTGGTGGGCTAATGGTATTTCCACTTTACGTCATGTCTGAAATGGCATGGGACTGTATTTCGAGTCACCCATTATGATCTCAGAGCTGTGTGTTGTGTTGCCTTCCAGTTGTTGAACACCATCCTAGGGATTACTGTGAAAAGTCCCTTAACTAACCTGCTTAAACACGGCTCATATTTCCAGATAAATTAAATCTATTAAATGGCAGTTAATGGAGCAGGGGAGTCTGTGGCCTGGGCCCCAGAGACAGACTGTCTCCTCTGGAGACAGTGGTTACTGGGTTTCCATCTGATACCACTGGGACCGTCACCAAATACCTTGGACTCCTAACCCTAATTCATTTGTAATAGATGAAATTGATCTGTAACAGATTTTTATTTTCATAGAAAGTGTTGTCTCTATGTCAATTCATTTGTATTTTTTTCATATAATTCCCTGGAGGAAAGTGCTTTTTAGTTTTCAGGCCAGAATATGTGGAGACTAGGTTCCACAGGCTCCTTTATTGAAAATGTGAGGCCTTCTCCAGAGCTACTCAACAGCCAGGCCTTGGACCAGTCTTAAAGTCTGTGTATAGGCTCAGGAAAAGTACACAGACTGACATGCTTTCGCTGTTGATAGATGGACGAGAGGAGAGCAGTGAAAACAGAGTTTAAATCACAATCTGTCCTTGAAGGCCAGCCAACCCCTGTTAGTGTGTCCAAGACCACTGTGACCACGTGTCCAAGTGCATCAGTGCTTTTCATACAACAATTTCAATGTGGATGAAAGTACACCTTTTTTAAAAGCAGCATTGCTCAGTATCCTTGGAACAGATGAATATCACACAGTTTAAATTGAACAGTTTCCAAGAATAGTTTGTGCTGCTTGCCTTATCTGGGTAATTAAAGCTGTAATGCTTGCTGTCACCAGGAAAATAATTGTGGAGCCCATGCAGCACTAGTTTCTGAGATTTGCATCCTCATTGCCAGCCTGCAGAGTGTTCTGCAGTTAGCCCTCCTCTCTCTCCTCCTCTCTCCCCTCTCTTCTCCCTCGGCTTTCTGCTAAATGAATTCTCCCTGCACAGAAGAATTGTTCTCATCTGTTTTTCCTCTCCTTTTGATGAAACGTAATGGGTTTCCAGGAAATGAAGTGATGCAGTCGTTTAGTGACAATGCAAAGTGTTCAGAGCATTTTGTTGCCCAGGGTTTTGTGCATAAGAGGGGCCATGACAGCGCCAAGATGTATTCTCCCTGCCTTTTGTGCAGCGGGGGGAAAAATCAATCTCTCTCAGTGCCTCGTAGTGTCTTTTTCTACTTTTCCTTTTTAATTGTTCCTTAAGGCTTATCATGGAGAGCCAAATCCCACATGGCGCTAGTATCCCGAGCGTGTTTAACTGGTGCAGGTGTCGGTGTGCTCGCCATTCTGTCCCGCGAGGGCGCCTCCCCCGACCCAGGCTGTGATTGCGGCCAGGTGCTGCTCAGGTGTTCACCCGGGTACTTCTGCATTTTGGGTCACAGGTGCTGCCTAGGCTGCTCCTTCTCCTCTCCTCCGTCTGTCACTCACTCGCTCCTGCTTGCACCCCCCTTCTCTCTGATTGCGCCCCCCTCTCTCTCTCTGTCTCTCTGTCTCTTCTCTTTCTCCTGGTTACGCTCAAATCTCCACCCCCCCACACACCACCACACACACACACACACACACACACACACAGATGGTGAGCTGTACTCACAGGTGTGAGTAACAGTAGATCATTAAGGACTGTGAGTGATTGTGGTGGTTGGTCCTTTAACCATACTCACTGTTAGCTCAACTGAACTAGAGATGGAATAGATGATATTATCCCTTTGTCTACTCCACTGGTACCACATGATGAGAGAAGACTGGTTTGTAATGAATCCACTCTTGTGTGAAGGCACAAGGCCTTAGCACAGTGAGAGCACACTTCTGCAACCATTTCAAGCATATGTATTGCTACTTGTGATATGTTTACTGGGTACTAAACAATAGGTGAATATATATATTTTTTGTGTTGTTTTTCTGTGCATCTTTGAATGTGTCTAGTGTTATTCTGTGTGTCAGGCCAGCAGAGGAGGAGAAAGAAAGAGGGTGGAGAGGGAGGAGAGGGGAGGCGCGGGGAGAGGAGGTGTGGTGCGCTGTAGTCTAGTGGATGTAGCCGGTCATTATGCAGAGCTGCAGGGTGCGCTTATCTGTTACTGTGCTCAGTGGAGCGTGAAGAGCTGAAGACGAGCTGAAAGGGCACAAATCCCTCTCCTCCATGCCGCGCTCCCTCCCCACCCCACTCACCCCCACCCGGTCCCTGCCCTGCCCTGCCCTCCTCAGGCCCTGGCCCCAGTGCTGTCAGTGTGGCGTTGCCCAGCCCAGCTGCAGAGGGGGCTGTCTGTCCAAGAAGGAGAGCCAGGGGAGAGGTGAGGTGATGTAACAGGTCCCTGAGGGGCAGCTGCAGCAGCGGAGGGACGATGACAGTAATTACAGGTCCAGCCAGTCAGTCTAGGAACATCTGGAAATATCATCCTTTTCCACTGCATGTGATATTGTATCATATTGTTCATGATAGTCACCTCACCTCCACTGATTCTGACAGCACAGCATACTGTACATCATAGTGAAATATTTCTGGTGTTGGTTTGACTGTGGATTATAAGCATTCAGTAAAACCAGCTATTCTTTTAATTCCCGTTTCATGAAATATATGGGCGTTTGATTGTTCAGTAATTCACATCCTGTCTCCACTACCTTGTCTGCTGTTTCCCTTGGTGACAAAGCCAACCCACTCCTGTAAAGCCCACCTAAAGTCAGGCAAGCCTATTCCCATAGAAATCTCTGTAATGCTAAATGACACATCAAAAAGCGTAGCTCGGTGCGTTGCTCAAATGTGAGATACTACATCTACAGCAAGGAAGGATTTTCAGAATAGTGGAGGCAGTGTCTTACTAGGGTTTGACGACTGAATCATGAGCTGCCAGCATTTAGCCAATCCCTTTATACACACATCTAAAGAATCTGCCTACAATCACTATTGGAAAGCATCCATACTTTTAGCAGAGACTAGGCATTCTCTCTCTCTCTCTCTCTCTCTCTCTCTCTCTCTCTCTCTCTCTCTCTCTCTCTCTCTCTCTCTCTCTCTCTCTCTCTCTCTCTCTCTCTCTCTCTCTCTCTCTCTCTCTCTCTCTCTCTCTCTCTCTCTCTCTCTCTCTCTCTCTCTCTCTCTCTCTCTCTCTCTCTCTCTCTCTCTCTCTCTCTCTCTCTCTCTCTCTTTTCTTCATCTCGCTGTACTTTGTCCATGTCACACTCTCTTCTTGACCACTTCCTTTTTCCTACCTTCTCCCTCCCTTTGCCCCCTTTGTTTGCTTCCCCCCCACACCCCTCTTTATCCCTCATATTCTCTCTCTCTTTCTTCCTCCCCCATTTCCCTCTCTCTCTCTCTGTCCCCTTTCTCTCTTCTGTAGATTTACGCTCCCCTTACACTAGCAGGCTGATGCCAATAAAACTGATGCCAATAAAAATGTTAGTGATTGTTAAATGAAAACACAAAGTTGAAGGGCAATGATTCATTAGGAAGGAATGCTGCCAGTGGAACAGCTCAAGTCTCCTGACTCCACCACTGCACTGCATCTCCATCACAGACACACTATTGGCTACTGTACCTCCATATATCTGTTGGAATGTGTCCGTCCGTCTGCCGGTCTCTGGCATTGTGCTCTATCTTGTTCCCTGATGGAGAGTCTTGCCAGGCTCCATGTCCAGCCAGTTCAGTAGCAGAGTTTTAACACTGAAGTACTGCGCTGAGCTCTCTGTGACTCAGTGTTGCGTGAGTTGAGGTAGTCTGAGCTTTCACATGTCCTTTGATTCAGCGAAAGGGCAAGGTGAGGCAGTTGTACAAAAACCATCAACAACGATTTTTTTAGGTACAGCTTGGGATGACTCTATTCAGGGAGGCCAGCCTTGAGAACTTTTTACTGAGGTGATTCTCCTTAAGGGGCCAATCAGGAGTTGGTACATACATTATATCCAAAATATAAGCATATTTTACTCCAATGTTTGTAAACAAAGTTAATGTAAACAAAAACTGTGTTGCTTTAAAACATGGTTAAAACGATCATTTTGATCTCATGGCTAGTCAGTCCTTGCCTCCATAGCTCTGTCTATGAGAGTGGTTATATTTCTCAAGCCCCATCTGTCAGCAGTTTACCAAAACATGTGGAGGTGTGGCCATTGTTTGAGCTCCGGATTGGCTCTTTAAAGTGTGATGAGATGCTACATTTCTACATGAGATACAGTGCTTATAAAAAAGTATTTGCAACGTTCTAATGTTCTCAACTTTTGCATATTTTTGATACTGAATATTATCAGATCTTCCAAGACCTAATATTAGATAAAGGGAACCTGAGTGAACAAATAATACAACAATTACAAACTTATTTCATTTCTTTCATAAACAAAGTTATGCAACACCCAATGCCCCTGTGTGAAAAATGAATTGCCCCTTACACTAAATAACTGGTTGTGCCCCTTCAGCTGCAATGACTCCAAACGCTTCCTGTAGTTGTTGATCAGTCTCTCACATCCCTGTGGAGGAAGTTTGGCCCACTCTTCCACACAGAACTGCTGTCACTCAGCAACATTTGTGCGTTTTCAAGCATGAACTGCTCATTTCAAGTCCTGCCACAACATCTCAATTGGGACTAACTTGTAATTTGTTGCTTTTTAGCCATTTTCATATACTTTAGACTTGATTTTGTCTTTTGGATCATTGTCTTGCTGCATGACCCAGCTGCACTTCAGTTTCAGCTCACAGACGGATGGCCTGACATTCTCCTGTAGAATTCTCTAATATAGACCAGAATTCATGGTTCCTCCTATTAAGGCAAGTCTTCCAGGTCCTGAGACAGCAAAGCATCCCCAAACCATCACATTTGTAAACTCAGGTTCACTTGATCTAATATTAGGTTTTGGTTGAAGATCTGATAACATTCAGTATAAAAAATATGCAAAAATAAAGAAAATCAGAAAGGAGGCAAATACTTTTTCATGGCTCTGTATTGCTGGCACTGTATTGCTGGCACTGTATTGATGGCACTGTATTGATGGCTCTGTATTGATGGCACTGTATTGCTGGCACTGTATTGATGGCTCTGTATTGCTGGCACTGTATTGATGGCTCTGTATTGATGGCTCTGTATTGATGGCACTGTATTGCTGGCACTGTATTGATGGCTCTGTATTGATGGCTCTGTATTGATGGCACTGTATTGATGGCACTGTATTGATGGCTCTGTATTGATGGCACTGTATTGATGGCACTGTATTGATGGCTCTGTATTGCTGGCACTGTATTGCTGGCACTGTATTGATGGCTCTGTATTGATGGCACTGTATTGATGGCACTGTATTGATGGCACTGTATTGATGGCATTGTATTGATGGCACTGTATTGATGGCACTGTATTACTGGCACTGTATTGATGGCATTGTATTGATGGCACTGTATTACTGGCACTGTATTGATGGCACTGTATTGATGGCACTGTATTGCTGGCACTGTATTGATGGCACTGTATTGATGGCACTGCATTGATGGCACTGTATTGATGGCACTGTATTGATGGCACTGTATTGATGGCACTGTCATTGGCACTGTCCTTCTGAGTTTGCAGATTTTATTTTATTTTTTACATTTATTTAACTAGGCAAGTCAGTTAAGAACAAATTCTTATTTTCAATGACGGCCTAGGAACAGTGGGTTAACTGCCTGTTCAGGGGCAGAACGACAGATTTGCATCTTGTCAGCTCGGGGATTTGAACTTGCAACCTTCCGGTTACGAGCCCAACGCTCTAACCACTAGGCTCCCCTTCTCCCACTCTCCTTCTATCTCCCGCCCCATGTAACCTTGAGAGCACACAGGCGGCGCTACAGTTGTTTCTTCAAGGAGTCTAGCAGGAATAATTTACTTTGTCCCCATAACCCAGACTGACAGTGTGATCACACACCCATTCATAAACCTCTGTGTTTAAGGCCTTGTTGGGATGAATCAACCCAATTCAATTCATAGGACTTCATGTTTAGAGTGCTGGGGCCAGTTGTGTGTCTGTGCCCTGTACTCCTACAGAGCCATGCAGGTGCACTACTCCAGCCCTCACACACTCCAGTCCACACACATACCACACACTCCACACACACCTGGCCCAGGGATCTCAGGTGGCAAACACAGCGCCCGCCACAGCCTCCCCTAAAAATATCCTCCCACATGGATCCGATTCATGGAGAGAAATTCATGTAGCAAATGAATCAATGTAATCGTGTGAGTTTTCAGACGTGCTCGTCCCAGGAGCAGGGCAGCACAATCCCCTCCTCCCAGGATACGTAGGGAATCCACAGTGTCATTACCCTGCCTGTGTAATATAATCCAACCTGCAGGGTTTGGCACACCTCCACTGAGCACACACACACACACACACACACCTCCACTGAGCACACACACACACACACACACACACACACCTCCACTGAGCACACACACACCAATCCTCCCCACTTCGTTCCTGTTCATCCATATTAAATCTTTCATTACACATATCTTATTTTATTCATTGCTTCCCGTCCTAGCCTAGAGCGCTGTGGCTTAATGAGATATTAATCCTGTGTTTCAGCTGGAACATTTATATTTACCTGGGAACAGATCTGGTTCCATTCTCTTTGTCATTGTGTACTCACCTTTGTTATGTTTCATTAACTGTACACGAAAGGTTGTCTTCTATATAAATGATTATCCACCTACATGAGCTCTAACTTTGCATCTTTCTGTTATCTCTGTAGGTTTCAGTTAGCCACAGAAACAGGGGAACTGGAGCAAACACTAAGTACATGTTAAAACACTAAGTACATGTTAAAACACTAAGTACATGTTAAAACACTAAAAAGCATGAAATAGCATAAACTCTGCCACACCTGACCTGTGATTCAGTTAGAGCCCTCACAGAGAGCTGGATGAATGTCTGTCAGAATGTCCCCTGTTTCCCCTGCCCAAGCTTAGCCTCCCCTCCTCTTTCTCTCCTTCTATCCACCTCCTCCCCTCCTCCCCTCTCCTTCCACCCCCCTCCTCCCCCTCTCCTTCTATCCACCTCCTCCCACTCTCCTTCTATCCCCCTCCTCCCACTCTCCTTCTATTCCCCTCCTCCCCCTCTCCTTCTATTCCCCTCCTCCCCCTCTCCTTCTATCCCCCTCCTCCCCCTCTCCTTCTATCCTCCCCCTCTCCTTCTATCCCCTGCCTCCCCCTCTCCTTCTATCCCCCTCCTCCCACTCTCCTTCTATCCCCCTCCTCCCCCTCTCCTTCTATCCCCCTCCTCTCCTTCTCCTTCTATCCCCCTCCTCCCCCTCTCCTTCTATCCCCCTCCTCCCCCTCTCCTTCTATCCACCTCCTCCCCCTCTCCTTCTATCCCCTTCCTCCCCCTCTCCTTCTATCCACCTCCTCCCCCTCTCCTTCTATCCACCTCCTCCCCCTCTCCTTCTATCCACCTCCTCCTCTCCTTCTATCCCCCTTCTCTCCTTCTCTTTCTATCCCTCTTATTTTAACCACCTCCTCCTCCTCTCCTTCTATCCCCCTTCTCTCCTTCTCTTTCTATCCCTCTTATTTTAACCACCTCCTCCCCCTCTCCTTCTATCCCCCCTCCTCCCCTCTCCTTCTATCCCCCTCCTCCCCTCTCCTTCTATCCACCTCCTCCCCTCTCCTTCTATCCCCCTTCTCTCCTTCTCTTTCTATCCCTCTTATTTTAACCACCTCCTCCCCCTCTCCTTCTATCCCCCTCCTCCCCTCTCCTTCTATCCCCCTCCTCCCACTCTCCTTCTATCCACCTCCTCCTCCTCTCCTTCTATCCCCCTTCTCTCCTTCTCTTTCTATCCCTCTTATTTTAACCACCTCCTCCTCCTCTCCTTCTATCCCCCTTCTCTCCTTCTCTTTCTATCCCTCTTATTTTAACCACCTCCTCCCCCTCTCCTTCTATCCCCCTCCTCCCCCTATCCTTCTATCCCCCTCCTCCCCTCTCCTTCTATCCCCCTCCCCCCTCTCCTTCTATCCCCCTCGTCTCCTTCTCCTTCTATCCCCCTCCTCCTCCTCTCCTTCTATCCCCTCTTCCCCCTCTCCTTCTATCCCCCTCGTCTCCTTCTCCTTCTATCCCCCTCCTCCCCCTCTCCTTCTATCCACCTCCTCCTCCTCTCCTTCTATCCCCCTTCTCTCCTTCTCCTTCTATCCCTCTTATTTTAACCACCTCCTCCCACTCTCCTTCTATTCCCCTCCTCCTCCTGTCCTTCTATCCCCCTCCTCCCCCTCTCCTTCTATCCACCTCCTCCTCCTCTCCTTCTATCCCCCTTCTCTCCTTCTCCTTCTATCCCTCTTATTTTAACCACCTCCTCCCCCTCTCCTTCTATTCCCCTCCTCCTCCTGTCCTTCTATCCCCCTCCTCCCCCTCTCCTTCTATCCACCTCCTCCTCCTCTCCTTCTATCCCCCTTCTCTCCTTCTCCTTCTATCCCTCTTATTTTAACCACCTCCTCCCACTCTCCTTCTATTCCCCTCCTCCTCCTGTTTTTCTATCCCCCTCCTCCCCCTCTCCTTCTATCCACCTCCTCCTCCTCTCCTTCTATCCCCCTTCTCTCCTTCTCCTTCTATCCCTCTTATTTTAACCGCCTCCTCCCCCTCTCCTTCTATTCCCCTCCTCCTCCTGTCCTTCTATCCCCCTCCTCCCCCTCTCCTTCTATTCCCCTCCTCCTCCTTTCCTTCTGTCCACCTCTCTCAGCCCCTGTTGGAGCTCCCCCCCGCTGCTGCCAGGGAGATGAAGGTGGGAATTAAATGCTTAGTCAACTCAGAGAATTTAACTGAGACCTCTTAAACGCCTACAACGCACTTTACACACACACACACACACACACACACACACACACACACACACACACACACACACACACACACACACACACACACACACACACACACACACACACACACACACACACACACACACACACACACACACACACACACACACACATAAATACACACAGCTCTGAAATGATTATCAAAGGACTGGTTCCATTTGACCACCCTCTCTATATGGCTGTTTAGTGGTGTTTGGGTTGTTCTGTCGGACATTTGGGTCTCTGGGATTTCTGTGAAAGGGAATATTCTCAAACTGCTTCGTGACTAAGAGCCGGATCGAACTTCCTGACCTGTGTTATCCTTCCTGGTCCTTCATCTCTGATCCTCTGATGTCTCATTGTTTAACAGTTGCCTGGCATCTAATACCAGCCGCCAACACACACACACACACACTTTGATGTGGCACACTGACTGTACTATAATATCCATCCAGGGACATGCAAGAATTCTCTCCCCTCCTTTTCCATGGCTTATTAAATGTATTCTTGTTTTTCCCTCAACGCTCCTGTTGCCGAACATGGCCGTCTCACATGCATGTCTGATAGGGGTGTGACTATGTGTGTGTTAGTGACTCTACTGTGGTGGCCTCCATCACAGCGTCAGTGTGAACCACGTGGTGGGAGAGTTTGTTAGGTAGCTCATGTCTCCATCACAGCGTCAGTGTGAACCACGTGGTGGGAGAGTTTGTTAGGTAGCTCATGGCCTCCATCACAGCGTCAGTGTGAACCACGTGGTGGGAGAGTTTGTTAGGTAGCTCATGTCTCCATCACAGCGTCAGTGTGAACCACGTGGTGGGAGAGTTTGTTAGGTAGCTCATGGCCTCCATCACAGCGTCAGTGTGAACCACGTGGTGGGTGAGTTTGTTAGGTAGCTCATGGCCTCCATCACAGCGTCAGTGTGAACCACGTGGTGGGAGAGTTTGTTAGGTAGCTCATGGCCTCCATCACAGCGTCAGTGTGAACCACGTGGTGGGAGAGTTTGTTAGGTAGCTCATGGCCTCCATCACAGCGTCAGTGTGAACCACGTGGTGGGAGAGTTTGTTAGGTAGCTCATGGCCTCCATCACAGCGTCAGTGTGAACCACGTGGTGGGAGAGTTTGTTAGGTAGCTCATGGCCTCCATCACAGCGTCAGTGTGAACCACGTGGTGGGAGAGTTTGTTAGGTAGCTCATGGCCTCCATCACAGCGTCAGTGTGAACCACGTGGTGGGAGAGTTTGTTAGGTAGCTCATGGCCTCCATCACAGCGTCAGTGTGAACCACGTGGTGGGAGAGTTTGTTAGGTAGCTCATGGCCTCCATCACAGCGTCAGTGTGAACCACGTGGTGGGAGAGTTTGTTAGGTAGCTCATGGCCTCCATCACAGCGTCAGTGTGAACCACGTGGTGGGAGAGTTTGTTAGGTAGCTCATGGCCTCCATCACAGCGTCAGTGTGAACCACGTGGTGGGAGAGTTTGTTAGGTAGCTCATGGCCTCCATCATAGCGTCAGTGTGAACCACGTGGTGGGTGAGTTTGTTAGGTAGCTCATGGCCTCCATCACAGCGTCAATGTGAACCACGTGGTGGGAGAGTTTGTTAGGTAGCTCATGGCCTCCATCACAGCGTCAGTGTGAACCACGTGGTGGGAGAGTTTGTTAGGTAGCTCATGGCCTCCATCACAGCGTCAGTGTGAACCACGTGGTGGGAGAGTTTGTTAGGTAGCTCATGGCCTCCATCACAGCGTCAGTGTGAACCACGTGGTGGGAGAGTTTGTTAGGTAGCTCATGGCCTCCATCACAGCGTCAGTGTGAACCACGTGGTGGGAGAGTTTGTTAGGTAGCTCATGGCCTCCATCACAGCGTCAGTGTGAACCACGTGGTGGGTGAGTTTGTTAGGTAGCTCATGGCCTCCATCACAGCGTCAGTGTGAACCACGTGGTGGGAGAGTTTGTTAGGTAGCTCATGGCCTCCATCACAGCGTCAGTGTGAACCACGTGGTGGGAGAGTTTGTTAGGTAGCTCATGGCCTCCATCACAGCGTCAGTGTGAACCACGTGGTGGGAGAGTTTGTTAGGTAGCTCATGGCCTCCATCACAGCGTCAGTGTGAACCACGTGGTGGGAGAGTTTGTTAGGTAGCTCATGGCCTCCATCACAGCGTCAGTGTGAACCACGTGGTGGGAGAGTTTGTTAGGTAGCTCATGGCCTCCATCACAGCGTCAGTGTGAACCACGTGGTGGGAGAGTTTGTTAGGTAGCTCATGGCCTCCATCACAGCGTCAGTGTGAACCACGTGGTGGGAGAGTTTGTTAGGTAGCTCATGGCCTCCATCACAGCGTCAGTGTGAACCACGTGGTGGGAGAGTTTGTTAGGTAGCTCATGGCCTCCATCACAGCGTCAGTGTGAACCACGTGGTGGGAGAGTTTGTTAGGTAGCTCATGGCCTCCATCACAGCATCAGTGTGAACCACGTGGTGGGAGAGTTTGTTAGGTAGCTCATGGCCTCCATCACAGCATCAGTGTGAACCACGTGGTGGGAGAGTTTGTTAGGTAGCTCATGGCCTCCATCACAGCGCTGTGAACCATGGTGGGAGAGTTTGTTAGGTAGCTCATCCTCCATCACAGCCAGTGTGAGGGCTGGGAGAGTTTGTTAGGTAGCTCATGGCCTCCATCACAGCGTGCCATTGATTGGTGGGAGATGTGTTTGTCATGCCCCATAGACTGTGAAATGGTGTATTGCAGCACGGCTTGTTAGGTAGCTCATGCCTCCATCACACCTGCGTCCCACCAAGGTGATTGATTGGTTTGGTCATGTGGAATGTTCCCATCTGGTCTGCAGTAATGCATTTTCTTTCCATCCTGTGAATAGCAAGCACTGGCTGGAGGACAGTGAGGCTCCAAAAATGGGAAAGGCCAAACGAAAACATTTTCCCCCCTCCCCTTTTTGCTTTTTACCAACGCGGAAAAATCAAATAGACCAAGCTTCTCGTCTGATTATCCTGTGTGGTGGGGGCTGGGGGTGTTTGGGATAAATACAATCTGGAAATCCGCCTCTTATACACAGAGACAGACCACCAGGGGAATCAAATCCCTTCTGTCTCTAGGTAGTCAGAGGGGCAGTGGTACTTCATTTTGAATGGCAGACTTCAAGGCTGAAAGCTGTGTGTTATAGTGAACGTTGTCTTTGATCCAGCTGAATATTTATATCTCATGCTCCTCCCATCCTGAACTTGAGCGAGATGGAGGAAGCTTGTCTTTGCTGTTAAAAGAGAGCCTTTTTCATTTTGTCGAGCGTGACTCACCTTAACAAGTCTGTTTTTTTTTTCTCTACTTAGATTCCTCCTCGTTTGATTCTGATTATTCTTAATCCCGGCCCCTCTCTCTTTTAATTGATCTATTCATTCCACCTAATGACTAATTACATATCAGAGCGCATCAGCGAAGGCATTCATCATCGTAGAACGTAATAATCAATGACATTTCAACAAAGGAAAAAATAAATATGCAAAAGAACTCATTAACATTGGCGCTGGCTGTTTGAATAATGCTGCTGCTGACAAGGCTGTAATTAACAGAAATTGATGCTGAGCTCAGGGTGGGAAGAGAGAGTTGATTCCCCAGAGCTTTGTTGTGCGCCCAGTGTGGGCCTCTGCCTTGCTGGTATGTGGACTGGGCTGGCTGGGCAGTGGGCACTGACTGCTACATCAGAGAGAGAGGAGGTGCTGATGTACTACCCTTATCACCCTGCTGACCTCTCCACAACCCCTGCTGACCTCTCCACAACCCCAGCCCAGCTCACAGCACAGCTTTTATTTACGGTCAAACACAAGCTGGCGGGAACATCAAAAGCCTGCAACAGGATGGATGTACACAAACAGTCGAGAGAAGGAAACAAACGGCTCCGTTCTAAAAGCCAGGGAAACCAGTGAGTGGGTGTGCTGCTTTGTTCTCGGCTGTAATGTCACGCCTGCCAGTGGATTGTGTTTGGGAGCTACTGAGCCTATTGCAGTGCTTCATGTCAAGGTTTCCAGAGAGACCAGAACTTTCCACTACAGGGTTAGTGTAGAATATCAGGGTGGAAAAGGAGCTGCTCTGTAGTATGTGGTCTAAAATCAATTTCCTATGTTTTACTTTCCCACTGTAGGTCCCTGAGTCCACCCCTTCTACACCCCCTCTGTCTCTCTCTTTTCCTGTCGGCTTTCCTGTTTTTGTCATGAATATCAACAGAAAATGCAGCAAACACAATAAAGCTGTTTGTGTTTTTTTTTTCGGACAGCTGAAAGGCTGATTGTTTTTTTCAAGTTGAAGGAATTTCCTTTTGATTGCGTGTTCTTAATCCCGCCCTGCCACATGGAACAATCAACATGGAACATTAACTTGACAGCGATAATGGATTGCATGAGGTTCTTGACATTTCAACAAAGGAAAAAATAAATGCAAAAGAACAGGAACATGGGTTGGCTGTTTGAATAATGGCACAAGGCTGTAACTGGAAAGAAAGCTCAGGGGGGAACAGAAGTATGATCTGTTCATTTGGCTTTGGCATTACCCTCTGGTATCTCTGGCTCATGTTTACACACTGGAAAGAAAGAGGGGGTGCAGATGTATGATCTGTTCATTTGGCTTTCCATTACCCTCTATCTCCTCATGTTTTATTTACGGAAACACAAGCTGGGGGAACAAAAGCCTGATCTGTTCATTTGGCTTTAGCATTACCCTCTATCTCCTCATGTTTACAAGCTGGAAACCAGTGAGGGGGAACAGAAGTATGATCTGTTCATTTGGCTTTAGCATTACCCTCTATCTCCTCATGTTTACACACTGGAATGTGGATTGTGTTTGGGAGCTACTGAGAAAGAGAGACCAGAACTTTCCAGGGGGAACAGATCAGTGTGAAAATTCATTTGGCTTGTAGTATTACCCTCAATCTCCTCATGTTTACACACTGGAAAGAAAGAGGGGGTCCAGAACCCCTATGATCTGTTCATTTGGCTTTAGCATTACCCTCTTTCTCCTCATGTTTATCACACTGGAAAGAAGCAAACACAACAGATGTATGATCTGTTCATTTGGCTTTAGCATTACCCTCTATCTCCTCATGTTTACACACATGGAAAAAACAGGGAACATTAACTTGACAGTATGATCTGTTCATTTGGCTTTAGCATTACCAGGGACAGGAGCTATCTCCTCATGTTTACACACTGGAAAGAAAGAGGGGGAACAGATGTGTGATCTATTCATTTGGCTTTAGCATTACCCTCTATCTCCTCATGTTTACACACTGGAAAGAAAGAGGGGGAACAGATGTATGATCTGTTCATTTGGCTTTAGCATTACCCTCTATCTCCTCATGTTTACACACTGGAAAGAAAGAGGGGGAACAGATGTGTGATCTATTCATTTGGCTTTAGCATTACCCTCTATCTCCTCATGTTTACACACTGGAAAGAAAGAGGGGGGAACAGATGTATGATCTGTTCATTTGGCTTTAGCATTACCCTCTATCTCCTCATGTTTACACACTGGAAAGAAAGAGGGGGGAACAGAAGTATGATCTGTTCATTTGGCTTTAGCATTACCCTCTATCTCCTCATGTTTACACACTGGAAAGAAAGAGGGGGGAACAGATGTATGATCTGTTCATTTGGCTTTAGCATTACCCTCTATCTCCTCATGTTTACACACTGGAAAGAAAGAGGGGGGAACAGATGTATGATCTGTTCATTTGGCTTTAGCATTACCCTCTATCTCCTCATGTTTACACACTGGAAAGAAAGAGGGGGGAACATAAGTATGATCTGTTCATTTGGCTTTAGCATTACCCTCTATCTCCTCATGTTTACACACTGGAAAGAAAGAGGGGGGAACAGAAGTATGATCTGTTCATTTGGCTTTTGCATTACCCTCTATCTCCTCATGTTTACACACTGTTTTACCCACTTCATATGTATATACTGTATTCTAGTCATGGCTCATCCTATATAACTACTGCTGTACACACCTTCTCTATTCATATACTGTCCATACTGTCTATACGCACCATTTATATATATACACTATATATGCTCAGTGACTTTCAACGTGACACCGTCACAGGAATTCTTCCCTGAGTTGCCCCGGTCAACTGTAAGTGCTGTTATTTTGAAGTGGAAATGTCTAGGAGCAACAACGGCTAAAGTGATAGGCCACACAAGCTCACAGAACGGGACTGCTGAGTGCTGAAGCGTGTAGTGAGTAGAACTCATCTGTCCTCAGTTGCAACACTCACTATCGAGTTCCAAACTGCCTCTGGAAGCAACATCAGTACAATAACTGTTCATGGGGAGTTCAATGCTAAGCATCTGCTGGAATGGTGTAAACCTCCCGCCATTGGAATCTGGAGCAGTGGAAATGCATTCTCTGGAGTGATGAATCACGCTTTAGTATCTGGCACTGGCAGTCCAACGGACAAATGGGTTTACTGGATGCCAGGATAACTCTACCTGCCAGATGCATAGTGCCAACTGTAAAGTTTGGTGGAGAAGGAATAATGGTCTGGGGCTGTTTTTCATGGTTCAGGCTCCTTCGTTCCAGTGAAGGGAAATCTTAATGATACAGCAAACAATGACATTCTAGACGATTCAGTTCTCCAACTTTGTGGCAACAGTTTGGGGAAGGCCCTTTCCTGTCCATACAGAAATGGTTTGTCGAGATTGATGTGGATGAACTTGACAGGCCTGCACAGAGCCCTGACCTCAACCCGAACATCTTTGGGATGAATTGTAACGCAAACTGCGAGCCAGGCCTAATCGCCCAACATCAGTGCCCGACCTCACTAATGCTCTTGTGGCAGAATGGAAGCAAGTCCCTGCAGAAATGTTCCAACAGCTAGTGGAAAGCCTTCCCAGAAGAGTGGAGGCTGTTATAGCAGCAAAGGGGGACCAACTCCATATTAATGCCCATGATTTTGGAATGAGATGTTCGACGAGCAGGTGTCCACAGACTTTTGGTCATGTAGTATATATACACTGAGTGTACAACCTGCTCCTTCAATGACATAGACTGACCAGGTGATTCCAGGTGAAAGCTATGGTCCCTTATTGATGTCATTTGTTAAATCCACTTCAATTCAGTGTAGATGAAGGGGAGGACACAGGGTAAAGAAGGATTTTTAAGCCTTGAGACAATTGAGACATGGATTGTGTATGTGTGCCATTCAGTGGGTGAATGGGCAAGACAAAATATTTGAGTGCCTTTGAACAGGGTATGGTAGTCGGTGCCAGGCTCACTAGTTTGAGTGTGTCTGGAACTGCAACACTGCTGGGTTTTTCAAGCTACACAGTTTTCCGCGTTTATCAAGAATAGTCTACCACCCAAAGGACATCCAGCCAACTTGACACACGTGTGGGAAGCATTATGGTCAACACAGGCCAGCATTCCTGTGGAATGCTTTTGACAGCTTGTAGAGTCCATGCCCCAACGAACTGCAACTCAATATTAGGAAGGTGTTCCTAATGTTTTGTACACTCAGTGTATATATATTTATATTTATGTTCTGATATAGCTCGTTCTGATATTTACTTTTTGATTGTGTGTTTTGTTGCTAGGTATTACTGCACTGTTGGAGCTAGAAACATAAGCATTTCACTGCACCTGTGATAACATCTGCCAATCTGTGTACACAACCTATAACTTCGATTTTATTCCGTGTTGTTTGTGTTTTATTTGGTCCGTTCCTTCCTACCAACGCCCTCGGTAGTAATGCATCAGAGATGCTGTATAGCGGAGGGAGCAGAGCAGAGCTCACTAATTTGCTGTTTTTGTGGCTGGGGTTTTGAATTGATCCCTAGAGATGCTTAGATCACTACCTCCCAGAGTATCAAAACAAGGCGCACTGCACAGCACCTCCATGCTCCAATCAATAGGGAGCCATACTCTGAATGACTCCTCACAACGCCTTCATTCTGAGGTCTCTGAGCTGCATCCCAATTTCATTTCAATATTTCATGTTGCAGATGCTGTTTATACCTCACTCACTCATTATACTCTATCTAAGGAAGTCATTCAGTTCAGTAAGGTTGAATTGTAGGGTGGAGGGCAAATCAATGTCTCCACTGCTGCACATAAGCATAGACTAGCATAGCATCTATTTTTGGTATTGATGGTAACTGTTCAACATAATTATTCACAACACATCTATTGGATTGCATTCAATGTCAAAACTGTTTGAAATTTTAAGCAATCATAATGGCCATTCAAAATGCCAAATGTATATTGTGATACGTATACATTCAGACGGTGTTCGTCGTATGCCAGAATTAAATGAAGCCATTTTCCGTTCAAATTGATTTTCGTATTGAGCCGGTGTCATCAGTGCTATTGATTTGGCTAGGAGACACAGTATTATCCAAGGTGTCTGTCCCAGTGGACTTCATTTCTATTTAGATCATCTGCACTGATGGCTGTAATTAAGCCGGTTTATTCTTGTTGTTTTTGCATCATGTGTCTGGGGGATTGCGTCCGGTGTCAACACTGTTCTTGATGGACACCTGGACAGCCTGGGCTTCTTCCTCGCAGAATGATGAATTTACTTAGCATCCCATCCATCAACACACACTGTAGTCTAAGGAAGTACAAAAATGTATTAAAAAAATCAATAAAATACAGACTGTCACAGACAAGAATCAAAAAAGGACACATTAATATTGCTTTCTGTAGACCGACTGCACCTGCTCAGAACAAATTTTGTAATAATGATATTAGCACTGCTGTTGTGAATGCCATGCTGGCTGTGATAGGACAGGCCTGCTTGGGGAGATAATAAACAGCATGGCTAATGCCCTGGAAAGTGTCAGGCCTGCGACTCCTCTGGTGAAATTGGTCTCTTGTTCTCATGGTTTTCGTTCCTCTTTTCGCACACAACATTAGTGGGCTTTGATGGATGAGGTCTTGTTTCAGACTTCAGTGCTTCGTAAAGGAGAATTAAGATTTAATGGCTCGAGTCATGTTCTGTCTCTGTAAATATAGGTTATTACGGGGACCTATTCTCCTCAGATTGAGTTATGTCTGCTAGAGACAGAGGAGAGCGCTGTGTTGTGATGAGGGTGTATTTGTCGGGCTAATTTGGGTGCTCGCTCGGCTCTAGAAGAAAAACCTAAGTGCCAATCTGTTCCACCTGATTTATTATAACTTGTTCTTCACAGGTTCAGCATCTTGAACACACATCCACCAGACCTGTGATCAACTTCTCCATCACTTCACATGATTAGTGGTTTAAAAAACATTGAGTGATACCCTTTAAAGTACCTATTAGCTGTACATTTCTATTCATTCTGATGTTTTGCTGGATTAACTTTCATGGCAAGACAGCCAGGCCATAGAGTTTCGGTGCTCTGTGATGGAACGCTATCCATTCTACCTTTTACTTTTCTGTTAGACGTCTTTTGTTAAAGTATTGTAGAAAACTTCCTTGGTTTTTCCTTGAGCCAAGTTTCCTTCAACCAAGTTTCTAAATGGCTGAGTTAGCAGTCTCAGTGGTAGCAGCAGCGGCAGCAGCAGCAGTGCCCTCTACAATCAAAGCACAGTGATCCTGCCCTGGCTCTCTGCCTCCCCTCATCCACTGGCATGTGAGAGTCTCTCTCCCAGGTCTTGTACTGTGTCCTCGACCAACACATCACACTCCACATGCGCTCTGCTCTTAAGTGTGATGATTTGGCTCCATTAATCATCCCAGTCAGAGGGTTTCTATAATGTATGATGTGTCCTATTACGGAGGGGAAGTGCCTGCTGGTGGCTTCCAGGGGGACAGGCAGGGGGAGACAGAGGGGAGTGCTGGGCCAGGCAGGTTATTGATCACAGAGCCCCTCTAGCCTGTCACTCCTCTAGCAGTGCTAAGGAGAGATGGAGGATGTGATTAGATAAAAACGGGGTTAGAGGAGCATCCGCATCAGGCAGGCATCAAGGCAGGTGAGCCGAGCCCAGAACCTTGTTAATCAGTGACCTCTACACCAGATCCTGAAGTACATCTCTAGCCACGCTCCCACTTGGCCCTTCTCCTCGCCACTGCATCCTTCTCCTCTGAGTGACTCATTTGGCTCATGGAGCAGAGAGAGAGGGGTGTGGAGGGTGAGTGAGGTTTGGGGTGGGTGGGCGATGGGGGTGGGCAGTGGCCTCACAGCTGCGCTAGCTGGCACCGGTTCCTCAAACATCAGCGTCGCAGCCAGCAGCCTGCTTGGCACAAACACTTGCCAGTAACACTTAAACAAATTGCAATTGCAATAGCTGGGCTGTCTTACATTGTTGATTTTTGACATTCTAAGAGACTTTTTCTCCCCCATATTCCTTTTTGGAGGCTTTCATCATGTAGATGACTGTAAGTTATGAGCGAGCCCACATTGTTTTCTAATCTTTGTGTTTGTGTGTTGAGCACCTATGGATCCGCCGGTCTTCTACAGAAGCTTCTCTTTGACACCCTGTTCTTTTTTTTCAAACTGGAACATTGCTGAAAGGTTTCCACATTATCCACTGAAAGGTTTCTACATTATCCACTGAAAGGTTTCCACATTATCCACTGAAAGGTTTCTACATTATCCACTGAAAGGTTTCTACATTATCCACTGAAAGGTTTCTACATCATCCACTGAAAGGTTTCTACATTATCCACTGAAAGGTTTCTACATCATCCACTGAAAGGTTTCTACATTATCCACTGAAAGGTTTCTACATTATCCACTGAAAGGTTTCTACATTATCCACTGAAAGGTTTCCACATTATCCACTGAAAGGTTTCTACATTATCCACTGAAAGGTTTCTACATTATCCACTGAAAGGTTTCTACATCATCCACTGAAAGGTTTCTACATCATCCACTGAAAGGTTTCTACATCATCCACTGAAAGGTTTCTACATTATCCACTGAAAGGTTTCTACATCATCCACTGAAAGGTTTCTACATTATCCACTGAAAAGTTTCTACATTATCCACTGAAAGGTTTCTACATTGTCCACTGAAAAGTTTCCACATTATCCACTGAAAGGTTTCTACATCATCCACTGAAAGGTTTCCACATTATCCACTGAAAGGTTTCCACATTATTCACTGAAAGGTTTCATCATTGTCCACTGAAAAGTTTCTACATTATCCACTGAAAGGTTTCTACATTATCCACTGAAAGGTTTCTACATCATCCACTGAAAGGTTTCTACATCATCCACTGAAAGGTTTCTACATTATCCACTGAAAGGTTTCCACATTATCCACTGAAAGGTTTCTACATTATCCACTGAAAGGTTTCTACATCATCCACTGAAAGGTTTCTACATCATCCACTGAAAGGTTTCTACATTATCCACTGAAAGGTTTCCACATTATCCACTGAAAGGTTTCCACATTATCCACTGAAAGGTTTCCACATTATCCACTGAAAGCATTTATTGCCTATGAGAATGTATAACCTCACCCCCAAAATATATTTTGTCTCATGATATCTGAAACAGTTCAAAAAATGTAATATAATATTTAGCATTTGAATAGAGATTCGTAGATGTGTTTTGGGGTTTTCTTTTTGATGTACAGAATATAGTATTTTGGCATGTCCTCCCCCCTAAAAATAAAACACATGCTGACACATCTTATACACCTCATATATATATATATATATATATATATATATACACACCTCAAAATAAATGTATCTATATCTCCGTATTGTTATTATCCTCTGTATCTACACATGTAGCGGTGGTAAACTCAGTGTTGTGCTGGTAAGTGCAGTGACATGAGAATGAGAACATCTCTTTGTTTACCAATGCTGTGTGATCATGTGTGGCTGCACGCTAAACAGTTAAATGCCTGTTTACCGTCGGGTTCCTCAGGGATGTTTTCCCCACGGTTTGGGCTGAACTGCAGCGTTGTTGACTGTGCTCAGGTCCCTGGGCGTGTTACAACGCTTGGCTTGGCCGGGTCGTGCTCCAGAGGTTCAGGGGAGCTGCCTGCCTGGCCGCTAGCTAGCCACCTCTCTCCCTGGTTGGTTGGTTGGTAGGTAGGTCCAGACCTGGAGAGAGCGTTTTCCTGAGCATGACTTCCTGCTTTGCTGGGGTTAACACTCAGCCATCAATTATTCACGGTGGATAGAGAGTGTGTGACAAAACACATGCTGGGGATGAATATTTCACTGTGGGCACAAGCATCTCCTCACAGGGGAGAGAGTAGGACTAAGTAATACTGATGGAGACCAAACCACACCGAGGCTGAGGTGCAGCTCAGGAAATGTAAAAAAATAAAACAGGTATAACTTTTTTAGTCAGCCAAGACAGATGTTCTGTCCCTCTGCGGTGGCTCGGGGTATGTAGTTAACCCACAACTAAATGCTCCTTCCTTTGTGAGAGAGCTAAATCCGAAATGTTATATCATATCAAATGAGTTGTGTTGCTACTGAAAGGGAAGCAGCGTTGTCAGTTAAACCACTTTACCTGATTTCGGCAGCTTCCTCTCTAGCTCTCTGGAGACTGTGTGCAGATGCAGTACAACTGTGCCCTGCAGCAATACTCAGAGATGTGAATCCTCCAACATGTGCCTCTGTTCACCTGGGCATGCCAGTATGATGTTCTGTTCAGTCAGAGCGTTACAGAATCTCCTGGCTAGGCAAGTTTTAAACTCACTAGAATATGTACCTTTTCCCCAGAGTAAACCCAGTGTTGTTCCAGGGCTGCGTCTGGTGCTTGCAATGTTTGAAAGTCTGACAAAAATAATGTACGATGTTGTTAAAGTTGTTTATCATTTCCTTGTAGGAACCTCTTGTTTTTTCCGCCGGAGAAAAAGTGCTGAGTTTAGTATATTGTGAGGAGCATGATTCATGTGCGTTGTGCGTCGTGTGTTTTATTTGTTTTCCTGACGGCTGCCGGGAAGCGTCTCTCTCAGGAGGAGTGCTGCACACCAAAAGTGTGACACTGATGGAGCAACTCTGTCTAGGAGGATCTCTTCTAGCTTAAGGAATACGTATTCTACATAACATTTTGTACAGATCTGCATTATGATATGTGGTTTATGTTCTAATGTGTGGCCTAATATGTGACCTGTATAAGTGTGAAAGTGAATTAGGATATTACCTTGTTATTTCAAGACACAATGAATAAGAAACATGATTTCTAGACCATAATGTGGTGTTAATGGTTTTTGTCTAAAAATGGTTTTCTCTGTGCCTCCACAGGTAAATCAGCAGACAGGGCTCAATTTCCAGCCTATGGAAGAGAGCCTGGCGTGTCTGGCTGCCAGGTAAGTTTGATATCCGTTATTTACTGCTAAAAAGTAAGAAAATGTATGCACTCACACATACTGTAAGTCGCTCTGCATAAGAACATCTGCTAAATGACTATAATGTAAATATAGTGTGGTGAACTCTGCTTGTTAACTTCTCTTTGTTTGGGCATTCTCAATACATTGTTAAAACTAATTGGCGTGTCCAGCTCATCAGATAAAATGCCTTTGTTGGTAGTATAATTAGAGTGAAAAGGAACGTTTGCACCGGAGATGGTTTATAATGCAAACAAGAAAGCTCCCGAGAATATTCTGAGGTGTGGAGGCTTAGAGATAATGAGTGAGTGATTACAGTGGAGCATCCTCAGGTCTTCGCTGCCTGGGCTGAGGAGTTTCTCCGTGCCCTGTGTAGTCTAGCAGGGTCTAGCAGGGGCAGCCCAAAACCACAGAGAAACACCACTTTCAACACCTCCATTAAGTCAGGGTCAGTGAGCACAGCTAAGCTCAGCCCAGATCCCCTCTCACAGCCACACAGATGTTCAACACAAAGGCCTGATTGTGTGCACAAGCCACAGCTCTCTCTCTCTCTCTCTCTATCTCTCTATCTCTCTCTATCTATCTATCTATCTATCTATCTATCTATCTATCTATCTATCTATCTATCTATCTATCTATCTATCTATCTATCTATCTATCTATCTATCTATCTCGGTCTGATGTCAATGGGGAGAGCACTCATATTCTCTCTCTCCTCTTTCTCTCCCTTGTTCATTCTTCTCTCTGCTCTCCTCTTTCGCTCTCACTCACTGTTTTTCGGTCTCTTCCCACTCTATCTCGAGTATCTCTGTATTTCTTTTCCCTCTGCCCTGGCTGTGAGACCAGTAAGAGAGGTTCCACAGAAAATGGCTTCCGTCAGGGTCTGCTCCACCCTCCACTGTTCCCAGTACTGAGCATTTATATTCCACATTATGGTCAATGATATTGGGATTAGGGGTTTGTGAGTCTGGACTTTAAGATTAGGTTTAGGGCTACGTCTGAAAGATGTCTTTAAAAGATTAAGCCCACCTCTTTGGGCTTAACCCAAAGATCAAGGGAGCCTCTGACCTCATTGACTCACTTGTTAACCCACTCATTTAACCCCAAGCTAATCATGTGCCAGAGTAGTACCCTTCACCTCTCTATCCCCTCACTGTACACACTGTACACATTACTACTAACAACTATGTGGTCATACAGAGGTCTGTGCTTCCAGTCAGACAGAGTGAAAATATAGCTGATGTGAGTTGAAAGCTCGTTTACTCATTCATAAAAGAGCTTTTGGAGATGGAATGCCAGTTCAGACATTTTGTGTGGGAACTGGGGAATTGATGCAGGCCTGCAGCTGCTGAGATCTGAGGCTGGCAGAGATTCAGTTTGTCTGGTCCCAGAAAAAAAAACAGGAAGACCAAAAAAGTAATTTCATTCTTTCGAGAATGTAGGAAGAATGCTGTCTGGAAAAGACGTTATTAATATTGTGTAACACTTCTAGTGATTATCAACAGGGCTCCACCGCTGAATCTTGCCCAGCCGAATCAAGCATGAGCAAAGCATCTCAGGTGCAAAGATTATCAGGCATTGTTTATCTTTTAATGAACAGCCTGAATGTTCACAACCCCCATATCCTGGAGATTTCATAATCCATCCACACTAACCTAATAAAAGGTAACATTGTATTCTCTTCTCGGAGGACCAAGAATGGAAATTCGAAACACACAAACAATCTATCAAGAGGTTGGTTTTTGGAAACTCCCGTAATAGCGCCAGATATCTGCCAAACAGACCGTCAGTTGTGGGCTTGTCAAGTCTAAGCAAATTGCCTCGCGCAGCATCGGATTATTGCATCATTTGAACGTGATGAAGAACTCCCCATGTCTTATTGGGTTAGATATTCAGAGTGCTGTAGCCAGCTGTGGCCCCTTATTCCACTGTTCCTTTTTTACACCGAACATGTCGGTCTCACCATAATCAACCCGTGTTCTAAACCTTCTGGCATCATCTTTTCGGACAGTTGTTATCTGCACACCAGTAAAAGAAAAAGAGCCCAATGTATCCACATGGTAAGGTGTTATTCAGCCTTCATCATAATAGCAGGAAATCAGATTTAATTGAAGGCCTTCAGCATATCATCCCCCTCTCTCTCTCTCCCTGAGTGTGCGGGCATACTGTTCTGTGTGTGCCCATGTTGAGTTGGGCCTATGTCCCCAGTGGGATGAGGTAATGAACAGGGCTTGGGTGTGGGGGGAGAACGGGGGAGAGAGAGTGGGAGGAAGGGGGTGGAGAGGGGTTGGGAGAAAGAGGGAGAGAGGGGTTGGCGGGTAGCTGTGTTGCCGTGGCGCCAGCAGCGCTGTGTTCAGCAGGTAGCTCCTGTGTGCCTCCTGCGAGACGGATTACCCTGATTAAAGTGACAGGATGCAGTTGACAGACGACTCCCATTATCTCCTCAAATCTGCGTGACATTTCACTGTGGAAGATGATCATTGAGATGTGAAGAGGCTTGGGCAGAAAGCCCTGTGATTCAGGAAATTCTTGACATAATAAAGCCTTGTGTCGGGTATTGGGCTTTAGCAACATGATTGACTGCAACGTTTGATGCAAGTGTGTTATTGGAGTACTAGGGGAGGACATTTTCTCCTTCTCCTTAGACAGTCACACACTGACTACAGAACAAGCCTTGGCTGTTAAACTCAATTTCACTCAATTCTCTGTCTGTTTTCTTCTTTGTCTCAATTGTCTCTCTTTTTTTCTCTCCAGAAAATCAAATATTATGGGTTTAGTTTCATGAAAGCATAACAACATTTTCTGTCATCTTTAAATAGGATTCTGATGATTTGAAGATCTATGTAATCAACAACCAATAAATCCTGGCCTTGCTTGAGTTTCCTATGCTTTACTATGTGTACTGTAGATTACATGGTAATTGGTATTTCATTTGACCTCTTGTGGATCTCGTATGGTTTTTGTTCCATGCAGTAGTTTCTATAAAAGAAACACCAGCTAATATTTCTGGGAGGATTGAATATCATTGAACATAGGCAGCAGAAGTGAGTCTGGTCTGGTCTGTTGTGCCATGTCAATGCAGTGGCCTCTGTGACAGGTTGTCAGTTCGCAGAGCCTGCTTCTCCCCTCATTTCTACTGTTGTAAAGCAGTGGCAGACTTGATTTTCACAGGACTTGATGGCCTTCATTCCAATCTGTTAAAATCAGAATCTATAGTATTTTTAGAATAACACCTCATTTTGATGTTGTTATGAGAGATTTTGATTTTGGGGAATATTTTGTATTTATCGTAGGTGAAATACCCAGGGAATCCAGATAATAATAATGATGATGAACATTTTTGGGGCCATTGACCAAGGACAAAGCCATCCCTCTGACCTATGTTAGTTTAACGCCATTGGTGTCCGTGTCAATCCCCAGCCCTCTCAGTCTACTGTAGTGTTTCCTGGAAGCACACGAGGGCTCCAGTCTCCAGAGCAGCTCTCTCCTCTGAGGTATCCTCACTCACTTCGACCCTCCCTTCTTCTCCACTTACGGTCCGCAGCAAATCAGACGAATTGGTCCAGGCCGTTAATTGGCCTGTTTGCTAGGGGCACAGTGCTCACTGGAGTGGAGTGGATACTGGCGGAGCCTGGAGGCTGCTGGAACCTTCCAGAAGATGCCTCAGCTCAGTCACATGACACAGTAAACAGGAGAGGAGGGTGCTGAGGACTCAGGACTCCAGCCCACTAATCTGGGCCTGTCAGATCAGAGGCAGGTTTTGGGACAGCTCTGTGTCATCTTGGCTCTCCTCCACTAATTGGATATGTGTGCCTGAGATCAGACACAGGTCCAGCAGGCTGGTGGCCTGGTGACTCCCAGATCTCTGGGATGGACGTTTTGTCCAGTTAAGCCAGCGTGGTTTTCGGGGGAGCCCACAGATCCTGGGATCAGACAGATGGTTTAATGAGCCTTGAGCTGCCCTTCTCTCGCCCCCCACCCCTGCGTCTCCTCTCACCCCCCTGCACCTCCCTGTGCCCCCTCCATTCAAAGAGCTGCTCCTGCAAGTCATGACATGTCCCTGGTTGTGTCTGAAGATGCCCTCAAGCCGTGATCGCTGCTGATCAATACCGTTCCACTGCAGGCTGGAGGAGAGAGAAATCACTAGGTCAGACTGATTGGATGGATTTCTCCTTGGAGTTCAGTGGAGCTGCTAACGGTGGAGCACACAGGAGTACACAAATGACTGTGTGTGTAAAAAAATTGTAACTGAAATTTGTATCTTGTGATTAGATTTCTTATGCTGATGCTCCATAACACAGCACCATTTACCAGCATTATAGAACAGTAAAAACAAATCTGAATGTTTTCATACGAACATTATACCTTTTGTCAGCTCCACAGGAAGCATTCATTAACACATATCTATGACATTTTGAATAAGAACTTTTTTACTACTAAGTGGACATGCATTAATTGAGGTGTCTGCGCTCATCTGCTGCTGTGATAATAGGTATTTACTGTCTTTACCGTTAAAGAGAAATGTATTTTGTCTGAGGGCAGGTTGTTAGTGAATTATGGTAGCATAACACACAGTGGCCCCTTATTCCCACTGGAGCACATCTCCATAAAGCTGTTCAATGGATTGATTCATGGTATTTAATAGATCATTAGGGGAATGGCTGATTCATGGCCAAGTGTCTCTGATAATATTTGACAGTGCATGAGATCACCCCCTGATTGAATGAGTACCCCCTCTCTCATCTCTCTCACACACACACACACACACACACACACACACACACACACACACACACACACACACACACACACACACACACACACACACACACACACACACACACACACTAGTTACACATCTGCTGTTCTCCACTTATCTGTTGTTTCTCTGTTGTCTCCTCCAGGCCAATCTGCGGCCGGACATTGGTTTGGTGAGTCCTGGGCCTGTGACCACATCGGGGAAAACGGCCCCTCCCTTCTACCCTCCCTTCACAGGGGCCAACCCCAGAAGACGCCCCCTACCGGAACCTACTCCCATTGGTCAGTGCCAAGTAACCCATACCTATAGAGATACAGAGCAGGGCAAGTTATCCAGTCCCTGAAAATGGCATTTTAGTCTAGTATAGTGTTTAGAGCAGTATGTGCGGACACAATTCTAAACCTCAGGCTGACCAAACAATGTAGCAAAGACAAAGCCAGAGCACTTGTTTTACTGGATGTGACATTTGCAAGAGACCATTAATCTGTTTTCACTAACTCCGTGAACAAGCCTGCAGGAGTCCCTGTGTTTTCAATGGATTAATGACTTTTGCTTAGCCATTATACTCCTATTTTAATACTAATAATGATTATCCTGGTGATTTCAATAGAAATCTTCTTTATACCAACACGCACAAATAGTTTTGGTTTTACATGACAAATTCTTTTTGATTTGACTTGATTGTGTGCAACAAAAGAATGGTAGGCCATGGAAGGCATCCTTGTCGTTCCCTTCTTTATGCCAGTGTGTGAATGAGCTGTTGTGTTGTTTACATCCCACAAAGGCCCATTCTATTGCCTCAATCCTGTTTTATCTTTTCACAGATCCTCTACAAACAAAGAAAGTTCGCAAGGTCCCTCCTGGTCTGCCTTCATCTGTGAGTGGAAGATCATTTCATCTGCCTGCCATGCCTCTCATATATAAATAGATCTCTCAGTGAGCTTAACCAAACACACACAAACAAACAAACACACACACACACACACACACACACACACAGACAAAGAGAGCTGTTGACAAAGAGAGCTGTTTTACTTGCTTTCCTTGACTCTTCAAAGACGTCCTCTGCAGTGGCACCGTTGGTACCTGGTTGATGTGTAAGGGAGCCCGTAGCCCTGCCTTGCTGTTTTTGTGTGTGTGTGTGTACTAGAGAGTGTGTGTACATTGGGGTGATTGATTTTGGGGTCTGTCCTGTCACAGCGTGGTCTCCTCAGCTCCTCTCCTGGGACGCAGAGCTATGCGGGGCACGGGGTACAGAGCTGTCTGAGTGGATCCCAGGCGCTGCTCTTTTGATGTTTAATTAGTCATTATGTAGCCAAACAGGAGGACAGACAGCGATTAATAGTGCAGAATCAGAGACATTTCCATGGGTAATAATCCCGGTGGAGCAGAAGACATTAGAATGCAGAGGAAGTGTGGAGCTCAGCTTGCCTCCGCCTGGGCCGGGCCTCATTAATATGCATAAATCACTAAGTCAGATGTTCATTGTGAAAATCCTGGTGGATTCTCAAAGCGGGCGATTAAGCCTTAACTTCCCAGCCACTGGTACCGGCCGATGCTTTAAAAAAAAAAAAGCAACTGGTTTTAGCAGAGATCCCTCTTTACTTTTGTGCTGAAGGCTTCTTCCCCAGAGAACAAGAAGGGGGCTTTGATGAGGGTGGCTCAGAGACTGGATTTGCTTTTGGGAGTTGTGATAATCGCGAGCTCCACCGCTGTTCCTCTGAAATCAAATATGGAACAAGACACAGGACATAAAAGAGAGAGATGTGTTTTGTCTCTGAATTTGTGTTTGAACACTAGTTTGTCAGGAAAGCAGCGGAGTGGGAAACGCACGCTGCCTCTCCCCTCCTGAAGTAGGTGAAGGGGATATGGGGGGGTGGTGCCAGGAGACAGGGAGGGAGGCAGAGAAAGATTGGTTGCCTTGCGGGGTACATCTCTTTGTTGTGTAAATGGGCGCAGGGCTTTTATTTGTCTCTGCTTAACACATGGGCGCAGGTGCACTATGTGACTCATAACAGTAGAATCAAAGCAGTACAATCCTGAGTGGAATAAGTAGAGGAGCTAATGCAGCTTCTTCTTCTTGTGTCACTCTGTGTGGAGAAGACGAGGCCTGGATGTTGGAGGAGTTAGTCTCTGATCCCAAGACAGAGCCAAGACTTTAACAGGGAAAAGGGGGGTGTTTTTCTCTTATTTCCTCTGGTTGCAGCGAAAGGTAAAGAGAGAGAGCCTGTGGTATGGGTGGTGTGTGGGGATGGAAGTTGAGTAGGCGGTGATGGAGGGCTGGTCTGGAGGCTTTTAGAAGGTGTTGTATGGGCCTGGTGGGAGGCGAGGGCGAGGAGATGGAGGGGATATGAGCTGCCATAGCTTGTCCTGCAACTGGTTATAGGTGTTTAGAGGTTATATACTGGCTGGTAGGAGGTGCGCGTGTGCGTGTGTGTGTGTGTGTGTGTGTGTGTGTGTGTGTGTGTGTGTGTGTGTGTGTGTGTGTGTGTGTGTGTGTGTGTGTGTGTGTGTGTGTGTGTGTGTGTGTGTGTGTGTGTGTGTGTGTGTGTGTGTGCGCGCGTGTGTGTGTGTGCGTGCGTGTGTGTGTGTGTGTGTGTGTGTGTGTGTGTGGGCGGCAGACAGCGGTGGTGGAGTTTAGGAGTGTCGAGGGCACAGGCGCACCTGGAGCAGAGCAGGGTTGCCGGGGGCAGCTGTGCTGTGACATGCCGGGTGAGGAGCCTGCAGTGTACCTGTAATGTAGAAATGCAGCTGGATGCAGATGCTGCTGAAAGGCTTTTGCTTGTGTAAGCACCCAGGCTTCACCAGAGGCCCGAAGAGCTGCTTGATAAACAAAATGAACACAATGCTTCATATCATTATGTCCCCTACTGGGAATTCTCTTTTATTTATTTATTTGTTTCAAACTATTTTTACTTTTTTCATCCTCACCTAAAAATGGTGAGGAGTTTAGATTTGAAGAGCGGTGTGTTTTTAATGAGCGGCTGATGTGTGTATATATGATGTGTGTATATGTAAGATTTATATTGCAATCAAAATATTTATGGGAGCACATCCTCTGTGCATTTAGGTTGTTCCCCTGCAGTATATACCAGGATGTGGACGCCATCAGGGAGAGCCAGCCAGCTGCTGATTGCAAACATTCACATGTTTATACCCCAATCTCGTCTCATATACACACTTTTTTCTTAACCCACTTTTGCAGTTCATTTGACGTACATACTCCTTTTAGGGGACAGGAGCTACTGTACAGATGTAGGATCTTAATTTGATTACTCTTTTGTTACTGTGAATTTTCCTGCACAGCAGGAAATGCAAACTTGTAGTGTTTAAAGTCATGTTTAAAAAGTCTGAAGTTTGTAATTTCCACTTTAAAATGTCAGACTTGAATTGCCCAAACGAAAAATGTATCAACCCCTACAAAACGGTTCCATACATTTTTATCCACATAATAATTCACATTTCCTCTTGCTGCAGGATTATTATTGTATTATTCTGGCTCAAAGGAAGATCCTACATATGTAGGTGCGTGACCAACTTTGTCAGCCTGATAAGCACCATTTCCCTCTGAACAGTAGATCAATAGATAAACTGTGTACATAGTGAAATACAAATAAAGTGAGTAATGTGGCACGAACATGATGTAGTACAGGGATCATCAACGAGATTCAGCCGTTGGTTAGGGGGCCGGAACTTATTTACAAATAATATGTGTACTGCAAATTGACCGCAAGAATCAATCAATCAATGAAATGTATTTATAAAGCCCTTTTTACATCGGCCAATGTTACAAAGTGCTGTACAGAAACTCAGCCTAAAACCCCAAACAGCAAGCAATGCAGATGTAGAAATCTTTTCCTAGGAAGGAACTTAGAGAGGAACCAGGCTCTGAGGGGTGGACAGTCCTCTTCTGGCCCAAGCAGATATAACATTTGACTAAAACATCATCATTTCAAAGCATTTTGTATATTGGGGAACCCTGATGTAGTGTATATGTGCAGTGGAGTCCACTATTCCCAATTCAAACACATTATTTATTGCTTCTGATATTTATAGTAAATGTAGATCATGAATCCAGTACAATGCACACAAACACACAAACACAAGGTCCTTGCAGATGATCAGAGGTTGACTGTATCAGTCTTAAATCTTGTAAGGCTGACTTCATGATACAGTGGGCTGACCGTGGTCATAGATAGATGTATCACTTTGTAAACTGAGCATCGCTCTGAGTGAAGACATAACGGGCTATCATTGGATGGACAGCATGCTGCGGAGCAGGGTTGCTGACGGGCAGCTGTACGGGCACCTGCGTTAAGGGTCCGTCTGACAGGAGGACAGAGGAGAGAGACGCGCCGCGGCGGCAGCTCTGTGGCTCGTGGGGAAAAGCTATATCTTGTAGGATATTCATGTGTAGCTGGGAGGCCATTGCTGGTGTGTGTGTAAATAGCCAGGCTTTTTTTACGCGCCCTTGTCACTGGCACAACGGCTTGATGTGACACTTCCTCCTTGGCTGTGGTGATGCTAGTCTGGAGGAGGGGAAGAAAGAAAGTGGTGGGAGAGGGAGGAGGTGGGGGAGAGAATCAACTCCCTTCAGGGACTTTTGCTAGCGAGAACCCTGGCTGTGAATGACAAAAAAGATTGTAATTTGCTTTTGACAGATCACTCAGACACCCTTGTTTCTGAGAGACTTTCACTTAGCAGGGAAACAGGGACTAGAAGAAAGGAAGTCTGCTCTGCTCCGGGCTCTGAGACTAAGACCCAGGATTTTGCCTCACAGTGGTCGGGTGAATGACACACAGAGGTTATCTCCTTTGTGTGTGTGTGTGTGTGTGTGTGTGTGTGTGTGTGTGTGTGTGTGTGTGTGTGTGTGTGTGTGTGTGTGTGTGTGTGTGTGTGTGTGTGTGTGTGTGTGTGTGTGTGTGTGTGTGTGTGTGTGTGTGTGTGTGTGTGTTTAGCTGAACTCAGAGAGACTACAGCTCCCTTTCATCGATGCAGCTACATGTATTTTGACTAGACAGCCATCTGCAGGCAGAGCAGGATGGTGCAGGAAGCAGAGCTCATTTTGGGTTCTCTTTGAACCAGGGCAGGTCAGGACCTGGCAGAGGGCAGCTCTTGTGAGTAGACGTGCCTTTGGATGAAACGCGTCAGCAAAGCCTTCTGCAAATACAGCCAAACAATCATTGTTTGATGTGGCCCTTTCATGTAGGCACGGTTGTATCGTGTTGGATTTCCTTGTTGTCTGGCTGTTTCACAGCATCAGATGACTTACCAGACAACATTTGTCATGTACTGTACCTCGACTTTCTTGTATCACTTTTTTTTTGATGAAGCATTTATTTTAATTTCTCTCTTTTTTAATTCAAGAAGGATTTTAAGAGTATGGTCATTGTGACATAGCTGACAAGACTTTCTATGGTCATGGAATGTGGGTTGACATGGTTCATTTAATTTTCTAAAATCAATTCTAGAATATTTATAGTACTAAACAGAACAGGACTGTCTTTCTGTCTACCTCTGCCTCCTGGCAACAGACTAGCTCCCATCCATCTCTGGGTTGGCATGATGCCCATTATCTCAACACCCTGCCCGTCCTATCAGGTCAGCAGGTCAGAGTCAGACCACCAGGGGGCAGTGTGCCAGGCTCTGCCGCTCTGCTCTGACCTCAGTCTGAAGACCCTATGGAGATGAGCTCATCAGATGGCTGATTAGATAGATGCCCCTCGTTTGACTGGGATGATCCTGAACAGAGAACCTCACCCCCCTCCCCAGGGCCTTGCCTTGGTGTGTTTATCCGTCTTTGGGTTGCTCAGATTTACCAATGACATGAGAGGTGGAGATAAAGGAGAAGGCCAACAACTCCAGAGGTCCCGGCTGCTTTCATCTAAAGGAGAGAAACAGAGTTAAAAAAAAACATGAAGCAGAAATGAATGCACACATTAAAGTCATTACTCACATTTCGGCCTGTAGTAAATTATTTATGTAGGGCCTGGCTGCGTGAGTGCACCACATTAATGCAGGCCTTGGTTTTAGACTGCTTCCTGGCAGGCTTGGCACGGTGCTCTGTCAACAATCACTAATGATTAGGTTAATAGAGTGTGTTAGTTGGAGGTCGTTTAACTCTAAACCACACCAGAGTGGCCAGTGGGGTATATTACAAAGCAGGATCAATGAGTTAGCCAGGTAACTTGTCTTTTTATTTAGTATTTTTTTGAAAGATACGCTTGAAATGAGTATGGTCTAATTGACTCAACAACCAAAAGCACATATCTAAGTATAACTTTCTTAATGAACCAGAAAATCAATAGTTATTCCTAGTTGTTTATCAAAGTTAGCTGGCTAACTCATCGATCCTCCTTTGTAGTATACCCTCTGGTCTAAGGGAGTGTCAACAGGTGAAACTCACGTTATAGGCTGTATCTGCAGACCCAGTTGTAGGTCAGTTACCCCCCTAATGCAGTGGAGGGTTTCCTCAGAGTGTGTAAGTCAGAGCCATGTCAGGGTGCTTTGATTGGATTGGTCCTTCTTGGGTGCCTGGTTGTGCATTTGACCAGTGAAAGACTAGAGGACACTGGCAAGAACACTGACCTACTGTACTAGGCTGAACTGGATAGAGAGGCTCAGTCTTAATGTCGTGGCTCAGAGTTAGCCTCCTTCCATCCAGCAGCTTTATTCATGCGTATTGGATCGCTGTGTTTGTGTAGTACACATTGCCGTTGTCGTGACACCCTTTATATTAATACAATTCATTTGTTCCAGAGTCGTGTTTGATGACTGAGAACAAACAAAGAGACAAGGAAGGAATTCGATGTGACGATGCTATGGCGCTAGAGCAGTGTCCTATCACTAAATAACTTTATGAACAGTTGTTTGGGGGACGGAGGTTTGTATGTCCGGGAGGATTTGGATGACAAAGGGCAGAGTTGATGAAAGGAAGTTGGGTGGAGTGTTATTTTGTGGTTCGTAGGGAATGTGGTTCAGATCATATTTGGATGGGAGAGAGAGAGGGTCTGTGTTCCAGCCTATGTTGAATGAACTCACAGAAGTGTAGGGATGTACTGAAAAAGATCACATGAGGCATGTCTGTGGACTGGAGATCCATGTTAACTCTGGGGAGGGTAGGGTGTCTGTCTGCCTGTCTCTCTGTGTCTGTCTCTCTGTGTGTCTGTGTGTGTCTCTGAGTGTCGGTCTGTCTCTCTGTGTACGTGTGTGTGTTTATCTCCTATGTCAGGTCAATCAGTCAGCCAGGCCAGGAGTGGCTCAGCCAGGATTACCTATAGCTACATGTACGTATGTCTGGCAGAAGCAGCACTAGAGGAAGTGTATGTTGACTCAGTCACACAGAATGAGTGCTTTATAAATAACCCTAAAGCACCTTTCTGCTTCATACACACATGCAAAGTGTTAGGGAAATATGGTCAGGGGGGAGTTGGAAGAGGAGGAAACGTGTCTGTCGTTAGAGATTCAGCAGTTAGAGATACTCTAACATCTCAAACTGAAGCAGAGCCAGTAGCACTGCACTGTATGCCTGCTCTGGAACAGCCTACAGATGACAAAATGCCTGTTCTGTGCTGATTTATGCAGTTGTAAATCATTAGAGTTCATGTGTAATATATGTGTAATTAAGTCAAGGCAAAGCTTTGTGTTATGAACGTCTTGTGGGGTTTTGGGCAGATTAAGAACCACCCTCAGCACCCCCGCTCCCCCCGAGTTTCTTACAGGAAACAATCCCCCCATCCAGTCTTATGACATCATGGCTAAATCCATGCGTGAGATGGAGGTGACCTCAGTGGGTGGATTTGCGGTGGATCTTTTTTAACGCCCAAACAATTCCCAGGGAAAAAAGCATGGCCACTGGCTCAAATGTGATTAGAGGGGGGAGTTGTGTGGACAGGTGCATGGCTGGCTGATTGCCAGTGAGGTAACACTTGGCCCACTTTGACACAGATGCAGACTGGTCCTGTTTCTTGGTGGCTGATGGGTCAGGGGCCGGGCCCAGGTTCAATGTTGATGAAGTGATAGAGGGTGGTGGTCCTGGCTCTGTCTTAAGACGATTGGTGTTTAGGATGAGATCTGACATGGTTCAGAAGCTCAGGAAATGAAGTATGACAACGTGGGCATCTTCTCGCTAATACAGCTAATATCTGTTTGTCTGTTAGACAAATGTAAATGATTCCAAAGTGTCCCTGTGTCTGCAGCTACATGTTGTATGCTGTGTTTGTGAGTAGTAGTAATGCGTCTGCTTTAATCAATGTTGAGTCCATCTCTCTTTACTCATTCTCTTTGAGCTTTCATGTGTTTTTTTCTCAGCTCGGCCTTCTGTGTCTGGACCCGTTTTTGGACCCTTCGAACACACATTTTCCTTAAAGCATCAACTTGAAACGGGTTCAGATATAAAGTGGTACCAGAATGTGGACCCCAGTGCCTTGGAAGAGTTTAAAAGAATCTCAGAGAAGAAAGAGGAATACATAATAATAGTACTGAAGGAAAAACATAATAAAGCCTCGTTTTCTTTGGGAAAGAAGACTTTCATCTTTCTATAACAATAATGCTCTCAATGAGTGCACAGGACTGTGTTTAGTCCAGGAAGCTTCCACTGGCAGACATGAAAGGCTCCAGGGAGGCTGGATGGAGTGGGCTTTAAAGGCTCTGTACGGCACACGGGTCAGTCCTCACCTCTCGCCTCGCTCTTCCTCCTCTTCCCTTCCTCCTCCTCTCTTCTTTCTCCTCCTTCAATGGAGGCCGACATGGAACAGCAGAGCGGTCTGAGAGTGACAGGCAGACAGTTAAATGAAGTGGCTGTGGCTGTTTTGGTTGTACCCCTCTGCTTCCCCCTGGCCTGTGGTGTACGTCTGAGCTTGAGGCCCCCGGGGGTTTAGGAAATGGAGCATCACAGTTCTGTTGCCTGTCTGACGTCAAGGCCCAGGCCCCTCTGCAGCTGTGGCGTGTGTTTAACAAGTCTCTCTGTTTACAGTCACCGTTGTGACAAGGGGGTTCATTCTGACTATAGGGAAAGTGTCATTGTTATGGAAGCACACAGTATACATGAACATTCTCACTAAGACGTTCTACAACATTCTAAACGTTTCTTTCTCCTTCTCCCTGTCTGTTTTTATGACTCTGGGTATTCTGCCTAAGAAAAAGAATCCAAATTTAATTTGAGGTCTTATTTTTCCTTCCTTTTTTCTTTTCCTTGTTGAGAGTCCACTTTCCCATATTGGTTGTTAATTGGCATAGTGTTGAGTGTGGGAACAGGTTCAGCTCCTGTCCAGATGGCTGTGTAGAAACCCTATCCCTTCATGTTACCTCACTGCTAGCAGACTAATTCAGTTATTACAAAAACAACAGATTAGCCCGCTCAGGATTAAAACCTGTGTGGGAGAGCTTGTTTATTGCAGTTATTTACTCAGTAATTTGTTTGCTTTTGAATAACATAAATTAATGATATCGTGCCCAAAGCTAAATAGTTTTAGTTCAATCTCCCCTGCAGAAAATGTAAATGTTTATTTTTGGGAGTCACAATTTTTTTCTCCTCTTTCTAAATCAACTCAAGCATTTGTTTTCTGTCCCACCTCCTCGCTTTATCCCCCCTCCCTCCGGTTCGCCTCCCCTCCCCCAATCTGCTTTCCTCTTTGCCTCAGCACTTATGAGGCTCAAGGGGAAGAACCATTTCAGCCCCTCCCCTTCTCTCAACCACCCCCTAACACTGCGGCGAATGGTTCAGCCCTGTTTTGCATAAGTTTCCTCTGAGTAGATCCATGTGTGAAGGGCCAGCCCAGGACTGAAAGAATTAGTCCCTTTTTAACGGGTTCATGTCTAGGGAGAAGGCTTGTGTGCTGCTGCTGCCGTGCTCTGAAACAGTACACTTGCTCCAGTCATCAGTATAATAGCCGAAGCTATCATGTATTGCGCCTACCCTGTCCCTGGAATGGGCAGCAACTCCTTAATGTATTACTACAACGGGAAATCGGTGAGTTCTGTCTGCGGGAGAAAGAGAGGGAGTGTGTGTGTGTGTGTGTGTGTGTGTGTGTGTGTGTGTGTGTGTGTGTGTGTGTGTGTGTGTGTGTGTGTGTGTGTGTGTGTGTGTGTGTGTGTGTGTGTGTGTGTGTGTGTGTGTGTGTCCACGTTTGTAATTGGCCCACGGGTATGGAGTTGCAGAATATTGGGTTGTCCGGCTGCACAGGATGTTTCTCGGCTCTAGAGTTTATCACTCCTCTCTGCTTTACTCTCTCTCTCTCTCTCTTTCTCCCTGCTCTTCTCTCTCTTTCTGTCTCTCTCTCTCTCTCTCTCTCTCTCTCTCTCTTTCTGTCTCTCTCTCTCATTTTTCTCTCTCTCTCTTTCTGTCTCTCTCTCTCTCTCATTTTCCTGTCTCTCTCTCTCTCTCTCTCTCTCTCTCTCTCTCTCTCTCTCTCTCTCTCTCTCTCTCTCTCTCTCTCTCTCTCTCATTTTCCCTCTCTCCTCTGTGGACTGATTTTCCGTTGCCTCAGTTACAGCTGTGTGACAGTACCATTTGTCTTTCTTTGCAGTTCAAATAGAGGACTTACTTCATTTCTTTCTCAATATGTTCTAGACATGTTATAGCCTGAATCTGTTAGATGGTTCACTTCCTTTTATTAGCTAACCATGTATGTCAAAACTTAAACTTAATTTCAGCACATACTTCTCTATTAGAGATAAAGCAGAATATAAGCAAGGCACATCAATTGTATATAAGTAGGAACAAAACTCAATATGTGGATGTGTGTGGTTGAAAAAAGTCAAACACGTTTTTTCCTCTCACCTCTGTTTGTAGACAGACAGACTGAAAATATTGTTTTTTTTTATCTGTGAATTTATTTTTACTGGCTGGTTGGTTCAGAACTGAGACTGGGTTGAAATAATAACACGTGGGAGTCTGGGAATGATTAAGGAAAAGAGGCTGCCCGTTGAGGTTAGACTTTCCTGTTTGTAGATTGAGCTCTGAGCACCAGCGTTGCTGTTATTCCATCTGTTTTTAATCACATCGGCATTCTGGACTCTACAGGGAGCCTAATGTGATTCCTGGATTGCTCAGTAAAAAACTCTTTGATTTCTGTGTTCCTGCAAAAACTTTCTTTTTTTGTGTGTATGTGGGAGAGTGTGTAGTGTGCGTGTGTGTGGTTGCGTGCATTTGTGTTTCGGTTTACCTGCCTCTGAGCTAAATTGAGTTTCCTCAGATGCTTGCAGTAATTGTGTCACAGGTGTAAAAGTCTCACTGGCACAGCTGCTGAATAAGAGATGAGCAGAGAAAAGTCTCCTCCTGTTTCTCAGCTTCTCTCCAGAGAGCAGAAACACTGAAACACCCAGTCAGCTCCATCCAGAAAGAGAACTCCACCATTCAGAGTCCGGGCCTCATTGGACCACATTCTCTGATCTTCTCACCAGAGAGCAGAAACACTGAAACACCCAGTCAGCTCCATCCAGAAAGAGAACTCCACCATTCAGAGTCCGGGCCTCATTGGACCTCATTCTCTGATCTTCTCACCAGAGAGCAGAAACACTGAAACACCCAGTCAGCTCCATCCAGAAAGAGAACTCCACCATTCAGAGTCCGGGCCTCATTGGACCTCATTCTCTGATCTTCTCTCCAGAGAGCAGAAACACTGAAACACCCACCCAGCTCCATCCAGAAAGAGAACTCCACCATTCAGAGTCCGGGCCTCATTGGACCTCATTCTCTGACTTTAGAAACCAGGAAGTTGACCATTTCTATACTATTGTGAGATTCACTTTTATGAGGTCAACATGTTCAGGCTCGTGTTTTAGCCCTCCTCATACCCCAGTAGGACAATGCCCTTTGTTCCTACAGCACCACAGATCACTTGATCTGGGAACGTGTTGGGAACGTGTGGGCAGCATGGGTCAACTTTATGATCCAAAGCAGTCGATAAATAACCAACCAATAACAAGCTCTTTATCTTCTCTTCTTCGGAGGAGGAGAGATAAATCGTGTTTACTGTGAGCATCAACAAAACTCACATTTACTTGGAGTTTTGAGAGTGATCATTGTTTTTATGGTAAGAGCCTTAAAGTCTTTGATTTCTGTGTTTTATGGTGTATTAAGTGTTTGATTTCTGTTGTTTCCTCCAGTTCCATAGAAAATGAGTAACCCAAGCTTTGGAGAATTCAGATATTTGGGAGGATTTGGTGGGTGGAGTGTTTTTCTAAGGTGTGGCCTTTCCTGTCTAATATCCCTCAAGTGCACTGAGGACTGGACCAAGGAGGCATCCAGTAAATGACTGTTTTTCTTCCCAGCTCAGGAAATATGGAATAAGTGTTTACAGCACAAGATAACATCAGGTTTTGCCTCAGAGTTTAAAATTCATGTTGACAGCTTCCCACGTATATAACACCTGATATCACCTCATTTATCAGAGTGCAGTTGGTCTTTGAAAATGGTGTTTCTTGAGACCTAAATCTTGGAGTTTTTAAGCATCAACAGCTTGAGGCTTGAGATGTCTCTGTTAAAGGGTTGCCTGGTACCAGGCTGCAGCGCTCAACATGCCCCATCAGGAAGGTGGTTCTGGGGCTGTGTAGCAGGGGACCATTGTGTTGGAGCTGCGTGTGTGCCTTTTAGCCTCTATAAGTGTGTTAGATTTAGACTTGAAAAGAAAGGCCCTCGGGCATGGTTTGGTTCCACATAGTGACGTGCAGAGACAGGATACTGTGTTGACACCAGCAGCCCATTGCTTTCAGCTGTTCTCTTTTGTGAGTTTTTACTGCGGTGATAATTTATTTTTAAGAGGTTATTTTTGCCGTCGTCATTTGGTGTATCCATATGTTGACAGTTTTAATGTTTTTTTACATGTGCTGTTTTGATTGGTGTGGTGTTGAGATCAAAGGCGGGTGCTGCAGGCTGGTGATGTGTGGAAAGGTGTGGAGGGACTCATCAGCCCTCTCAGATCAGCCACATAGAGATGAGAGAGTTGCAGAACGAAGCTCTGCCAAGAACCTACTGTCCCCATTCTCTCCAATCTGACAGTGAAATCTGATGCTTGTTGATATTAAGTCAAACATGAGTAAGCTCAGTGTATGAACCACAAACCCTGAATTAATGATTGCTTATGGATTATGATGGCTACAGATATTCTTAAATTAAACGTGATGCGGAAAATATACAGAAACTAAACACCCAAACTCCAACAACTGTGCTGGTCCTGCTGGCCCTGCTGGCCCGGGCTCTGAGTGATGTCTCTTTAATTCATGTGGTAGTAAAAGGAAACCCAGGCGGGCCCTCTCCTCCAGAGGCTAGGGGAATGAGGTCGCCCGGTGTTTGGGTGTTTTATTAATGCCTTGACTGGCTAGCACAGTGTGAAGAGAACAATTAGCATCATCCACCGCCATATGCTGCCCATTGAGGCTCAGACTGGGACAAAGCCAGGGCTCCTGTGTGAGGCTAACCTGGAATCACCACGGGAGTCCCCACACCCTGGGTTACATGTGCGAGCTAGAGGAGCCAAGAGATCCCCTCCCCTCCCTGCTAAACGACATGTACACAGGGTGCTGGAGTTACACACACAGCTAATCACATGCTCACACACACTGCTTGCTCAGCAAGACCCCGTGGCCCTGAGTGTTGGCTAAGCTGACTGACTGATATGTTGTTCACGTGTGTGTGTTTGTGTGTGTGTGAGTGTGTATGTGCGTGTGTTTCTCTTGGCGTACGTAGTAAAGTGATGACGAATGAAGTTGAGGTTGTGTCTCGTAAATAAGATGATTATTCTTCAGTAGGACAACAAAACATTCTCTCCAAGCCCACTGACACATCTTGTTGCATTAGGAAGCAAACTTTGAAGTTCTTGAAGGGCTCTGTTCACACAAACAGATGAGTATGCCATTAGGTCATTAAAAAAGGAATTTATGTTGCTGGTGACTAGAGGATGGGTGGGGGTGGGGGCTGGGTGGCAGGTCTGGTAGTGATTTGTGCTGCATGGTGATGGTGTTAAGGTTGAGGGACCGGCCCTCTTTGTGGCGTGGTGAGTTCACTAGCTCTCTCTCCCTCCATCTGGAGTGGATGAAGTCAGAGACCACATCACTAATGTTTGGCCTCACGACCCTTTGATCCTCCCACCCAGCCTGGCACAGCCACAGCTGCACAACAGCCCTCTGTGCCTCACCGCTCATCCCCTCCCTCGATCCCTCGCCAGCTCACAGCCAGGTAGCAAAATGAAGAAAAGCACAGGCCCCATATTTGATTTTCTGATTTGATTTCTGTTTCTTTGGCGAGCTGCAATTTGCAGTGTTTATATGAAAGTGTGTGTGCTGGTGTCATTATAGTTCCATTAAGAGCTGAGACAATCTGAAATGCAAACACCCCCTGATAATCCAGTCCTCCCTCCACGAGCCTTCCAAATGAGCCCAGCTGCCACACCACTGGCTTCTTAAACTGACACAGCTCAGTTCGTTCACTACATTCATTAATGTAGACATGAATCTGGCTTCAACATACAAAGCTACTTTACAAATGACAGTCGTGTGAGGAATAGGGACAAATTTAGGCGAAGGTACTCGTTTGCATCTAATGATGGTTAATGAAGCCGTCCTTAATGCACCGGCTTTGGATTGTGATCAACCCACCAGGCAGGGTGGTGGGGCATTAGAATTGTTCCTCTTCAACATCATCCTAATAACTCAACCAAATCATCATCATTATGCTCCTGCCACATACAGAGAACAGTCACAAGTTACATCTTAGAGGATAATGACTTTGACAAAATGCTAGACTGCCCTATGCACCTGCTGTTGTTATTCATGTTAATAATGTCTGTTTTCTTTTGGCAGGTGTATGCCCCGTCTCCCAACACAGAAGACTTCAACAGAGATTCTCCCTCCTACTCATCTCCCAAACCCCCCAGCAGTATGTTTGCAACCACTTTCTTTGGTAAGTGATTCTGACTTAAGACTGTCTCTGTCATGGAGTCTAAAGAAGCCAGTGTCATCTGTTTGTGCAATCGGATGCGCTGTCTTTATCTATTTCTTCTCCTGCCTCTTGATGGACAGTGGACCCATGAGAAAATATTTCTGGACAAACATCCTAACATGACACTCAGTTACTCTCTCTGTAGTCACTCTCTCTGATGTTGCTAAACAGTTTCAAATGTTCAACTCGATTTAGCCATTTCTTTCTTCTGGTAGACAGTATTTCACTGAGCCTGGTCTCAGAGTCGCTGGTCTTTGAAGGGATCGGGTTGGTTTCTGTTAGCCAAGGGAGGCTTAGTGTTATCTCAGCTGTGTCCAGGACAGGGCTTGTGTTTCAGTCCTAAGACCAGACTGGGGGAGTGAACAACCCCCTTGTGTGATCCAGCGACTCAGCAGAGAGGAGGGTGACTGCCCTCTGTGGAAAGGTCTCTCTGGGCTCTCATAATCAAGCTGTGTGTTGTGGTTTGCTTCACGGCGGTTCAGGCATATTGAATTTTATGTAAACTTGACTTTGGTTGTTAAACTAAAGCCATTAAAACGTATTTGCTCCCTTCTGGAATCAAATCCAGGATGACTCTTCAATTGGTTGATCCTTTTGTTACGTGAGTCGTTATACTGTAAAGAATAGGGATGAAACTCAAGACGGATCCATTTCAACTCAACTCTTGTTTGTTGTCATTAGATGGGACCCACAACTCTTCTGATCCGTGGAATTCCTCCAATGGGATCAACCAGCCTAGTTATGGAGGAATGCTGGGAGGATCTTCATCTCACATGCCGCAGTCAGGAAATTACGTCAACATGCACTCACATGACCGCCAGGTAAGCAACCCAGCTAGTGATGTACGCACATACTGTAAGTGATGTCTCAATGTCTCCCCTATCTATTCTTAGACAGTCTACCTCCTCCCTGTTAAGCTCTATTTCCCCATTCTCCTAAAACATTTGGCTTGCATTGGTTTCAATTGAATATTTGTGGTGTGCAATATTGCCCACCCTGCCTACAGAAAAAGTCTAGCTAGGGGAAACACTGTGACTGATGCGTATTCAGCCTCCATGTCCTGTTCTGCCCCATCAGAGCACATCCCCTCCTCTCTGCTGAGCCCGTAGTGATGTTGCTGTCTGGGCAGTATCTGTGTAAGACACGGCTGACCTCCTCTATCAGTGTTTCATCTGCTCTGTCTGCCCACTGTGTCTCACTGGGAATCACAGGGAGCCTGCAGCTGCTGCCCAACCAAAGCCCTCTGTCTGTCTGGGCTCCACATTCATATAACCTCTCTTTTATCAAGTGATATTTTTTCACCACGCACAATGCTATTCTTACCACTGAACAAGTGTATGCACACACAATATTGCATTGTCCTGATGAACACGTATTTTGTCCTCTTTCTCTTTCAGAATTACCCTTCACACTCTGTATCGCCGACAGACATCCATGCCAGTCTTCCTCCAATGTCCAGCTTCCACCGCAGCAATGCCAGCACTTCACCATTCGTTAACCCAACACACAACCCGCCCGTCAACACCACCGACGGGGTCATGGGTACGGCGAATATTTGGTTGATCAACTCTTAAATATCAATAGGCGAGATAAATTCCTACAGTGATGTTCTCTTTTTTAATCTATGCTCTGTGTTATAAATGTCCTCTCCTTATTTCTGTAGTTGCTGCAAATCGGGGGAATGCCTCTGGAAGCCAGCAGACTGGAGATGCACTGGGCAAAGCCTTGGCTTCGGTGAGTACAGCCCACCCCTGTTCTCCTCCGGGGAAATGGGAAAGCCTCAAAAGAGATTTAGATAGAAACCATGTTACAAATCCACAGAGGTTGTTTGTTGGGAGTAAAGCCCTATTGGTTTACTTGTAAATGAAGGCACAATCCATGCAGCACTTAAAATGGCACTCTCTCCCTCTGAAATACAGTTTGATTTAGGCGTTAGGCTTACATGGATGGTTAGGAATCCTCCGTGGATATCCCCTCTAGGTTGGTCCCCTCTCTGGGTGTGAATCCTGTGTTCTTGACTACAGTACCTTCTCCACTCACTTTAATATCAAATATATGTTTTATTTCTGTGTTAAACTGAGATGGTGCATTATATTAATGGCCCTCTTCAGTCTGTAAAGGAAGTGACCTCGGTGGTCACGATGGGTATTAAGTGCTATAGTGAATGCTGATTAAATAAGCCCAGAGGGATGTGTTTGCAGTTGTTTTCATGCCTAAGCCTGGATAATTATAGACTTAATCTCTGAGTATACAAGAAGGAAATTGTAAAAAAAAAAATGTTTAAAAAAAACCTCACCAGTTTGAATAATCCAACCTTGGTATTTGTTCCATTTTTGATCATGTCTCCCTGCACGTTTGACACACAGTAACTCATAAACCATTGTGCTACTGAGGATGAATATGTCCTCCATCCAGTTAGAGCCCTCTTGGTTTCAACAGCCACAGAACCTCACAGAGAGCTCTTCTGTCTCTCCTCTTACTGATTATTTCTCATTTTAATAACTCCCAGAACTCATCTGTAACCCGGCCTAATATACACTACATTAACAAAAGTATGTGGACACCTGCTCGTCAAACATCTCATTCCAAAATCATGGGCATTAATATGGAGTTGGTCCCCCCTTTGCTGCCACAAAGTTGGAAACACAGAATCGTTTAGAATGTCATTGTATGCTGCAGTGTTAAGATTTCTCTTCACTGGAACTGAGGGGCCTAGCCTGAACCATGAAAAACAGACCCAGATCATTATTCCTCCTCCACCAAACTTTACACTTGGCACTATGCATTGGGGCAGGTAGCGTTCTCCTAGTATCCGCCAAACTCAGATTAGTCTGTTGGACTGCCAGATGGTGAAGCAGGATTCATCACTCCAGAGTTCTCACTACTCCAGAGTCCAATGGTGGAAAGCTTTACACCACTCCAGGCGACACTTGTCATTGCGCATGGCGATTTTAGGTTTGTGTGCTGCTGCTCGTCCATGGAAACCCATTTCATAAAGCTCCCGACGAACAGTTCTTGTGCTGATGTTGCTTCCAGAGGCAATTTGGAACTCGGTAGTAAGTGTTGCAACCGAGGACAAACTATTTTTACGCACTTCGCGCTTCAGCACTCGACGATCCCGTTCTGTGAGCTCGTGTGACCTAGCATTTCGCGGCTGAGCCGTTGTTGCTCCTAGACTTTTCCACTTCACAATAACAGCACTTACAGTTGACTGCAGCAGTTCTTGCAGGGCAGACATTTTACAAACTGACTTGTTGGAAAGGTGGCATCCTATGACTGTGCCACGTTGAAAGTCACTGAGCTCATCAGTAAGGACTTTCTACTGCCAATGTTTGTCTATTGAGATTGCATGGCTGTGTGCTTGATTTTATACACCTGTCAGAAACGGGTGAGGCTGAAATAGCCGAATCCACTAATTTGTCGGGGAGTCCACATAATTTTGTCCATATAGTGTATCTCACCTCAGAGAAATGAAACCCACCATAGCTTTTATTCCTAGTAAAAAGTGAGAGAAGTAGGATGTGTAAAAGCGTAATGGGTTTACATTTGGGAAGTGCTATGGCTTAGTGGTGCGCACCCGAAAGAGGAAAGTGTGTGTGAGGGTGTATGATAATCACAAATTAAGTATTTTTGTATTCGTAGACTCAATTCTATTAGCATGACAAAGCTGCAGTGAAATGGACACTGTTGGGCTGGGTGAGACGAGGGGTGGGGAGGCTAGGGGGAGCGAAGGGGGTTCCTAACTGCTGTGGCTCAACTCTGCGGGCCGCCCTTTGTGGGCCTTTTGTTCTCCGGCCTTTTAAACGGGCCGTGCTTATTGGCCCCCGCTGCCCGGGGGAGCGTGACCGATGAGGAGGCGGAGCCTCATTTGTTGTTGGTAAAATGAGTCGTGTTGCAGTTTGAATACAGCAGAAGTAGCCCGGGACCAGAAGAATGGCCCGTTGTATATTGCAGGGTCAGGAGTCACGGCTATAGACGGCCCGCTTTAGAAAGAGAAGAGATATTGGCTAATTCGTTTTGAGTCCCATTGATTTGAGACATACACTTGTGATCACAGTTGATGGTCATTACTTCTCAACAGGATTGAGTGTTTCAGGGTAAAGATACTGAACAGTGACAAATGCTTTTGACTGAGAAATGTGATTTTAAAAGATTAGAGAAGAAGTGGGTATAAATCCCCACAGGGAAAAACATTTGGTACACAGTGACATGCAATAGCCAAACCATTTGGACTTCCAAAAGTTGATTGAAACACAAAAGCTTGGTGATCAAGCTTAAAAGAGAAGATTATTAACAACGGCGTTCCATTGTGTTTACTGAAATTAAACGGTTTCCTATGAGTAGGATGTGATGTTTACTTGCAGGGAAATCCTTCTGGATCTACTGCCTCTGCTAATTAATGGGAATCAAACCTCTAATACCCTGGTTTACTGGGAGACACTTTCCATTCTGGCACAAACTATCCTCTTAAAGGGAACAAATCAGGGATGTGTTGTCTGCTTTAATCCAGCATTTCTCTAAACAAGTGAAATCCCTGTGAAAGTTTTAGAGATGTAATCTGTGTGCTTCAGAATCACATCATCCTCTCTCTCTCTCTCTCTCTCTCTCTCTCTCTCTCTCTCTCTCTCTCTCTCTCTCTCTCTCTCTCTCTCTCTCTCTCTCTCTCTCTCTCTCTCTCTCTCTCTCTCTCTCTCTCTCTCTCTCTCTCTCTCTCTCTCTCTCTCTCTCTCTCTCTCTCTCTCTCTCTGTGTCTCTCTCTCTCTCTGTGTCTCTCTCTCTCTCTGTGTGTCTCTCTCTGTCTCTCTGTCTCTCTCTCGTCATGTTGCCCTAAAACCTCATTGACCCAAGCTTAACATTCCCCACAAACACAGTGGAAGGCTGTACATGCTACGGTATGGTAACAGAGATCTTCTGCCAGTTCAGGGCGTGGTCTAGCATGGAGAGGTGCGGTGGTGCAGCTCATTCAGGATAACCCCCTCCGCTCCATCACTATTGGGGGATTAATGCTGGCCTTTGTATCTTTCCCTGTCTATGGCTCCACCCTGGGTTTATACTGGAGTTATATAGCACCATGTTAGAAAGATATTAATGGGATCTAGGGCAGATTTTAGTCCACTTTAGCTTTAAAGGATTTCAACCGCTTTGTTCCAGTTTCCCCCCCCTCCCAAAGTAAAGACGTTGACTTTCTCCTCTAATAGTGAATCAGCCATATTACTGTAGATACAGTATTTGTATGATATTATCTATGTTGTGGCCAGTGGGGGAGATCTAAATAAAACAACACTAATCAGAGTTGGAGGAGGACACCTGACTGGTCAGAGCCTTCAGGTGTCGCAGTGAATATGGTTTGCGGTACCCTTTTTTTAAAAACTTTCACTGAAGCCACTGCTCAAGACCCATATGTATGCTCTGAACATTTTTATGGGCTCCCTGGTTGGAAAATCCCCAGAATTGATGAGCCAATTTCGGCCGTGCGCCCGCTGAAGGATGGTGACACAGGCTATAAAAGGTATGAGGAAACGATAGGTTGTGATTTTAAAGAGATGCATGTTCTACCATACTGACGGATCTTTCTCCTTCTCCCTCCTTCTGTCATCCCCCTCACTCTCTTTCGCTCCGTTCCTCTCCCCCTTCCCCTCTCTCTCTCTCCCCTCTCTCTCCACAGATTTACTCACCTGACCACACCAGCAGTAGTTTTCCATCCAACCCCTCCACCCCTGTAGGATCTCCGTCGCCCCTGACTTGCACAGCAGGTGCTGCTGCCTCAGCAGGTACAGTGGTGACCACCGGCGCCCCCTCTGGAAGTGCAGGTAGAACATCAGTCTGCACTCTGATCTACTGCACTATAGCATTATACCAGCCTAAACTAGTCCCAATGCCATGGAGAGATGTGGGTTATTGTTTCCTCAGAGCATTCACACTGCTTCCTCCATAAGGCTCTGTCTTAGTGCTGTAGGTGAACACTGCAAATGATGTTTATCTCACGATGGTCTTCAAGTGATGTTTATCTCACAATGGTCTTCAAGTGATGTTTATCTCACAATGGTCTTCAAGTGATGTTTATCTCACAATGGTCTTCAAGTGATGTTTATCTCACAATGGTCTTCAAGTGATGTTTATCTCACAATGGTCTTCAAGTGATGTTTATCTCACGATGGTCTTCAAGTGATGTTTATCTCACGATGGTCTTCAAGTGATGTTTATCTCACGATGGTCTTCAAGTGATGTTTATCTCACGATGGTCTTCAAGTGATGTTTGTCTCACGATGGTCTTCAAGTGATGTTTATCTCACGATGGTCTTCAAGTGATGTTTATCTCACAATGGTCTTCAAGTGATGTTTGTCTCACGATGGTCTTCAAGTGATGTTTGTCTCACGATGGTCTTCAAGTGATGTTTGTCTCACGATGGTCTTCAAGTGATGTTTATCTCACGATGGTCTTCAGTCTCTGTGACTTTGACGACATTGCCTCACGGCGACAGCTGATGCAGTTTACCCCAGACAACCCATAGCTACATAGTGATAAGGAGTCAGTTCTCTTCGGTTGGTGAAAGGAACTAAGAGACTATCTTAGAGTTTGACATCCTCTCCTCTCAGTCACTGTATTCATTCTACCAGATAACCAACCAGATCATTCAGATAATCAATTTCCCTGAAACTGGGTCCATAAGTAGCAGAGCAATGTGCAGGGGACATTTAATAATTGTGAGAGACACTCTGGCAGAGGAGAGAGAGAGGAGAGAGAGAGAGGAGAGAGAGAGAGGGGAGGGAAAGAGAGAGAGAAAGAGAGGGAAAGCCCAGCGTGTTGTTTTAGTGGGCAGTTGTGCCGTGTGTGGTGATGTAGTGGCGACAGCTGTCTCCACGTATGCCCCCCTTGTCCTCAGCTGTTGCTCTGGTCTGTGGACAGCTGTTCTCCCCATGGATCGACCGGCCTGCAAAGGGCCTCATTTATCTGCCCGAGGAGCGACAGTGACTCAGCTGATGAGGAGGACTATATCGGCTTCACACAGAGGGATGCCGACCCCTCACGCACCCTCTTTACACCTCAGCCAGCCAGGCCTCAGGGCAGCATGCCCTACTTGGGAGGACAGAGGAGGTAGAATGCCAACAACCATTTTGATTTTATCAGTGAAGTTCCTGTCACCTGGAGATTGAGAACTCCAGTTATGTGGGTGTGGAATGTTTTGTTATACAAATAATGAGACAACATGATACCAAGGGCACCAACTTTTGTTACAATGTGAAACAGAGTTTCTCTTTATAATCATAATCCTCAGTGAATCTACAGTTTCTGTTCAATTTACAAATGCAAAACAAATACTCCACATCCATGACTTTCCATATGAATAAACATCTGCCTTTGTCCAAACCCTTCCCAAAAGTCATAACTTATCCATTTCCAAATCTGTTTCCATTAGTTTAATAGAACGCCTCCATAAAAACTCAAGTTAATGTAGCTTAAAAGGGCAACTGGGATGATTGAAAATGTATTTCTTGTTTCATGTTTTGCGATCTAATATCCATTTATTTGTTTGAAGTTTGTTAATTAGAATAGGGGGCATTACAGAGGTCAGTTGGGGCATGATTTGGCATGATGTTCAGATTAACCACAAATTGCTCCATCTGTTCATTAGGATTAGCTACTTTCATAACCCAACCAGGCAGGAACAGATATACACCCTGGTGCTGCTCAACTCAACTCTTGCTGGTGTGTTCAATTAGCCCTCTCCTCCACGTGGGGACCAGAGGCCCAGGGAGGCTTAGTTATGAGTACTTCCTGTTTGGTTCGCGCCAGGGAAACACTGAGGTTGAGCAGAGAGGCTCCCTCAATCCCTGTTCCAAAGTTACTTTTAATAGCCTCTTAATTAAAGCCTGGCTTTTCCAGGACCTTTGTGTGGAGAGACTTTCTCTCAGAAGAGGACTAATGCTTAGTTTACACTGCTGACGATGAATCAATGGAAAATCCTAAACAGTTCCCCCAGGTCAAGTGGAGATGTAATCCTAGTGTTCGTCAGAAACATGCTAACGTTAGCTAGTGATCTCCGATCTTTCTCTCTCAAATACTGAAATACCATTTTAGAGGAGAACAGGGAGAAAATGGGGCCTGCTGTTGGTTTTGACAAACAGCCTAAATGAGAGAATGAGAGGTAAGCTAAACAATGTATCCATCTGTAGAGTATGCTACAGTACGTGGGCTGAGTGTTGACCTCCTGCCACAGTAATGGAGACCAGACGGTATAGTGAGGGCCCATAGCTGGGGCTGGCTCACTAACACAGCCCAGTATAAATAACCTGGGAGGTTTCCTCGTTGTCACAATCGATTAAGGAGACTTGAACTGTTCTCATGTGCACACAACAGGCTTGGTGTAATGCATTACCTCCTGGTGCACTGTTGTTTGTTAGGTGGATTATTTCAGACAACATTGGCTAAGATAAAGAGTCATAGAAAAATATATTTTGTTGCGTCAGACCTCAATTTGATTAGCTGATTATTTTTAGTTTCACACTTGTTTTGTATGTGCAATTGCACATTTCATGTACTGATTGTAACCATTCCCACACATTGTGATCCCCTCTGCTTTATGTGCTCTAGAGATCACCCAGTCTGGGATAGAATGGAATTCCTTCATTTGATGTTTCCACCATTTGTTTGGACTATTGCCCTGTCTCTTGGTTGTCTCTAGAATCTCAGAATGGAAAGTTAATTCAGGTCAAGTCTCTGAGTCTCTCTTGGTCTGCATGTTTTGGCAAGCCATGGAGCTGTTACACTATACCTCAGCTTGGCATGTGATTGGACAGATGATATTTGTGTTGTGACCCCTGGAAGCTTGTCAGCCAATCACATTGGGCTTAGATCAGCGGACAAGAGGAGCACCCATGAGTGCAGCCTTGGTAGAGCCTTCTGGAACTTTCTGGCTCATTGGATGGAGTAAGGGATTCCTTTTGTCGTGGAAGAATCACTCTGTCAGTGTCAGTGGAAGACAGCCTCTATCCCAGCCGGGCCTCTTATCACTGTTCACTTTGTTCCCTGGGCTATTAGCTCATTAATGAGCGGATGTACATGTAGGCCATGTCCCAGTGTGTCCCAGTGTGCTGGTGTATGTTGGAGCCGTCCACCCACGGCCCTGGCTCATGATGCAGGATGCAGCCCAGTCACCAGGAAATGATGCAGCTGAACCCCAATGATGAAAATACCTCTCACAGCATAACAACAAGAGACCAGACAGGATGTGGATGTGCAGTGTGTCAGTCAGCCCCTGTAGAGTGGAGCAGGATGCAGGTCTCTTATCATTGGCCATGTTGTGATGTCTGAATCAGCCATGTCAGGTGGATAACTGTGGTTCTCCCGCTCTGTCTCTCTCAGGTAACAACCAATGGTCCCGTGGTGCAGCCGGGCAGAGCTCCTCCTCCCCCAACTATGAGAACTCCCTGCACTCACTGGTAAGTCTCCCTGCCTCCCCCCTCCCTTCCCCCACACCCTGAGCACTTTTTAATGGACACGCACACAGTAGATGGGTTCTCTCACGGAAGGCAGGGATAGCATTACATGAAGATTCTTGGCTGACAAATGTCGGTGGGGGGGGTTGGGGGTGCTGAACAATAACCGTCCCTTGGGGCGTGTCTCCTGCCATCTGTCCCCTACTTCGTGGACCAGGGTGGGGTTGGGGGGGCTGGGGAGCCTGGCAGCTGTTGCATTGACTGAACCACCACTGCTCCAGGATTCCTGCGCTAGCTGCCTGTCTGTAAGCGGACCAGAAACACGACTTGGGATCAGTTTTCACCCCACACCACCTGACGCCCACATCACACATTCACACCATCGGCTGTGGGGATAAATATTTACTCACTATATTTGAATGCCACCTACAATGGGATTTTTGTGAAGCGACCAAACCTATGACCAAACCTAACCTCAGTGTGAGCGACCAAACCTAACCTCAGTGTGAACGGTGAATGTGTGGGAGGGATGGGACGTGTGGGAGGAGAGGACGAGGGGTCAGGAGTTATTATCTACACAGGACCACAGTTTTGATGCTGCCTGACACAGTTATTAGTTACCATATATCTGTCTCTGTCTGACTCTCCTCTTTCTCCGTCCTTCTATCTCAGTCTATACTATCTCTGTCCTTCTATCTCAGTCTATACTATCTCTGTCCTTCTATCTCAGTCTATACTATCTCTGTCCTTCTATCTCAGTCTATACTATCTCTGTCCTTCTATCTCAGTCTATACTATCTCTGTCCTTCTATCTCATTCTATACTATCTCTGTCCTTCTATCTCAGTCTACACTGTCTTTGCCCTTCTATCTCAGTCTATACTATCTTTGCCCTTCTATCTCAGTCTACACTATCTCTGTCCTTGTATCTCAGTCTATACTATCTCTGGCTCTTCCACTAATGTTTATTTGTGCTCACATGCTTTCCTGTTCTATCTGATTTTGGCAGAAAACTCGAGTCCATCAGCAGCTTCATGAGCATCTCCAGGATGCCATGTCATTCTTAAAGGATGTATGCGAGGTACTCCTGTCCTTTAGATGGAGACTTTACCCATCAGTGTTTGACACCTTTTCACATCCTTAGTTGTTTTTCTTTCTTTCACCAGCTTGGCCACCGTTCCGTTCCATTTAATTGGAGTTTCAAATGTTTTGTTGCCATGCTTTTTATTATTGTTTATTATTTATATACTGACATTTCAGCTTGCAGTAATCAGCTTAGGAGCATAAGACGCTTTAATACCAAATGAATAGTCATGGTGCTCCAAATGAGTGGTGTGCCAGCCCGTTTATCAGTTTCTATAGATACAAATGAGGATGCTTGTCTGTTATGAACACATGCATCCCTTGTGCCCCTCCTCAGGTTGAAATGGCTTATCTTCATCTGTTTTTGCGTGTCTTTCTTTTATGCTTTTGTTATCCCTGTGGTGTTTTTTCACTCCAAGATCACACCATAAAATCACAATGTCCTCCATTTTTTGTCCTAATGTGCTTATATTAAGCTGCTCTGTCCTTCTCTCCTGTTCTCTCGCCCCCCTCTCCCCTCCCCTCCCCTCTTCTCTCTGGGTCCTCCCAGTCTCGGATGGAGGATCGCCTGGACAGACTGGATGATGCCATCCTCGTCCTGCGGAACCATGCTGTGGGCTCCACCACCAGTCTGCCCAGCGACATACACAGCCTGCTGGGACAGAACGGGCCAATAGCAGCCCTCGGAGCAAACTTCCCTGGCGCCGGATTGGTTGCTAGTCGGACAGCTACAATGGTATGAATTAACTTTACAGAAGAAAAAGATCTTGAGTGTTTTAGATTTTAAGGATATTATGTTTCATGTTTTTGCAACTTAAGAATTGACTTTGAATACTTAAAAGAAAGTCTGTTTTTTGGATTGAGGGTAGGCATATGTGCTTTTGCGTTGCGTTTCTCCAAATAGGCTAATAAACAAGCCTTGGCCACCTGTTCAGAATGAGTCCACAGCCATGTGCAAAAACTCTGCCTTTTTCCACAGAGAGCAGTTTAATTTAAACTCACATACTTTCCATATGTGTAATGGTTGGCCTGAAGGCTAACTCTCCTTAAGAAAGAGCTCATATACAGGTTTGAATGAGAAAACCAGACAAAACGGAGTGAAGTTCTGCTTTGGTCTGGAAAGTGTTTGTCAGTTGCACTCCTATGAGGCGGCTCCTGGGGAACGAGGGGATGCAGGTCTTGGTGCAGAGCATAATGTGTTTGCCCATCCTCCATCTGAACTATTTCATATCGGAGAGGAGAGGGATTTGAGCACATCTGTAGTGGAAGTTTCAACAGAGGGAGACAGTTCTACACTAATCCCTAGGTGATGGGAAATAATTTAGGCCATATTTTTCCTGAGTTTTCTGAATCAGTCCTGGCGTACGTGGGTGGAGGGTTGGATTAAGATCCTCTTGGATTAAACTCCCTTTTCTAAGAAAATGGATGGAGGCATTCAGGGGATGTGATGGAGGAGGGGAGGATGCCGAGGACTGAAACATGCTCAGCATTTCCTTACCTCATCATTTACTGTCCAGACCTCAGCCTCAGTCCCAGCTCCTCACAGGAACCTGTCCCCCTACCACTGGCTGATTAGTAAACATTCCTGCTGTGGAGTAGCATCTGTGATACTAGTCCTTGCATTACTCACATGGTAATCGGGCCAACAAACCCACAAGAAAATTGGGAGGCATTTGATCCCTGGCCTGTGGTAACAATCATATCCAATTTCAAGTGGACAAGGTTTGGATGTGTTCTGTGTTTCTGCCGTACTACTGCTTCCCTAACTGTTCATTTATCGGAGTTGGTGCTCCTGTATCTGTACTGCCAAAACTAAAACCAGTGCCATTTTACAGACACGTTTACAGCCTTTCACAGCCTTCGCAGCATGCAAGCTTGGAGCCTGTGTCCCTTTTGCCCAGAATAATTTAAATACAGGGGCTAGTATTTCTGGTTTGTTACTCACTGTAGAAGGAATAAAATGTCCCAGCGCACCATGTGTTTTCAGTCATGGCCATTTTGATGTTGTGGTCCTTGGAACTCTCAAGATAGTATTTACTGGTCTGTGACTGAAAGTGCTTTTTAGTGGTTCTCCCATGGTGCAGTTCAGTTTGGTGTGCTCGTTAGAGTGTTGAGGGACTATAGTGATAGTGTTGGTGGGCTGTGAGACTAAAAGAGGACTGGCTGTGTCTGCATGAACACAGAGCCTCCTCTGTGGTAGAGAGAGAGGGTCCCCTCAGACTGCTGCTCAGACAGAGCTCAGCCACCTCAGCATGGCACAGCCACAACCGTTTACTCAGGACAGGCCTTTTCACGCTTTCACCGCCTCTTTTTAACCAACTCAACAAATCTGAATGGTTTGAAGCGCGCGCCTGAGGCCACAGTCTCCACCCAAATAGAGGTCCTCAGCTGTATGGTAATCAGGCCCAGCCAGGAAAATGGCAGCGTTCTTCCCTCGCCAGCACCCCCGCGCCCCTCCTCCTCCTCCAGACAAAGACTTGTTTGGACACCTGTTGAGAGCGCTGCAGAGATTAGCGTAGTGAGGAGGAGGGGGAGGGTTTGGGGGCAGCGGGGTTAACGTAGGCCAAAAATGACTTGGGATCACATTCCATAAGAAAAGGGGAAGATACCCCCCCCGTACTGGTTTCTCATCCTCCTCCCCTAGTTCCCAGAAGAGAACCAGATAACTGAGTGGGGAACATGTGGTAACCCCAGCGAGCACAGCGATGGTGATGCAGCATGATGGGAGGACTCTGTTTCACAACCAATATGGAGGGAAAATAAGGAAATGGTCTGTCTTTGGAGTGGGTTTTGCCTTATATTGCTGCCAAATAGATCAGAGATAGATATATCTAGAAGAGGAAGAAGAACCCTCAGAACATATTGACCGTGGCTAACCCAAGAGAGAAAAGCAATAGAAATGAAAACAGAAAGAAGAGAGAGAAGGGGATAGGTTTACCATCACATACTGCATTGATTATTATGGAGAGATTATACAGCAATACAAATGTGTGTTTGTGTTTCTCTTATCCTGAATATGAATTATGCATTTTGTTATGGTGAAGTACAGCACCAAAGCACCCCCCAGTGTCAGAACTGAGGGACTTGAGAACTATCATTAGTTCTCAGAAACGGACTCCTGTACTGCAGTTCCACCCGTGGATCCTGCTTTTAATTTGAGGAAATATGATTGTTTAGCTCACCAGAAAGGTCAGGCATTGTGTTCAATTTGTGTTTAGAAAATCCTGTTTTGAAATCCAAGTCAAACATGTATTTTTACAAGCGCTTTCAATGGACAGTTTTCCACCAAGGTTCTCATCATCGGCTTGTAGACTACAAAATCTCCCTCAATGCTCTGAGCCAGGCTCTGGAAGGTTGTTATTTAATTTTTTTGAACAGACAGCAACAGCATTCCGTTTGTGAAGGTCAGTCTAAAGTGAAGTTGAACAACAAAGTTCTCTTTCTCTCTCTCTCTGCTTTTCAAGTGTGAGATATCTGAGTCATAAAAGCATTCACTCTGGTTGAATAGAAATCATTCCTTTCCTGTGTGTACCTGACTCATTCAGACCAGAACCCTTCCACACAGCTGAACGTGTACTGTTTCCCACTGACTCTGATTCTCTCTCTCTCTCTCTCCTCTCCTCTCTCCTCTCTCCTCTCTCCTCTCTCCTCTCTCCTCTCTCGCCCTGTCTCTTTGTGTACTGACAGGGTGGTTCTCACCGGGATGAGGCTGGCAGTTTGATCAACAGTCACGGAGGTCCGCCCAGCGTGGGCTCCATGTCCAGCATGTCCACCGCTGAACTCAACCACCAAGTGGAAACCTTCAGAGGTATGACATGACACACTCTCAACTTCACCCATGACCATCCCATCTCTGCACTACACACCGAAAATAACTACATGTGAAATGTCTGTTGGCTGTAAATGATCGGAGATTCCATTTGAACTGACTCTCTACCTTTATGTCTGCGTGTTGCAGGTCTGGCTGCAGGTCTGGCTGGTCAGGTGGCTGCAGCCCTGGAGCTGAAGGTAGAGAACCAGGACAGAGACGACATGCATGATGGCCACTCCTCCGACGACCTCGGCTCCGGAGACGAAAGCGACAAGAGGGACATCAAGACTCCCAGAGGAGGTACACGGACAAGGTAAATAAACCTAACAACCACAGACATGAATCTTTATGACCTTCTGTCTAAAACATGCAGTGCCCTTAGAATGTCCCTAAACTTCCCTGGAGTCCGATCTCCACATGTGAATAACCAAAAACGTAACCTCAGTCTTACTGTTGCACCTCTGGGCCTCTCTTCCTCTGCAGCAGCATTAATGAGGATGATGACAACCTGAACCCAGAGCAGAAGGCTGAGCGGGAGCGCGAGAGGAGGATGGCCAACAACGCCCGCGAACGGCTGAGGGTGCGAGACATCAACGAGGCTTTCAAGGAGCTGGGCCGCATGGTTCAGCTGCACCTGAAGAGCGAAAAGCCCCAGACCAAGCTGCTCATCCTGCACCAGGCCGTGGCAGTCATACTGAGCCTGGAGCAACAAGTCAGAGGTCAGCATCCCTACACTCTCACATATAACACACAAGAGTTATAACACCTCCTATGAAGAGTAATAACACAAGTAAATCTGTTTCTATACACGCAGAGCGGAATCTGAACCCCAAAGCAGCCTGCCTTAAGAGGAGGGAAGAGGAGAAGGTGTCTGGCCATGGGATCTCTGGGGACCAGCAGGCCCACCATGGGGTCCACCCCGGCCTCACCGACACATCCAACCCCATGGGCCGACTCTGAGGAGCACACAGGTATAGTACAGTAGTACATCTCCATGGAGCACCATCCACACACTCTGTCAGTAATAGCTGTGAGATACTATATTACTTACTTTGTGAAACATCAGATTTTCTTTACTGTTGGACATCTGTGACTGAGTTATTCCTGTTTTTGCCCCTTCAGATCAAAATGATCCAGATCAATTCTGTAAGATAGAGATGGTGCCCTTGCTTCCCAATGGCAGACAGGACTCACAGTTTGTGACACAAATTGGAGGCGACAGACCACTTGAAGCTAAACCCCAGACTAACGCAATCCTTAGATTGAAGAAAAGCCCAGTGTCCAGGTCCCTGTGATGACATCCAACACATTTCTGCCCACGAGAAAACTTCAGCACATATCACTGTCTGCAAGCAGAGTGTCGCATCTGAACAATCAGAGACTGTCGCGATCTCCTCCACCCTCCCATGTGGAAGTTTGCCTTGTGCCTAAACTGAATTGACGAATGCATTGTAACCGCAATTATGTTGGTTTTTTTGTATTATTTTTTCTATTTATTATGTTATTGAGCTGTAAAGTCTACGTCTAAAGGGAAAGTTATTAATATGCTTGGCTTTTCAGTTGATCTACAGTTTGCCAGTGTCACTAGTATGGCCCAGCCCTTCTCCCTAGCCAGTCTCGGGCTAGCCTGAGCTAAGATTAAGATACTCAGGCTCTTGAGAAAGATATAAATTAATATATTCGGCAATTTAAAGTGATCTTTAGGGCCCAACTAAAAATCAATTAGCGGTATTGAGTACCAAAAGACTTAAGCATCCCATTGAAAAAAAGAACATATATTATTTATATTTATATTTTATTCATGCTGCAATGAACAGCATGTTTAAACCAAAACGACCTGCTCATGTGTCCGTTTGGTATAGCTCAGTCTTCATGTTACTGACATAATTAGAGGAAGAGGATTAGACATGAGTGGTGGGTATGAGCCCAGCTAAATAGTGTTCCACACATACACTAGCCTGAACACTATAAACTCTGTGTCACAGGTGACAGACGAATGGCAAACTCTAGTTTTCCTGAAAGGTCAACTAAAGACTTATAAGGTGTTTATTCTCAGTAGTGAGCAGTTCAAATACAGAAAGCAAACCATTTGAAAACCTTAGCATTCCCTGCATATTTCTTAGTGTCTTAACTAAAGGAAAAGGGACTTCACTGCCTTTTCATTCCTATGCCATATAGTGTTAAATGTAAACAATGACATATTTCTGATATTGTAGTTTGTTTTCTATATTACAGTATGGTCTCTGGTTAGTTGAACAGCCATGGTCATGCTCTTTGTAATCGCCTAGCGCTGTTTTATCAAAGATTGCTTAGTGACAAAGTTTAATCAAAACGACGACCACAATATCACCTGGCCTGAATGAACTTTTCACATCAATTTTTTTCTGTTAAACATAACTAAAGAAAAAAAGTTTAAAAAAAAAACATTATTCAAAGTAATCAAAAGGTATATCTTTATTTGTAATTGTATACAAATCATTTCTCTAGGCTTCATAGTATGGAATATGAGGTCAAGCGTGAAATAGCAGAGAGGAGTTCTAAGTTATTTAGAATGGCTTTGTTTTGATCCAAGCAGTGAAGTTACTGGTGAGGGAAAGGGAAGGGGGAGCTTTAAGAGTTCACATTCTGTTAAACATCACAAACAGCTGGTCCTTCAGATAGGTATAGTATAATGATGAACAAATGCAGTTTTGAGCTGATTTTTTAAATGTTTCAGGATGAAGAACAATGGTCACCACTTACATGTTTTTATCTGTTTGCATGCTTTACTTTCTTTAAAAAAAAGTATTTTGGTCTTAACTCCTGGTTTTTATTCCATTTGTTTCCTTGTATACTGTCTTCCATTATTATCCACCTTTAAAACAAGGCTGCCACATCCAGAGACAAGTAGCCTATTCTGTGAAAATAAAGTCATAGAATGAAGGATGCCATTGAGAACCACCCCAAGGAGTTTATAAAACATATTTTGGATTTTACAATCATTTTCTTTTTGTGATAAATTTGGAAACGTATTGTCGTGTTTTCTCTGACTGTATGTGGCCTTGTTCATCATTTCAGTATTCATGAGCTTGTATTCATGTTACTGGCAGACTCTGATTGAGGTTATAATGTATGTCACTGCCTGCTCTCTCATTTCCCCCGTCATTTTCTAATGTTCTGCTGTCTGTCTCTTTGCTCCTATGTTAGACTTTTCTGTATTCCCAGATGATTTTCCTCGTATAATATATGAAAAAAGAACAAAAATAAGATTTAAAAAAAAACATTTGGCTTATTTTTCACTGTAGTTAGTCTTTTATACAATAATATTGTAAGAACATTTCTTGAATTCTAAATATTACTCTTTCTAGATTTTTTTAATCGAAAGTTTTGAGTAAAAAGTTTCTTACTTTATTTTACTATGTTAGATAGTAAAATGCACGGTTATCCATAACCTGTCCATTATTAACCGAAACGTACAAATAGCATCCGAAAACATAGTAGGATTGTAGCTGGCAGTCTAGTACATTGAGGTATTGTACAAGCTCAAATTTCATGAAGGTGTGATCTTCAGTCTCTATTGCTGGTGGATAAAAGATATGTACTTGTGTCCAAAAAGTCTAGGTATTGTTGATGCACATCAAAAACCAGCAACAAGAAATGTAACTGTCTGTCTCTGTAACAGAAAACACAGCATGTAAATAACATTTATGTAGCAATAAATGTGCCATCTTTTTTAACACAATTGTATGTGGATTTATTTCGTTCTTTGGACGTCATCTTTATTTTCTGTTTCTCCACCTTTCATTTTCCAGTTATTTACATTCAATTTCGAATTGTGTGATTGTTTTATGAAATGATGTGCTGGTGGTGCATTTGGTTGAGCTCAATACAAGTACAGTCCCATGATGTGTTCACTCAAGTGAGCTACTGACGCAACAACCCTTCCCAGGTTTTCCCCCTCAGAAGACTTTTCTACAGTGGATCTAGGCCAAATGAGGAACTCTGTGCAAGAGTGTGTTTTATAGTATGTTACTAATTTTTAAAACAATATCAGTGGACCATTGTAGTCTGTATTGAATATATGTTTCTATTTTTAATAAAGTGTGATAGCAGCATACATTTAGTCTCATTTTTCAAAATGCTGTTTTCTTTTTGAATTTCATTTTATGCTCACTTACAGAATAACTTTGAGAAGGTATAACTTTTTGTATTAAGTATTAAGGCATCACAAAATAATAGACAACACATTTTGTTAAATTCAGCTGCTGTGTGCGTTGTTCACAAGTATGAAATAAAATAAAAATGCCACACTTGTCATTCACAAATAAGATCTTAAAAGGTGCCCATTGCATTTAAACAGAATGTCAACAGGCATGCAGGTCAGTGGTAGACATGCAAACATGAGAACATTTGCATGGACATTTGCAGAAGCATAGTGTTGGCTGTCCACTCCTAACTAGGAAGTAATCTGCACATATTTGTGCTGTGACATCAGTCAGCCCTCTTTGTCCAATTATAAGACAGATTTAAATCCCAGAAGTTGTCTCAGTGACCCACCACATCTGCAGAGCATTATCCTTTTGTATGTGAGATTGTGAGACAATTCCTCACGGTATCCTGACAGGCCAGATCCAAGTTCAGAGCACTGACAGAGGTGACAGACAAGAGAAGATGCTGACTGCTGTAAAGTCTGTGGATCGCTTAAGTTATGCACTGTGAATTATGACTGTCATCTTTTAAAACAGCATTTCATCTGGAGTCAAAAGTTACGTATATCCCCACTTCCCCTGTAGAGAGAGAGTGTGTGTGTGTGTGTGTGTGTGTGTGTGTGTGTGTGTGTGTGTGTGTGTGTGTGTGTGTGTGTGTGTGTGTGTGTGTGTGTGTGTGATTGTGTGTTTCTGCCTGTGTGCGTGGGTGTATTTATTCCTTCCTGCTTTTATCATGTCCGGGGGTGTTTATTTGCGGTCACCTAGAGTCATGGGCATGTTTTATATAAGAGTGGGACCACCTTGTTTGAAGGCTGACTTCCTGTGGGTCTGGCTGCCTGTGAGTGAGCCATGGTGGGCCTGCTGACAGATGAGTCTTGGCTCATATCTCTGGAGCCAAACCAGAGGGCTTACTGCCACGCAGTGGATCCCAAGCCTATCTCTGTCTCTAGGTCTGTCTGTATTTCTGTCGGTCTGTGTTTGTTGATTGTTCCTTCCCACAGAATGATCTGTCAACACTCCTCTTTTATTATTAAGTATCTATAGCTCCGTACATTTTCTTTTCTAAACCCAGATTGCTTTCGCAACGGACAATTTCCCCTCTTACATAGAAAGATGTTGCATAAAAACATCCGCCACACCATCACAAGAGTCCAACTTGACTGTGACCTGACTGTATAGCCATTGTATTCCATTGTCTTTCTAGAACGCCTCCAGTTTCCCTCAGCCAGGGTCAAACAGCGCACTCTACTGAGAATGCTTGGAGGTCCCAGCTGCTGCACCTCGGAGGAGAACAGAGCCCCTATTGTGCAGCACTGTAACACAACATAGCGCCAGAGAGTTGAGATTAAAGACACATTTACAGCCCACACTCTCAGTCCTCTGACAGACACAGAAATGAAAACACAGTGGGCCACAACAAAGGGAGGGGGCAGCTAAGGAACAAATAAAATGTGGCTGATGCCCTTTGCTGTCCTCTAAACAAGAGAACTGCGATTTTAATGTTTATTGAAGTCCTTGTGTGAGCCATTGAAATGCCTACTCTGTGCTACAACAAGGACCGAGGGCAAATGTTGGGGGGTTTTCTTTCTCAAGGTTCAGAGCAACTAAAGAATGAGAATTATAACTTTTTTTAATCATCATGCTTGGGAACTAGGTGTAAAAAATGCTGGGTAGTATTGTAATAGAAATATACAAATATCTGTTATTATACTGTAATAACTCTGTAATGTGTTATTTTATAGCACTGTAATGTTCACAAAAATCACAAATAAACATGGCTAATTTGGGAGCTTTCTTGTAGGTCGGACTTCATACTTTATTAAAGTGCTGTTTAACAGTGTATAACAGCAGCCAGAGTAATCACTAGGCAAATTGCATAGAGGTAAGTGATTATCCACTAGATGACGCTATTGGTCTTAAAAATAGATGAGAAAATTGGGAGTGGTCCACACAGTATAGTGAATCCATATGCTTCAGTAAACATACATTATCTGCGTACAAATAATAATCATTTTAAATAAACAACCAAAAAAAAAGTTAAACTATTAATTGCGGACTTTTCAGTTATATTTTCTTTGGTAGCTTTATTATAACCACAAATCCCTAGTTGGGCTAATGAAAACCCATTAACTGGGCCTGAAGGATTTTGTACAATAGCTCACCCATATTTTCATTTATGATTAATGTTGACGATATAGTGCGTGATGGACCCTGCCATATGACGTGTTCCATACAGTATACATTTTCATTTTAATTCACAAATTGCAATCAACATCAACATGGGCTGTTCATACTCAAATCAGCATGATGGACTTTAGCAGGGCCTAACTATTTTTTTATTTTAAATTGTATTTAACCTTTATTTAACTAGGCAAGTCAGTTAAGAACAAATTATTATTTACAATTATTATTATTATTCACAACAGAGTACCGGTATCTTCGAAACTGATAAAGGGATACTTTGTCAAACAGAACATTTTTGAGTGTTCAGGTTGGCATTGCCGATCTGTTCCTAGGTCAGTGTTTTGAGGTTTAGTGTTAAGCAGTAGGGTTTGAGATGGGCGGGTTTACAGAGTTCTTAGCAGGGGGCGGGGATTGCAGAGCTTCAGGCGTCTTTAAACTGAACTGACTCAGTAAACATGACCTGCAACAAATAGATTTTGAACAATTCCGTGGAGCATGTCACTTAAACTTTTGGCCATTATTGAACAACTAATACGCGATTATTGTTCGTAAAGCGCAGCTGGTAAGTGACAAGTTTCTCTTCTTACACTTTTTGTTACAGTAGTTATTGAATGCGTCACAGCGTGGGAACTTTAGGTTACTGACTGGGCAGTGGCTGCTTTAAGCACATATGCAGATAAATTGTTTACTTATTTAAAATAATAATCATAGAGAAAACTACATTTAAAAAATCGTGTTATTTCATGTTAATGTAAATAAGAAGTTAAACCACCTGTTGTACCCTAAACCAAAGCATCAGTATAAACTTTTGAAAACTTTGCTTATCTTGGCCTGTTCCAATTAAATTATCTGTGCAATTTTTTTTTACACAACAATTCTATTAAGTCAATAGATATTAAAGAGGAATATGTTTGTATACAATTTATACATTGTATAAATTACTTTCAGTATGTATTTCGAATTTGAAGAAGAAACTAAATGAATCTATTCAGCATTCAAAAATTATTTTTAATCAAACATGTTACACATTCTTTAATATCATATACCACATTCTGTAATATGAATAGATTAATTCATGTATTCAGTATGCAAAAATTATTAAGTCATGCATGGCTATATTTACCAAAGAGCAAATTCCTTTGAATAAGATGTCTGCCTCTTTTCTCCTGGTTTTCCATTACTTTCTGTTATTTACTTGGTATGAATGCATGAGATCTACATGTCATAACATGCTATAAGTAACTGATATTCTTCCATAAATAATCTGTTTAAGGGATTTTGAATTATGAATTGCATAATATTTCTAAGGCTTAATAGCTCTTCCTGGAATATGAATACACTCAATCTGTCACGAGTACAGTAATAATATCAAATCTGCCATGAATGTAACTCTTTTCTATTCAGTTTTTAATCTGCAATCAAGGCTGTGTCCTAATGTGCTCTCCTATAGTTGTCTTTTACAGGCCTGAATGGTGTATTGTGATAACAACACACCCCCAGGATGTAGAGAATCAGTTAGTGCACTGTACATGTAGATTATTCTCATTTTTTCTGTTCTCAATGTTTCCCTGGAAAGATCAAAGGCAGGGCCTTGACATCCTAACCCACTCAGCACTGACCTTTGGTCTGAGGTGTAGGGGGACCGTGGCGAGGGTAGTGCTCTAGTTATGGATTGCAGGGGAGAAGGGGGGAGAAGTTGGCTCAGCAAGTGTTTCCTCCCTTGCAGAGAGTAACACAATGAGAGGAAACGAGCTGCACTCACACCTCACAGCCCTTGTGTTGTTGGATACATGTGATACTTGGAGTGAAAGAGGCTATTGTGTCATCTTCTGCTGCTTCCTGTCCTCCACAGTGCCTTTCCTTTTGGATAAGCGGCTAACTTGGCCTCATTGTTCTTCCTTCCAATCAATGGTTGGAAAGTATGAGGTTCTGTCCTCTGAGTATTAATAGAATCAGGAAGAGCCTGCTGCATCGCTTCTATTCTCCCTGTCACACCTGATATCAACATGCTGGTTCAGTTCTGTAGAGCAGTATACAACACTCGTTTTCAGTTTGAAAGAGTGATTTATTGAGATTTCCTCAAAGGCCTTGTGGGCATGTCTGTGCATTTCATTACAAAGTGACATTATCTGCTGTCACCTTTGTTTCCTTATAATAGCCCTCCCATCCCTATCACCATTTGTCTTGCTATTGTAAAACCAGGCCATTCATGACATTCACCTATGTATTTGTTTGTTTGGGGGTGGAATAGGACATTATCAGCTGAGCCTACAGGTCTCTGATAAGAGCCCATTGTCTATACAAACACATGGTGCCCACTGATGTCTGTGATGCTGTGTGTCTCTGCTGGCCTTCCTGTTAGCTGATACATACCTGTTTTTCAGGGTCAAATGTCCCTATGCTCTGTCCTCAGCTTCAGACTACACACTACTTGTAATCTGGTAGATAATTCACAAATATTATATTTCTTTACTGAGAAGACACTCAGATACTTGAGACCAATGAACTTGATCTCTACCATATCTGTGTGTTATAATGTGAATACCCAATAGTATCAAGGTGGTCTAAATATTCAGTTACTTGTTTATATTTTTGGCAAGTATAGTAGAAAACAGTTGAACCTATCAGCACAGGTTCCTGTCTTCAGTGGTGTAGCGCCTCTCTTAATGCTGTGGTGTTAAGTGGGGTTGATGACAATGGCCCTGCTGTAGGTCTGTTACCCTGGTCCTCCCATGGTATACTGTTACACCGACCAGGGCCCTCTACAGGGACTGCACATCACAGTGCATTTTACAAGGATTGGCAGAGGTTGGTTCAATAGATTCACAGATAGACAGACACACACACACACACACGCACGCACGCACGCACGCACGCACGCACGCACGCACGCACGCACGCACGCGCACGCACGCACGCACGCACGCACGCACGCACGCACACACACACACACACACACACACACACACACACACACACACACACACACACACACACACACACACACACACACACACACACACACACACACACACATTCACTAGCAAAGACATTCAAGAAGGTTACTGTATAGGCAATGGCTACGCACAATCATAGGATTTCCAGGTGTAGTGTGACATATCGTTGGAGTCTGTCGCTATGCTGTAATACCAGTTTTTATTGTTAGTCCATTAGACCTGAATACACCTTTATGTACAGTAAATATTCATTCACACCATGTATATAATTATTCACTTATGCCTGTTAGTAACAGCCTATTACAGCGGATTAAGATGCCAGTTAGTAACCTGCTTGTTATGGTTTCGTATACAGTACTTGGTCATATTTGCCCTTCAAAAGAGTGTAGGAATTGTTGACTCACTGTTTTTCAAGTTCAGTGTGTTGATAAAGACTGGCCTCTCTTATGTTATTTTAGGGCAGTGCAGTGCCTCACTCCTTCATTGGCAGGAAAAGGGAGTACCAAGTCAGTTGCCCAACTGAATGCCTTGCACCATATTTAACCCAACCTCTCTGAATCAGAGAGGTGCAGGGGGCTGCCTTAAACGGCGTCATCGGCGCCCGGGGAGCAGTTGTTGTTGTTTTTGGGGGTTAACTGGGGCAGAATGGCAGATTTTTTCACCTTGCCGGCTCAGGATTCAAACCATCAACCTTTCGGTTACTGGCCCAATGCTCTTAACTGCTAGGTAACCTGTGGTGGAGCTGAACAGTTAGAGGTGATGGTTCTCTGTGGAACCACTCTCTAGACACAGAGACCGTTAAGTACAGAAAAAAGTAAAATTAGACCAGATGACATAATCAAATATTGTGAGGCTTTAAACTCTCATTAGCAGGCCATGGAGCAGTGAAACATTAGCTGATTATGTCCCTTTTTTTGCAGAGGTGGGCCTGATCCAGCAAGAGGGATTTGTTCTCTTGCTGCATTCCTGATGGAGTCGTACAGAGTCAATCAACCGGCCCGCTCTCCCAGGCCTCACAATGGAGCTGGCTCCTATGGCCTCAGCATTAGGGTCCAGGGGATTGATGGACACCCCTACGTGGTGCTGAACAACCAGGACCGTGGGTCCAACTCCTATAGAGATCCTAATAGTAACGGCTACAATGACACACAGGGCTCCTTTATTGACAACTACCATGAGTATGACTTCAAAGGAATCAGGGAGGCTGTTTCTGACAGCCCCTTTGTTGAGTACAGGTCCCAGAAACAGATGCAGTTTGGGGGCTCTCACAATGGAGTCACAGAGCAGGGGAAGAAGCCAGCGTCCACCCTGCTGAACTTCCAGAGACACCCAGAGATCCTCAAGCCTTATGACCCAGAGAACAACACCTTGAACCTGGATGGTAACCACAGCCTGCCTCCCCGGCCGATGTCCCTGGCGGAGACTGGGAGCACCTACCAGGGCTCTTCTCCCAGATCCACCTCCCCAGTAGTCGCCCATGCCGGGTCATCCAGCCTGGATCATAGGAGGAGCCCTGCCCTGCAGGAGAGAACACAGCGCCAGCCCCAGCCAGCCCCCTCTAAGCCTCAAACCAAACTAGTCCAGTCTCAATCCAAGCCTCAAGCCCAGCTGGCTCAGCCACAGTCTAAGCCTCAGACCCAGGTGGCCCAGCCCCAGTCCAAACTCAAGCACCTGTCCAAACCCCAACCCCAGTCTCTGCCACAATCCAAACCCCAGTCTCCTCCCCAGTCTCAGTCTCCACCCCAGTCCCAGCTGCCCCAACGCGTCCCCATACCCCAGCCCTATGCTGTGTCCAGACCTCCCAGTGAGCAGACCAAGGCTTCCTGCCGGTCCGCCAGCTCCATTAGCAGTGCCAACTCTAGTCTGGAGCGCAGCCGCCATGAGCCAGACGTCCTCCCCCTGCGCAGAGTTGACTCTAGCGGCCCCGTGCTGCAGTCCTCGTCCCGCTCCCGCCACTCCTCTACTTCCTCTACTGATCAGCTGGAGGCGCTGTACGCAGATACCATCAACCGCCACCAGAACCGACGCTACATCCCCTTCCAACCCGGCACGGGCCGAGACATCGACACAGGCTCCATCCCCGGCGTGGACGAGCTCATCGATAAGTTTGACGGTAAGGATGGTGGTCACCAGCGACGGGGCAGGGCAGGCCGCAGGAACAGGATCAATCCAGAGGACAGGAAGCGCTCTAGGAGTGTGGACAGCGCCCTCCCCTTTAGCCTCCGGGGAGAATCGGAATACATGGATGAGTTTAGCAAGAACCAGGGGAGGTCCACGGAGCACGTCCTCCGCCCCTCACAGCTGCAGCTGCAGAAGTTGTCTGGGAGTAAAGACTCCTGGGTGACAGCGGTGGAGGGGAAGCCAAGTGCCAAAGCTTCGGCCTGTGGTAGCAGTGCTCCAGGCTCCCCTCAGAGCATGACCTCTAAGGCAGCAGGCTCCATCCAGGGGTATAAGGTGGTGCTAAATCGCTCCACTACGTTACCCCTGGACAGTACAGATGCTGAGGATGGTCAGTCTTCACCAAACACAAAGATTTTAACAAGTGTGGCTACAACCTCACTATCCAAGCCTTCCTCTAACTTTGGCAAGAAGCCTAATGCAGAGATGGATGTGCAGGTAAACAATACATTATTTATGATTACAGTTAGGTTAGTTGTTTAACAAATCATTCTCTATTACTACGTAACTGCATGTGAAATTATCTGTCAGAACTCTGATGACTCTCTGCTTATTTCCTCTTGCATCCAGGTGACACCTGATCTTTTGAAAGGTCAGCAGGAGCTTTCACAACAAACACATGAAGAGACGGCAAAACAGATTTTGTTTAATTACCTCAAGGATGGGTGAGTTTTTACCTCACTGATGTAATGTTCCTGGTTAATTTTCTCGCACAACAATTTCCAGTTTTACAGCAATGTCCATTAAATCTAAAGGGTATTAATGGTAGATTTTTTAAAGATATACACTAGTAGGCAACATGATGACGCCATGAGTATCACTCACTATGCAGCGGCCAGTAAACTGCACAGTCTAAACATAACATGTGCCAAGTTACACTCTTATAGCTGCAATATGTAACTTTTTGGGCTACCCCACCAAATTTACATAGAAATTCACATAGAAATATGTGTTATAGCACTGTCATTCCCATTAAAAGCAGTGGTAGATATGTTCTACGTGCGCTATTTCTATACTTCCCAATCTTAAATTTTGTTTTTGCCTTTTTTACTTTCGGTTTTGTAAACCAGCTTCAAACATCTTAAAATACAATATTTTTAGTTATGAAAAAATATTTCACAGGGGTTTAGATGGTACAATGATTCTATACAGTATACTTTCTGTTCAGGGAAGTCAGGAACCAATACACGCAGTCAGTCAGGAAAGCTAAGGCCAGCTTCTTCAGGCAGAAGTTTGCATCCTGTAGCTCCAACTCCAAAAAGTTCTGGGACACTGTGAAGTCCATGGAGAACAAGAGCACCTCCTCCCAGCTGCCCACTGCACTGAGGCTAGGTAACACGGTCACCACCGATAAATCCATGATTATCGAAAACTTCAATAAGCATTTCTCAACGGCTGGCCATGCCTTCCGCCTGGCTACTCCAACCTCGGCCAACAGCTCCGCCCCCCACCGCAGCTCCTCGCTCAAGCCTCTCCAGGTTCTCCTTTACCCAAATCCAGATAGCAGATGTTCTGAAAGACCTCCAAAACCTGGACCCGTACAAATCAGCTGGGCTTGACAATCTGGACCCTCTATTTCTGAAACTATCCGCCGCCATTGTCGCAACCCCTATTACCAGCCTGTTCAACCTCTCTTTCATATCGTCCGAGATCCCCAAGGATTGGAAAGCTGCCGCAGTCATCCCCCTCTTCAAAGGGGGAGACACCCTGGACCCAAACTGTTACAGACCTATATCCATCCTGCCCTGCCTATCTAAGGTCTTCGAAAGCCAAGTCAACAAACAGGTCACTGACCATCTCAAATCCCACCGTACCTTCTCCGCTGTGCAATCTGGTTTCCGAGCCGGTCACGGGTGCACCTCAGCCACACTCAAGGTACTAAACGATATCATAACCGCCATCGATAAAAGACAGTACTGTGCAGCCGTCTTCATCGACCTTGCCAAGGCCTTCGACTCTGTCAATCACCATATTCTTATCGGCAGACTCAGTAGCCTCGGTTTTTCGGATGACTGCCTTGCCTGGTTCACCAATTACTTTGCAGACAGAGTTCAGTGTGTCAAATCGGAGGGCATGCTGTCCGGTCCTCTGGCAGTCTCTATGGGGGTGCCACAGGGTTCAATTCTCGGGCCGACTCTTTTCTCTGTATATATCAATGATGTTGCTCTTGCTGCGGGCGATTCCCTGATCCACCTCTACGCAGACGACACCATTCTATATACTTTCGGCCCGTCATTGGACACTGTGCTATCTAACCTCCAAACGAGCTTCAATGCCATACAACACTCCTTCCGTGGCCTCCAACTGCTCTTAAACGCTAGTAAAACCAAATGCATGCTTTTCAACCGATCGCTGCCTGCACCCGCATGCCCGACTAGCATCACCACCCTGGATGGTTCCGACCTTGAATATGTGGACATCTATAAGTACCTAGGTGTCTGGCTAGGCTGCAAACTCTCCTTCCAGACTCATATCAAACATCTCCAATCGAAAATCAAATCAAGAGTCGGCTTTCTATTCCGCAACAAAGCCTCCTTCACTCACGCCGCCAAGCTTACCCTAGTAAAACTGACTATCCTACCGATCCTCGACTTCGGCGATGTCATCTACAAAATGGCTTCCAACACTCTACTCAGCAAACTGGATGCAGTCTATCACAGTGCCATCCGTTTTGTCACTAAAGCACCTTATACCACCCACCACTGCGACTTGTATGCTCTAGTCGGCTGGCCCTCGCTACATATTCGTCGCCAGACCCACTGGCTCCAGGTCATCTACAAGTCCATGCTAGGTAAAGCTATCTCAGTTCACTGGTCACGATGGCAACACCCATCCGTAGCACGCGCTCCAGCAGGTGTATCTCATTGATCATCCCTAAAGCCAACACCTCATTTGGCCGCCTTTCGTTCCAGTACTCTGCTGCCTGTGACTGGAACGAATTGCAAAAATCGTTGAAGTTGGAGACTTTTATCTCCCTCACCAACTTCAAACATCAGCTATCTGAGCAGTTAACCGATCGCTGCAGCTGTACATAGTCTATTGGTAAATAGCCCACCCATTTTCACCTACCTCATCCCCATACTGTTTTATTTATTTACTTTTCTGCTCTTTTGCACACCAATATCTCTACCTGTATATGACCATCTGATCATTTATCACTCCAGTGTTAATCTGCAAAATTGTAATTATTCGCCTACCTCATGCCTTTTGCACACATTGTATATAGACTCCCCCTTTTTTTCTACTGTGTTATTGACTTGTTAATTGTTTACTCCATGTGTAACTCTGTGTTGTCTGTTCACACTGCTATGCTTTATCTTGGCCAGGTCACAGTTGCAAATGAGAACTTGTTCTCAACTAGCCTACCTGGTTAAATAAAGGTGGGGGAAAAAAAAAAATAATAAAAAAAAAACGTGCTTCTTTTGCCACATAAATTGAAATGAAGCAAACTATGAAACATTTTGCAAACATGAAATAGAGGAACAATTTCTACATAGTGCATCTTTAAGTAATGTACCATTTGAAGAAAAAAAACCCATGGGAGCACTTAAACGTTTTTTATCTGAGTCTGACTGTTTGTGATAAAAGGGAAGGAATTTATACTCCCATTCAGTCTCCTCCTCCATTTCTAAGCTGTGGTCGATGCAGCTGCTTAGTGGTGTTTGTTCGTCTTCCCATTTCTCTTTCTCCCTGTCTCTCTCTCCCTCTACTGAGGAATGTAGGGTATCAACCCTGCTCTGCTTATCACCTGATTCTTGATGTTCTCCTTTCACCCTACGCTGTAAATCCCATCCCTTACAGTAGGGGGAAATGGAGGAGTTTTCAGTGGGAAGCATCTCACATAGATACCCAATCAGATTAGTATCTCTATGGTGTACTTCATGGTTTAAGATAGAGGAACTGGTAAGGGTGATACATGATGGTTTATATTATGAAATAGTAATATGAGGTGCTAGACAGTTTCGTTGTTGTTCAGTACCAAGGTACACCAGCTAACATTTGGTTTCACGCTCTAAAAGTGTTATAGCTAGACTAGGTTAAAAGGCTTTTAACCTAGTCTAGGTTATGTTCGTCAAGAATCCAAGTCTGAAAGTCCAGTGCATATATCCAATAGGATAACATGTCAATCACAGCACCAGTAAAGTTGGATCTTAGAGTTCCTATCCCAGGTCAAATTCTGTTTCTCTCACAGAGCATTGTGTCATGGTTGGACTGTACATTTGTGTCCATGGTTTTAGAAGTTTTGTATTTTAAATCCTAAACTTCTAAAGTGCCTCAGTTCCTCAGTGTCTACATTCCATGTGTGCTCCAGGCTTTTTCGATGCCCAGTGAGTTCAGAAAACTGCTTTTGGTGTGTCAGGTCACAGGTCAAGGGTCAGAAGTCAATGGAAAGGAACACAGATGGAAGTGTTGTTCTGACACTGAGTCATCAAAGAAAGGACAAACATTCACCAGATGAAGTTATAAAACATGAAGGAGGGGGGCTAGAACTTCCCTGTCAGGTAGTGGAATGGAATGGAACCATAGAACCTTTCCCCTGGTTGTGGCCGATATAGGAAGAGAGAGGGTGCACCCTGCATACAGCCAGGTTCTATAGCAGGGCCAGGGATTCCCCTGCGTGTGCCTCCTAATGGATGGGCATAATGAGGTTGACCGGGTCGCGAGGTGACACATCAAAGCAGTTGGTCCCCGGCAGAGCAGGAACCAGAACAGTCTGGGATTAGAACCTAATCTGATCCACCTACCCCACACACACAGACCCCTCTTTACCTTCAAATCAGCCGAGTGTGGGAGTGCACCTGTGTTCTGACTGTGTGTGCGCGTGTGTGTGTGTGTGTCCGCAGGAGCACTGATAATGAGGACACCACTAAGAGGAAGGTCAACCTGGTGTTTGAGAAGATACAGACATTAAAGTCGCGGGCGGCAGGGAGCGACAACAAAGTGAGGCATTGTTGTGGAGTTGTTGTAATTTAGCTCAACAAACAGCTAAATCTGTGAGCCTCTTATCTTAGCCTTAGTCCAGAAGCTTTCACTTGGTGAGCAGCATACAACGCACCAGGCTGTGTTTACCTAGCATTGACAACAGCCACTGTAATTACCACCCCCATCAGTGGAGGCTGGTGAGAGGAGCTATAGGAGGATGCGCTCATTGTATTGGCTGGAATGTAATAAATGGAACGGTATCAAACACATCATACATATGGAAACCACATGTTTGACTCCATTCCATATATTCCAGCCAATGCAATGAGCCAGTAGCTCCTCCCACTAGCCTCCACTGACCGCCATGTATAAACCTGTGCATTATGGGGAGAAACTAGTCACCACCCTTCCTTTTGTTCACTGAGATCTGCCATGAACCAAAGCAACCAACATCTTTTTGTATTTTACGAAAATAAGACATTTTAGAGTAATGCTATCGTGCAAACATATTGTGAGTGATTTTGAAAAGGAAAATGGATTCAAATATAACTCCTGTCTCTGTTCCCCCTCCCAGTCTCCTGACATGGCTACCCAAGCCAAAGCCCTACAGGAACAGAGGGTAGCACTAGAGAAGGAAGTTGTTGAACTGAAAAAGCAGCTGGAGGAGCAAACCAAGGTAATACTATGATGCCATGTCAGACATGTTGAACCTAGCTGCTATCTTGGATGTCTGTGCAGGGCATGAGAATCCCTGGCTCCCGCCTCTTAAGACACAATAATCCTATTGGTGCTAATACCTAACTTAAGCGGACCAGTTGACATCACAGCCACTGAGTTTGTTGGTTAGATACTGTCAAAACTGTCATTCAGATCCTGTACTATGAACGCCATGCATTCCATATTTATTTGGCGTGGTGAGAGGAATGGTGTTTTACTAAAGTGTGTGTGTGCGTGTGTCCTTGCGTGTTAAAGAAGCAGATGGGTCTGACTGAGGCCCATGAAAAGGCCGGAGCGGGGGTGAAGGTCCTGCAGACGGAGCTGGAGAGGAGCCAGGAGGAATGCTCCCGACTGGGGGACAAACTGGCCGAAACAGAGGCTGAGCTCCGCACCACACTGGAGGAGTAAGTGACTGACCACCAGACCAGGGCATACACTGTGAGGCAAGGAGTGACAGGTTGACAAAGCCCGGCTTAAGAAGCCAGCACAATGGGGATAATCCTCAGATTTAAGAATCTTATCGGGGGAAAGTTGTTTATCTATATCTCTTTTTTTTGTGGAGGAGAAAGTTGTAGGTTGTTTTCTATAGTCTCAGGATGATTATAATGTGTTCCTTGGGCTTGCAATCTCTTTTCGGCCATTAGAGTTTCTGTCTTAGTCTGAAAATAATGGCCCCCTATAGTTCTCCTTCTCCTCTGACATGTTGTGTTAATGTACACTGCAGAGTCCCACCAAAGCCCTACAAAGTGATGAGTGTATATCATCATGGCTTAAATGTCTGTTGATGTTGGACTAGTCTGTTAAACCTGGGGATGGATTTGTTGATCCTGATCATGGACAATCACAATAGAGACTGGCCGTCCTGGTGGATATCAGCTGACAGTGGAGCCAGACTCCCCTGTAATCTAACGACATAGAGACGTCTATGTCATGGACTCCATAGAAATAAGAGACAGAGACAGAGAGGGGCCTGACTTATTTAGAAAGAATCACTCAACTACTCTCAGCCATTGTATAATTGATTCAATTTTTCAAGAATGGATTCTCTATTTTGAAAAAGGTTCGTCAGTATGTGGGAATAAGTACACTGAGCTGGCGAATAAGTAGTGTTCAGTCTACTTACTCTACATCTGTGCGCATGACCCCCTGTCACTAAACAGACCCTCTCTGTGTTGAAGAGGGCAGGTGGTGTGACTGTGATGTGATTGGTAGATCAGTGCCCAGGTGCTGATCATAGCTCCTGTTAGCCTGGAGAACAGGCGTTTCTGACAGAGCGCAGGTGGTATCGTTCCATTGTGTAAAGCAGGGTTCAGGTGATGGTGTATGTGTTGTGACTGTATGCTGCTCTGTGTGGTCGGGCAGGCTGTTCCAGGTGAAGATGGAGAGGGAGCAGTACCAGACGGAGATCAGGGACCTGCAGGACCAGCTGTCAGAGATGCACGACGAGCTGGATGGCGCCAAGACGGTCGTGACCGACGGAGAGAAGGATGCCATGATGGAGGTAAAACACAGGCCAGGTCCCACAACTCTCAGGGGAGAGAGCGTTGACATAGAGGAGCTTAGCGGCCTGCATGGAAAGGGCTTTGCAGTCCCATAATAACCGCCATGTCAATACCATTGTAGTGCCAGTGTTGGTAATGTGTAAACATGTTATTCTTACTGGCACATTTGCTGAAGCAGAATTTCTCAGCAATAATGGCAATGCTGGAGATTTCTGTGCATGTCACCTGTTAAGGTAGCGGTTAATCTCAGGGTGAGATTTTAGTGAGACATTGTCACCAATTCCTCCTCTCCTCCTATGTAGGAGCTGATGCAAATTAAGCTGGACTTACAGGAGGTGCTGCTGGCCAAGGAGGAGCAGGAGGAGGTGCTGAGGAGGAGGGAGAGGGAGCTGACTGCCCTGAAGGGAGCACTGAAGGAGGAGGTGGCCACACACGACCAGGAGGTGGATAAACTGAGGGAGCAGTATGAGAAGGAGATCCGCAAGCTGCAGACGTCTGTGGAGAAGGCCAAGCAGGTAACTTAGGACATTCTTGGTCCCTTGTGTCATGGTCCCTTGGAGGCTTTGTGTAGTTCCTGGTTGATACGGGGACGTGCCTGAGGACATTTTTAGGTCGTTCTTTGGACGCTGTGTCATGGTCCCATGGAGGTTTTGTCTAGTTCCCGGTTTGTCTCGGAACGCCACCTGATGGTTGCAAAGAAACGTTCTCCCCCACCAAAAAAAAAACATTTTAAGGGCACACGCACCCTACTTTCTTTATACATCACCCCACCCCTTACCTTAAAACCCCCAAACCCCCATATATTTCATTACTTTACTTATAATGGTTTGGGACACGTGGGACCATCACGTGACAAAAATCTCCAGGGAACTATGACCCAATGTCCCAAGAACTTTCAAGGGACCATGACACAATATCACAAGAATGCCCAAAAACGTCCTCGGGAAGGCCCCGTTACTAACCAGAAACTAGACAAAACCTCCAGAGGACCATGACACAACGTCCCAAGAACATTCTAAGAACATCCCCGCGACAAACCGGGAACAATAAAAAGGTCCCCCGGAGAACGTTCCCTTGGGTACATCACGCAACGCTTTTAGAAAGTTCAGTGGGATAACGTTGTGTCGAAACCCTTAAGGGATCTAATGGAAATGTCGCCAAATGTCCTCAAGACGTCACCTGTTTGCTGGGTGTATTGATGTTAATGGGAGATTTGGGCAAACCCTTTGGGCATCACGTGTACTTTGGGTAGTAAAAGTGTATGTTTAGAAGGTTTGTTTGGGAAGGTTTTTGTTGCCATATGTTCGGCATCAGTAGATATTCGATAGCTTTCGACCAGCTTCAAAGTTGTGTCTCAAAATTAAGCTTAATTTGAGTAACTAACCCAATAGGACCGTCTTACCTCGAACAAAAAAATGCTTTAAGTTGTTTTTGTTATGACTGCTGTGTATTGGAATTGGAAAAATTACACCCCCATCATTGTCTACCAGCTGTTAAGATATTTAATTGGTTTGGAACAAGTAAATAATGATTGCTATCCAAAGGCCATTGAATTTGTATAACTTTAGTGTTCCATTGTTTATTTATTGAGGAAATGAAACCCTCATTATGTGTTATTATAAGGAAATCAGGCTTTTGTGTTGATTGAGATGAAAATGTTACATACAGTATGCATACTTGAATGAATGTCTGGAAAGTCCTCTAGGAGTTAGTGAATCATTGACTGCATGGTGCCAGTGTTAGAGAATGTCATAGTTCTATACATGAACTGCTCTATTCCTCTCTCTTCTTGCACTTGCCTAACTGCATTTCACTGCACACACTGTAATAACAACCCCAGCTGAAGGCTGAAAAACAAGTCTAAAAACGGTTAAACTGTGCTGGGAAAAAACACTCCCTTCTCTGTAGTTCAGCTGATCCAACCAAGATTTAAAAAAGACTCAGCTATCCAATCCAGTTAAACCAACTTGTCATCACTTTTCATGGGAATTTATTGGACTCTGTTTATCCTAGATGACATATAGTGTCATTAAGAAGCTTTAGGACGTATTTCATGATGTTGAGGTGTGATTTTGCTGTAAACACGTTTTACTGGGTGGCTCAACAGGAAGAAAAATAGGACCAAACAAAGCCTTTAAAAGACTTGGGAGAGGGGATGGGGAGAGGCAAAATGGACTAGTAAAGAGAAGACAGGGTAGGGAAGTGGTAGAGAGGACAGTGAGGTAAGAGCATAAATAGGGCTAATGGAGGAGAGAGGCATAAGAGAACCACTGACAAGGCTAGAGGAGCATTGTGTTGACTAGGTGTTGCCTGGCTCACATGCTTCCTGTTTGTGTCAGGGCCTCGAAGTCCTCTCCTTGCCCCCACTTCCTCCTGCAGACACAGCAGCCAGCCCCTTCTGAGATATTGTTTTTCTTGCTTGAGGGGAAGAGTTTGTCATCAAGAATTCACCACCAGTGCTTTATAAATAAATTACAAGATGTCTGACTTTATTGTTACTCAGTATTCAGACAGTTTGGCAGTTCGGCTGCTATCAGTTTGAGTTTATCTTCAGTAATTTGGGCCTTTCCCTTAAAATACCAATCCATTGTTAGGTTGTCACACACAAAAACTATTCATGTCAATTTCAGTCTACTGTACTTTTATCCACCAGGCATTGGCAGGATTGAAAGTAATAAAAATGTCTGCATGTGAGTGAGCAACCGCACAGCCTGCTGAATTGCTTAGCATAAAGTGTGCACGGTCTGGCATTCATCTGTCCTGTCTCCCATCGAAACGCTGCTCCTCTCTCCTTTGGCCATGAAATGTGCATTGATAGTGCTGCCCCATGCAGAGAATAATGCTGGAAACTGGAGCACTAAATTGTTCCCGTTGCCCGTTAATTGCAGTGGCAAGCCGTCACTAATCTAATGAGCTGTAGTTCATGAGTTGTGCATTTTTCCTCATTGTTCCTCCTCTCTCTCTCTCTGTTCATCCATTGAAAGGGCAGGGGTAATTGTGGACCTCAGTAGATGAATGATGAGTTTGTTTCACACAATAATAGCAGCAGGGGTTTGGGATATGGTTGGGATATGCTGAATAAAGTGGGTCAGAGGAGTTATGGAGTGGACATCTCCCTGAAAATATGTGTGTTTGTTTTGTGTCATTGCAGTTTTAGGTTCAATTGTATTTTTATTGAGTTGTAGCATGGTCCATTCTTTAGATGTTAATCTATAGGTAGAACCTATAGAGGTCAAACAACAGTATTCATAGAGAATCTATAATCAGACTGTAGTCTACTTACTGTAAGTTACTTATTGTAGATCAGTTCTGTGTAAGTCAGGTTTTTCACAACAGTGAGACTTGAGGGAATGTGAAAATGTGAACTGATAAGGTACAGTGAGCAGCGAGAAGGGTGTGTCAGAGAATGTTTCTGGCTGGTTAAAGAATGTGCACCCAGCAGACCCCTTCCCTCCTGCATATTCTGTTACAATGCTCCAGCTCTGACCAGTGGGTGGGGTCGGGAGGGGTGCGACGTGACCATGCCTCTTCAGGGGGTTGCTGTTATACCCCCTCTCAGAGACATTCCTGATTCTCAATGCTCTCTCAGAGGGTCACAACCCCAGACAGCTCCAACCCGTAGTCCCAACCCTAGCCCCTAGTACCAGCCCTAGCCCCTAGTACCAGCCCCAGCCTCTAGTACCAGCCCCAGCCTCTAGTACCAGCCCTAGCCCCTAGTACCAGCCCCAGCCTCTAGTACCATCCCCAGCCTCTAGTACCAGCCCTAGCCCCTAGTACCAGCCCCAGCCTCTAGTACCAGCCCTAGCCCCTAGTACCAGCCCCAGCCTCTAGTACCATCCCCAGCCTCTAGTACCAGCCCTAGCCCCTAGTACCAGCCCCAGCCTCTAGTACCATCCCCAGACTCTAGTACCAGCCCTAGTCCCTAGTACCAGCCCCAACCTCTAGTACCAGCCCCAGCCTCTAGTACCAGCCCTAGCCCCTAGTACCAGCCCCAGCCTCTAGTACCATCCCCAGCCTCTAGTACCAGCCCTAGCCCCTAGTACCAGCCCCAGCCTCTAGTACCATCCCCAGCCTCTAGTACCAGCCCTAGCCCCTAGTACCAGCCCCAGCCTCTAGTACCATCCCCAGCCTCTAGTACCAGCCCTAGTCCCTAGTACCAGCCCCAACCTCTAGTACCATCCCCATCCTCTAGTACCAGCCCTAGCCCCTAGTCCCATTTCCAGGCTCAAACCCCATTCCCGGCTCCAGCCCACTCTCATCCCTCAGCCTTGATCCTCTCCCTCCCTCCACCCTAACCATACAGTCACTCCTAAATTAATTAGCCACAGTCCCAAGCCTCAGCCCTTATAGCCCTATCTCATACATCCCCTGACACACTGGCAGCTCCATCCCCCAGCTTCTAGCCCTCCACTTGAGTGATTCCTGCCTGTCTTTATTTTCTCTGTGACTGACTTCTTTTTGTGTGTAATCATTGAAGCCATGTGACCTGGTGAGCACCTCCTCAGGGCTGTTTGAAGGTAAAGAGTCCCACAGGAGGCAGTGTGTTTCCTCAGTTGATGATAGCGCTCTGCTGTGAGGCTGTAGCCTGAATTCATGGGCCTATTGTTCCTCTGCTGCATCACTGCCTTGCAGAGCTGAGCTGGTGGGGAGGGAGCCTACTTTGCCAAAATGCATGCAAGGCTTTGGGGATTCCAACAAATACCCCCAGGAGTGTGGAGTAGAGGGTCAGTGTGCTCAAGACTGTGATGTACCTCAGCTTTAAGACCAGAGGTAGAAAGCTAATTCGCTCACACCGAGACTTAGGAAATATGTGGTTTCTCCACTCAATAGGTTGTTTTGTGTTGGTACATTGCTTTTCAACATCCAACAGAGTAGGGAGTACTGGCAAGTACAGGCAAAGTATTTAACATGGACTTACTGTCCAGTGGTGTAGTCTGCTCAGGTTGCAAGTGGCACTGGTCACTCTCCCTCCAGCAGGATCTGACCTCAGCTCTGACATTCAAAGCCCAGTCATTTGCCTGTGATTTTCCTCCAGCCCGACCAGGCAGCATGATTCCCCAAGGTCTGGCTTTCGTCCAAGAGTTAAAAGAAGTACTATGCTCAATGTCAGTGTTTTGTCCTACTATAATGAGTTTCTGAAGGGTCTTTTGATATTATAATCACTCTGGGTTGGCCTCATATCAACCATTTAAGATCAGAATAGAGTACTGTGTGTGGAATTTGACATTGTGTCATCCCACTCCCTTCTTTTGAAGCCACTGGCCTTCTGGCGAAGTGCTAAACTGTAATAATGCCACATTCTGGGGAGGCTTGGAGTTTTGTGACAGTAAATGTTAATTCTCTGGTTCCATTTTTTTGACACAAAGGGCCAGTGTCCCTCAAAGCTCTACTGTGACTGCCTTCTCACTGCACTGGCCTATTTAATTCTCTATTAAAGCCAAACACCCCTGAAATCCTATCATTTGGCCCGGCAATAGAGACTCCATTTAAAAAGGTTTCTGTTTCCATGTCCCGAAGGACAAGACAAGATTTGATTGCTGGCATCTTATGGTGACTGGAAAGATGCCAGTGCTCCTCAAGCAGCAAGTTTTAATTTCCACTGCAAGCTTTTCTCCCAAGCCATCACAAACCTGTCTTTACTAGGCAGACACTAGTCTATGTGCCTTTTGTTGGAGAGCGTCTCTATTGTAATGCATACCTTCTTGCTGGTGAAACAAACTAAGGCTTATTCATTGCCGGAGAAAAGCTTGAGTGACCTGTGATGCTATTCACTTTCCTTGAAGACAGAATACATGGTGTTGAATACCATTAACTTGATATCACACAGGATATGACCCGTTCCTGGAAGGACCTTGGTCATCTTTGTGCTTCTATTTAGTCCCGATTGCCTATCTCGACTTCCCCTCTTATCCCATATTTACTTTTCCCTCAGGGAGAGCACATGAATGGAAATTTGAAAACAGGACCATAAAACTATGAGGCCGCATCAACCTTGGCTCACAGTACCCTCTAACTAAGGTAGACTGAAGTAAATAATTGTAAAGGATGTGGTGTTGAGCGTTGATTTTATTCACTTGTGGTTGTGGCCAGTATGTGTCTGTTTGAACGATGTCACCACCCGTGTGTTGTTACAGCTGGGGTAGAGGGATATCCTGTGTTGCTCTGCATCCTGGCCTAGGTCCTGGATTATGTAGGGGGAACACTCTGCCCTTCGGCTCCTAACCAAAGTCTTTCTGTCAGGGATGCTGCTGGGACATTATAGCAACTTGACAATGTGTCAGCTCAATCAAATAAGTGTTGCTTTGTACCTTTCCCAAGGTCATGGTAGAGCAGAGGGAGTTACTTATTTTTGATATACTGCAATCTTGCACTGTGAGTGTTACTGTCTGAAATAGGTATTATTTCTAAAACCTTGTGAATGCTGTATGCCCACAACAGTGCACTCATATAAAAGGTTGAGTTCAGTGTTATGAATGCATGTGATAGTAAACACATAAAATGTGTTTAGGGGTCTGCCAGGACTTTTACTTTAATCTCTGTAGTATAGATGACACCAGTTTGTCTGTGATAACCAATCAGAGGGTATGCTACTCACTGACAAGGGCATGAGTACACCACAATCTTTATTTTCAGGATTTGTTGAAAGATGAACATTTTGATTCAGTTAAAAGTTAGATTATACTATTTTGATGCGTTGTGGAAGTCACAACTGCCGCCGAAGTTGGTGCCTCCCCTTGTTCGGGCGGCGTTTGGCGGTCGACTTTCTAGCCGCCACCGATCTACGTTTCTTCCACTGATCTACGTTTCTTCCACCGATCTACGTTTCTTTTTCCATTTGTTTTGTCTTGATTTAACACACCTGGTTTCCATTATGTTATAATTTATTCCCTACTTAACCCTCTGGTTCCCACATGGTTTGGTATGTGTTTGTTCTTTGTTAAGTAGTCGCTCTGTTGTGTCGAGCTGGAATATTTTTCCCTGTATGGTATTTGATTTTCCAAGTAAAGTACGTTGTTACTGAGTTCTGTGTCCTGCGCCTGACGCCGTCCTACCTGCTGCACACTGACTCTTGACAGTGGATCTAGAAATGAATTAACACTCTTGTCATTTTAAAAAGGGATATGTATGTGCCTATAAATGTGAATAGAGTGGGGCTCTGCTGGATGTGGGATTACCCCTCCATTGCTTGTTCCCTGGGCTCCAAAGCAGATTCAGCAGGGGTTTGTGTGTGTTCCCAGCAACCTGAGAGCACCCTGTAAAAGCTCAGACCTCGCACACTGGGCCACGCATACTTCACTGCATTGTTAGTGCCACTCTTTTTACTGGCCGCACAATGGTAGTTAATGTCTGACTATAGACACACAGTTTAAGAGTACACAAGAGAGCCCTTGAAATTAAACTCTCCAATTGTTAATTTGAAGGCTTTGTAAAAGTCTGAGCAAGTAAAAAATGGCAAACACAAGGAACAATGATCACCAGGGCACCCTGTGAATTTCCACCACCCATGGGTCTTTCTCCCCCTCACCCTCTGAATGGTAGTGCCCAGACTGGACTCTCAAAGAACCCAGGATGGGAAACGTGGACAGTGAAAGAGGGGGTGAGGGGATGTTTGTATGAGAAAAAAAACAGAGAACTCAATGAGTCTACATTTTCTTTATGCTCCCCTCAACCTGCCCTCTACCCACAGCCCCAGTTGATTAGTTTGAATACAGAGATGATACTACAATCTTCACATATTCTAGCTAAGTAGGCGAAGTGACCTGTAAAACAGTGAGGTTTTTCACGAGCTTCTACCCCCTGCTGTCCTTGGATTCTGTACAGTCCTAGACAGGTGAAAGATGTTTGGGAAATGCCCAATGTTTAGAAAAATATAACACTGCCTTCATTTATCCTGGTCTGGGATGTAGGTAATTCCAGTGACACCTGCATATCAGTCAGTCAGTCAGTCTGTACTTGTGCCCCAGCTGACCCATGCAGGGATAAGGGTGTCGGGGAGGGGAACAGGCCCAACAGACCTCAGTGGGTCCTGGAGGTGGGGTGGTTAATGATCTGTCTTCTATGCTCTCCCCTCCACTGGGTGACCTTAACCCCTCGCCTACCACCCTCCGCTCAAACACTGGAACACCAAGCCTCAGTGACCAATGAGGGTCCTCCAACTCACCCAGTGGTGAGGGGATGATTGAGGGGGCGAGGTGGTCGGACTTTGGACTCTTTCAGCTCTGTGGACAGATAATGAGTCACTAAGGGACCATAGTACAGTGGTTCTAATGACAGAAGAGGGGATTCAAACACATTCCCAAGCACTAAGTCAGATTCCTTTTAAGACACCCATTTAGTAAGACATCTGTATCTAACTAAACCTATGACTGATAATCACAGGACTTGTAATTGAAGTAGTTTCATGACATTAGCGGTCTGCTATTTATCATGCTGTTTCGTTAGTGAATTTTTTTTCACTCTCCACTGGGTGAGTCAGCGTTGGTGCTCACCTGGAGCACAGTGTGTGTGTGTTTGTGTGTGTGTGTGTGTGAGAAACAGATGCATCTGTGTGCGTGCGTCGGGTGTGAGCGGAGTATGTGACGGGTATCTGCGTCAGGTGTGTGCAGTGTGTGTAGGCATAGGCTTTTCTTGGACCTGTCCAGTGAGAGGTGCCTGTCTGCCTGCCTGCTTGTCCAGGCGAGGCTAAGGGGAATTGAACCACAGTGTGTTAATCTGCACCATTTGCCTCTAATCCCCCTGGGAGCAGACATTCCTCCTCATAATGAACCTGCTAAGTCCCTCCCTGCCTGCATACTGTATAACATGAATGGGGAGAAAACTGATAGCCTACATTATAAACTGGATGGTTTGAGCCCTGAATGCTGATTGGCTGTAAGCCGTGGTATATCAGACCGTAAACCACGGATATGACAAAACATGTATTTTTACTGTTCTAATTACGTTGGTAACCAGACCCCATCACCTCCCTGATTACCTTCTCTATATATGTCACTCCCTTTGGTTCCTTCCCCAGGTGTCATTGTTTCTGTTTCATGTCTGTGAGTTGTTCGTGTTTCTTGTTTTGTATTATATTTTCATTTATTTATTATTTATTAAATTTAGTCACTCCCTGAACTTGCTTCCTGACTCTCAGAGCACATCGTTACAATAGCAATAAGGAACCTCAGGGGTTTGTTATATATATATATGTATGTGTGTGTATATATATATATATATATATATATATATATATATGTATATATACACACATACATATATATATATATATATTTACATTTAACATTTAAGTCATTTAGCAGACGCTCTTATCCAGAGCGACTTACAAATTGGTGCATTCACCTTATGACATCCAGTGGAACAGCCACTTTACAATAGTGCATCTAAATCTTTTAAGGGGGGTGAGAAGGATTACTTTATCCTATCCTAGGTATTCCTTAAAGAGGTGGGGTTTCAGGTGTCTCCGGAAGGTGGTGATTGACTCCGCTGTCCTGGCGTCGTGGGGGAGTTTGTTCCACCATTGGGGGGCCAGAGCAGCGAACAGTTTTGACTGGGCTGAGCGGGAACTGTACTTCCTCAGTGGTAGGGAGGCGAGCAGGCCAGAGGTGGATGAACGCAGTGCCCTTGTTTGGGTGTAGGGCCTGATCAGAGCCTGGAGGTACTGAGGTGCCGTTCCCCTCACAGCTCCGTAGGCAAGCACCATGGTCTTGTATATATATATATACACACACATACATATATATACATATATATATACACATATATATATATACACACACATACATATATATACATATATATATATACACACACATACATATATATATATATATATACACATATATATATATATACACATATATATATATACACATATATATATATATATGTATGTATGTGTATATATATATATACATACATACATACATACACATATCTATATATATACATACATACATACATACACATAAATATATATATATATATATATGTATATATATATATATGTATGTATATATGTATGTATATATATATATATGTATGTATGAAAATAAGAATTTGTTCTTAACTGACTTGCCTAGTTAAATAAAGGTAAAATAAAATAATTTAAAAAATATTGCCAATAAACCATAACTAAGGGCTGTATCCAGGCACTCTGCATTGCCTCGTGCATAAGAACAGCCCTTAGCCGTGGTATATTGGCCATATACCAAACTCCCTCGTGCCTTATTGCTTAAATATAAAACGTGTTTACATAATCATATTTAGTCAATTAAATATAGGCCTAGTACTTTAATGAGAATGTCCAGGAGCCATGTGATCCAACCAGGAAAAACTCTAGGCCTTGGGTATAACTTATCTAGGGCTTCTAGTTTTTCCTGGTTAGGGAAAACTCCTGGCCCTTTGTATCAGTAGTCAACCCCATATGAACGTCAGTTCCTGGTTGTTTCTGTTGGAGGCATGCAGCACGGGTATTCCTCACTTTAGTAAACAGAACCAGAAACTGTCAAACCTGTCATCTGGCATTCTGTCAAGCATTGCCTCATTTCCAGATATTCTTGTTTTTGAACAAATATTTGGGAGCCTGGCTGATACAATATCTTCTTAAACGGTCACTTTCAGGATATAAAGTAAATCCCTCTCTGACAGCGTCATCACAGCAAAACCTGCTATCTGTTTTTCTATGCAAAACTTCATGCGGGCCTAGATAGAGTGCTGTGTGTTGTTGTCAGCTAAGAGGTTACATGAAGAAAGAATTCAGGCATTGACTGCTCTCCCTTAGGACAGCAGCAGCCCAGACAGGCTAGCCAGGGCAGGCTCTCCATTGATAAAACTGGGCAGAGGCAAAGCACACAGGGACCTCCTTTCACACAGTCCTGCCACAGCAGCCAAGTTCATACAAAGACTGCCACCAACAGTGGGTCATCTAATTATGGAATTTGGTCCTGTTTAGTGACAAGCGGTGAACAAGCGAGAGCCATGAGGCTTAAGCAGCAGCCCCACAACTGTACAACTCTGGCAGATAAAGCCAATGAGACATTGATGTTGGTCATGCTCAGGGGACTCAGAATGAAGTGGACGGATTTACTGGACTGGACCATTCACCTCAATCTCCCCAGCCTTTTGTGGGTGACATGCTGTCTTTTTGTGGGCCAAGCTACAGCAGTAGAGTCAGTTCAATGGGAGGTGAATGGAGGCTTCGAGTTATTGTCATGCATCCACCTCTTAAATCCCCTTGAGCTTGTCATGAAGGAGCTGTGAAGGAATTTGAGTTGCCTTGTAAATAAGACCGTAGACTTTTGTTTTTAACCAGTTATCAAGCCAGTATTGTGTCCTTTTCTATGCAACGTTGCATCTTTCTACCCTGTATTTACTTTGTACTGACCCTTCTGTCTGCTCTCCAGAGCAGTGCTGCAGTGGGCAAGGAGAAGGCTGAAGTGGAGGCAGCCAAGGGGGCAGTGGAGGGCCAGGCGGGACGTCTTAGCCAGGAGGCCGAGAAGCTGAGAAAGCGGGCACAGGAGCTGGAGAACGAAGTGGCCAAACTCAATCGTATCATTGATGATGCCAAGCAACAGGAGAGCAAGCTGGGGGACAGAGTCGGCCGGCTTGAGGTGAGGAACAGAGAAACCTAATGTACTGTAACTACTGTAGCAACGGTCATAGAAATTGTTCAAATGTTTTTTAAACAATTTGCATAATTGCAACTGTTGGACAGTGGATGAAGATACTCCAAACTTTTAGAATATGTATAATCCATCACATGAATTACAGCGCATTAAACATTTACTGGCATGGACAAAGGGATTTTGGTGGGAATTCAGGTATTCAATTCATTGTCAAATAAAGAAAGAAAAACATAAATCCACTCATACTGTATATACATTATCTTATTGTATCAGTTTTTGTAGATGTATACAGTTGAAGTCGGAAGTTTACATACATTTAGGTTTTAGTCATTAAAACTCATTTTTCAACCACTCCACAAATTTCTTGTTAACAAACTATAGTTTTGGCAAGTCGGTTAGGACATCTACTTTGTGCATGACACAAGTAATTTTTCCAACAATTGTTTACAGACAGATTATTCCACCTATAAGGTTCATCCTTGGGAGCAATTTCCAAATGCCTGAAGGTGAAATGTTCATCTGTACAAACAATAGTACACAAGTATAAACACCATGGGACCACGCAGCCGTCATACCGCTCAGGAAGGAGACGCGTTCTGTCTCCTAGAGATGAACGTACTTTGGTGCGAAAGTGCAAATCAATCACAGAACAACAGCAAAGGACATTGTGAAGATGCTGGAGGAAACAGGTACAAGAGTATCTATATCCACAGTAAAACAAGTCCTATATCGACATAACCTGAAAGGCCGCTCAGCAAGGAAGAAGCCACTGCTCCAAAACGACCATAAAAAAAGCCAGATTACAGTTTGCAACTGCACATGGGGACAAAGATCATACTTTTTAGAGAAATATCCTCTGGTCTGATGAAACAAAAATAGAACTGTTTGGCCATAATGACCATCGTTATGTTTGGAGGACAAAGGGGGAGTCTTGCAAGCCGAAGAACACCATCCCAACCATGAAGCACGGGTGTGGCAGCATCATGTTGTGGGGGTGTTTTGCTGCAGGTGGGACTGGTGCACTTCATAAAATAGATGGCCTCATGAGAAAGGAAAATTATGTGGATATATTGAAGCAACATCTCAAGACATCAGCCAGGAAGTTAAAGTTTGGTCACGAATGGGTCTTCCAAATGGAAAATGACCCCAAGCATACTTCCAAAGTTGTGTCAAAATGGCTTAAGGACAACAAAGTCAAGCTATTGGAAGGGCCATCACAAAGCCCTGACCTCAATCCTATAGAACATTTGTGGGCAGAACTGAAAAAGCGTGTGCAAGCAAGGAGGCCTACAAACCTGATTCAGTTACACCAGCTCTGTCAGGAGGAATGGGACAGAATTCATCCAACTTATTGTGGGAAGCTTGTGGAAGGCTACCTGAAATGTTTGACCCAAGTTAAACAATGTAAAGGCAATCCTACCAAATACTAATTGAGTGTATGTAAACTTCTGACCCACTGGGAATGTGATGAAAGAAATAAAAGCTGAAAGAAATAATTATCTCCACTATTATTCTGACATTTCACATTCTTAAAATAAAGTGGTGATCCTAGCTGACCTAAAACAGGGGATTTTTACTAGGATTAAATGTCAGGAATTGTGAAAAACAGAGTTGAAATGTATTTGGCTAAGGTGTATGTAAACTTCCGACTTCAACTGTATATATATATATATATATATATATATATATATATATATATATATATATGTGCCTCATTTGCATAAACACACAGGGTGTATTTGTATATATGGAAACATTAACATAACAGGACTTCAACTACCAAATTCTTTCTCTGTCTACCCTACCCTCAATCTCATGCGCTGTCTAGACTGCCTCATTAATTACTGTTGTTGTCAAGTTCTCTTGCATAATTAAACAAGTGTATCAATAGCAGGATATCCTTGGATTAAAAATCAACACACTTTGCTCTAGATTAAACATATCTAAAGATACTTTACATTGTTTATGAGATCAGACATAATATCACTATAATCATCTCAGTGCATGTAATTTGTAAACATTTAAACTGTATTCAATTCTTTCTTTCTTCTCTTTCTTGTGATGTAAGTGTCGAGGCGGTGCGTTAAATCCCTGATGAAGCTTTAGCATTATTATAGATTCAACTGAAAGACATTCTATTCCATTGACCCCATTTCAGCCGTTACCGGGTTGTGTTTGACAGGTCATTACAAGCATTTCCACAGTCGTAATGTTAACAAATAAAAAAGACAGGCACAAGCAAAGTATGAAACAGTCGCAGGAGTAAAATGAAAGCAATCAATTCAGCAAGATTTAAGTTACAAGTGTATTTTGCGTCCCTCAAACACAGGAAATAGATGGCTGAAAAAGACAGATCCTCGGGTGTAACATGAGCTGCTAGTTATATAAAGGAGAGCCACTGTAAACTGCACAGGAGTGTCAATCAGATTGACAGTAATACAACTTTTCACATTGAAGATCAGATCTGTTACCTATTGTCTTATGCTGGTGTATGTTAATGTGTATGTGTGAGCTCACAGAGAGAGAAGAGGCAGCTGGAAGAGTCTTTGGAAGAAATCAAGGAGCAGGAGGAGGAGATGTCACGTGCCAACCGTGCTCTGACTACGCGGTTAGAGGATGTACAGGTAAGATTGACCAGGCTTTGACCACATGGTTAGAGGATGTACAGGTAAGATTGACCAGGCTTTGACCACACGGTTAGAGGATGTACAGGTAAGATTGACCAGACTTTGACCACATGGTTAGAGGATGTACAGGTAAGATTGACCAGGCTTTGACCACATGGTTAGAGGATGTACAGGTAAGATTGACCAGGCTTTGACCACATGGTTAGAGGATGTACAGGTAAGATTGACCAGGCTTTGACCACACGGTTAGAGGATGTACAGGTAAGATTGACCAGGCTTTGACCACACGGTTAGAGGATGTACAGGTAAGATTGACCAGACTTTGACCACATGGTTAGAGGATGTACAGGTAAGATTGACCAGGCTTTGACTACATGGTTAGAGGATGTACAGCTAAGATTGACCAGGCTTTGACCACAAGCTCGGGAGAATTTACTGGTGAGAATAATAAAGCATAAGTGCTGGTCCTCCTTACCATTCTGACCCATCTTTCTAAACTCTTTCTGTTACAGAGGAACTTGACCAAGCTGAACCATGACCACAGAGAGCTGGAGGAGAGGCTGAAGGAGGAGAGGAGTCAAAAAGAACAGTTCAAGAACACTAAGAATGAGATAGAGGACGAGAGGAGTCTGCTGGACCGCACAGTGGAGAAACTACAGAGGGAGGTGAGTGGACCAACTAAAGGCCTTCGGACATCCTTGTTTTAGTCAATCAAATATCACACCACATGCATGTGTCAATGTGTGCATGCATGTTTGTTTGTTAGCAAGGCTAACTATACCTTCTCCCTCTCTCCCTGTAGATGAGTGAGATCGTGGAGGCCTCTCAGTCGTCCACCCAGGAGCTGCAGGAGCAGATAGACGTGTACAAGGAGAAGAACCGTCGGGAGCTGGCTGAGCTTCAGAGGCAGCTGAGGGAACGGGGTGTGGAGCTGGACAAGTCCCGTCTGGCTGCTAAGTCCCTGCAGGAGGAGGTGGGTTGGCCAGTGCTCCCCATGACAGTGGAGGATGAGCCATTGTCCTGACTCAGTGTGTTGTAAACCCCCACTCAGGGTCTGTACAGTGAGGCCATGGCTGTGGAATGTGTCCTCTCCCCTCTTATACTTCCCCTTTGCCCTGAACTGGACCAGAAGGTCACAGCTGTAGATGCCTGGTGGCCTGGTGGTATTACAGGGTTAAAGAGGTTAGATAATGTATATTTTCATAGATATCTGTGGTTTAGAGTTGGAGCTGTGGAGGGTGGTAAAATACATCTGAGTCATTGTTTTTCTATTGGTGAAGCATCAGAATGTTTTAGCAATCTAGAACTTCAGACACTAGGATGAATTTATGAACATCTTTTAATTGAACAATATCAAATTATTAGCTGTGACTATCTTACATTACATCCATTGTTCTAATACATTAAGGGAGTTGTAGCTAGGTAGGCTTATGACATTTGGATTGAGCCTCTGTTAAGTTCTTCATGGTATTTTGCCTCATTTAGTAATTCTCCAGCTAATATTTTTCCAATTACTGTGGTTCATTTTCACAATCTAACTATAACTCCTTAGTAGTTGTGATCTGCACCACATAATGTTGTTATAACCCAGGGCCACTGCTCATTGGGTATGGTTTGACCTACTAAACACTTTGGAATCTTTGGAATGTTTTTGTTGAATATGTGATAAGCATTGTTTATTTGATCTAATAATGTCCTCCCTCATTGTGTGTCTGAGTTACTAACCCCTGCAGAATGTCATTAAATAACCTATTTCCTACAGTAGGTTAAAGACAGGTGGCCAGACTCAGTCCAACACAGTTCAAACACCATTGGAATTGTGAGCCATAACATGCTCATTTTTTCCATAGAAATGTGTCTGTTTTATAGAAGAGAGAGGACTTGCTGCTAATGGTTCATCTTTGTGTTGTAGTCTACCCAGTGTAATGTATATGCACAGATGGGATAGGCTGATGTATCTTTGTCCAGCTGGTCTACAGGAAGAGGGGGATGTAGTGTCATTGTTGTGAGAGCAGGAATGACTGACCCCACATCCTCCTCCCGACTGACACACTCCTCTATAGCCTGGTGATGAGGTCACTGTTTCATCTGCTTCAGATCTCCAGTCTGTCCCAACCCCAGACATCCATCTTATAAGCATGCACATTGAGACATGCTAAAGACAAATGTATTTTCTTCTTTCATTTTCTTCACTCACCAGGCTAGTGTTTGTGAAAGTTTCTCTTAAGTCACTATTGTTAAAGGAACAGATGGCATCTTGTGGCCACTGCTGAAATTGCATTGCTAAAGCATGCATGACAGGTATGGATGTTACTGTAACAGTATGACACATACGTGTGGTTTATTGTTCGCTGTGGTGTACTGGTAAATGAGTAGGAGGCATTCACAAAACTTGTTTTCCATTTCCATTCTGTTTTAAAAGTATGTGTGGTGTGTGTCCTGCAGCTGAGCCATGTGGAAGAAGACCTGAGGCAGTGTAAGAGGGAGAGGGATGATTCGGTGCTCAAGGAGAAGGCCCTGGAACAGAAAGTCTATGACCTGGAGGTGGAGGCAGAGACCAAAGCCCACTCCAAGGATGACAAAATCCGACAGATCAAACTCATGGAGGTATATCTTAATTATTAATTTCACATTGTCTCTAAACTATACATGTGTTCATGGAGACTTTTTGGGCTGTATTAATTGGTTATCTTTGGGTCTTCAGTCAGTCTATGCTAGTCCTTCCATTTCGTCTGTTTGTTTGTACTCCAGTCCTGAGAAAGGAACAGTTCCCAGCTAGCACATAACGTTCTGAGAACCATATGTTTCTTAGAGCTTGGTGAGAGCAGCGTTGTCCTATGGCTATTTTGCATACAACAACTTTCTGGGAATGGTGCAAGATAGTTACTTGGTTTTAGAACATTCCTGGCATATTTAAGGAATTTGACAAAATAACATTTTCTTGGGATTTCATTACTTGAACAGAATGTTTCCTAAAAGTTCAAACATGGTTACATTCAATAAAAATGTTTGTAATGTTCTAGGAACATTCTCCAACTGGTTTGACATTGGGCATGTTCTTAAATAGTTCAAAGAACGTTAAGAGACAAATTCTGTGGAAATGGCAGTACTTGTTGAGTGGACTAATTCCATGGATAGAGAACATAAGATTGTAGTTTGAGAGATAAGGAGCATGTTATTATGCACATCTGGTTAAAATTATGTGCACATGTTCAGTGTGTGATATTGGAAATATGGATCTGATTGGATGCGCCTAGTTTAATTGGCAGGCCCTCATTGGTTGTTGGCCAGGGTATTCAAGTGTGCTACCTTTGAGCGGGTGCAGATGGACTCAGCTTGGAACCGGCTATGTTGTATCCGCTGTCATGTTAGAAATAAACCGTCTTCATGATGTTAATATTTTATACTGTCAAGTTTCTCTTTGCAATAACTAAAAATAATCTGCTTCCTTTAACCGGGGATGCGAGTTTTTGTCTGAAGGAGAACAAGAGCGAGCAAGAAAGTGCAAGGGCCGTCGAGACAGTCTGTGTAGAAAAGCTAGCACCGATGATGTTCGGCAAGGCCGAGGATTTTCACTGAGGAAAGTGTCGAACAGATTTGAAGTTAATGGGCTCTATTACGAGGATAAGTCAAAAGCCATTTTTCTTATTGTTGGCAGAAAGTCTCACAATTTGTTAATGGACTTGTGCTCCACAGAAACCAAGTGAAAAAAAAAAAGATTGTCGGTCACACTGTTGAAAAGTCACTACGTACCGAGGACAAATTGAATTACTGAAAGATGAAAGTTTCAGTCAAGGAGTCAACTCAAGGGATAGTCTATTAGTGAATACTTGGCTAGTTTAAGAAAAGCATTAGCCACATGTACATTTGGTCAGTTTGAGTCGTTACGTTATAGATGTGTGCGGTGTTTAAAGTGCAGAGCTGAGAAACCGTTTACTAAACGTAGATTACACAAAATACTTTTGATTTAAAGAAAGTGCACAGCAGTTCTCACAAAATACCTTTAAAGCAAAATGCAGTCGTGAAGAAAAACAGGTAAACCATGTTACCATTGCGCGGGAAAGGGGCACAAGCCAAACGAGTGCCGCTACAAGGATTGAGTGTCGGGAGTGCAAGAAGAACACATAGCCAGGGCATGTGGGGAGTGCAAGAAGAACACATAGCCAGGGCATGTGGGGAGTGCAAGAAGAACACATAGCCAGGGCATGTCGGGAGTGCAAGAAGAACACATAGCCAGGGCATGTCGGGAGTGCAAGAAGAACACATAGCCAGGGCATGTCGGGAGTGCAAGAAGAACACATAGCCAGGGCATGTCGGGAGTGCAAGAAGAACACATAGCCAGGGCATGTGGGGAGTGCAAGAAGAACACATAGCCAGGGCATGTGGGGAGTGCAAGAAGAACACATAGCCAGGGCATGTGGGGAGTGCAAGAAGAACACATAGCCAGGGCATGTGGGGAGTGCAAGAAGAACACATAGCCAGGGCATGTGGGGAGTGCAAGAAGAACACATAGCCAGGGCATGTGGGGAGTGCAAGAAGAACACATAGCCAGGGCATGTGGGGAGTGCAAGAAGAACACATAGCCAGGGCATGTGGGGAGTGCAAGAAGAACACATAGCCAGGGCATGTGGGGAGTGCAAGAAGAACACATAGCCAGGGCATGTCGGGAGTGCAAGAAGAACACATAGCCAGGGCATGTCAGGAGTGCAAGAAGAACACATAGCCAGGGCATGTCGGGAGGAAGAAGAACACATAGCCAGGGCCTGTCAGAAGAAGAACACATAGCCAGGGCATGTCGGGAGAGCAAGAAGAACACATAGCCAGGGCATGTCGGGAGTGCAAGAAGAACACATAGCCAGGGCATGTCGGGAGTGCAAGAAGAACACATAGCCAGGGCATGTGGGGAGTGCAAGAAGAACACATAGCCAGGGCATGTGGGGAGTGCAAGAAGAACACATAGCCAGGGCATGTCGGGAGTGCAAGAAGAACACATAGCCAGGGCATGTCGGGAGTGCAAGAAGAACACATAGCCAGGGCATGTCGGGAGTGCAAGAAGAACACATAGCCAGGGCCTGTCGGGAGTGCAAGAAGAACACATAGCCAGGGCATGTCGGGAGTGCAAGAAGAACACATAGCCAGGGCCTGTCGGGAGTGCAAGAAGAACACATAGCCAGGGCATGTCGGGAGTGCAAGAAGAACACATAGCCAGGGCATGTCGGGAGTGCAAGAAGAACACATAGCCAGGGCCTGTCGGGAGTGCAAGAAGAACACATAGCCAGGGCATGTCGGGAGTGCAAGAAGAACACATAGCCAGGGTATGTTGGGAGTGTCAAGTGAGAAAAAACAATGACGAAGCAAACTAAATGGAACAAGCACCTGGATGCTACGGAGAGAGGCCTCCTTACTTCGACTGCAGGAAGACTAGAGGCGCAACGATGATCAGCACCAGGGCAACGAACACCAGCGAGAGAGAGGCAAGAACGTCATTGCAATAGAGATGAGCATTACATCTCACATAAGTCAGAAATCTGATAAAGGGACATCGGCTGTTTGCCACTGACTGAGTTGGGTAACGTAAAAGGAATTGAACTGTTTGCATTAAATACAGGTAAAGACATTACTAAACCGTACTGTGTATGTAAGGGTAGATGTGAGACCCAAAATGGAAGTTGATACAGGTGCAGCAGTTTCTGTGATAGAGGTTGTATAACCGCAGGTTCAAGAAGGTGAAATTGAGCCCTGCTGTTACATACACCTTTGAGGGAACACAACACCCGGCTACAACTCAACTCCCCGTGGAGTGGGGAAAAAAGGTACGTGATTGTAGGTGCGGGTAAGGATGAGAGGCAGAGAATATTACCGTTTACAAGGAATTTATTCTTCCTTCACACGGTAAGGTGGGGAAAAGGGGCTGGACGGAACCAAAGAAAAGTTAAAGTTCCCTCTCCTACCTTACCTGCCTACCCACTGGTTACCTATTCTTAGCACCACCTGGCGCACTAACCAAAATACAGCGGGGTGGTCCGGCCAGGTCTTACCTAGTGTGCAGAGAGAGTAAATACTACGGGTATATGTATGCCTGCAGGCCTCTTGCCTAAAAACTACCAAGGTGCCTTCCCCTTCCCCCCCTGGGAACAAATGAACAGAATAATTCAAACGTATTGAACAATTTCAATAAACCAAAAACACTAGGTACTATGGTATACACATATACCTCTACAGGAACAGCTCAAAACCATTTTCAACAAATTTACCAGACCAACACAAGACATCTCTCTCATAACACAAGGAACACTGGCTTTTAAAGCTGCAGAAAGAGTCGGTAATTGCAGTCAGCTGTTTCCCCTGACGAGAGGGCGGGGTCAGAGCTCCAATTAGTGATGAGCCGACATATCAGCTGCTTTGGAATCCAGGAAGCCAACCTGAAATGCACACACACGTACAAACACATACAGTTGAAGTCGGAAGTTTACATACACCTTAGCCAAATACATTTTAACTCAGTTTTTCACAATTCCTGACATTTAATCCTAGTATAAATTCCCTGTTTTAGGTCAGTTAGGATCACCACTTTATTTAAGAATGTGAAAAGTCAGAATAATAGTAGAAAGTTATTTATTTCAGCTTTTATTTCTTTCATAGCATTCCCAGTGGGTCAGAAGTTTACATACACTCAGTTAGTATTTGGTAGCATTGCCTTTACATTGTTTACCTTTTGTCAAACCTTTCAGGTAGCCTTCCACAAGCTGCCCACAATAAGTTGGGTGAATTTTGTCACATTCCTCCTGACAGAGCTGGTGTAACTGAGTCAGGTTTGTAAATCCTCCTTGCTCACACACGCTTTTTCAGTTCTGCCCACAAATGTTCTATAGGATTGAGGTCAGGGCTTTGTGATGGCCACTCCAATAGCTTGACTTTGTTGTCCTTAAGCCATTTTGACACAACTTTGGAAGTATGCTTGGGGTCATTGTCCATTTGAAAGACCCATTTTCGACTTCCTGACTGATGTCTTGAGATTTTGCTTCAATATATCCACATCATTTTCCTTTCTCATGAGGCCATCTATTTTGTTAAGTGCACCAGTCCCTCCTGCAGCAAAGCACCCCCACAACATGATGCTAACACCCCCGTGCTTCACGGTTGGGATTGTGTTCCTTGGCTTGCAAGCCTCCCTCTTTTTCCTCCAAACATAACGATGGTCATTATGGCCAAACAGTTCTATTTTTGTTTCATCAGACCAGAGAACATTTCTCCAAAAAGTACGATCTTTGTCCCCATGTGCAGTTGCAAACTGTAGTCTGGCTTTTTTATGGCGGTTTTGGAGCAGTGGCTTCTTCCTTACTGAGCGGCCTTTCAGGTTGTCGATATAGAACTTGTTTTACTGTGGATATAGATACTTTTGTACCTGTTTCCTCCAGCATTTTCACAAGGTCCTTTACTGTTGTTCTGCGATTCTGGGATTGATTCGCACTCTCTAGGAGACAGAACGCGTCTCCTTCCTGAGCGGTATGACGGCTGCGTGGTCCCATGGTGTTTATACTTGTGTACTATTTTTTGTACAGATGAACGTGGTACCTTCAGGCGTTTGGAAATTGCTCCCAAGGATGAACCAGACTTGTGGAGGTCTTGGCTGTTTTCATTTGATTTTCCCATGATGTCAAGCAAAGAGGCAGTGAGTTTGAAGGTAGGCCTTGAAATACATCCACAGGTACAGCTCCAATTGACTCAAATTATGTCAATTAGCCTATCAGAAGCTTCTAAAGCCATGGCATCATTTTATGGAATTTTACAAGCTGTTTAAAGGCACAGTCAACTTAGTGTATGTAAACTTCTGACCCACTGGAATTGTGATACAGTGAATTAAAAGTGAAATAATCTGTCTGTTAACAATTGTTGGAAAAATTACTTGTGTCATGCACAAGTAGATGTCCTAACCGACATGCCAAAACTATAGTGTGTTAACAAGAAATTTGTGGAGTTGGTGAAAAACGAGTTTTAATGACTCCAACCTAAGTGTGTGTAAACTTCTGACTTCAACTGTACAAACACACAACAACACGGAAACTGGGGAACATAACACCTGCAAACTTTGTGTTTAAAAACGTACAGTAAAGAGTCACAAGTTCTAAAAGGGAAAGTCTCTGCATTTAGAGAAGCTGTTGAAAAACAGCTTGTCAAATTGGAGTCAGAAGGGGTCCTTACTCTAGTTAACTACAGTGAATGGGCTGCTCCAGTTGTGTGTGTATACCGAAAACAGACAATACAGATAACTATCAATCCGTGGCTGGAAGTAGATCAGTATCCGTTACCAAAAACGCAGGACTCGTTCACCAAGCTGACGGGGTGAGAAGTTCACAAAGCTGGATTTGTCACAGGCATACCATCCAGGACAACTAGAGGTGAGCTCTAAACACAATCTCACCATGAATATGCATAAGGGGTTGTTTAAGGTCAACAGGCTTCCTTATGGTGTTGCCTGTGCTCGAGCTATTTTTCAGAAAATAATGGATCTGATCCTACAAGGTATAAATGGGGTAATCTACTATCTTGATGATATACTTATCACAGGGCGTAACACAGTAGAGCACATGAGAAATCTTGAAGAAGTGCTAAAAAGTCTGAAATCTGAAGGTTAAAAGAGTTATTTCTTCCAGAACAGCATAGCCTATCTAGGTCATGTGATAGATTCAGAGGGGATGCACCCCATGAAACAGACAACTGAAGCTATTAGGCTCCCATTCCTACAAACACCACTGAGCTCAGGTCTTTTCTTTTGTTACTTAACTATTATGGAAAATTAATTCAAAATCTGTCTACCATAGTTAAGGCTGTGACTGCTCTACTGCAGAAAGGTGTCAAATGGGAATGGTCACAGAAAAGCCAAAGTACTTTTGAGGAAGCTAAGAGACATCTAAACTCAGCAAAAAAAAAGAAACGGCCCTTTTTCAGGACCATAAAAAATGTATGAACATGCGCCTGTGGAACGGTCATTAAGACACTAACAGCTTACAGACGGTAGGCAATTAAGTTTACAGTTATGAAAACTTTGGACACTAAAGAGGCCTTTCTACCAAAAGAAAGACGCCCAGGGTCCCTGCTCATCTGCGTAAATATGCCTTAGGCATGCTGCAAGGAGGCACGAGGACTGCAGATGTGGCCAGGGCAATAAATTGCCATGTCTGTACTGTGAGATGCCTAAGACAGCGCTAATGGGAGACGGGATGGACAGCTGATCGTCCTCGCAGTGGCAGACCACGTGTAACCACACCGGCACAGGATCGGTACATCCGAACATCACACCTGCGGGACAGGTACAGGATGGCACCAACAACTGCCCGAGTTACACCAGGAACGCACAATCCCTCCATCAGTGCTCAGACTGTCTACAATAGGCTGAGAGAGGCTGGACTGAGGGCTTGTAGGCCTGTTGTAAGGCAGGTCCTCACCAGACATCACCGGCAACAACGTTGCCTATGGGCACAAACCCATGGTCACTGGACCAGACAGGACTGTCAAAAAGTGCTCTTCACTGATGAGTCGCGGTTGTGTCTCACCAGGGGTGATGGTCGGATTCGCGTTTATTGTCGAAGGAATGAGCGTTACACCAAGGCCTGTACTCTGGAGTGGGATCGATTTGGAGGTGGATGGTCCGTCATGGTCTGGGGCGGTGTGTCACAGCATCATCTGACTGTGCTTGTTGTCATTGCAGACAATCTCAACACTGTGCATTACAGGGAAGACATCCTCCTCCCTTGTGTGGTACCCTTCCTGCAGGCTCATTCTGACATGACCCTCCAGCACGACAATGCCAACAGCCATACTGCTCGTTCTGTGCGTGATTTCCTGCAAGTCAGGAATATCAGTGTTCTGCCATGGCCAGAGAAGAGCCCGGATCTCAATCCCATTGAGCACGTCTGGGACCTGTTGGATCGGAGGGTGAGGGTGAGGGCCATTCCCACCAGAAATGTCCGGGAACTTGCATGTGCCTTGGTGGAAGGGTGGGTTAACATCTCACAGCAAGAACTGGCATATCTGGTGCAGTCCATGAGGAGATGCACTGCAGTACTTAATGCAGCTGGTGGGCACACCAGATACTGACTGTTACTTTTGATTTTGACCTCCCCTTTGTTCAGGGATACATTATTCAATTTCTGTTAGTTACATGTCTGTGGAACTTGTTCTGTTTATGTCTCAGTTGTTGAATCGTGTTATGTTCATACAAATATTTACACATGTTTGCTGAAAATAAACGCAGTTGACAGTGAGGATGTTTCTTTTTTTGCTGAGTTTACTTACTAGCCAGGTGTTAGTTCACTACAACCCGGAGATACAGCTCATACTAGCCTGTAAATGCTTCAGCGGTAAGTGTAGGTGCTGTGATGTCTCACTAAATGAAGGATGGTTCTGAGAAACCTATAGCAATTGCCTCTAGGATGCTTCCCAAACAGAAAGGAACTATTCTCAAATAGAGAAAATAGCACTAGGACTGGTGTTTGGAGTTTCATGAAATTTCATGAGTATCTGTATGGTAGGAAATGTACCATGCTGACAGACTGAGCCTCTTCTTATGATTCTTGGTCCTAAGACAGGTGTCCCAACACTTGCAGCAGCTAGAATGCAGCGATGGTCTTTTATTTTAGAAACATGGCAGCATGGCAATGCAGATGCGTTGTCCAGACTCCCACTGGGTGATTGTGGGGGTCCTACACCAAATCCAGTGTATAGAGTGAAAATGGTTAAGCAGTATGTAATGTCAGGTTGGCCAAACCATGACCAGATGAAGTCTTTAAACCTTATGTCAAAAGAAAGTTTGAACTTACCACTGAGGATGATTGTATTCTTTGGGGTTTCAGGGTGGTGATTCCACAAAGCCTGCAAAGCAGACTATTGGCAGAACTACATGAGTGATTGGGGTGTAGTTAAGATGAAATCCTTAGCTGGAAGTCTTCTCTGGTGGCCCACTCTTGATGAAAATATTGAAACTGAAGTAAGTCTCTGTGACATATGCAAGCAGAAGTGTAGCATGCCTGCAAAATTGCCAGTACATGGCAATGGGCATCAGGTCAATGGGAGAGAATTCACTTAGACCAGGGGTGTCAAAGTCAAATGGACGGAGGGCCAAATAAAAAATTTAGCTACAAGCCGAGGGCCGGACTGTTCGAATGTTCATTGAAAAATTTTTAAATGACGCATATAGTCTAGTGAACCTAATTGAACCTACTGAAAACCTAACAAATATATTCCAATATGATCAGATAAATAAAGCAATATTTTCTTATGGCTCTGTCAGTAATCTTTAATTTTCAACAGACACAAAAGACAAATTTCCTTTATATAAAAATCCCCATAACATGAACATTAAATGAAAGAAACCGGTATTCAAGGCACCATCAGTAGCCTATATTTTCTATTTTAGCAAAAGTGGGCTAAATTTACTTCAAAGAAAAAAACAATAATAGCAATTTTCTATCATCCACTCAACTGAAATATTTTTAAAATATAATTGGATTGAAATACAATAAAATAAAGTGCAAAAATCTATTAATCAAAAACAACACTTTGTTTAAGGAGAAGTAACATGCAGTGAAAACAAATATTAAACTTTAACTTTTAAACTTGAACTGAGTAAAAACTCTAAATATGTGATTGCACAGTAATGTTCACTTGTTTGAGGTTGAGGGTGATACTTGGTGGTGTCCCATCTTTTCCACAAGTTCATCAATGTTCGGGGTAAGGCTCTGAGCTGAGGAAATCCTCAGAATTGAGTGGAGGTGTTCAGCAGTAAGTCGACTTCTGTGTGATGTTTTGTTCAAGTTCATCAAAGAAAACAGTTGTTCACACAGGTATGTGCTGCCAAACATAGACAACGTTTGAGCAGCCTGGATGCGCAGCTGGGGCATTGTGTCGGGAGGAAACGGGCGAACTCCGCAGCACCCACTGCCGCATATTTTGCCCTCAGTGCATCATTGCATTGGAGGTCAATCAACTCCATTTGGAGGTTTGGTGGTGAGCTTTCCACGTCAACAGCAAATGGGTTACCGAGCAGTTCCAACCTGCTTTTTGTGCTTCAAAGTCAGCAAATCGGCGTCGAAAGTCAGCGGCAAGCATACCTATTTTATCAGCCAACTGTGCGCTCGGGAACGCACTGGTAGAGAGCTTCTCTTTCATGGTCTGGCAGCTGGGAAAGTGGCTCAAATTTTCTTTCCGCATCTGCGTCTCCCACAGAGTCAGTTTGGTTTTAAATGCCTTCACTGTACTGTACATATCAGAGATGACACGATCCCGACCCTGCAGCTGCAAGTTCATTGCATTCAGATGACTCGTAATGTCACACAGAAAAGCCATTTCACACAGAAACATTTTGTCTCGGAGTTGTGTTGTGTCTTTCCCTTTGCTGTCCAAGAACAGACAAATCTCCTCACGAAGCTCGAAACATCTTTGAAGCACCTTTCCCTGGCTTAGCCATCGCACCTCTGTGTGATAAGGCAAATCACCATGCTCCGTTTCTAACTCCGTCAGAAATGCCTTGAACTGGCGGTGATTCAAACCTTTGGCTCTGATAAAGTTAACTGTGCGCGTGATGATGCTCATTACATGCTCCATTTTCAAGGCTTTACCGCACAACGCTTCCTGGTGTATGATACAATGATAAGCTGTCAGCTCACCTGTCGCGTTTTCCTCTTGCATCTTTTCCCGTATCTTCGCCACCAGTCCGCTCCTGTGTCCACACATCGCAGGTGCTCCGTCGGTTGTCAAACCCACGAGTTTTTCCCAAGGCAGCTCCATCTCATTTACACATCTTGACACCTCTTCATACAAATCATGCCCCGTAGTTGTGCCATGCATAGGACGTAAAGCCAAAAACTCCTCTGTCACGCTTAGGCTGGAGTCCACTCCGCGGATGAAAATTGACAACTGGGCAATGTCAGAAATGTCGGTGCTCTCATCCACAGCCAAGGAATATGCAATGAAATCTTTTCCCTTTTTCACAAGCTGCTCTTTTAGATTGATGGACAACTGGTCTACTCTCTCGGCAATGGTGTTTCTGCTCAGACTCACATTTAAAAAGAGTTGCCTTTTTTCTGGGCAAACTTCGTCACAAACTTTAATCATGCAGTTTTTGATGAAATCCCCCTCCGTAAATGGCCGGGCTGATTTAGCGATCTCTTCTGCCAAAATAAAACTGGCCTTGACAGCAGCCTGGCCTTGTGATTTGGCTTTTTTGAACAGAGCCTGTCGAGATTTGAGGCCTCGTTTTAATTCCTCTGCCTTTTGTAGCCTTTGTTCCATGTCCATATTCTTGTTTTTGTCCGCGTGTTTCGTTTCATAATGTCGTCTCAGATTATACTCTTTCAGTACCGCCACACTTTCTCCACACAGAAGACACACAGGTTTTCCAGCTACCTCCGTGAACAAATACTCCGACTCCCACCTTGTTTGAAACCCCGGTTCTCAGTGTCCACCTTCCGTTTTGCCATTTTTGATGGGTATCTGAAAGTTAATTTTACTGTGATGCTGACAACTGCTGTGCCAATAAATATTGAAATGAAGCAGCCTACTGCTCGGTGCGTCACCGTTGCATTGTGGGAAATGTAGTATTGGTGCGTGTAAAAGATCTGCGGGCTGCCGGCTTGCTGCGGTCTGCGGGCCGGTTCTAATAATAAATCAAGATCATCCCAGGGGCCGTAAAAAACCTTCTCGCGGGCCGGATGTGGCCCGCGGGCCTTGACTCTGACATATGTGACTTAGACCTTGCAGAAGACCACAAGCAATTGTTTTTGATTGTTATGGATGCTTATGCTAGATGGCCAGAAATTGTACACATGCAGAGTACTACTTCAGCTAAAACTGTTGAGGTACTCAGAAATCTGTTTGCTTCCTATGGTCTGCCCCAGGAAGTAGTCACAGATAATGGCCCACAATTCACTTCCTGTGAAATGAAAACGTACTTAAAATTGAATGGTATCAAGCATACCACGCCACCTGCATATCAGCCAGCTTCAAATGGGTTAGCTGAAAGGCTAGTGCAAAATCTTAAGAAGTCACTAGCTAAGAACAGAGCAGTAGGTGGTATGACGTTACAGTATTGTGTTGCTAACTTCCTATATGGCTACCACAACACACCACATACTAGAACCCGCAAAACGCCAGCAGAGCTGTCCTTAAAGAGACAGGTTCGTACACGGCTGTCCCTGATTAAACCATAGTTCTCGCCGAGTGAACAGACTGAGGGGTCAGTGGCAAACCACAGAAGGTCAGATCCTTCTCTGTTGTTCAAGAGGTCTTGGTAAAGAATTACAGGGGAGGAGAAATATGGTTGAATGGTGTGATAAGGTTCTGGTTATTGCTACATACATGGTTAATGTTGAGGGTAACTGTGTGAAAAGACGTGAATCAGATGTTGAACATCAAGCCAAGGAGACAAGGTGATGCTCTTGCACAGGGAGATGGTTCTCTTTATGTAGGAGGATCTTGGAACTATGATGTTGATGACATTGATATGGACAATGAGATGGACAATGCGATCAATATGCCTCAGAGCACAGCTGCTGAAACAGTTGAGATGCGCCTTGGTGGAAGCCTCAGAATGTTGTTCTGAGACCCTGTCCTGTCCGTAACAAACGCCCACCACAGAAGCTGGACTTGTAAAAGGACTACTGGGAATCATTTTAAAAAGAAAAAGAAACAAAGAAAAGAAATATGTAACAACTTGTTTTGACGAATCCTGGAATGTTAACGCAGTAAATTGGTTATGTACTTAGGAGTTAAAATAAACATTGTTAAAGTTAAAATAAGAGAGTTGTCATGGCTTTCGTCGGAAGAAGAGGAGTCATTGGACCAAAATGCAGTGGGGTACGTGTTCATCTTTATTAGCTTAACTGACTGAACACTGAATACAATATAACACAAACATGGCCAAAACAGTTCTGCAATGTGCAACCAACACTAAACAGAAAATAACCACCCACAACTAACAGTGGGAAAACAGGCTACCTAAGTATGGTTCTCAATCAGAGACAACGAAAGACAGCTGTCCCTGATTGAGAACCATACCCGGCCAAAACATAGAAATACAAAACCTAGACATGCAAACATAGAATACCCACCCACATCACACCCTGACCAAACAAAAAATAGAAACATATAAAGCAATCTACGGTCAGGGCGTGACAAGAGTAAGGTTCTCAACTAGTTGAAGTTACAGGGGAGGATCTGTAGTGTTTGAGAGATGTGCATAATAACATGCTGCTTCTGGTTAAAATGGTATGCACATGTTCAGTGCGTGATATTGGAAGAATGTATCTGATTGGATGCGCATAGCTTAATTGGCAGGCCCTCATTGAACTGGCTATGTTGTATCTGTTGTCATGTTGGAAATAAACCGTTTCCATGATGTTAATGCTTTATACTGTCGAGTTTCTCTTTGCAATAACTAAAAAGAACCTCCTTCCTTTAACTGGGGATGCAACAATTTATAGGTTCGAATCTCACTGATGCCGTGTCACTATAAAAAATAAATGTGGTTGCATGATTAATGTCTAAGGAAATTCATTTCTGTGTGTCCTATCTGTGCTAAAGAGTTAAAGCAAAATAAGATGTTATTAAAAGTCTTATTAAATGATTCAGTGAACATTTTTATGAAATTATTTAAAAACCTCCAAATAACCTATGAATTCTGTTCTCCCAGGAAAAAAATTCAAGGAACCAGAATAAAACGTTCTCAGAACCTCCCTGCAACCAAAAAAATGCACGTTCCCGGAAAAGGCAACATTTTTACTTCTGTTCTCAAAACGTTTAAATAAAACTTTCAGTTTTATCGGTCAGGAAATGTATTGCTTCCCATAACCAATGTGAAATCAAAAACATACAATCCCACAACTTCCAAGGAACCAAATGTGCTAGCTGGGATCTTTCCTGAGTTTGTTATAGACACAAGTCATGTGTACTGCAGGCCTCTGGTGTTGACTGTGGTGTGATGGCAAACACGGCAGAAGGAAATCTAAAGCTGCCATTCAGAAAAGCAACCCCATGTTTACAGCAAGGTCAAATATTAATGTCATTGGTATTACCATGTCAATGTTGATGCTGTGTACTGCAGGACAGGATCAATCAGCTGGAGCTGGATCTGGATGAGGAAAAGCAAAGTGGAGACCTGCTGATTGTCAGGATAGACCGAGGCAGAGAACAGGTGAGTCCCTGACCACTCTAACTGACCTCCAGTCAGTGGGGCATTCTAACATTCATTAACCATGGTTCACCAATTTGTCTCTGACTCTATTGTGACCGGGAGTGAGAATTCCTAAACTTCATGAACTTCATTATCATCTGCAAAAGACAGAAAGCATTTCAAGTACAGTCATTCCAGAGCAGCTTGGCATAATGTGACATCTAAGCTTACACCCCTTATCAGTTCTTTGTGCTTGTCTGCCATCCCTTCCCGCCATCGGCAGCTCAAATACCCACACACACAGACCTACACACCAAGCCATTCTTCATTGCGTGTGTGTGTGGAACAGCCACCCAAAAATCCCACTATCCCAGTTCATTTGTGTTCTGGAGAGAGCAGAGGGGTTATTGCCATGTAAGAGGATCTTGCATAATCGTTCAATTTGGCAGGCTGCCTGCTCGGTGTAAAAGCGCCAATCCAATTCTCATGCATCAGTCACAAAATACCCCTTTTAATGCACCACTTCAGCCAAAATATGCACACTGCCAAATGTATCAAGTTTACGGCAATGGAGTTCACTTAGCTGTGACTGCGTCTCAGGGACAAATCCATTTCTTGTGGCTGATCATAGTTCTCACATCCTGAGGGAGTCAGACCTCAACACTGCAGCTTTCCTTCCCCTCTGATAAACCTGCTGATGTTGCCATTATAAACTCCGATTGAGATCAGAGTACATGCTTCCTGGAGAAAGAGTTGTTGTCAGAAAGCGTTGCTAACTCAGATCAGGAGACTGTTGGACTGGTGCTCTTTCATGAGGAAGTGACATTATTCCAGATACAATTCATGTACAGGACAAGCTTTTTCTTCTAGGATGTGTTTGTATTATTCAACACGTGCTAAGGGCATTTACCTCCAAGGATCTAGCCTGTTGCAATACCTCTGCAATTCACTGTGCTCTCATTGATTTACATACTGCCAATGCAATCATGATGCATTCTTCATGTCTAACAAAGATGGGACCATTTTTATTTTACAGTCAGGTTCATTGTGCCGCTATGGTAAGATTAAAGGGCTAAGTCTGCACAGTCCTCCAACATTGAAATGGATGAAAATGTAAAGACCTGAACAAAAGTATGAGAGGCCTAGAAGGAATGAACAAGTACTTACATTTCCTTAAAGGCAAGAAACTCCTGGCACAGAGAAAAGAGTAGCACTAGACAAAGTGGCATTACCGCAACACTGGGCCAAGGTGAGTTGCCAAGGCAACAGTGGAGTGGTGTACAGTCCTAGTGAAGTGGATGAGGTTAGGATAGGAGGATGTGGTGGTGGTGGTCAGGGGGAGAGGGGGATGGAGAGAGTGGGGTCTCCATGGCCATGATGGCTTGGAGTGGGGGAGGGGGCAGGGGCGGCTGGAAGAACACCTGCGTCTCTCCTGGCACCAGGTGCTCTTCTCCTGTCTAAATGAGAGTAATCTCTCCTCTCTCCTCCCGCCGTCTCTCACAAAGCAGATTAGTTTCTGCTGTATGTTCCAGTCTGCTGAATCAGCTCCCTCAAGCACTGAACTGGGCACACCAGTTATGTGGCCCATCGTTCATCAGAGCAGCCCACCTTCACACACTAATTGGCATAAAATATCACCCATACTAAGCTTCACTCGCAAAAACAATTGTTGATTAGTTGTCTTTTTTCCATCCACATCTGTATTCCCTTCTCGTGAACTAGTCTGTCTGTCTCTCCCGCTCTCTCTCACTCTCTCATTCTCTCTTTCTCTCTGAGACAATGAAGTAGTTTGACAGTTTGAGTTTGTAAGTTTGAGTCAAAGGTTGTTTATTATTCTCAGTTTCTAATCTTTCACAGAAATAGTCAAGCTTAAAAGCTAACATTTACATTTTTCTCTGTCTGGCTTTTGGAAGAAGTTCAACTCCCTGAGGAATTGAGAGGCTTCAGTGCATTCCCAGCACTAGCTATGATAGGTTAATCTAAATATGAGTCTATCTGAATGTAGATTACTGAGAGCTGACGTGAGATCAGTTCAGGGGAATGCAACCGAACTAAGAATATCCAAACCCCCAATTAGCTACAGGAAGGCTCCTTCCACCTTGAGTAAGACACTACAACAACTGCATACCTACACATACAGGAAGGGGTCTTCCTACCGACACATGAGCAGCCTCTCATAATAATTGTGTTCTCAGGTTGTGTAACTATTGAGATGAAGGTCTCTGCTCTGATTGACAGGTGGAGCAGATGAGGAATGAACTCCTGCAGGAGAGGGCAGGCAGACAGGACCTGGAATGTGACAAGATGACTCTGGAGAGACAGGTACACACGGCCCTGTTCTTCCCGCTCCTTCTTCCCTTCCTGTTTGGGAGGAAACAACAGCAGTCTATCTGTGAAAAGTCCATTACCAAAACATACCAAAACATGCACTCATCTAATCCATCTCTGTCTTCTATCTGTCCTTCTCTGTCTCCATCTCTATACTCCTGCTCTGAAAATGTTCTTGTTGACCAAAACATTACCTAATAAAGTAGAACTAAGACTGTGTATCAAAGTTGTTTCTCACACTGTTTCTAACAGAATAAGGACCTGAAGAGTAGAATAGCCCATCAGGAGGGCTCCCAGAAGTCTAGCAAGGAGGGCCTGGTGAGCCAGCTGGAGAGCCGGATCCAGGAGCTGGAGGAGAGGCTGGAGGGAGAGGAGCGGTATGGTTAGGGTTGGGGTTGGTTTGGGTTCCTAGGGAGAGGTGGGATTGGGGTAGGGGTTGGAGGGAGAAGAGAGGTCCTGCTATAGGGACCAGTGCTGCCTACAGACTCATTACAGAAGCTGTCTGGCTCTAATTAGGTCACATTGCACTTAACCTTGGTTCTTTGGGTTGGTTATTTTAGTTTTGCATTCTTTAGGTTATACTGCATACTATGTGTAGATGCATGCAGTGTGTGGCATATGGCCAATTACCTTGTGGTTTCCAGAGTGTTTTATGTACTGCTACAGTATGTGACATGTAGCAGATCGGTAGTCTTACCCATGATGCTGTGTTTTCTAGGGACCGTGCCAACCTGCAGCTGGTGAACCGGAGGCTGGAGAGGAAGGTGAAGGAGATGATGATGCAAGTTGATGAAGAGCACCACTCACTGCAGGATCAGAAGGACCAGGTCAGGATGCAACATATATATATATATATATATATATATACACACACACACACACACACACACACACACACACACACACACACACACACACACACACACACACACACACACACACACACACACACACAACCTGTTTTAACCCTCGGTGTTCCTCTTGCAGCTGAACCTGCGTCTGAAGGCCCTGAAGAGGCAGATGGACGAGGCGGAGGAGGAGATTGACCGGCTGGAACACGGCAAGAAGAAGCTGCAGAGAGACCTGGATGAACAGCAGGAGGCCAACGAGCAGCTCCAGAGCCAGCTCAAATCCCTGCGTAGCGAGATGAGGTAAAAATGCTAAATACACACGGCTAACAGAAGATGCTAAGAACATGCTCATTCTGCTTTGGCATTTGTTCACCTAGTTAATTATAATGCAGCTCTAGCCAGCTGAAGCTAACCGCATGGCACCAAGAAATTCCACAGTGTAAAGCACATGTTTATGAAGTTTCACAGTTGCACACACATTATGTGAACCCACTATAATTGATCAGAACACATTCCCTACCACTGTCCTAAGGTATTAATCACACCTTCCTGAGCAATGTAGTCTAACATGAACATGGTAAAATGCAATGTGTTTAGGCTTTAGCCCACTTTCTATCAAACGGTAACTCTTTCATACTGTGTAAACTACCTCACCCAGCCCTCCACCCAGAATAACACTAGTTTCTCCTCCCTGAAGGCGTAAGACCAACTCTGCTCCTCTGGACGACGATGATGATGAGGATGACATCAGCACGGACGGAGAGACCTACTTCCGCTCTTCATCTGGCTATAAACGCTCCTCTAGTCAAGACAACATCCTGTCAACATACTCTTTGTGAACCAACACAATAAAGAGAATGTTACTAAAACTACACAAGGACCAAGTGGACTGACTCCTATTCAGAGAGACCACTTTCAGGTCACGACGTGCTTTTGGAAAACCGGTCAAATAGCATAGTGATGTGTGTTTGCTTTTCCTTTTACAGTACATAGATTGAGAGGGAATGGCTAGATAATAGTTATTGATTAATTTCAATGTCTTGTAAATTATTGATTATAATTTAGCAATAGTTTAATTATCAGCACAATTTCTAAGTTTGTAGATAATCATTGCATGTGTCTTCTTACATCTTATGAATGATCCAGCAAAGAGGTGTAAAGGGAATCCAATTATTCACCGTGTAATGCACTGTGAAGGACAGCATTCTGTAACCTCTTATGCCTTATTGAAATGTATCAATGTATTAATCCCACACTACATTTGATATCTTTAATCAAATATGTTAATCCGCTTATCAAGTCTGATAGCAACAAATTTCATTTGAAACATTCATTTTTGTATTGTGCATTAGAACATCAATTCAATTTTGTAATGAAGTCAGGCAGAGTGTAAGGCCTTACATTGATTTGAGTGAAATATTAGCTATTTATTTACTTTTGAATATATGAAGAAATGGCTGAATGAAAGGCAATATGTTTTTAGGGAAATTTGTATGAGGGATTCTTCTTTATACAGATGCTTTTTTGTATGTTTTTTTAACTTGAATAAGGAATAGTAATCCATCCATAATGTTAGCGTGGTCTACAGAACACATCTCTGTTTTATCACTTCTGTTTTCAGGTTTACGACTCCTGACTTATTGCAGTATTCAACCCTGCCTTTATTAAAATAAGATACAGTAGAACTTTTATAAAGACTGGTTAGATCACCGTTCTCAAATCAAGGTTCTACTGTGTATTTTTAGTTGGGCTTTTCCACTAACTACTGGGACTGCTCTGTTACTCCTGAGATTATTGTTTAAATCGTCAATAATCAATTTTTTTGCATTATAGTAACAAACACATTCCTTACTTTTGTTTAAAAGTGATTCATCTCTGTATTTCATAGAAATATGACTTTTACCAGAAACATGTTACAATGTGAGAAGAAGCTATTTATGTTTATGGTATATCCTCCAAGAACTAAACAGTGTTAATATTGGACATACGAGTCAATCTAATGTAAAATTAACATTTATTTTTGTGTTGCCTACCTTTGTATTTGCTATGTGCACCTGTGGGAGCATATTAATACGCTATATGACCATACAGTCAGTACCTGTTAAGCATCTGTTGTGCCTATATATTGTCTGCTGGAGGGGACTGTCCTCTGTTATGCAAGTTTATATGATGATGGTCTTTCTACAGGTGAGCTGTATTGACAATCGATCTGTTTAGCTACACTGTGATGATTTGCACTGTCCGAGGGATTATTTCTGAAGGTGTCCAAGGCTGTTGCCATATGGAATGAAGAAGAGGCCTTTGGCTGTGTGCCTCCTCCAGGCGTTTTGGAGTGGGGGGGGTTGAGAAGAAATACTGCCGCTACCTCTCTGTATGTACACATCTGTACTTTGCTGAGACTAAAAACCCTGCTAAAATGAAATAAAGTTATCCTTAGTTAATCTCACATGCTTATTGTCTCTGTAAATCATACTGCTGATCACATCTGTCTCTTCTAATCTATTTAGGTACACAAAATAAGCAACTTTGGAGAGTGTTTAGTTGTATGAGGAAGTTGAAAGGATTGACCTCAGTGGTGCGTGAATGCTTTATGATCCTCTCAGTGTGACCTCATTCATCCTACTTATTATTTTATTGTCTGGCCAAAGCAGCTGTGTCAATATCAGCCCCCCATATTTAATGGGGGATGAGTGGGCCAGTATTTTCCTGCTGAAGCCTATTGATCATGTGTCCAGCACCTGACACCAAAGCACCGCAGGACAGGTCCTCCAAGGTCTCAGGGGGAAAGGACATGATTGATCCCTTGTGTTAAAGAGATGACACCATATGTGGGAAGGTGCAATCCAGGCTTCATTAGGAGATATGACTACATTATTTTTAAAGGTATTTTACAGTTGACTACAGCAGAAGAAAGGGAGTAGAGACAAGGCTTTCTTATCCTCTCAGCAAGACTGGCAGGTCATTGTTCCCAGGTCGTGACCTGCATTTGTCGCCATTCTGTGGAGAACAAACAAATCAACCTTTTAAATGCATGGGGATCATCTCTGGCCCCTCTGTCAGTCCAAGCAGCACACACACTGGGAGTGCACTGCTCGGGGTGGGGCTTTTGTGAGGGCTTTAGAGAATGACCATTCTTGAAATTCTTGTCCCGTGCTTGGGTGAACTCATGCAGTAACTGGTGAAAGATGGGAGTGGGGAGCGGGAAATGGTCATGAGGTAGTAACTTTACAATTGCAAAATATTAAGCTGTCATGGTTGGTGGCTGTAGTGATTTTCTGTAAAGTTGGAAGTAGTGGACCATGGCCTCAGACACTATTCATTGTTTTACCTCAGGTCTCAATTGTATAACTTTTAGAATGTTTTAGTTGAGATTGAAGAATATCTTGTTCTTTCAGATAATATTGAAAAATTAAAATAGGTAGTCCGACCAACTATTGAGAACTTTCTCAAAACTGTACATGGTACTCTGCTGCCCTCTAGCTGTAGAAATGCTAACGGCACACGTTAGAAGGTACGAGGAAGAATTTCAAAGACATCTGGAATGTTGGCTTTGTTTTGTCTACTGTAAATTGGGTTCTCAAGTCCTCTTGATATTCTTCTCTAAGCTGGTAAAATGCATGCTTGCCTGTTGGTGAGATGGGAAAGAAGCATGACATGGTGATGATGAACAGGGGAGTCATCCACCCATTATTTTAGAAGGGGCAAGAAGTACATGAGGATGGAGGGAGGTCCAAATATCAGTAAATGTTGCATTTTTCAAACATCTGAAACAGTGTTTCTCTGCAATCTTGACATTTTAACCAATAATCCACATTGATTCTTTAAGAACTTTTATGCCTTAGGAGTTTAGTACAACTGCCACTGGGATGTAGTATCATAACCCAATAATTAAATCAATTTTTGTCTCTTCTAAAGTCAAACAATCTTGCCAGCTAAGATAGTTAGACAAGCTACTCTAACTTGACTGATAGCCTGAAATGGCTTGGTAAGGAGTTATGAGGATGGGAGATTGGGAACCTATCTAGCTGGCTAGCTAAAGCCATCTTTATAAAATGGCCAGGTGGCTAGTATTACAGAAACTAAAAAAAACATTTTTGTTTTATTTATTCATCAAAAAATAATCAATAGGCTTCATAGCTGAATCAAACTCATTTACAGACATACAGTACCAGTCAGAAATTTGGACACACCTACTCATTCCAGGGTTTTTCTTTAGTTTTACTATTCTCTACATTGTAGAATAACAGTGAACATGTCAAAACAATGAAATTACACATATGGAATCATGTAGTATCCAAAAAAAGTGTTAAACAAATCAAAATATATTTTATATTTGAGATTCTTCAAAGTAAACACCCTTTGCCTTGACAATAGCTTTGCATACTCTTGGCATTCTCTCAACCAGCTTCACCTGGAATGCAAGAATCTCAAATTTGGACTCATCAGACCAAAGGACAGATTTCCACCGGTCTAATGTCCATTGCTCGTGTTTCTTGGCCCAAGCAAGTCTCTTCTTATTATTGGTGTCCGTTAGTAGTGGTTTCTTTGCAGCAATTCAACTGTCATGACGTGGCCCTCTTTGGGTATAGCGTGCCCCCCCTCTCTCGCTGCCAGGCTGCTGTTATCTCAGGTCGTAAATTCCTGTAGGAGAATTAGTCTAAATAAAGAAAAACTCTTGAATGAGTAGGTGTGTCCAAACTTTTGACTGTGAGTCCTGCCCATTACCGGCAGCTAAAAGCAGGACTGAGTTTGGGAAATCCTGGTAGAGTATCTAGCATCCTGCCTTGCATATCTTTTCTCTGTGGTGCACCTTGGAAGGAACCACTTACTACGGGGGTGGGGTACACATTGCCTGGTCCAGTCAGTGTACCCCCTCTTAAGTTTAGTAATTAATTCAACAAAACAAAAAAACTATTATTTTATTTAAGATGACAAATCTGAGGGGGCAAGTGCCTTTGTGCCCCCTATGGGCATGACACCTCTGATGAAGTTTCATAACAAACCTCAACTACTTATTCATGATGGGAGAGAAAGAACATTTTACAGAATACATTGAGAGACTGACACTGCTGGAAGATGAATTGTAGACAGTGTTAATGGGCAGGCATGCTGATTAATGTATGATCTCTATGGGTGAGAGGGTTAATGATGAGGTAGCTAATGAATCTCAATAGGGGGCTGTGGCCCCTGGCAGATGGCTTTAAGGCTCCTGACTGTCAGGAGCCTTAATAGACCCAGAGGGAGAGAGAGGGTGGCTGCCTTCCACAACCACTGGCCCCCATTCACACCCCAAAACACCATTCACTACAAAGATGACTAAATCTTAAAGATGCCTCAGTTCTTCAGGAGTCAGATTTCCCTATCTCTCTTTAGCTGTGTTAGTCAGTGTTACCCTATATGATGAACCTGAAATATAGTAAAAACTTCCTCATCTTCAGTCATTTTAGTTTACACCTCATCATCACTGAGTCACTCTGAACCCCACAATGACTGCTTGTTTCAGACATATTTTCAACAATATGAAGGACACTTTAAGTCCTTCAAAAAATAAAAAATGCTTCCAACACAAGATCATGCCTCAAGGTTTACATTAACATCCCACTTGGCACAGACATCAATTCAACATATATTCCAAGTTGGTTCAACGTCATTTAATTGAAATGAGGTGGAAACAGCGTTGATTCAACCAGTGTGTGCCCAGTGGGATCAGATAACATTACGAATGTCAAACAACCAGTTTGCTGTTCACTCACTCCAGAGAACTCCAACAACAGACAGAATAATTGTACAATTGGGACAGACTATCTGTGATACAAGACTGTCTGTCAGTGGGTGACGATTGGCTCGTCCGTGAGGTAGTTGCCAAAACAAAAGTCTATGACATTCCACGGCTGTGGTGATGCAGGACAGACAACAGCTTTTGTTGTTGGTTACAACAACAACAGCCACTTCCCCACGTCAGTAAGTATCCTCATAGAAGTGTAGTGACAGTCTTCTGAGGGTATAATGCAGCCAATGGTTGATAGGAGAGCCCAATTCACTGAGCCTCTCTCTTACAAAACAAACAGAAAGCATCAGAAAGGAACAGACAACCTACAGCCAGCCTTCCGACATCAAACACTGAATTAACAAGTCAGTAGAAAACATACATGTTTTGTATGTTGCCTTGTTATTGAAAGGATATGAACTTGTCATCCGTGTCTGAGTTGTCTGGGAGCTTTAGGGTCGTGTGGTTGTCATTGTATGCAGTTTGATATGCTGAGGATGCCAGGTCATGAGAGAATGAAATATTCTGGGCTTGAACTGTTTCTCCCTGGAGGCCTGCTGAGGTCTGAGCTCGACTATCAGATCGGCTCCAGTATGAATCTAGTCATTCTTGAAAGACCAGCCAGGTGGAAACAAGAGTAACACTGTTGAATCAAGTGCCTCCCAGAAGCAAGACACTAGGATCACAATCAACACACCTTACCTGACATATAGTACTCATGGGATAGTGAAATATGGCATCTGAGTTTGATACATCCCCGTGTTACTTTAAGAAGTGATCGGTATAGCAAGAAAGGGGGCTGGCTGATGGTGGTTAATGGTGGTTAATGGTTAACCTTAAAGTGTAGAAATAACACTCATTATTCAGACAATTTACTTACTTTACATATTGCCGCTTTTTTGTTGAAACATATGATATATTTCAGTTGAACTTTTCTATGCCTCCACTCAATGCCTATGTGCAACATGACCTGTTACACCATTGGTTTTACTATGAGACCAAAGAAAATACCCTGAACATTAGTTTATGTGTCTGTTCCTGCTGAGGGAGGACATAGAGTTGTGACCATACCAATGCCAGGAATGTGATCCCCCATTTTGACATGGAGAAATGTGTCAACTACTTCATGCATTTTTCTCAAGGAAGGTACAGTAGTATATGTATCTATGTTTTCACATTCAATGCAAACTCTGGAAGGATCAACAACCCCTCTTTGTCAAAACCCCCTCCTATAATGATCAAATATCAACTATCACATTTTAAATGAGCAGCCTACCATATCATCAACACATTTCACCCCAAGCCTTAAAACACTATCGAAACCTGAATATAATCAAACAGATACCTGTCCATACAACCTTACTGTAATTCAACTCACACATGATTTCCCACAAACCATTCAATGTTTATAATGCATACACTCAATACTGCTACTGTACCAGAAGCAGTCCTGCCTAGCTACCAGTTTACACCTGGTGCTAACATGCATCCTTTATCCTGATCTTGTCCACATTCTGATTGTGCACACATTTTAAAGATAGATGTAGACAATTAAAGGACGCATTGTGATCTGATTGCGATCAGATCTTTCTGACCACCTTTGGAGGTAGTCAGGGACCCATTGTATCTGGATATCAATCAAGTGTAAACAGATCTGGATGGTCAAACCATTTACCACTAGAAAAGCCTGGCCTTGAGGGACCCCCATTCGAGCCAGTGATTAGTCTTTTGGATGTAAACATTCTGACAGTCTAATAAATACATTTCATATATGCCATTGCAAAAATAATCATTGGTTGTGTTTATGAAGGTCTTAGGTAACAATAGAATATGAAAGAAAATGTATTTCAAATAAAACAATTTAATGTAACTGCATACAATAAGTACATACCAAAAAACACTCAAATTCACCACAATTCAAGTGGTAAAATCCATTAAAAACACCATCATAAAGATCAATAATTATTAATTTGTTAAGGGCAGGTCTTCAACAACATTTTGAAATGTAATTTTTGTTCCTTCTTTTTTTCTTCTGAAGAACAGAATGGCATTTTCTGAAATTAATTTTATGACAATACTTTGAGTGATTTGCATACAGGGAGACCACAGGTAATCTGGTCACAATGGGGACACAGTGGACGGATAAGAGCCACATTTTAAAACCATGTGTAGAACCAACAAACCTTGATCAGAAAGTGATTTGATCATATTGATCAGATCACGAAACCCACAGGTGTAAACGAGGCTTCTGTTGATGGATGGCCCATCCCCAATGTGCAATAAAGCTCTACCTGTCCATGTTTGTGACAGCCCAGCCCAGGTGGGCGGTGGGAAGCATGAGAGTGGGAGAAATGTGGCCCGACAGGTCTGATGGGAGGCCCAGGGAAAGAGAGAGAGAGGCAGTCAGCCAGGTGGAGTCAGGTGCTGTCTACAGTCTGGGCTGGGACAGTGTCATAGTTCTATACAGTAATAGAGCAGTAGGGACTGTGTGGAGCTGGGCTGTAGTCTAGCCCCTAACTGACTGACTGGCACTCAACAGGAATACCAGGCCTTGTTTATCAACTGGAAAATGAATTATACATAACACTGAAGAGAGAAACTTGTCAGAGTGGAACTTTCTTTCCCCTCCCGTCTTGTTCATTCACTCTCTAGTCTCTCACACAGTGGCTGGAGCTGGGGGCTGTGTGAGTTTGTACAGTAGTCTGGAAAGAGAGTGAGAGGAAGAGAGGGAGGGAGAGAGGAAAAGAGATAACAGGGGAGTGGACAGAGGCCAGGGGAGACATGCTACGCTACAGCTCACCAGGATCGGTCACCACCACTGAGGACAGTCCAGAGCAGCCCAGTGAGGTAAGGAGCCCCAGGGGGCCACTCTGTCCCAGGATAGAACCCAAACATCACTCATTCACCTGTCAGATGAGTAGCATGGCGTGTTGGTTTGTGTAAGTCAGTGTGTTTGTAGACTATCTGGTGTTTATTTGCTTTTGTCTCCTCTCCCATGTGGCTCAGGGATATGTGTATCTGTTTGAGCTTGTCACGAGAGCCGAGTATCTGGGAGGCAGGGCTGTCATGTTTATTTGATCAGCCCAGAGACCACATCTTTAAACTGCCAATAAAAGCCATTCTCACAGCTAATGAAGTGACACCAAAGGATTTATAGCAAACATAAAAGCCAACATGGAGTTGGATTAATCTTTATGATGATTACAGCGTCATGTTTCACTCTCAACCAAGAGATTGCTTTAGCAATTAACACCTTTTAAGAAAGTTAATTATTCCCATTGACTTACAGTATGTATGACTTACAGTATGTTAATCAGCTCCTAGGGCACCTTGGTTCTAAAGGGATGTGTTGTAAACAAGATAGTGCTAGCATGAAGTGGTATAAGGCATTTTGATGCTGTTACCTCATTGCAGTTACATATGCATCATTTTTGTTTGTGGTGTCACAGTCTATAATTATAAATACTGATGGTGACCTGTTGTATTTGGACCCCATCAGAAACATTCCACTGCTTATTGTAACACAACAATCAGGCTCATTACAACACAAATGTTGTGCTCACATGCTTATCACATTACATATGAACCGATCCACTTTTATGTCGTAAAGAGTGACACTGGGGAACACAACACATTTGAGTTTTCATCCAACTATGACATTGATTAGTGGTGCATGAGCTTGAACTGAGTGACCTTGACATTTTCTTTTTATGTCTGTGTGTGTTTCTGTCTGTTTTTGATTCCCCCAGAGGAGGATCCGGCGACTCAGACTAACTCTTCATACAGGAGACAATGGACAGAATGAGACCAAGAAACCAACCTCAGACACAGTGAGTCCCAAACCACACACCCAGTCAGCCTCACACACCCAGTCGGCCTCACACGTCTTCATCTTCACCACCCTATGGATCCTGGATCTTATCTTTTCCTTCTCTCCCCTCCCTTAATCGTCACTTGCTCAACCTGTAGTCAGTGCGCTCTGCCTCACTCCCTTTCTTATTCACGGCCCTCTCTATCCCTCAAACACACACAAAAAAACACAAATCAGGTGGGAATGTTTGTGAACTAGGAACCAGCTTTTATCCAGTTTAAGAAACATTCCATGGACTGTCTACACAATACAGAGACGGAGAAAGGTGGAACCACTGAGATTTACTGCTGTATGTTATCTGGGCTGTTGGTTATGCAATTGTATCCACACAGGGGTGTGTACACCACACACCCATACATACACAGCTGTGTCTGATTTTCACAGCACTCTGCACAAATTTAGAAGGTGCGTGTCCCTTTTCATCTACAGTAGAACTCTCTTCAGCATGCACAAGCCTAGCTGATGACAGAATTACACAGAACCGCATGCTGTTGTCTATTTTCAGATGCCATATATCATATATAATGTACACGGCACATGATGACATCTTACTGTAAAATTGTATAGGTCGTCTTATACAAATGTTTAGCCAATAAACAATCACTAAACAATCATGGATCTCTTTTTAATTACACGGTACCTACTTAATACACATGGGTAGCCTACGCCATAATAAAGGCAGACGTGTTGTTTGCCAGAGGTGGTTTGCCATTTTGCTCTGTTTGTGTTGAGAAGCTGTGGTCTGGCAAAGTTACATCAGCTAGTTTGTAATCTAAGTGTTTGACAGCACTCAGTGTGCTGCTTGGAATCACATTGAGGTTAGGGGAAGTGTGGTTTCAGTCGCTCCTCCACAGAGACTGAGATAGTGACAGAAAGCAGAGAGATAGGTCCATGCTGTTCTTTGTACCTTGAACACTGTTTCTATAACCTGCCCCACCCCTTTGTCATCACAGTTCAGCTGATAGCAGCGTGATTAATGGTGTAATCTGATGGTGTTTCCCTTCAGAAAGCTGTGCATGTTTACAGCATTACTACGGATAAAAGACGACAGCCAGGTCAGGGTTGTCCCAAGGTGCAACAGGAGAAGCAGCAGCAGCAGGAGCAACAGCAGCAGCAGAAAAAGCAGCAGCAGAAGAAGCAACAGAAGCAGCAGAGGAAGCGGCAGCAGCAGCAAAAGCAGCAGAAAGAGAAGCAACAGCAGCAGCAGAAATGTCAGGATTCCTGTACATGGGATGATGTGTTGGATGGCAAGGGTTACTACACATGGGAGGAGATCCAGGCTGGTAGGGATCGCCTACCATGGGAACAGGTGGAGGCATTGAGGAGAGCAGAGGCAGCCGGAGAGAGGAGCCATCGATACGAGGGAACGTGACTGGCAAGGAAGCCCGAGAGGCAGCCCCAAAAATGTATTGGGGGGGGCACTTGGAGCTGTCGGCGAAGCTGAGTCTGAGAAGATCGAGGAGTTATTGGACAGAATGGAGGAGAGTGAACAGATAGGAGATGAGGAGACCCTCGAGGAGGTGTTAATAGAATTGGAGGAGAGTGAAGAGAGAGAGCAGTTGATTTGGCGTAGTATGCAAGGCATTTGCCCTGAAGGTGCGTGTCCCCAGCCCGGTACCACCAGTGCCGGCACCCCGCACCAGGCTGTCTTTCCGTACCATCAATACAGGTGCTCCCGCTAGTCCGGCACTACCAGAGTTTCAGCCCCTCAGGCCAGAGGCGCCAGAGCCCCTCAGTCCAGAGGCGCCAGAGCCCCTCAATCCAGAGGCGCCAGAGCTCCTCTGTCCAGCGCAGCCAGAGCCTTCCTCCTCTCCAGCGCTGCCGGAGTCTCCCGCCTGTCCGGCACTGTCAGACCTTCCGCCCCTCAGTCCAGAGGCGCCAGAGCCCCTCAGTCCAGAGGCGCCAGAGCTCCTCTGTCCAGAGCGGCCAGAGCCTTCCTCCTCTCCAGCGCTGCCGGAGTCTCCCGCCTGTCTGGCGCTGTCAGAGCTTCCACCCCTCAGTCCAGAGGCACCAGAGCCCCTCGGTCCAGCGTTGCCAGAGCCTTCCTCCTCTCCAGCGCTGCCAGAGTCTCCCGCCTGTCCGCCGCTGCCAGAGCTTCCTCCCCTCAGTCCAGAGGCACCAGAGCCCAGAGCCTCTTCTCCAGCGCTGCCGGAGTCTCCTGCCTGTCCGGCGCTGCCAGAGCTTCCACCCCTCAGTCCAGAGGCGCCAGAGCACCTCAGTCCAGAGGCGCCAGAGCCTTCTTCCTCTCCAGCGCTGCCGGAGTCTCCCGCCTGTCCGGCGCTGCCAGAGCTTCCAGGCCCTCAGTCCAGAGGTGCCAGAGCCCCTCAGTCTAGAGGCGCCAGAGCTCCTCTGTCCAGCGCTGCCAGAGCCTTCCTCCTCTCCAGCGCTGCCGGAGTCCCCAGTCTGCCCAGCGCCGCCTGAGCTGGCTGTCTGCCCAGCGCCGCCTTGAGCTGCCCGTCTGCCCAGCACCGCCTGACCTGCCCGTCTGCCCAGCACCATCAGAGTCTCCCGTCTGTCCAGAGCTGCTAGAGTCTCCCGTCTGTCCAGAGCTGCTAGAGTCTCCCGTCTGTCCAGAGCTTCTAGAGTCTCCCGTCTGTCATGAGCCGCCAGAGCCGACAGTCTGTCATGAGCCGCCAGAGCCGCCAGTCAGCGTGGAGCCGCCAGTCAGCGTGGAGCCACCAGAGCCGCCAGTCAGCGTGGAGCCGCCAGAGCCGCCAGTCAGCCAGGATCTGCCAGAGTCGCCAGTCAGCCAGGATCTGCCAGAGTCACCAGTCAGCCAGGATCTGCCAGAGCCGCCATTCAGCCAGGATCTGCCAGAGCCAGCATTCAGCCAGGATCCGCCAGGGCCACCAGTCAGCCAGGATCCCCCAGAGCCTCCAGTCAGCCAGGATCCTCCAGAGTCGCCAATCAGCCATGAACTTCCAGAGCCGCCAGACAGCCAGGATCTTCCAGAGCCGCCAGTCAGCCAGGATATTCCAGAGCCGCCAGTCAGCCAGGATCTGCCAGAGCTGTCAGTCAGCCAGAAGCTGCCAGAGCCGTCAACTAACCTGAGCTATCTCTCAGTCCTGAGCTACCTCTCCGTCCTGAGCTACCTCTCCGTCCTGAGCTACCTCTCCGTCCTGAGCTACCCCTCAGTCCTGTGCTATCCCTCAGTCCCGAGCTACCTCAGTCCCGAGCTGCCCCTCAGTCCGGAGCTGCCCCTCAGTCCAGTGGGGCTCTTTGTTAGGGTTCCTAGGCCAAGGTCGGCGGCGAGGGTCACCACTCAAAGGACGCTAAGGAGGTGGACTAAGACAATGATGGAGTGGGGTCCACATCCAGCGCCAGAGCCGCCACCGCGGACAGACGCCCACCTCAGACCCTCCCCTATAGGTTTAGGTTGTGCGGTCGGAGTCCGCACCTTGGTTTGTCCGTTTCTATGTATGGCCTGATATGGTTCTCAATCAGAGGCAGGTGTTAGTCATTGTCTCTGATTGGGAACCATATTTAGGTAGCTTGTTTTGTGTTGGGGTTTGTGGGTGATTTGTTTCCTGTCTCTGTGTTCTCTGCACCAGATAGGACTGTTTTCGGGTGGGTTTTGCCACGTTTATTGTTTTGTAGTGTGTTCATGTTGAGTTTCTGTTATTAAAGAACCATGGACACTTACCACGCGGCACATTGGTCCTCTGATCCTTCTCGCTTCTCCTCCTCAGACGAAGAGGAGGAAAACCCTTACAGGACCATTATCAGCAACCATCACTCCTGTGTTCCAATGGCACGTTGTGTTAGCTAATCCAAGTTTATCATTTTAAAAGGCTAATTGATCATTAGAAAACCCTTTTGCAATTATGTTAGCACAGCTGAAAACTTCGATTACAGACTCAAAATGGCCAGAAACAAAGCACTTTCTTCTGAAACTTGTCAGTCTATTCTTGTTCTGAGAAATGAAGGCTATTCCATGCGAGAAATTTCCAAGAAACTGAAGATCTCGTCCAACGCTGTGTACTACTCCCTTCACAGAACAGCGCAAACTGGCTCTAACCAGAATGGAAAGAGGAGTGGAAGGCCCCGGTCCACAACTGAGCAAGAGGACAAGTACATTAGAGTGTCTAGTTTGAGAAACAGATGCCTCACAAGTCCTCAACTGGAAGCTTCATTAAATAGTACGCGCAAAACACCAGTCTCAACGTCAACAGTGAAGAGGCGACTCCGGGATGCTGCCCTTCTAGGCAGAGTTGCAAAGAAAAAGCAGAATCTCAGAATAGCCAATAAAAAGAAAAGATTAAAACGTGCAAAAGAACACTGGACAGAGGAACTCTGCCTTGAAGGACAATATCTCGGAGTCGCCTCTTCACTGTTGTAACGGCCGTTGGTGGAAGAACGTGAGGACCAAGGTGCAGCGTGGTACGTGTTCATCTTTATTTATGAATTGAACACTGAATTAAAAAACAACAAAAGAGAATGAACGAAACCAAAACAGTTCTGTCTGGTACAGAATATAAAAACAGAAAACAACTACCCACAAAACCCATGTGGGCAAGAGCTACCTAAGTATGGTTCTCAATCAGAGACAACGACAGACAGCTGTCACCGATTGAGAACCATACCCGGCCAAAACCAACGACATACAAAACCATAGAAAAAAGAACATAGAATGCCACCATAGTCACACCCTGACCTAACCAAAATAGAGAATAAAAAGTGACAACTGTTGACGTTGAGACTGGCCATTTTGAGCCTGTAATTGAACCCACAAATGCTGATGCTCCAGATACTCATCTGGTCTAAAGAAGGACAGTTGTATTGCTTCTTTAATCAGGACAACATTTTTCAGCTGTGCTAACATAATTGCAAAAGGGTTTTCTAATGATCAATTTGCCTTTTAAAATTATAAACTTGGATTAGCTAACACAACGTGCCATTGGCACACAGGAGTGATGGTTGCTGATAATGGGCCTCTGTACGCCTATGTAGATATTCCATCAAAAATCAGCTTTTTTAGTTTACAGCTACAGTTGTCATATACAACATTAACAATGTCTACACTGTATTTCTGATCAAATTGATGTTATTTTAATGACATTTTCTTTCACAAACAAGGACACCCCAAACTTTTGAACGGTAGTGTACATCCAATAATAAAGGTCAGCATCCAACATGGAGAGCGACCATCGTAAAGGTCTGTGGGCTGTCCTTGGCACTGGATTCTTTCATGGTTGAACTCACTGTATGTAGATGTTATCTTCAGAGGAATTAAAAATATAGGTAACTATAGGTAACACTCCCATATTGTGCACATATTCTTGGTTTGTTAGTCCCCTCAAAATGCCTTAGACATCTCTTTTGTCCCACCCCACACACATGTGGAGACCTCACCTGGCTTAACTGGTGCCTCCAGAGACGAAACCTCTCTCATCGTCACTCAACGCCTAGGTTTACCTCCACTGTACTCACATCCTACCATACCTTTGCCTTGAATCTATTCTACCACGGCCAGAAATCTGCTCCTTTTTATTCTCTGTCCCCAACGCACTAGATGACCAGTTCTTATAGGTTTTAGCCATACCCTTATCCTACTCCGTTCCTCTGGTCATGTAGAGGTTAACCCAGGCGCACTTCTATTCCCCCAGGCACTATCATTTGTTGACTTCTGTAACCGTAAAAGCCTTGGATTCATGCATGCTATTTAGGGATAGGCGTCCCGTCAACAGGGACAGTTATAAATCACGATCAAATATTTGAGAGAAACAACAAATGTCGGTACATATACATGTAAGTGTCTTATATTGGCTGAAAGCTTAAATTCTTGTTCATATAATTGCACTGTCCAATTTACAATAGCTATTACTGAGAAAAACATACCATGCTATTGTTTGAGGAGAGCTCCTAACAACAAGCACGTTTTTCACCGCGATAGGTTTGATACATTCACCTCTGAAGGTGAAATGTGTACTTACATTCTGAAATCTTGCTCTGATTTATCATCCAAGGGGTCCCAGAGATAACATGACATTTCTTTTTGTTGGATAATCCTTTTTCATATCCTAAAAAGGTCCATATAGCATGCACGATCGATTTTGTATTTCCACTCGCTCAATTTGCAAAGAAAGGAATCTGTGAAAATCTAACCCTAAACGTTGTTTCAACCAGTCAAATCACATTCATATTTATTCCTCAGAGATCCTAGAACGTAACCAGACTTCACAATATCATTAGGGGTGTAGTATATCCTATAGGACACCAAATTTGGTCAAAGAGTGAAGCCTTCATGGCACACCGATGACGCGGGCAATCTTCACTTGATCGACTGTAACTTTGTCAAATAAGCACCAATTGGGGTCAAACAAAGCTTGCTAGATAGCCAATGAGCAGGCCAATGAGCCCCGTACATGCCGCAAAATGTAGCTGCTAACCTTGTGTAACAGCAAGCCTTTTCATTTTGGACAAAAATTATAAGAATATGGAGAGTTATGAAGTTATGAAAACTGGGTGGCTACTGGACAAGCTAAATCCAAGTATACAGATTTGACAATATTCTTGCAGTAAAATGTAATGTGAATGTAAATGTCTCCTTCACGATTTGCCCAAATGTACCTGGGTGACTTCACACTAAATGTCATGCAGTTTGCTCATACTTCATGTTATCCGTCTACAACTTTGCACATACACTGCTGCCATCTTGTGGACACCATAGGAATTACAACCAGAGTGATGGCTAGATGTGGGACCTTTCTGTAGCATTTCAAAGATGTTGGTAGAATTTTTTTTTAAAAAAACATGTTTTTCTTCTTTGTATATTCATCTACCAGATCTATTGTGTTATATTCTCCTACATTTAATTCACATTTCCACAAACGTCAAAGTTTCCCTTCAAATGGTACCAAGAATATGCATATCCTTGCTTTAGGGCCTGAGCTACAGGCAGTTAGATTTGGGTATGCCATTTTAGGTCAGAAACCTCCTCCCTAAGTTTGTTTTATTTACTGCTTTAGCACGCTCCGCCAACCCTGATCTCCTAGCCGTGTCTGAATCCTGGCTTAGGAAGGCCACCAAAAATTCTGAAATTTCCATCCCAACTACAACATTTTCTGCCAAGATAGAACTGCCAAAGGGGTTGAGTTGCAATCTACTGCAGAGATAGCCTACAGAGTTCTGTCATGCTATCCAGGTCTGTGCCCAAACAGTTAGAGCTTCTACTTTTAAAAATCCACCTTTCCAGAAATAAGTCTCTCACTGTTGCCACTTGTTATAGACCCCCCTCAGCCCCCAGCTGTGCCCTGGACATCATATGTGAATGAATTGACCCCCATTTATCTTCAGAGTTTGTACTGTTAGGTGACCTAAACTGGGATATTCTTAACACCCCGGCCATCCTACAATCTAAGCTAGATGCCCTCAATCTCACATAAATTATCATGGAATCTACCAGGTACAACCCTAAATCCGTAAACACGAGCACCCTCATAGATATCATCCTGACCAACCTGCCCTCTAAATACACCTTCTGCTGTCTTCAACCAGGATCTCAGCAATCACTGCCTCATTGCCTGAGGCCGTAATGCGTCCGCGGTCAAACGACCACCCCTCATCACTGTCAAACGCTCCCTAAAACACTTCAGTGAGCAGGCCTTTCTAATTCACCTGGCCCGGGTATCCTGGAAGGATATTGACCTCATTCCGTCAGTAGAGGATGCCTGGTTATTCTTTAAAAGTGCTTTCCTCACCATCTTAACTCAGATTTCCCATTCAAAAAATGCAGAAATAAGAACAGACATTGCCCTTGGTTCACTAGAGATTTGACTGCCCTTGACCAGCACAAAAACATCCTGTGGCGTACTGCATTAGCATCGAAAGACCCCGCGATATGCAACTTTTCAGTGAAGTTAGAAACCAATATACACAGTCAGTTAGGAAAGCCAAGGCTAGCTTTTTCAAACAGAAGTTTGCATCCTGTAGCACAAACTCCAAAAAGTTCTGGGACACTGTAAAGTCCATGGAGAATAAGAGCACCTCCCCCCAGCTGCCCACTGCACTGAGGCTAGGAAACACTGTCACCACCGATAAATCTACGATAATCGAGAATTTCAATAAGCACCTCTACGCAGACAACACCATTCTGTATACTTCTGGCACTTTTTTGGATATTGTGTTAACAGACTTCCAGACGAGCTTCAATGTCATACAACACTGCTTCTGTGGCCTCCGACTGCTCTTAAATGCAAGTAAAACCAAATGCATGCACTTCAACCGATCGCTGCCCACACCAGCTCGACCGTCTAGCATCACTAATCTGGACAGTTCTGACTTAGAATATGGGGACAACTACAAATACCTAGGTGTCTGGTTAGACTATAAACTCTCTTTCACATTCCTTTGGCAGGACATTAAAGCTGTTTTCACAGCCCCTTATCTGACTGGATAGAAGAAGAAAAATCAGTTTCTGTTACAATTCAGCTTCAAAAAATCCAGGACAAAACTGGAACAAAACTGGAATAAATACCCCCTCCGTAAACATGCTGAAACACCTATATTGTAATATTTAAAATGCAATAGAGGCTGACATATGAAGTTCTTTCAGAGGGTGTGTGCAGTACCGGCCATAAAACATAATGACGGCCATTCTTCTCTCCCATCTGTTGGAATTCACATTGCCTATTTGGAGCCCCTCGTAATGTCAGCCTGCTCTCTCTCTCTGTGGATTATCTGTTGTGTAAATGTGAAGCAACGTCCAGCTCAGGAGGCCATGAAACAACAGTGGCATCATTATTCCCCATCTCTTATCTCTGCTGGATGGGCGAAGGACGCCTTCTCTCTCTGGCTGGATGGGCGAAGGACGCCTTCTCTCTCTGGCTGGATGGGCTGCAGAGCAGAGGTCTTGGATGATGTTCCTCTGAGCTAATATTTGTTTAGTAGGGAAGCTTCTCTTTTCTCTTCTAAGAAACGAGAGCTTTTTAGTTGTTGTCCAAAATATACAGTACCAGTAAAAGTTTGGACACACCTACTCATTCCAGGGTTTTTCTTTATTTGTACTATTTTCTACATTGTAGAATAATAGTGAAGACATCAAAACTACGAAATAACAAAAAAAAGTGTTAAACAAATCAAAATATATTTATATTTGAGATTCTTCAAAGTAGCCACCATTTGCCTTGGTGACAGCTTTGCCCGCTCTTAGCATTCTCTCAACCAGCTTCATGAGGTAGTCACCTGCATTTCAATTAACGGTTGGGCCTTCTTAAAAGTTAATTTGTGGAATTTCTTTCCTTCTTAATGCGTTTGAGCCAATAAGTTGTGTTGTGACAAGGTAGGGGTGGTATACAGAAGATAGCCCTATTTGGTAAAAGACCGAGTCCATATTATGGCAAAAACAGGTCAAATAAGCAAAGAGAAACGAAAGTTCATCATTACTTTAAGACATGAAAGTCAGTCAATCCGGAACATTTCAAGAACTTTGAAGGTTTCTTTCAAGTGCAGTCGCAAAAACAATGAAATTGGCTCTCATGAGGACTGCCAAAAGAAATGAAGACCCAGAGTTACCTCTGCTGCAGAGGATAAGTTCATTAGAGTTAACTGAACTTCAGATTGCAGCCCAAATAAATGCTTCACAGAGTTCAAGTAACAGACACATGTCAACATCAACTGTTCAGAGGAGACTGTGTGAATCAGGCCTTCATGGTCAAATTGCTGCAAAGAAACCACTACTAAAGGACACCAATAAGAAGAAGTGACTTCATTGGGCCAAGAAACATGAGCAATGGACATTAGACCAGTGTAAATCTGTTCTTTGGTCTGATGAGTCCAAATTTGAGATTTTTGGTTCCAATCTTCTTTGTGAGACGCAGAGTAGGTAAATGGATGATCTCTGCATGTGTGGTTCCCACCATGAAGCATGGTGGAGGAGGTGTGATGGTGTGGGGGTGCTTTGCTGGTAATACTGTCTGTGATTTATTTAGAATTCAAGGCACACTTAACCAGCATGGCTACCACAGCATTCTGCAGTGATACACCATCCCATCTGGTTTGCGCTTAATTGGACTATCATTTGTTTTTCAAGAGGACAATGGGCCAAAACACACCTCCAGGCTGTGTAAGGGCTATTTGACCAAGAAGGAGAGTGATGGAGTGCTGTATCAGATGACCTGGCCTCCACAATTACCCGGCCTCAACCCAATTGAGATGGTTTGGGATGAGTTGGGCCGCAGAGTGAAGGAAAAGCAGCCAACAAGTTCTCAGTATATGTGGCAACTCCTTCAAGACTGCTGGAAAAGCAATCCTCATGAAGCTGTTTGAGAGGATGCAAAGCTGTCATCAAGGCAAAGGGAGGCTACTTTGAAAAATCTCAAATCTCAAATATATTCTATTTATTAAAACACTTTTTGGTTACTGCATGGTTCCATATGTATTATTTCATAGTTTTGATGTCTTCACTATTATTTTACAACGTAGAAGAAAGTAAAATAAAGAAAAAGCTTTGAATGAGTAGGCTTGTCCAAACTTTTGATTGGTACTGTATATCAATTACCATCCCCATTGTTGTTGAAGTCTGTCATTAAGTGCTTCTTCTTAGGGCTAAGCCCCTTTTTTCTTCATTTCCGCCTGAATGATGTCCCCAAAGTAATCTGCCTGTTGCTCAGGCCCTGAAGCCAGGATATGCATATAATTGGTACCATTGGAAAGAAAACACTTTGAAGTTTGTAGACATGTTAAAATAATGTAGGAGAATATAACACAATAGATATGGTAGGAGGAAATCCAAAGAAAAACCAACCAGAAATTTTATTTTGAAAGACCATCTTCTTAGAATGGCAAGTAAAAGGTCATATTGAAAATTAGCTCCCTGGATGCACCTGCTAAAATCGGTTTCCTATTGAACATACTTCTTACCGTAAGAAATATTATAGTTTGATTACATTTTAGGGTATCTGAGGAGTAAATAGAAACTTGTTTTGACTTGTTGAAACAAAGTTTAGGGGTAGATATTCGGATTCCTTCTCTGCATGTTGAACGAGTGGACTGCTCAAATCAATGGCACCAATTAAACTGACTTTTTAGGATATAAAGAAGGATTTTATCTAACAAAACAACACTACATGCTATAGCTGGGACCCTTTGGATGACAAATCAGAGGAAGATTTTCAAAAAGTAAGTGAATATTTAATCGTTATTTGCGAATGTATGAAACCTGTGCCGGTGGAAAAATATTTTGATGTGGGGCACCTTCCTCAAACAATCGCATGGCATGTTTTTGTTGTAATAGCTACTGTAAATCGGACAGTGCAATCAGATTAACAATAATTTAAGCTTTCAACCAATATAAGACACTTATATGTAACTAAATGTTTAATATCCATAATTTTTATGATTATTTTTTAAAATTGTGTGCCCTTCAGTAGCGGGACGCCTATCCCAAACAGGTTCAGAAACTAGGCTCCTCCTAGCTCGTTCCCCACAAAGCATTGCAGTAGTCCAAACCCGTATTTTTAAAACATGTATGGGTTATGACTAAGATGTGGTCTAGAAAATAGTATAATGACTGTTCCCAGTGATCAAAACTACAGTAGACTATGTTCAACAAAGATGGTAATCTGTCATCAACAGTTTGATGAGAACAGGTACAGGATCCATGCATTTAAACTGTACCCTTGGCCCATATCATTATCTGAAAGAGGGGAATACGTTGTGTACATTGAAACACATAATTTGCAAACTGAATATGTGGCTTTAAAAAAACAGGAATTCCAAGCATTCAGTAACAATCAGGTTACAGGGTTGTGAAATATCTCTAGATATTGTGAGCACACAGTTCATTTGTTTCTGTTTGTCTTCTCAGCAAAAGGAGAAGGTTGTCAATGGAACATGGAAGAAGAACAGACTCATCCAGAGAGAGAGGCCAGCTGGCAGTGAGTCACCTGTACAGGTAAACTACCACAACCACATCACAAAAAGCTATCATGGTTTCCCACATAGAGGCTTTTGAAAGGGAAAGTTACAGAATGTTATGGTAAGAATATGGGAAGTATATATGGGAAACTTATATGGGAAACTTATATGGGAAACTTCCTGAATTTGTGGTCAACTCTTCTATTGGCGTGTGAAACACAAATATTCAAGCTATGCACTGTATATAAACAAGAACATTTACAACCTTTTGTACTATACTTGATATAACCTATCCTCAGATAATTCCAAGCATTGATTATGTCGATATGTAGTATTGGGTACAACCCTCTGCCTCTGGTTGAAACAGAGGTCACATGGACCTGTGTGCACAACCTGGTCTATCATACTAATTTGAGTGTCCTGGATTTATCGTCAAAGGAAAACAGATTCACCTTTCATAGTTTATATTGGAATCTGTGGCATAGTAGGACAGGCCATTGTTTTGGCTCCTCTATTGTTGAATAATGTAAGGTGGATAAATGCGGGCTGGCTGCCTGTCTGATCATAACAATGGAAACATATTGCTTCTTCACACAGTAAGACTTATTTATTATGAGACTTTGATAAGATTCTGTATCTGTGTCACTCAGTGGATTCCTCTCATATTGTATGTTACTGTAAGATAACATAAAGGTGCTAGAGCCACTTCCTGATACTGCTGATCTACAAAGGACCTGTGTCAGTGTGCACCTGTACTCCTTGAGAACCCTGTTGGAGAGGAATAATAGCAGGGAGACAGCGGGAGCTCATATACTGGGTTGCAGAAACATGACACCCTCACTGCACCCTGTTTCCATCCCTGCTTCCCAACCTCCAGATTCAAGTGCTCAGCAGCAATACTTTAAATACCTGGGCATGCGCAAGTATGCAAGCGCACAAACACTCACATAGAGGCGAACACACACACACATCTACAGGCTGGTAGAAAGTGTGCCTAGATAGAAACCTGACCGGGTTGATCCTGTCTCCCTCAGCAACTCAGAGCAGCGACCAATGGAGAGCTAGAGACGTCGCTGCAGTGGCAGCACGGGCCCAAGGTGTACGGTGTGTTGCAGAGGATAGGCTCGGACAGACAGCAGGAAGTGATGGCGTGCGAGTGGTCTGTCAATCACCTGAGGGATGAGATGAGTTACATCAAGGAGGTGAGTGGAGATGGAGAAGATAACGATGAAGCTCATCCAAGTTAAGGAGTGTAAACAGAGCAGAGGTCTATAGTACAGTACACCTGACAGGCCTGCAGGGTATCCAAGAGCTAACACCGGGATTCTGTAACATGGACAACATTATGGATTTGCTAATCAAGCAATAAGGATGGATTACTTCAATCGTGTGTTATCTCTGTGCTGCACAGGTGAGAGATTCCCTGGAGAAGGTCAGAGAGAGGATGTACGGCCAGGTTGGAGGAATGCAACAGTCGATGCAGAAACTATCACAAGACATCAGGGTAAGACAATACACACATGACTAATAAGACAGCTAACAGCTGGAAATCCTTTCTCTTTCAATTTCTTATAAACACAAAATGGATACAAAATCTGAGAATTGGGTGTGCTATGTGTCTCTCCAGACTGCCAACTCCCAGAGGAAGACTCTGGAGAAAGAGGTGAGGGTTCGGACTGCAGCCATGGACAGCTTCGACCAGATGAACAACTCCCTTATATCTGCCAACATTGACCTCCAGGTACAGGATCAACGACTGTCAAACAGGCCTGTTACTGTCTCGTCACGGCCATCCCACTGGGCACAGACGTCAGTTCAATGTCTAGTTTTGATTTACATTTGTGAATTCAATGTGAAATCAACCAAAAATGTCACCCTGTCATTGGATTTAAGTTCAAAGTTAGCTAAAGAAATATTAAATTACCTTAAGTTGATGGCTTTTTGCAAATCCAATCAGTTTTCCACTTACATTCAACATCATCACATAGAATTTTGGGGTTGAAATGTTGTGGAAACAACATTGATTGAACCAGTTTTTGCCCAGTGGGATGTCTCATAACCCCCCCATGGAAAGTCTTAATCCTCTCAAACAGAGATGTGCAGCACTATACTTCCTTCTTCTACTGATCTGTGGAGAGTGAAAGATATCCTGTCTGGTTCATTATACATGTTTGTTTTATAAAGTAGCTCTAAGCTGTTAATCTTAGTTTCAGTGTATGAGTCAACCTTTCTGCTCATGATTTCTGCATTCAATAATGTCCGGGGTTGGTTTGAGGAATTAAAGAACTAGCTTCCTTTGCAGAAATCTCTTCTAGAGAGCTGTCACAATCGTGTGGACTCCCGGGATGAGATGAAGAGTCTGAGAAACTCCTTTCAACAGGCTGAGGAGAGGCTGAAGGAGAGGGAGAGGCAGCTGGAACTTGCCCAGGCTGAGAACCTCACACTCAAACTGAAGGTAGAGTACTACTGGAAACACAGCACACCAGCACCACAATGTGGATGGCACAAGCCTGGTAAGTGTTTGCTTTTTGTTTATGGGGCACAGTTTACTCTAGTCATTAGTGATCACAGGATACACCATCCTCACCCTGAACGAGTTCCATGAAGTAGCAACAGTCATCACAATTGTTAAAAGGTTATGAAAACAATTCCAGTAAATGCAAAAGTTGGACAATGGATGAAGATACTCAAAACTTTCTGAATTTTTAAAATCAATTAGATGGATGGTCTCGTCTAATGGTTAGGATTCCGTGCTCTCACCGCCGCGGCCTTTGTTCGATTCCCAGTCAGGGAACACATTATTTGGCTCCCGAGTAGCGCCGCGGTCTAAGGCACTGCATCTCAGTGCAAGAGGCGTCACTACAGTCCCTGGTTTGATTCCAGGTTGTATCACATCTGGCCATGTTTGGGAGTCCCATAGGGCGGCAAACAATTGGCCCAGCGTCGTCCAGGTTTGGCCGGGGTAGGCCGTCACTGTAAAAAATATTTTGTTCTTAACTGACCTGCCTAGTTAAATAAAACATTTATTTAAAAAATGGACAAATATTGAATGTACAGACAGTTCAAGCTCAAAGAACCAGTCATCCAGATTTGAACTATTAACATTCATGCCGGACTCACTAGAAAAATACAGAATCAATAGACATTTCTACATTGTCTTTAGCAAGTCTTTGAATCGTCACATTGTTGTATGAAATTGACCGATGTGTGCTTGTGTTGTCCAGGTGGAATCGTCTCAGGAGGCCAACAGCCATGCAGTGCAGGATGTGACAGCGAGGCTACAGAGACAGTATGAGGAGAGACTTCAGGAGGAGCAGAGGAAACACAGAGAGGAGATAGAGAAGCTACAGGTACTGCTGAGTCTCCTTCTGATATCACTTCACCCAAGCCCCTGCCTGAAGAGAAAGGGTGGTGATTGATTAATCATGTAAAAAGTAAGGATGGTGATGTTTTCACCATCTTACATGTTCATGAAAAGTGTATATGTAGACCACAGGAGGCTGCTGAGGGGAGAACAGCTCATAATAATGTCCGGAATGGAGCAAATGGAAGGGAAACCATGTGTTTGATACCATTCCATTGATTCTGCTCCCACCATTACCATGTTCTCTTCAATGAAAGTGCCACCAACCTCCTGTGATGTAAACAGTATAAGTTCACATCATTCACTCTGCTCATACAAGTGGTATGAGTCTCCCTCTAGTGGTACAAGTAACTCACTATGGTACTGTTAAATGTAGAGTAGTCTTAACTTCCAAGTGTTGATATGATAATGAGCCCAGATTAAATTGTATGTTCTCTGCCTTAAAGCTTTGAATATATTTTGTTTACCATCAATATATTTCAACTAGGCCCAAATTGACGAGTATATTAGGCGATTAGAGGAGGAAGAGAAGAATGCTAAGATTGCAGAGGCCAAGATTGCTGAAAGGGACCAGAGGATTAGTGAGGTGGAGCGCCTGCTGGACTGTATGGGACAGGTAAGACCCAGAATAACGCATAACGCATGCAACATTATCTTTATATCTATAGTATTTACTGTAGGTGTAATATATCAAGTCATTTGGGCAAGAATACTATAATAATATGTATTTTTTTGTAGGAAAGGGGCCATCTTCAGAATAAACTGCAGGAATGTGAACAGCGTCTACGCTCGATGGAGGTGACATACAAAACAGATGCAACTGTAGCAAAGAGGTACAAATGCCAAAACAAAAATGGCATTTTACATATTCCATCCCATTGAAATTATATACTGAAGTAATAACACTATAATTCATTATTACAGTTCTCAAAAGTTGGAAGAGGAGGCAGGGGAGCTCCGTGAGAGAATCAAACACCTCAATGACATGGTGTTCTGTCAGCAGAGGAAGGTCAAAGGCATGATAGAGGAGGTGAATGACTAAGAAAAGTCTGTCTCTCTCACACACTCTTTCTGTCTCACTGTCAATGGAAACATGAGTACACTGACATATAAATGTTATACTGATATGCAACGTTTGTTTCTTTTTTTCATCTTGAAAATGTAAAGGTTGAATCATTACGAGCTAAATTGGCACAGAAGGACATGTTCATCTCAGAGCTTCTGGACAGAATTGCTATTGTGGAGTGTGAGGTGAGACTGGACTGCCACCACACTATATGCTGTCCACTTCCCGAACCATTATGAATGTATGGTGTGGTTTTCAAAACTTTTAACTTTATGGGTGCATTCATGTCCAGCGTTCTCCTACGTTTCAGATTGTCAATCTATTTGTTGTGCTTTGACATACTCTACATCTAAATTCAGTGTTGCACCTTTTGTGACATCATCTGTCTCTGTCTGGTCCACTTGGATTACATCACATCCACCTCATTTGCACGGATCTGACTTTGTTCCTTCCTCTTTTCTTCTTCCTAGAATAATGAGTTAGAAGACAAGCTGAAGTATTTTATGTCTGTACAGAGTGTGCCAAGGGAAGTTGTGCAAACCAGAGAGATAGGAGTGGCCTGTCATCTGCTCCCAAGGTATGAACCACTGGTTCTACTATACATGTGGCTTCATTTCCTCTAGTTGGGTTTCTCTTTTAAGTTTCTCATTCTGTTTTCTCATTTTACTTCCACAGACCTGAAATACAGGGGTATGAGGTTGTAACTAACCAACCCAGACAAACCCCAATCCGTCCCTCTTCTACAGAATACCTAGGACAGTCTAGGACATTCAGATCAGGTCCACCGCCACCCAGCAGACTGGAGTCTAGTTTACTGAGGTACTCTCCTCCTGAGTACAGTAGGTATCTGTCAACCAACTCAAGATCCTTTGGAACACTAACCAGTCCAACGCTGTCTTCATCTGGCCCACTAAGCCCTGATCAGTCCAGTACAGAAGAGCCTGCCTCAGTTCAAATCACAGATACAGCCTCAAGTCCAGAGGCAGACATTTCAGCCCCATCCTGTTCTCGAGCAAGATCAAGCCCATCCAAAATCAACACATCTTTCATGAAACTTATAGAAATAACAGCAAAGATTAACATTGAGTAATCACATGAAGAAATATTTTTTATGAAGGCTTTTCAGTATACTGTATAAGGGACAATGTTGCATATTGTGTAAATAGTCTACTGTTCTGTAAATAATACTTGAAAGTATCCTTTTGAAGAATTATGTTTGGTTTTGTTTACAGTGAATGGTCTTGTATGGTTTATGGAATTCTGAATTCACTATCATGTATGAAGGTTTATATTTATACTGTATCTTTTTTTGACATTTTTACTTTGCACTGTATAAATGAGATGCAATATTAGTCAAATTATGTACAAAATATGTCAAATATATATACTTTGTGCCTTTATTAACAGCTTAATCATTGATACTCCACAACGGTGATGATAATCAGTTGTGTTTTATCTATTGGATAATATTTAACTATATCTGACAAACTGAAGAACTGTATTTCTACTGATTGCAATCCCTGAGCCACTGGTATAAGTAATTTGTCTACACTGCCAGGACTGTGTATATGAGAAGTTATGATAATCATGATGTGCCTTTCTTGAATGATACTCATTCAGTGCATACTAATGACAGCAGTGTATGTTTTGAAAATGTGCCATTTTACCATTGTGGTGTTTTTATAATCATTCATGAAAATGTTCACTGTCCAGTGGCTGATTGTTAATTTTGTGAAGCTTTCAGGTAGGTTATATGTAGCATACAATGGTTTATATATACACTAGATGACTATAGGGGGCACTGTGTTGAAGCCAACATGACTCAATCTTGCCACTCTTCCAACGTTTAAAATAATTGTTTTGGAACCTATAGAAATGCACTTATTAATGTCTACATTAGTTTTTGCCATAATTATTCTATTAGCGACACTGTAATGCATACTTTTCAATTATATTATGTGGGCTAAACATAAAAGGTTAAAATATATAAAACGTATATATATATACGTATATATATTTTTAGATTAGTAATATTTTTAGATTACCCACTACAACTAAATTCTTAAATACATGTAATTTTGTCCTTGAGATATTTAATTTAAATATTGTAGAATTCCAAGCATTCCTAAGTAGCAGCTGTATACCACCCTTCATCCCACTGCTGGCTTGCTTCTGAAACTTAGCAGGAATGATCCTGCTTGGTCTCAAGATGAAACACCAGATGCTGCTGGAAGTGGTGTTGTAGGGCCAGTAGGTGCCACCCTTTCTAAATATCACAATGATTGGGGACATTTCCCTGTGTAGGGTGCAATCTTTTGGCTGGGATGTTAAATGGGTGTCCTGACTCTTCAAGGCACTTATTGTAAGAGTAGGGGTGTTACCCCTGGTGTCCTGGCTAAATTCCCAATCTGGCCCTAATACCAGTCACCTAATCATCCCGTTTACAATTGGCTCATTCATCCCCCTGTAACTATTCCCCAGGTTGTTGCTGTGAATGTGTTCTCAGTCAATTTACCTGGTAAAATAAGGGTAAAATAAAAAATAAATGGAGGAATGCTCCTATTGGGGAGTGCCAAGCATCACCAATCCAAGTTTTATAAAGTCATTGGTCGCATCAGTGTACTCTTTATTTCTCAACGCTGGGTGGCGCCATCTGATCAATTATCTGCGTTTCATCTCTATTTACATGCCATATGATATGAAGCAGCTTTGAAAGTATTTTACTGCAAGGTAAGCAAATACATGAATGTAGGTAAATAACATGTAGTTTATGCCATACTACTAGCTCCAAGAAAATATTCAAACACTCAAACGAAGGCTTGTGTGGAGGAGTAATAAATAATAATAATAATAATAACTTACTATAGATTCCTAAAATGTAACAAACTTCTATGGTATGATCATTGGGCACTGTGTTAACTAACCTCCAGACGAGCTTCAATGCCATACAACTCTCCTTCCATGGCCTCCAACTCCGCTTAAATGCAAGTAAAACCAAATGCATGCTCTTCAACCGATCGCTGCCCACACCTGCCCGCCCAGCATCACTACTCTGGACGGCTCTGACTTAGAATATGTGGACAACTACAAATACCTAGGTGTCTGGTTAGACTGTAAACTATCCTTCCAGACTCACATTAAGCATCTCCAATCCAAAATTAAATCTAGAATCGGCTTCCTATTTCGCAATAAAGCATCCTTCACTCATGCTGCCAAACATACCCTCGTAAAACGGACAATCCTACCGATCCTCGACTTCGGCGTTGTCATTTACAAAACAGCCACCAACACTACTCAGCAAATTGGATGCAGTCTATCACATTACCATCCATTTGGTCACCAAAGCCCCATATACTACCCACCACTGCGACCTGTACGCTCTCGTTGGCTGGCCCTCACTTCATACTTGTCACCAAACCCACTGGCTACAGGTTATCTACAAGTCTCTGCTAGGTAAAGCCCCACCTTATCTCAGCTCACTGGTCACCATAGCAGCACCCACCCGTAGCATGCGCTCCAGAAGGTATATTTCACTGTTCACCCCCAAAGCCAATTCCTCGTTGGCCGCCTTTCCTTCCAGTTCTCTGCTGCCAATGACTAGAATGAAATGCAAAAATCACTGAAGCCGGAGACTCTTACCTCCTTCACTAGCTTTAAGCACCAGCTGTCTGAGCAGCTCACAGATCAATGCACCTGTACATAGCCCATCTATAAATATCCCATCCAACTACCTCATCCCCATACTGTATTTATTTATTTATCTTGCTCCTTTGCACCCCTGTATCTCTACTTGCACATTCATCTTTTGCACATCAATCACTCTAGTGTCTAATTGGTATATTGTAATTACTTCGCCACCATGGCCTATTTATTGCCCTACCTCCCTTTTCTTACCTCATTTGCACACACTATATAGATTTTCTTCAACTGTATTATTGACTGTATGTTTTGTTTATTCCATGTGTAACTCTGTGTTGTTGTATGTGTCAAACTGCTTTGCTTTATTCTTGGCCAGGTCACAGTTGTAAATGAGAACTTTTTGGCTAAATAAAGGTGAAAAAATATATATAATAATAATTGTCGGTACTTGTCTGTCTTGCTGAGTTTAGATGTAGTCTTTTCCCGACAATGTCAAGATAGGAAGTGTAATATGATTAGATAGGTTTAAAAAGTGGAATGGTGTGGTGTGCTTTTTATTTATTTTTTTATAGAGGGCAAATAGTTGACAGGGCAATTTTAATTTTTCACAATTTTGAATTACCGTATCAATAATTTATTGTAGGTAGGCCGTGAATGGCCTCACACACCAGTACAGTAGGTGGCGGTGTATGCAACTAAAAGTTGGACGCGATCCGCCAACCAAATCCTTAAAGCAAAAGAAGAAGAATATTGAAGGTAACGTACTTCCGTACTACTTCCGGTTACAATGAAAGCGCGCCGTCTACGTAGCTACCAAAATACAAATTCAATCTAACAGACAGCTGAAGATGAAAGTATATTTTATTGAACAGCATAATCTCGTTAAGTGTAACGCTAATGGAATAACAAAGTCATGTTTTTATGGAGTATTTTGAGCTATTCGGTAAACTTATTTGTGCGGGTTTTAGACTAGTAGCTACTAGCTAGCTAACAATGTTCTCGTCATCGCGGGCAGCTCCATCAGAACGCTAGGGTCAAGTGGGGGTTCTTAAAACCAAGAGCAAAGAAGAACTTGGTGAATTACTGTCACGCCAAGATAAATTATTATCTAAAAGTTGAGCTGAAAGCAGTAGTTAGTTATTCGTTATTTCTTGTTGACAGACTGATTTGATATGTTGTTATCAACAGGGGGTTCATACAGACCCTTCCAGACAAAGGGAAGAAGATCTCAGACTTTGCAGAGAGATTATGCCTTGCTCTTGCCCACAATGAAGAAGAGGAGATGAAGCAAGATATGCTGTCATATGTCAGGACAGAGCTGCAGTCTAAATACCAGCAGACTTTGACACAAAGACAACGTGGTAGCCAGAATAAACCAGAAACTTCCCAACATAGGAGACAAGCTGGGGACACAGCTCCTGGAAATGTCCAATAATTGGATGTCTCACCTCTGTCACCTAATGTTCAGGAGAGCAAAATAGTTGACACGTTGCAAGAAGACAGTGTGTCCAAAGTATCTGCTGCTGAAACCATGGAGGTGGCCCAGGCTGGTGGTGATGCAGGGGCCTCTCTAGACTCTGACAGGACAAAAGAGAGCGACCTAGCGGAGGCCTTGCAGAGGGTCACTCTGTCTGACCACTCAAGTGGATCCCCTAAAGACACATTCAACAGACCTGCTACTGGCAACCCCTTCCTTGGAAGGCAGCCACAGAGGAAACCACACTACATAGAAGTCCTGGCGAGGACTGAGAAGGACCCGGCTATGAGGAGACAGAAGTATAAGCCTAATCAGTATGTCCACTTTTTATGAAAGTATTTAAGAATACTGTATAGTTCAGTGATGCTGCCTTTAGTTATGGCAATGCACTTGTATTCTCACCTACTAACTCTTATATTAACTCTTCCTGTAATGTTTACAGGTTTGCCCACAACACATGGCTCCCCGTCAGGGTCTCTGTCACCCAGCCAATCCCCTGGAGGCTTATTACCATCACCAGTGCTCTCCATTGAGGCCAGGAGGGAGCGAGACAGGAAGCACATTGATGATGTCACTGCGGCCCTGGCTGCCACTGCTCCACTACAGCCCTGCCCAGCTGCTGACACTGGAGCAGTCAGCTGACCTGCTACTCGAGCAGACCAGGAAACACCAGGTGAGTGGCCCCTGAGTCTATCTGACACAACAGAGGAACATTAAGGTCTGTCCAACAACACCAAAATGCTCACTGCTCAAGGTAACAGTTACTCCTGATCAGATTACATGAGGGAATTAAAAGTGTTAAGTGTTGAGGCAAAGTCTACCTACCTATTCCATTATCACCACAAAAACACTGTGCTCATCTAATGATGACACTCCCTATGCTACTTCCATTCATGGTATAGTATAGCAGCCTAATACTTACTGCTAAGCACTTGCTCATTTTTTAGGTTAATTGCCCTATCAATGTCAGCATCTCTCCTGTATTGTGTGTTTCCCTCAGGATTTGCAGGCCAAGCTGGCAGCCCAGAAGCTGTCTGAGGGGCTGAGGTTCAGCACTGGGAGCTATGTTGCGGAAGGGGGCCCGCTGGGCGCCTACAGGGAGGTTCATGACGACGTAGCCCAGCTTTCCTCAGAGGAAGACTAATCCGGGGGGGGGCGCATCAAGGAAACTCAGGTGACCCCTGACCTCTGAGACAACAGTCTCTGTGCCCTGCATCAGGGCCTATGGAAGGAAGGGGATTGGCAATTCAAAGACGAGAGGCCTGCCTGAGGAGATGGAAAGGGTCATGGGCATCGGGTGGTTTTGAAGGCACAGTGGGTGTCCCTGTCTTGTCTATCCAGGGAGGTGAATTGTGTGGGTCTTGGTTCACCATCAGTAATTCACTGAGTTGTCACCCAGTCAGCATCCTGTCCAGTTTATCAAGCTGCCACAGAACCTTAGGCCTCCCGTCGGGTGATGTGTTAGCCTCTTGCAGGGAGCATTAGGTAAGCTATCTCACCATGTTGTCAGAGAGTAAAAGATCAGTTGTGTGATGAGGCTGCTACAGTATTGTCTGGTATGGTTGACTCCCATGGTGGTTGCATTTCCAAAAGACAAGTATTGACCGTATGCATGTGAGAAATATAAAGAAAATATTTTTTTGTATGATCTTTTTCTAAAGTGTTTCTGATTGAAAATAAAAATCTGTTCTTACCATATTTTGGTTGATCATATTCTTGAAATGGGAACAAATCATCATAGCCCTCAGTTCTGTGAGCTCTGAAAATAAAGGTGGTAGTGGTTAATTGCGGTCTAAGACAGAGCAGCGTGCTGACATTTTCCAGCAGAATGTTTTCTTAACCCTGCCACAGTTTGATGAGAGCTATGACTCAGCTATCATTTAAACCCTGTGATGTTATCAGTGGAGAAATCTGTGACACGCTTTAGAAGATTAATATATGGTCTAGTGAAATATTGCAGCTTGATGGAATCTGGCCCAATGGCTGAAATACATCTGGCTTGCATTTGGCTCATGTTACTTCCCGGAGTGGCAGGGTATGATGGGATGGCAGCAGACTGACATACCATTTTTCAGCTTTTTTCTTACTAATGCTGATAAGGAGTGCCAGCAACATTAAAAACTCTTCCCAAACATCCATTCCCATCACCTCCAGTCCAATCCTCCCTAGTAGTTATACAGACCCATTTTAACTTTATTATGATTCAGGAATTTTAATGAGGAGAAAGAGAGAAGTGATTGAGGTGAGCTCAGGGGAAATGAGGGAGAATTCAAGTTGGTCTGTCTGAGCTCCATGGTTGATGCCCTTTGATAACCCCTGGTAATTGCTGCTGAGCCATTGGTGGGAGCTGCTATAGAAAAAAACACCATCTGGCTGCTGTGTGTTTAGACACAGGTCTGATGGACTCCAGAAAGCTCTGCTCGAACGTCCAATAATAAATATGTCAGCGAGCTCAGGAGAGGATCTTCCTCGTACTGGTATTAATTAGGCCTACCTTGCTTACATAAATGTGGAGACTGTTACCAATTACGGGGTTGCATTTTTCCTACAGCTTTGCTCCATGGTTTCCGGCCTGCGCGATCACTCACAAGTACATTGAAATGTCTGAGCTGGAACCAAGCATGCGTTCTATGGCCAGAGCCTTTAAGTTGTTCGTTTGGGAGGTTGCTTATAGTTGTGGTGAATCCCACACTTCTTACCTCAGATTAATAAACTGCTCAGCTAGTCTGCAAGTGATTTGCTCCTAGTGTGTGTCTGAAATCACACATCTCTGGGGAGCTGGAATAATTTGGATTTGGGAAGGGGAAATGGCATATGATTTTAAAACTGCCTGTTCAAAGAGCAGCCAGCTCGCCCGTACAGTGAACAGTAGTGTATAGACTGGCATTAAACTCAATCTCAGTTAAATTATTGTATTATCTTACGTTTGCCATGTTACAAAGTCTGAGGTCATACAATTTTTTTCAATTCTCTCCCCTTATGTTTATTTTTTATTTCTCTCAAAGCACAAAGGATATGAAATAATGCAGCAGTCAGCAGCTTTGTAATGGTAGTTTATCTTCCCCTTCCCAATTACAACCAGCTCTGCCTCCTCTTACTGGGACCAGATTGAATTATGTGTTCCAGGTTTTTTTGTTTCATTCATTGGTATTTTGATATGTGTATTGTTGATCAATTGTACATTTCAGTCTAATTTTCTATTTATGATGTAGAGCTTTTTTCAACCAATGGTATTCACCAGAAATCTGTTTTCACAATCAATCCTGATGCGTCGAAGACATATGTCAAAGCAGGTCAGAAAATGGTTAAGTGTTTTGATAACACAGAGAAAATTGTTTTCAGGGAGCGGGTGCTATTGAACTGGTATCCTGCTGTGTTCTCTCATGGTTGTACATGTAAGTATTATTTTACCCAATTCCGCTGCTATTCATTAGTCTAGTCTGTTCTGTCCAATGAGAACAGTTTACTCATAACTTTAACAAGACAACAGTTAGTTTCTCAAGCCTCTGTCTCAGGTTTTTTTTCTGTGAGAAAGTTGTGAGACAGACGGCAGTAAGGAAAAGGGTTGTTTATGTCATGCCTGATGTCTTCCAGAAGAGACATCGCACGTGGCCTCAACAGTCCTGAAAGTGTGTGCAGCTGCCCCATCATCAACACCATATGCAGATAAGATCACTGAATTCCCTGGCTGGTGTTACTCCTATTAAAACATTGCATTAGAGATTCACTACAGCTGTCTGGAACTGGGTCTCATCATGAAGTAAACATCCCCTTCAAAATGCTGCTATTTTTAGATGAACACCATCATTTACTTTTCCATGAGTTGAAGTTGATTTTAATGTCTGGTTTGTATGAAGACAGCGAAAGGCTTGGTTGTGTACATTTTCTTTGTCATATTGTGATTCAGTGCCTTCAGAAAGTATTCATACCCCTTGAAAATGTATTAAATAGATTTTTCGCTCACCCATCTCCACACAATACTCCATAATGCCAAAGTGAAAACATGTTTTTAGAAATGTTTGCAAATTGATTGAAAATGAAATACAGAAATATCTAAATGACATAAGTATTCACACCCCTGACTAAGTACATGTTATAATCAGCTTTGGCAGTCTTTCTGGGTAAGTCTCTAAGACTTTTGCACACCTGGATTGTACAATATTTGCACATTATTATTTTTTAAATTCTTCAACCTCTGTCAAGTTGGTTGTTGATCATTGCTAGACAGCCATTTTCAAATCTTGTCATAGAATTTCAAGCCAATTTAAGTCAAAACTGTAACTAGGCCGTTCAGGAACATTCAATGTTGTCTTGGTAAGCAATTTCAATGTTTATTTGGTCTTGTATTTTATGTTATTGTCCTGTTGAAAGGTGAATTTGTCTCCCAGTGTCTGTTGGAAAGGAGACTGAACCAGGCTTTCCTCTAGGATTTTGCTTGTGCGTAGCTCTATTCTTTTATATTTGTATTCTGTACAGTCTTCCTTCTTTTCACTTTGTCAATTAAGTTAGTATTGTGGAGTAACTACAATGTTGATGATCCATCCTCAGTTTTCTCATATCTCTATAACTGTTTTAAATTCACCATTAGCCTTATGGTGACATCCCTGAGCGGTTTCCTTCCTCTCCTGCAACTGAGTTAGGAAGGATGCCTGTATCTTTGTAGTGACTGGGTGTATTAATGCACCATCCAAAATGTATAGCTTCACCATGCTCACAAAAGTTTTTTTTTTTTACCCTTCTACCAATAGGTGCCCTTAGCGAGGCATTGAAAAACCTCCCTGGTCTTTGTGGTTGAATCTGTGTCTGAAATTCACTGCTCGACTGAGGGACCTTATAGATATGTGTGGGGTACAGAGATGAGGTAGTCATTCAAAAATCATGTTAACCACTATTATTGCACACTGAGTGATTCCATGCAACTTTTATGTGTCTTGTTAAGCACATTTTTACTCCTGAACTTATTTAGGCTTGGCATAATGGGTTGAATACTTCTGGACTCAATACATTTCAGCTTTTCATTTTGTATTCATTTGTAAACATTTTCAAAAACAATTTCACTTTAAAATGATGGGCTAATGACACAAAATCTCAATTTAATCCATTTTAAATGTAGGATGTAACACAACGAAATGTGGGAAAAAGTCAAGGGATGTGAATATTTTCTGAAGGCGTAGATTCATTAGAGAAGGTCCTTGCACAGGCGGGGATAAATAGAAAAGGTGGTATGTGTTATGCAAAAATAACACTTAACCATAGAAACATTATTTAGATAGAATCTGATCGTGACATGGACAAGTTATGGCCATGAGTAGTAGCATTTGATATATTTAATATAGTGCTTTGCCAGCATAGCATTCTGAGTGATATATGTCAAGATGTAGGCTACTGTACTGTATGTCCAGGTCACACATTGCATGCAGAACTATCCTACCGAGGTTCCATGTGGAATACAGTATGCCAGGCTCGGCACTCCTGTGGCCTACAAGAATAAGTCACGTTAGTTTCCCTAACAAAAATATTTATCTTACAGTAGCTGTATCCCTGACCACATATGGGGGAAATAAACATTACATGGCTGTAATGAATTACTATGACGTTTTCAAGCTTCCTCCAGCAGATGGGACTACAGACGTGTTACCTACAGTATGTAGCTTCCACAGTCTAACACTAGATGGCAGTAGCACCATTTTGTGCCCTTCCTTACGGTACCTGGAACCTGTTGTCTCGCACCTTTTTACACTGGACAGACCACCAACATACAGTAAACTTTGGATAAACATAGGACGGTTTTTGTTGGCCAGTTGACGATAATGATATACATGCAGAAAATAACTAGGTTCTGTTTTCATGCAACTGCTCTCATGAGGATACAGTCAGCGTTGTTTGTATGAGTTGGAAAGCAAGCACACCAGCAAGGCCTCGGCTATGAAGACACCTCATCATAACGAAAGTACGCAACAAGTGTCACCATTTCTGAAAGGATCTGACTGAACAGCTGTCAGCTTTCATTTTCAGTCCTGAGCTGACATAATTGTGTTTGATCCCAGAACCTGCAGTTCTGAGGTGTGGTGGATGTCCCTCGTGTGTGGCCCAATGGGCCACAGCCCAGAATCTGCTTAGTCCAGATAACACCAACAATCAGCCCAGATCTACAAATCTACCAAGAGGGGAAACAGTCTGAAATCCCTGTCTACATCTGTGGCTAAGCAGACTCCAACAACTGTTGCTTGGAGAACTTTGCATAACAATCATGAGGCTGCAGAAAGAAAAGCAGAGAAAAGAGGGTCTAGATGGGCCGAGGCCCATGGTGCGCGGAGAGGGCCAAGAAGCTGCCAGCGTCCCAGCCGCCCCATGTCTGGGCTGGCACAGCATTAAGCGGGCTGTTTCGAGGCCTGTCAAAAGCTCATCACGGCGAGGAAGCCGTCTCCGTGGGGATGCTGCGGGAGTGCCAGGGCACGGTAGGGGAGAGAAACCAGAGTCTTGTCCAGCAGCTTGGCCATAATGAGGAGGAAAATTCTCATTCTTGTATCCAAATTAATGTAACAATAACAATTTGCTTTTGTCCAACTTTTCTTTTTTTTTACTCAGTACCCTTTTTTCCTCCTTAATTTCTGCTCATCAGCTATACCAAGTGCGTTAATTATGATTAGTAGGCCTATATTTTCTGTGTCACATATTTATATCTAATGGAGTTATGTTACGTGGTAACCTCCCAACACATTACACAAGTCCAGCTGCCTGGCTTATTAGAGGAGTTGTACTGTATCCTGGTGCATGAGACTGCTAACTCTGACGTTGTGTAACATCGTTACTTAATTCATGTGGTGTCTTATAGTGGTACAAAGTGAGCATGTTTCCATTCAAAGTGACAGATAGAACATTGGTTGTCTCGGCATATTTGCTAGTAGCCTGGTAGATGGCATTAGAGAGGTTGTCATGAGGCTCTGATGACTGGATGATGTCAGTTATGGCATTCAAGATGTAAAACACCAGTTTTAAGTAATAACTTCTTGGCTGGGGCATTTACATGTGACGTCAATCTAAAGTTGTCAGCAAAGAGGCGTGATGAGTACAATGTAATTCTGTTTTTCATTATTTTCATTATTTTTAACTGAAATCATGCCTCTTGATTTGTGAACGCACCAATTGACAAGCACCAGGAGTGTAAATCAGCAGCAACTCAGGGAATGGTGCCAGACATTACACATCGAGAGCACTAACTTCATTTAAAGGGTCATGAAATACAACCTCTGAAATGTCAAATATCATTTCCCACATTCTTTTTAATGTTGCAGGTGTAAAAGTTGGATGAGGGCAGGGAGTTGAAAGGGTTTTTTAGATCAAATCTGAAGGACAGTTCCTCTAACATGACGAACATAAGCTGCAGTCATGGAGTAGGCTACAGATGAGGGGGTGTTGCTGGGGAAGGTGGAGGGGGGTTCTGTACTGTATGCATTTTGGTGAGAATGTCTTGTATTCTATGAAGTCTGCATTGTGTAATAAAGTTCTGATCTGGGCACTGTGTCTTACAACAGTAGTAAAACCCTGCTGTAAAAAAGAGGCAATCCTCCTTAGCTCAGCTCATAACAATTACAGGGCCTCTATAAGGAACTGCAGGCTTGTTTATATGCTGTAATGTTGTGTCCACGCCAAGCTCGTTCTGAGCCCTGGGGCCTGGTGGTTTTGATTGCTGCAGGGAGTGTGTTGGAGTGCTGTGTCTGCAGCATGGTTCTGGCTCTGCAGGGCGGCTTCAGAAGGGTGTGATCCGTCAGAGGAGACAGAGTGAGAGTGGGAGGCCTTTCCCTGATTGTTTTCTTGTTTGTTTGTTTGTTTGATACAAACTGAATCTGTCAGGGAAAACAGGAAGCCCCCTTCTTTTTTTAAACTCCAGTCCCGTCTCTCCGTCCCCAAAACAAAACATCTGTGTTCAATGAGGAGGAAGACACTGTCCAATTCCAAACGTTAATTGTCTTAAACTGCTCCAGGCTGTCAGCGTTAATACTATTCACAAATGATGCTTAGTCAGCACTTTTCTGATCAAGTTTCTGAACGACTGAGTGTTACATCTCTGTCTGATATCTCCTTTTGTAGCCTCTCACAGTCCTCTTGATGGTCTTGTGTGCCTCGTATGACTGCCACACAAGATATCCTACAAGTTGTTGGGGCTGAGGAAAGACATAATGTGCCTGGGTGTAATGTCAGGAAGCCTCCCACTGGTCGTGACAGGAAAGAGCAGTACTGTAGTGTGTGGCCCTGCTCTCACTGCGCTGCACTGGGACTGCTTCATATCCATTTACAGTCTGGGTTGCTGCTATTGTCATTAGGTTCTATTATTAGTCAAAATCTCATGAAATCCAATCCCTTTTTAATGGTGAGAGAGTCTGGATTGGCCACCTTAATCATGTTCAGGAACATGGGCCATGTGACTGTGCAGTGTGAGTGTGTTACAGGATAGTATAGACTCCCGTATCCATGGCCCAGTCAGAGGGATCAGTCTCCTGTTCCTGTATTAAATATTTTACAGCAGAATGAGGCAGGGATGGTCTTAAATGAACCTTACACACTCATCCTCCTCTAGTGTTACATACATACATATACTGAACAAAAATATAAATGCAACATGCAACAATTTCAAAGATTTTACTTGAAGAAGGAAATGAGTCAGTTGAAATAAATAAATTTGGCTCTAATCTATGGGTTTCACATGACTGGGCAGGGAAGCAGCCATGGGTGGGCCTGGAAAGGGCACAGGCCCACCCACTTGGGAGCCAGGACCACAAAGGGGCTTTATTACAGACAGAAATACTCAGAGTTGGTGCCCCCCTTTACTGCTATAAGTTGCTTCCATTCAGCCACAAGACCATTAGTGAGGTCGGGCACTGATGTTGGGCGATTAGGCCTGGTTCGCAGTCGGCCGTCCAATTCATCATCCCAAAGGTGTTCGATGGTGTTGCGGTCAGGGCTCTGTGCATGTTCTATTGACAATGTTTGTCAATGGAGATTGCATGGCTGTGTGCTAGATTTTATACACCTGTCAACAACAACAATAGCAGAACCCATTCATTTGAAGGGTTGTCCACATACTTTTGTATATATAGTGTACATACAGTGTAACTGTGACTAAAACTCTCCTGCTGTTGTTATTGGATTCATTGTTTATTGGTGGGTTTCGAGATGTATGTTATATATACGTCTAGAAATGGCTCACAAACAAAATCCTATGGGAAATGATTACATGGAATTCTCCACCCATAAACATATGGTTAAAATCCAGAATAACTATCCCTTTATCTATAAACAATCTCTGTTGACATAATCACAGTATGAAATGGAAAGGTAAAGGGGGCAGAAAGAAAGTGCTGTCTTCCTGTTATGGAGGGCGGCCCTATGATTCAATCGTATGATGGGTGGAGTGTCATCCACCCATCCACTTAACTAAATTCATAAAGGCTGTTTGTCTTCCTGTTCTTCTTTGTTCTTCGCCAGCACAAAACAAAACAGAATTACACAGAGGACCGTGACCAATGGAGAATGTATCACACTCTGGCAAACGCTCACAGAGCTGCAGATGGTCATGTTTGTACCTCCCTGCCTGAGCCCCTACAGGTGCCACAGTGCTGTCTAATAGAAAGCAGAGTTTGTGGAGGAGGAGAGCAGATCAGAGCGAAGGATGATGGAAGGAAGGAGAGGGGAGGGCTCCACTCCTCTCTGACATGTTTTACATGCAGCATGGGGTGCCTTCGCAGGCAGGTATCCACCCTCTCATATCGTTTTCACTTCTTGCAAATATACAGTGGGCTCCCAGAGAAATAGAGCCCTCGTAAGACATAGACAGGCCATCCACCATACCAACTGATCTCCCGTCTCTGTGTGTGAAGAGACAGTGTGTGTTTCAGATGTTGCACAGGAACAACAGTCTCAGATGGTGTTACACTGTGAGGTCTCAAGGGGTTTGTTTTATCTTCCGGAGAGATGTCTCTTCCTCTTCCTCCTTTCAACAAAATAAATATGTCAACTCTGACAATTATTGAAATGCCTTTAACGACATGACATAATCTTCAAATCCTTCTGGATTAATATTTCTACTGGGAACAATCCACCCTTACAACTGCTGCTGAGCAGCGGCTCGCTCCATTCAACCTGAGTGGGTCTCCTCTTCCCGTCTGGCAGTGGATGGGGACTGGTGCACATCCTTTGGCAGGAGCTACACACGTCTCTTATGGCTTTCGGCTCGCGCAGGCCCCTGACAACGCTCTCGAGAGTTCTTATGTTTCTCTGACAGCGTCTATCAATCTGCTCTCAACAGAACGGTCATTATCAAATCAGCCACATGAGGGCTTTCTTCTTCCCCCTCCCCCCGACTGGCTCTCCTCTTTAGCGCAAGAAGGGGGTACAAGTGGTCCAAGAGATTGTGTTCTGTGAAATAACGCTGGCTGTATAAAGCCTGCTCTGTGGGGTACCCTTTCACTGAAGCACTTGTAAACTAACCCAACTTCCCACCAAACCATTGAGTTTCCCCCAGCTTTGTGGTAGAGGGGGGTTTGAAGGCAGTGTTCCTTTAAATCGCTAAGTATTATTAAAGTTGTTATATATTAACATGGCATGCTCCTCGCAAATCGTATTGTTGGATGTTAAAGACCTAAAGATTATATGACATTTCACAAGAATAGGATATGATAATGACGAGTATATCCCATAGCTACAGTGTGTAGTATTATAGATGGTTCACAGTAATTGGCTCAGTAGTTGAGAGTCCCTCTCAATATATCAACATATCTCCATATTCTCTCCAGCCCTTAGCTGCAGACTCACCAACGTGTCAGTGATAATTTCAGTGAGAAGGTTTCTGGACCACTTCAGAATGCCCAGGGACTGCATCTCTCCATGGAGGCTGCTCCCACACTGTCAAAGCTGTCTTTGGTTAATACTGTGGTTTCTCCTCAGCTGGCGAACAGAGCTGGCAGAACCACTCACGCTTCTCTCACAACAGCCTAGTCAGCACAACACAGGGGAGGAACTTAACTTCTTAAAGAGCAGGTAATCAGGTACCCAGGTTCTTCAGAGAAAGATTGGAGAGAGAAAATGGTGTTCTCTCTTTTTCTTCCCTTTCTCTCTGTTTCTTGGAAATGATATTAGGGGAAAATTGGTCGATTTAACAGAGTGAAACCAGGGGCAGACTGGGACCAGATATAATCTCTGGCATTTTTAACACACCGGCCATTTTTTTCCTCGTAGCCCCCACGTGGCCTATTGTTAGCCCTTTATTAGCCAGATAATTCTCATTTTGTGCAAAAAAGCCAAGTTAGAGAGGCCCACTAGGCTATGAATGGACCAGCCCATCTGGGATCACCCCTGAGTGAAACTATCAGAAGGATTTGCTCAGCCTATAGACACATAGCTTTAAAGTTGATTCATTTGGGTTTATACTTTGAGCGTGTTGTTAGCGCTGTGCTGTCAGTTTTACAGTTTCCACGGTTTACACCGCAGTCACGTAAAATAACATTTCTGAAGCATCCTCTTCTTTGCGTAGCTCCTCTCTCTGTGCTGCTCATGGCTGCTGACAGGAGGATTTATTGATCCCAGAGCCTCTGGCACGGGGCCGGTGTTGGCTCATACAGCCAGAGATGTGTGAAGGTTATGTTGTTTAACTGGAGGAGGCAGGTATGCTAAACACCCTGAGAGGGCAGGAGGGACATCTGCTCTCTTACTCACTGGGCTAACTGAGTGCATAACTCAGAGCAGGCCCAGAGCCCCCCTGTCCCCCAACCGGCCCTGCCTTCCTCGGTGCCGGTCCCTGGTACTATACAAGAGGATCTCACAAAAACAAATAGCAACAGAAGACCTGGCAAAGGGAGCGACCCAGCTGGGGCTGGAGGTCCTGTGTGACTATTCTTTAATCCTGACACCTGCAAGCCATTTCATCATGATTTACAGTGGGGGAACGCAGGCTGGGGGCGGGGAGCCCACGACGGGAAGTGTTTTCCTAGCAAATGACGGGGAAAGCACTGTTGTCGGTTGTTGTCCAGGCATTTGAAGTTTGTTGCCCTCTAACCTACTGGGAACTCCGATCTGCTGTTTAAAAGCATATGAGAGAAAAACGACAAGTCTCTCACCATATCATTCTGTCTCTCTCTCTCTCTGTGTGTGTGTGTGTGTGTGTGTGTGTGTGTGTGTGTGTGTGTGTGTGTGTGTGTGTGTGTGTGTGTGTGTGTGTGTGTGTGTGTGTGTGTGTGTGTGTGTGTGTGTGTGTGTGTGTGTGTGTGTGTGTGTGTGTGTGTGTGTGTGTGTCAGGATAAGTAGGTGGGCGGGCTGGGGACAGGAAGGAAATGGAGTCCACATGGATGGTCATTAGCAGGATCTCAGCAGACCAGAGCAGAACCGCTTAGCTGCTGAAACCCACCCAGCTGCTGGCCCAGAATGTCTTCATACTTGGGCCTGGTTTACACTTAGATGCATTCTCATGTAATCGTTAGTTGATGGATTATTACATTGAATCAAATGTGTTTTCTAATGTGTTGTGCAATTCAAAAATGTGAATGGTGGTCTGTTGGCCAATATAGCTGATATACTGACTGTTCACATGCCTTCTATGATGAAACAAGATTAAGTTGTCCACCCATTCAGTTTAAAGTGTATTCTGTCCAGTCCCACTACATATAGGGTGGATGGGAGTATTGTTGGACTGCTGATGTGCTAAGTAAAAGCCAATCTTCCTCTCTTACCTTCACCTTGCCAGACAGCAGACTGAAAGAACATCTGAGAGAACTGATGCCAAACTAAAAGGATTGACTTGATCTACATCTATGAGGCAATTGTTTGTTTGCCGTTGCTAAATAGGAGCCCCTCAGTTTTCATCCACAGCGCTCTGTATGCTAAGTTGTTTCATGCCTTATTGGTTAATGCCGTTATTTGTTAATGATGTAGAAACGCTCTACTATGTCATTGTTCACTAACCTCACTATTTATTTATATTCTCCCAAGGGTGTGGTAGTGGATGCTATTATATAAATATAAGGATTGCTCAATTCAGTAATTGCCTTGCATTTTCCATCCACATAATTGCACACTCTCTCCCACCAAACGTGGTGCGAGCTTTGGGCTGTCCGTCACTGGTGCCCATTAAAGCTGAGAAACATGTCAGCGATGGGGCAGACTAAAACCACATTGAGAAATGGAATTAACACCTTTCTCTCTCAGGAGCGGGGATGCAGGGCTCCATGTGGAGCGCCGTTAAATAATAATCCCCAACCGATAAACCGACTCCTCGCAGTCTGCCCAGAAAAACAAATCCTGCCGCCACTCAGCTTGCCTGCACCACTGCTGAGGCCGTGGCGAGGAGGGGGCGAGAACGGGCTGCGAGTGACATCATCTATGCTGGACAGCTCAACATGGTGAGCCTAGCCTGCTGGCCCCATCCCATGTGTTTGACTCATCTCCAGTGCTTTGTGCTGTGTGTACAGTTCTGAAGTATTAGGAGACACTGGAAGGTGGCCCTATAGTCTGCACCTTCAGTGTCATCTGGTATTTTCTCCAACTGATAAGAGGTTTGCCAGTTAAAACGTGGGTATACAAATGACAAAATAAATACAAATATTATGCAGTAATTGGCCATAACTATGAGGTCTTCCACCTGAACACTGGGATATTTGTGTGACGTTGCAACACAGCCTCCATACTGTGCAGTAAGCGAGATGTTTGCTACCATAAGGGCTCTCTCTGTATGACATCACCCCTGAAGCATTGTGATTATTGTGATGATGTAAATCTTCTTTTCATTATCACCCATGTCATTGTCATAAAGCAATTATTCACCCCGTCCGCTTTCCCCATCCGCTCCCACGAGGGTCTCGGTTTCACAGGGCTCAGCCAAGCAGCTTGTGTTCCACCTTTGTGTTTTAGCATTAAGGTGGATGGATTTAAGATCCCAGACTGTCGGTCTGATAATACCACAGACAGTTTGAGTTTAACAGGATATACCAGTACCGTATCCCACTTGGCCACATCCCTGCAGCAGCTATATTTAGTGCTCTCATCCATTGTGCCATGCCAGCTCTTCCTTGTTTAACTCACACCCTTCCATTTTGTCACAATTATCTGATCATGTTCCGTTAAAAAAAGAGAAAATGTGAGTCATTAATCATTCTCCTTGGCTGCACTTCAGTGAACTGTACTGTATGACAGTGAAGGGAACACACATGGTTGTAGTATGTTCATGTCTTCATAGTTTGGTATACTTTACTTTGGGATGATTATTGTAAGTATCTACATTTAAAGTTGATCTGTTTGCAAAATGACCGCAAATTCCCGAAGAGGGGAGAGAGAGATGAGTGGAAGTGGCATCAGGCTGTGTGGGGAGGAAGGCCCATTGGCAAAGAAAGGTACACAGTAGTGCTCCATATTGCCATTTGTTTATAGGCCTTTGCCTTTGTCAGGTACAGTAATAACTAACAAGGCACAAGGGTCCAGTGTCTCTCTCCTCTCAAACTCTCTCTCTCTAGCTCTTTCTAAGCTCTAAAAGTCCCACCGGGCACAACACTTCATTTCAAAGTGGATAATTGGGTAATATTTGGTTTAGACGTTGATCATTAAGATTACAACCTATATTCACTCAAAGGTTAGTTGAATTGTCAATGTGTTATCACTATGTTTTCAAGCATCTAAAAGCACAACCAAATTCCAGTGAAAAACAATGTCAGATTCTTCATTTAGCTGTCACCCAAATGTCTATCACTGCGCTTTCAACATTTTACATGACTTTTAAGTCATCTCTGTCTTGTCAAGCTCTTATCCAGAGCGACTTATAGAAGCAATTAGGGTGAAGTGCCTGGCTCAAGAGCACATCGTAAGATTTTCACCTAGTCGGCTCAGGGATTTGAACGCTCTTAACCGCTACGCTACCTGCCGCCACAACCATTTCAACCATTTAAAAGCATAGCAAAGTTCGAATGGGATTACAATGTCAGATATTTTGTTTATTTATACAACAGATTCATGTGCTATCATTGTGCTTCTGTAACAGATGTGAAATGGGTGCGCGCTAATAGCGTTTCAATCGGTGACGTCACTTGCTCTGAGACCTTGAAGTAGTGGTTCCCCTTGCTCCGCAAGGGCCGCGGCTTTTGTGGAGCGATGGGTAACGATGCTTCGTGGGTGACTGTTGTCTGTGTGCAGAGGGTCCCTGGTTCGAGCCCGGGTAGGGGCGAGGGGACGGACTAAAGTTACGCTTCATTTGCTAAACAGCTGCTACTACTGACAGGGTGTTTGGAGTTACTTTCTTAGCTAATTGTCTATGTTAGAGTTTACACAACTGTGGGGAGGTCAAAATTATAAAAATCTATCTACCAAATCTATACATTTTTAAATATTGATAACTTCTCCTTGCCATTATCGTTCACCTATTGATAAGAAAAGACATCTGGATTTTTTATTTTGTTGACTAATTGTGAAGATCTGTGAAGACCTATGCATGTTATCTTGAACATGCAGGTTTTATATCATTACATAAGAAGAAATGTATACTTACAGTAACCTCAAAAGGTGGCCATGGATCTATTACTAATTTTAAGGTTGAATCTTACTGTATTAAAAAATTATTATTGGTTGACAACGTAACCAAATATCAACATTTTAAGGAGATGTTTCTACTGCTTGGATAGTTCCATCTGGGCCACTAACTTAATCCCATTCTTTAACATTTATTTTTGGTTAACCAATAAGTCTGTTAAGTTGTCAAACAAGTTAATAGGCTATTTATTGTATTTCAAAATTGATATTGAATTGTGTTTGGTTATTAACGTAACCAAATATCAACATTTCAAAGTAATGTATTTTTTGCTTGGATAGTTCCATCTGTGCCACTGATTTAGTCTGGTTTTAATTCCAGTTTGTCTACAAATGAATAATTGACATGTTGGATTCACATCTCCATCTCAACCAAAAATTGAAAGTTGAATTTGATTTAGTTCTATTTTTTTGTAAAAATGTTTTGTTGAGATGGAGACCTGAATCCAACATATCAATTATTAATTTGTAGACAAACTGGAATTAAAACCAGACTAAATCAGTGGCACAGATGGAACTATCCAAGCAGAGATACCTTTCCGGCAGGGTGCTGTGGGATTATTTAAGATACTTTTTGAACAGGTTGGATTTCAGATGTTTTCAGAAGATGGGCATGGACTCTGCTGTCCTAGCTTCAGGGGGAAGCTGGTTCCACCATTGGGGTGCCAGGACAGTGAAAAGCTTTGACTGGGCTGAGCGGGACCTCAAGAGACCAGAGGTGGTAGAACGGAATACTCGGGTTGGGGTGTAGTGTTTGAGCATAGCCTGAAGGTAGGGAGGGGCAGTTCCTCTTGCTGCTCCATATGCAAGTACCATGGTCTTTTAGTGGATGTGACCTTCGACTGGAAGCCAGTGGAATGTGCGGAGGAGCAGGGTGATATGGGAGAACTTGGGAAGGTTGAACACCAGGCGGGCTGCTGCGTTCTGGATAAGTTGCAGGGGTTTGATGGCACAAGCGGGGAGTCCAGCCAACAGCGACTTGCGGTAGTCCAGACGGGAGATGACAAGTGCTTGGATTAGGACATGCACCACTTCCTGTGTGAGGTAGGATTGTACTATACGGCTGTTGTAGGAGCAAGTCACTGCTTTGATGTTTGTAGAGAAGGACAGATCGTGTCCAGGCCCACGCCAAGGTTCTTTGCACTCTGGGAGGGGGACACTGTGGAGTTGTCAACAGTGAATGAAAGGTATTGGAGTGGGCAGGCCTTCCCCGGGAGGAAGAGCATCTCTATCTTGTCAAGGTTGAGCTTGAGGTGGTGGGCTGGCATCCAAGCTGAGATATCTGTCAGGCACACAGAGATGCTTGTCCCCAACTGGGTGTCAGAACGGTCGAAGGAGAAATGTTGTTGAGTGTCATCCGCATTGCAATGATAGGAGAGACCATGTGAGGATATGACGGCGCCGACTGACTTGGTGTATAGAGTGAAAAGGAGAGGGCCTAGAACCGAGCCCTGGGGGACACCAGTAGTGAGATTACGTGGTGCAGACACAGATCCTCTCCATGTCTCCTGGTAGGAGCGGCCTGCCAAGTTGGGTGCGATCCAAGAGTGTGCAGAGCCTGAGACGCCCAGCCCTGAGAGGGTGGAGAGAAGGATCTGATGGTTCACGGTGTCATATATCTATTATACGTGGGAATACTTATATGTGGGAATACTTTAGAGCAGATTTCCAAAATTAATATCACTTGGAGCTGATTTGCTGGTGTTTTTACAGTCTTTTATGCCCAGCAATTGAGAGGAGGCAAATAAAATCACCCACGGGCCAAATTCGGCCTCTGACTGCCGGTTAGGGAACCCTCCCCTAGGCCTATTGTATTGTCTATTTTTGTTGAATTCTAGGTTTCATCGAAACAATAGCTGTTGATAACTTGGCAAATGCATATACTTTAGGGTTAAATAAGTGGAGATCTCTCAAAAGCACATTGGTAATAGTCATTGACAAATATCAAAGCTAAGCAGGGTTGGGCTTGTTTAAAAATGTATGGGAGATAAAAGGTTAGCTGTAGATATATCAATTCTCCAGTAGGAGGTGCTGCCCTGCCTATTGTTTTTGTTTTTTCTGATATTGGATATAATGCTGAGGTTATTTTAAAGGTACAAAATCAACATATTTTATACAAGGTTTGTCTATGTTGAAATTTGGTTACCATTATGACATAATCCAGTGGTTGAAATTTCACCTTCAAAACAACACATTGATGGCTTTTTTCCAAATCCAATGTATTTTCCACATCACAATACGTTGACAAATTACTTTGAAAGAACGTTGATTCAACCAGTTTGTGCCCATTGGGGTGGAGAGTCAACCTGGAGTGTGTTACTGGTTTGTAGATCCTGTTTTACATGTCTTACATTTTCTGGCCATGGAAACCTCCTTCCTCCCCAGAGGAAGATCAGCAGAGCCAAAAGACCTGATTCTAACCACCTTCTTCCTCTCCTGTTGGCCAGAGAGCGCTGTATTTCACCCTTTCCTCCCCTCTGTGACCGCAACATTCTGCAAACCCTGGTAAAACAAGACATTATATATTAGTTTGGATATCAACAAATCACTCCCATCTGTGTGAGTGTAAATACTTGCACCCGTTGGCTTTTCATTAAGCAAGTCAACTGGTCATTTTGGAGGCTATCTTATGTGCATATGATTGATTCCAGATAGGAAAATACTGATTTAGAGGTAGGGAACAACTGTATCGCAGTAATAAACTAAACACAGACACAGCTGTCTTCTCAAATATAGACCAGTATTTCTGTGCTTTATCACCTGTGATCCGATGGCATGTATACGAGTGACTGATTCAAGAAACATACATTTCTGTTTGACTGACTAAGTTAGTTTGCAGTCTCTTTGGATGCAAGTTTACTCACCCATATGACAACAGTAAAACCTGCTTTCTCATGCCCCTCTCCTCTCTGTCACTTCCAGACTCCTCATCAAGTCTCTCCAGCCTCAGATACCTTTGGCACAGCACAAGCTCGCATCAGATGGAGGGTGGGGAGATGTGTCCCCCTCCCTCCCGTGCTGGAACAGAACGTTTGTCTCTGCGCTGCCCTTATCTCCCCATCCCTCCGCTGTCTCATATGGCATAAATCACAGGAGCATGGCAATATTTACGATGCACGGACGTTTATTAATCTCTCCCAGCTGCCTGTGTTTCACTGACACAACACCTTCGGGGCACTGGATCTGTACCATGTGCTCCGGAAAAGGCCTTTCTCTTCTCTCCATCCAGCAAGCCACAAATAAACCTGATTAAGGGGGAATTTTGTGCTCTTTATGGTGAATTTTCACAAACCCACATTTGAAGATCCAAACTGGCTTATGGTATTTATAGTCTACATTACTTGTGTTTTTATTGCAAAACATGAGGAGATGCCTGTATGTGATGGTGAAAAAAGTGCAAATGTCAGTAAATGATATCACCTGTGTTTACTCTACAAATAGGAAATGAGAGTTTGCCCTTATTAAAAGCTATAAAATATTCCAGTATAATAACGTTATTGCTCTAATTTGGGCTCCATGGTTTCAATGGGTCTCATACTATCAACTCCAGGAGGGAAGCATAGTTCAATATATGTACAGTACCAGTCAAACGTTTGGACACAGCCACTCAAGGGTTTTTCTTTATTTGTACTATTTTTTTACATTGGAGAATAATAGTGAAGACATCAAAACTAGGAAATAACACATATGGAATCACGTAGTAAGGAAAAAAGTGTTAAACAAATCAAAAGATAATTTACACTTTAGATTCTTCAAAGTAGCCACCCTTTGCCTTCATGACAGCATTGCAGACTTTGCCTCTCACATATATCCAGGCCTACCAACAGGTACCTAGAATATTATAGATTTATTTCCCTGCAAATCCAATTGAATGCTTGAATTCACTCCTCCTCTGACACCTCTCACACTACCATTCCAACTGTGTTCTTTCCTCCCATGGCATGACTCACAAGACTTTCTGTTTCTTCCTATGCTTTGTCTTTTTTCCTCCGTCCTTCTCCTTCCTTTCCTTTCCCCTCCCTTCCTTGCCCAGAAATGACAGTGTCAGATTTTGAAACATCTCTCTCCTAGTTGGCACTTCCCTACATTTCCCTCCATCTATCTGTTTCTCTTTTGTGAGGACCACACAGAGGGATGACATGCTAGAGGCACGTCCAGACTGGGTGGCCCAGCTGCACACAAAATGTGGGTGACAGGTTCAGCCTTCAACCGGCTATGGAAGTAATGCGTGTAGACAGTGTAAAACCAGTCTCTAAGAGACCTAAAGAGGAAAACAACGCTGGCAGATCTGATTAAATGGACATTTAAAAAACCTGAGTATTTTGCCACTCTTTTCAGCTGGAGCCACATGCACTAACTCCCATGCACCGGACTCACTAATGGGTTCACACATTAGGCAAGACGTAAAAAGATAAATAATCAGTCTTCCTTTTCTACCCAGTGTGTTATGTAAGGTTATCATGCAATAATTAAATAGAATATATAATATACGACCAAGGGATTGTATATGTAAACTCAGCAAAAAAAGAATCGTCCTCTCACTGTCAACTGGGTTTATTTTCAGCAAACTTAACATACAGTGGGGCAAAAAAGGATTTAGTCAGCCACCAATTGTGCAAGTTCTCCCACTTGAAAAGATGAGAGAGGCCTGTAATTTTCATCATAGGTACACTTCAACTATGACAGACAAAATAAGAAAAAATAATCCAGAAAATCACATTGTAGGATCTTTTATTAATTTATTTGCAAATTATGGTGGAAAATAAGTATTTGGTCAACAACAAAAGTTTATCTCAACACTGTTATATATCCCCATTGTTGGCAATGGCAGAGGTCAAATGTTTTCTGTAAGTTTTCACAGGGTTTTCACACACTGTTGCTGGTATTTTGGCCTATTCCTCCATGCAGATCTCCTCTAGAGCAGTGATGTTTTGGGGCTGTTGCTGGGCAACACGGACTTTCAACTCCCTCCAAAGATTTTCTATGGGGTTGAGATCTGGAGAATGACTAGGCCACTCCAGGACCTTGAAATGCTTCTTACGAAGCCACTCCTTCGTTGCCCGGGCGGTGTGTTTGGGATCATTGTCATGCTGAAAGACCCAGCCATGCTTCATCTTCAATGCCCTTGCTGATGGAAGGAGGTTTTCACTCAAAATCTTACAATACATGGCCCCATTCATTCTTTCCTTTACACGGATCAGTCGTCCTGGTCCCTTTGCAAAAAAACAGCCCCTAAGCATGATGTTTCCACCCCCATGCTTCACAGTCGGTATGGTGTTCTTTGGATGCAACTCAGCATTCTTTGTCCTCCAAACACGTCATTCACTAGGTCCCCCCGTGTGGTTCTGGGATTTTTGCTCACGGATCTTATGATCATTTTGACCCCACGGGGTGAGATCTTGCGTGGAGCCCCAGATCGAGGGAGATTATCAGTGGTCTTGTATGTCTTCCATTTCCTAATAATTGCTCCCACAGTTAATTTTTACAAACCAAGCTGCTTACCTATTGCAGATTCAGTCTTCCCAGCCTGGTGCAGGTCCACAATTTTGTTTCTGGTGTCCTTTGACAGCTCTTTGGTCTTGGCCATAGTGGAGTTTGGAGTGTGACTGTTTGAGGTTGTGGACAGGTGTCTTTTATACTGATAACAAGTTCAAACAGGTGCCATTAATACAGGTAACGAGTGGAGGACAGAGGAGCCTCTTAAAGAAGAAGTTACAGGTCTGTGAGAGCCAGAAATCTTGCTTGTTTGTAGGTGACCAAATACTTATTTTCCACCATAATTTGCAAATAAATTCATTGAAAATCCTACAATGTGATTTTCTGGATTTTTTTTCTCATTTTGTCTGTCATAGTTGAAGTGTACCTATGATGAAAATTACAGGCCTCTCTCATCTTTTTAAATGGGAGAACTTGCACAATTGGTGGCTGACTAAATACTTTTTTGCCCCACTGTATTTGTATGAACATAACAAGATTCAACAATAACATAAACTGAACAGGTTCCACAGTCATGTGACTAACATAAATGGAATAACGTGTCCCTGAACAAAGAGGGGCGGGTAAAAGTCAAAAGTAACAGTCAGTATCTGGTGTTGCCACCAGCTGCATTAAGTACTGCAGTGCATCTCCTCCTCATGGACTGCACCAGATTTGCCAGTTCTTGTTGTTACCCCACTCTTCTACCAAGGCACCTGCAAGTTCCTGGACATTTATGGGGGGAATGTCCTTAGCCCTCACCCTCCGATCCAACAGGTCCCAGACGTGCTCAATGGGATTGAGATCCGGGCTCTTCGCTGGCCATGGCAGAACACTGACATTCCTGTCTTGCAGGAAATCACACACAGAACGAGCAGTATGGCTGGTGGCATTGTCATGCTGGAGGGTTATGTCAGGATGAGTCCTCAGGAAGGGTACCACATGAGGGAGGAGGATGTCTTCCCTAAAACGCACAGCATTGAGATTGCCTGCTATGACAACAAGCTCAGTCCGATGATGCTGTGACACACCGCCCCAGACTATGACGGACCCTCCACCCCCAAATCGATCCAGAGTACAGGCCTCGGTGTAACTCTCATTCCTTTGATGATACATTTGAATCTGACCATCACCCCTGGTGAGACAAAACCGCGACTCGTCAGTGAAGAGCACTTTTTGACAGTCCTGTCTGGTCCAGCGATGGTGGGTTTGTCCCCATAGGCGACTTTGTTGCCGGTGATGTTTGGTGAGGACATGCCTTACAACAGGCCTACAGGCCCTAAGTCCAGCTTCTCTCAGCCTATTGCAGACAGTCTGAGCACTGATGGAGGGATTGTGAATTCCTGGTGTAACTCGGGCAGTTGTTGTTGCCATCCTGTACCTGTCCCGCAGGTGTGATGTTCAGATGTACCGATCCTCTGCAGGTGTTGTTACACGTGGTCTGCCACTGCGAGGACGATCAGCTGTCCATCCTCTCTCCCTGTCTTAGGCGTCTCACAGTACAGACATAGCAATTTATTGCTCTGGCCACATCTGCAGTCCTCACGCGTCCTTGCAGCATCCCTAAGGCACGTTCACACAGATGAGCAGGGACCCTGGACGTCTTTCTTTTGGTGTTTTTCAGTAGAGTCAGTAGAAAGGCCTCTTTAGTGTCCTAAGTTTTCATAACTGTAAACTTAATTGCCTACCGTCTGTAAGCTGTAGTATCTTAACGACCATTCCACAGGTGCATATTCATTAATTGGTTATGGTTCATTGACCAAGAATGGAAAGCAGTGTTTAAAACCTTTACAATGAAGATCTGTGAAGTTATTTGGATTTTCACAAATTATCTTTGAAAGACAGGGTCCTGAAAAAGGGACGTTTCTTTTTTTGCTGAGTTTAGTTACGTTGGATGGCCAACCTGTTAGGTTTACTACAGATGTTGCAGGAATCATGAAACTAATGATGAAAAAACAATTTAGTAAACAAATAAATAATTAAGGAAGTTCTTTCAAAACTAAAACTTTCTTTGACTACAAAACAAAATAAAATAAAAAATGGAACATTATGTTCAGTTGTAGTTTTTTCTCTTCTTAACTTTTTTTTCCAATGGGGTTTTCAAGCTTCTGAATCTGGCAGGTAAATGCTGCCAGGAGATGGCAATGTTTCAAATAGGCCTAGCTAGTGCAACACTATCACTATCTATCTCTCTAGACAGATGGGTTGCCTCCCACAATGTACCAATGTTTCAGCATACACATCTCTACAAGTACAGTACCTGCGTCGGGAAAGAGAGGATGAGTCAGAACAGGGAAGACCGTCACCGCCTTATCCAGTGACAGCCCCGTCTTATCCGCTTGTTGCCCTAGCGTAAACATCCCCGCTGGACACAAAGTAGTAGCTAGCTAGATAGCAAGATGGAAAATGTGGAGGTTATTTTTAATGAGTGTATTGCAAGTGGCTAGTTTAATGTGGTTTTAGTGAAGGTAGATAATGCAAAGGTTTTGCTAGCACGTTCTGACGTTCTGAGATGTCAGGCTACGGAAAGAGTTCGATTTTTCAGGCTTGGCCCGCCTACCCAAACGTATGACTTGTTGGCAGAGTTGTCTGTCTGAAGAGGACCCTCCCCAGAACAAAGTTTTTATAAATGTCCAAGAGAATCTGACATGGTTCACCTCAACACCATCATCCCAGACCCACTGGACCCACTCCAATTCGCATAGTGCCCCAACATATCCACAGATGACGTAATCTCTATTGCACTCCACACTGCAGTCAACCACCTGGACAAGAGAAATACATGTGTCAGAATGCTGTTCATTGTCTACAGTTCAGCATTCTGACACATGTATTTCTCTTGTCCAGGTGGTTGACTGCAGTGTGGAGTGCAATAGAGATTACGTCATCTGTCGTCCCAGGGTCCTGAGCTTGGTGATGAGCTTGGAGGGGACAAGCTCAGGACCCTGGGACTGAACCCCTCCCTCTGCAACTGGATCCTGGACTTCCTGATGGACCGCCCCCAGGCGGTGAGGGTAAGCAACAAAACATCCGCCATGCTGACCATCACATGGGCCCCTCAGGGGTGTTTGCTTAGTCCCCTCCTGTACTCTATGTTCACCCACAACTGCATGACTCCAATACCATCATCAAGTTTGCTGATGACACGATGGTGGTAGGACTGATCACCGACAATGATGAGGAAACCTATAGCGAGGAGGTCAGAAACTTGTCAGTGTGGTGCCAGGACAACTACCTCTACCTCTGCTAACCTACAAAGCATTACATGGGCTTGCTCCTACCTATCTTTCCAATTTGGTCCTGCCGTACATACCTACATGTACGCTACGGTCACAAGACGCAGGCCTCCGAATTGTCCCTAGAATTTCTAAGCCAACAGCAAAGGCTTTCTCCTATAGAGCTCAATTTTTATGGAATGGTCTGCCTACCCATGTGAGAGATCCAGACTCGGTCTCAACCTTTAAGTCTTTACTGGAGACTCATCTCTTCAGTAGGTCCTATGATTGAGTGTAGTCTGGCCCACGAATGTGAAGGTGAACGGAAAGGCACTGGAGCAACGAACCGCCCTTGCTGTCTCTGCCTGGCCGGTTCCGCTCTCTCCACTGGGATTCTCTGCCTCTAACCCTATTACAGGGGCTGAGTCACAAGCTTACTGGTGCTCTTCCATGCCGTCCCTAGGAGGGGTGCGTCACTTGAGTGGGTTGAGTCACTGACGTAGTCTTCCTGTCTGGGTTTGCCCCCCTTGTGTTGTGCCGTGGTGGAGATCTTTGTGGGCTATACTTGGCCTTGTCTCAGGATGGTAAGTTGGTGGTTGAAGACGTCCCTCTAGTGGTGTGGGGACTGTGCTTTGGCAAAGTGGGTGGAGTTATATCCTGCCTGTTTGACCCTGTCTGGGGGTATCATCGGATGGGGCCACAGTATCTCCTGACCCCTCCTGTCTAAGCCTCCAGTATTTATGCTGCAGTAGTTTATGTGTCGGGGGGCTAGGGTCAGTCTGTTATATCTGGAGTATTTCTCCTGTCTTATCCGGTGTCCTGTGTGAATTTAAGTACGCTCTCTCTAATTCTCTCTTTCTCTCTTTGTTTCTTTCTTTCTCTCTTGGAGGACCTGAGCCCAAGGACTTATGCCTCAGGACTGCATGGCATGATGACTCCTTGCTTTCCCCAGTCCACCTGGCCGTGCTGCTGCTGCAGTTTCAACTGTTCTGCCTGCGGCTATGGAACCATGACCTGTTCACCGGATGTGCTACCTGTACCAGACCTGCTGTTTCCAACTCTCTAGAGACAGCAGGAGCGGTAGAGATACTCTCAATGCTATGAAAAAGCCAACTGACATTTACTCCTGAGGTGCTGACCTGTTGCACACTCAACAACTATTGTGATACTGTGATTATTTTTATTTGACCATGCTGGTCATTTATGAACATTTGAATATCTTGACCATGTTCTGTTATAATCTCTACCTGGCAGAGCCAGAAGAGGACTGGCCACCGCTCATAGCCTGGTTCCTCTCTAGGTTTCTTCCAAGGTTTTGACCATTCTAAGGTTTTTTTCCTAGCCACCGTGCTTCTACACCTGCATTGCTTGCTGTTTGGAGTTAAGGCTGGGTTTCTGTACAGAACTTTGAGATATCAACTGATGTAAGAAGGGCTATATACATTTGATTTGATTTGACGTTAGAATCACCTTTGGCAGCGATTACAGCCGTATTTCTGTGTAACGGCATTCTTCTCTTCTGAGGAGGAGTAGCGAGAAGGATCGGAGGAACAATGCACAGCGTGGTAAGTGTCCATAAGGTTTATTTTAAGACATAAACGGAACACTATGAAATACAAAACAATAAACGTGAACATGAACAAAAACCGAAACAGTACAGTGTGGCAACAAACACTCACACGGAAACAAACACCCACAACTCAAAAGTGAAACCCGGGCTACCTAGGTATGATTCTCAATCAGGGACAACGATTGACAGCTGCCTCTGATTGAGAACCATACTAGGCCGAACTCAAAACCCCAACATAGAAAAACACCCATAGACTGCCCACCCAACTCACGCCCTGACCATACTAAAACAAAGACAAAACAAAGGAACTAAGGTCAGAACGTGACATTCTGGGTAAGTCTCTAAGAGCTTTGCACACCTGGATTGTATAATATTTGCACATTATTCTCAAAATAATAATTCAAGCTTTTCAAGATTTTCAAGTCTTGCCATAGATTTTCAAGACAATTTAATTCAAAACTGTAACTAGGCCATTCAGGATCATTCAATGTTGTCTTGGTTAGCAACTCCACTGTATATTTGGTCTTGTGTTTTAGGTTATTGTCCTCCTGAAAGGTGAATTTGTGTCTGTTGGAATGCAAATTGGATTGAATACTTATTGACTAGATACATTTCAGCTTTTCATTTTGAATTCATTTGTAAAAAAAATTAAAACATAATTTGACTTTGACATTATGGGGTATTGTGTGTAGGGCAGTTACACAAACTCTCAATTTAACCCATTTTAAATTCAGGCTGTAACACAACAAAATGTGGAAAAGGTCAAGGGTTGTGAATACTTTCTGAAGGCACTGTATCTATCCTGTTGCCTAGTCACTTTACCACCTCCAATATGTATATATCTACCTCTGTTACCTCTTACCCCTGCACATTGACTGCACATCGGGACTGGTACTCCCTGTTTATAGCCATGTTATTTTTTACTTGTTATTTTTATTCGTTATCCGCAGTGTATTTATTCTTCGTGTCACTATTTCAATTTGTATTTTCTATTTTGTATCTTTATCTTTAACTTTACATTGTTGGAAAAGTACCTATTAGAAATTATTTCACTGTTAGTTTACACCTGTTGTTTACAAAGCATGTGACAAATAACATTTTATTTTATTTATTTGTTGCTCTAGGTCTGGGATTTCCGAGACTACCAGCTATCACTAGCTAACAGGAGACTAATTTAAATCACTAGCTAAGAGGAGACTGCTAGCTATCACTAGCTAACTGGAGACTGCTAGCGATCACTAGCTAACTGGAGACTGCTAGCTATCACTAGTTAACAGGAGACTACTAGCTATCACTAGCTAACAGGAGACTACTAGCTAACACTAGCTAACTGGAGACTGCTAGCTATCACTAGCTAACAGGAGACTACTAGCTATCACTAGCTAACTGGAGACTGCTAGCTATCACTAGCTAACTGGAGACTGCTAGCTATCACTAGCTAACAGGAGACTACTAGCTATCACTAGCTAACAGGAGACTACTAGCTAACACTAGCTAACTGGGAATAAATAGATCCTACAACACATACATGGCTCCTAGCCTCCCATGCATAGGCTACTTTATGTCCCTAACACTAAAACTGAAACTGAATAATATAAAATATAATAATAATATAATATATAATATAAATGTTTTATCAAATGAAAACTGAAAACAAACTAGTAAATCAAGTCAGAAAATTAACTGAAACTACACTTGAATTTCCCCCAAAGAATCTAAAAACTAATAGAAATAAAAAACTAACATAAAGATACAAAACTATAATAACCTTGATAATTACATTATAGATAAGAAGTGACCACAGTGCATCATGGAAATATGTTCATCCCACCAGCCCTGTTCTCCTCCTCCATTGTTAGGAAGGGGAGGCTGTCATACTCTGGACATAACTTGTAAAAACACATAATGTGTTTTCAAAGCAGTGAAAATGTTGCATGATTTGCATCAAAGCAAAGTTGTGAAGGCAAACAATCCCCAATAAAGACTTAGAGCTCAGCTGTCTCCAAGATACAATGATCAAAAAGTATCATATTTTTATTGTTTATATTTCCAGTCCAAAATATTTAGTTGGATGTCTGTTGCCTGTAGTTACGGACTGTATTGAGGCTCACTGTCAGGTCTTTGGAACTCTCAGCACAGTGAGGCCTCTCCACTGAAGTTCAAGGAGGACCGTGAGAGTCACAACAGCCAAGGTGTTCTTACAGGACAGGGGGCAATTAGCTGCCCCCCCCCCCCTGATAATCACCTTGTAGCATTTAGCACACACTTAACAACACAAATGGCCCACGATGTAGTAGGTGTGTGTGTGTGTGTGTGTGTGTGTGTGTGTGTGTGTGTGTGTGTGTGTGTGTGTGTGTGTGTGTGTGTGTGTGTGTGTGTGTGTGTGTGTGTGTGTGTGTGTGTGTGTGTGTGTGTGTGTGTGTGTGTGCGTGTGTGTGTGTGCGTGCGCTGGATGTGCACTTGTGCATGTGACACAGAGAGAGGGTTGATTGTCCAGTAGTAGAGAAATATGCTGGGCTTCGTCAAAGGAGAGTGCCTGCAAAGGGAAGAGATCAGAGTTGTCATCACTAACGAAGACTCTCCATCCCAGTGGTTGGAGGGCTGGGACATTCTAGCACTCGCTGAAGAATGGCCACAGCCAGCGACTGTTTATTTTTTTTCTCTATCTTGTCTTGGCCACCTTTCCAAATGAGGATCTGCAGATGTAAACGTAGCTTTTGCCCTCCTCCTCTCATCGGTTGTCAGAGATGGGAAATCAGAGGTAATGTTATTTTGGGGGGGATGAGAGAATGAAAAACACTGTCAAATCCAATTTCCTCTGGTTTTTATAGCTTCACAGCTGTATTTTCTGGGGGGGAAATGGTTGAAGGACAGCACTGTAAATCATAAGTCCAGAATATATAAACAGCTTTGATGTAAAATTCCATTAAGTTGCCAGAATATTGCCATAACATTCAAATCCAATCTACTCAATCTAACCCCCTTGCTACAGTATATCTGTCCAACAATGCATCTCCTTTTTGTTTCATAACTATTTTAATGTTAAGAGTAAGACTTGGAAGTAAAAGATATACAGTAATTATGAAACTATGTAAGTCAGTCAGGCATGCAGATAGATACGAAGGAGGGATAAATGAAGCGATAAATGGAGGGATGGTTGAGTGAGTGGATGAGTAAATAGATCTCTTATTCCAAAAGCTATTTGGGAAGAAACAATGAACTGGGAATTGATACAAAAACGTATGTCTATATATTTAAGATGTGTTTGTGTGTGTGAATGCCCAGTGTGCATCAAAACAGAACAATACTAATTAAATATAGAACGGGTTGGGATTTAAGTTACACACAAGTGCATCTGCTGTCACTACAGGGGGAAGAGGCACAATTTGTGGTTTTCAGGCAGCTGTGTGTGTGTTCCCCAGGCACCAGTGGGAGGTCAGGTGGTCAGCTGTGCTCTCCAGTCAAGTGTCACGCCAGCCCAACATCCTTGCTGACGCCATTGTGAGTCACAGAGGCTGTGCGGCTGCAGGGACAAAGAGAAGCCCTTGATCTATTAATGTGAATTGTGTTCTCCCCACATTGTGCTGTGCTGCATGGTAAAGAAAATGAGTTGATCCTCTCGTGCAGACTGTCACTAAGCTTTACAGCACTAGTAGCTCCTATATCAATATCTAAATAACATGTCTGTCCTCGAGTCTCAATGGTATAGACCAAGCCATGGAGATTCAGCTAGGGTTAGGGTTAGGTTTGAGCCGGGGTTTGGACATGAAGCTAGGGTTAGGGTTGAGCTGGGGTTTGGACATGAAGCTAGGTTTAGGGTTACTGTAAGTTAACAGTAAGATTCCAACTGGGCAGAGACTTCATTTCAACGTCTAGTTTTGATTTACATTTGGTTGAGTTGTCATCTAACATGAATTCAATGTGAAAGAAAAATAAATGTCACCATGTCATGGGATTTAGGTAAAAAAAAAATCCTTAACGTTGATGACTTTTTGCAAATCCAATCTGTCTTCCAAGTTGATTCAATGTCATCACATTTATTTAATTTATTTTTTTTATGACGTGGAAACAACATTGATTCAACCATTTTTTGTCCAGTGGGTTGGCTCCGGCCCAATTGAACCACTATGTAGAATGCTCAGCTTTTAATACAGCCTCTATAAATGTCTATAGCCATTTTAATTGTAAGTTTAATGACACTGATACAGTTTAATATAGACTGTATAAGAATGTGACGCAACACCCACTAGAGCCCAGCACCCTGACAGGTGGGGTACTGCTAGTGCACCCTTGAGCATTGTACTTAAGCTCAATTATCACAACTTAATTCAATTGGTCCAATAAAACTATCCAGCTGCATAAACATGTTACAGAACGGGTGAGATCTAAAACAGAGAGCATCTTTAACTCTCCCTGGATCAGGCCGTCTGCTGTGCCAATCAATAATTTCACACTGTAATGTAATGATTTAGGAGCTCCCTATTTGTCACTTAGTCCAGTGGCACCACACTGAGCCAAAGTGTCGCTTTCTTATGAGTCTATCGACGTGAACGACCACTCTCCCAAATGGCTAGCTGGCCAGCAATTTGCCAATGGAGGGGACAGGGTGGCCCCATTTGGATGGCTGTCTGTCTTTGGGGGGTTTCTGCTTGTCACTTTCCCTGTGTCTGGCTCTGTGTTCAAAGCCAGGGATTTTAAACCTGTGTGTGACTGTGACAGCAGGAAGGTGGTGCTATGCTGTGAGAGGGGATGGATGCATGGGGCCAGGCGGCCGGCCAGCTGTGCTCTCTTGTGGTAGCTCCAGGGATAACCTTCCCTGCCTGGAAGGTGTCACTTCATTGTAAATCCCTCTGCTGTAAGTCACCTAAGTATTTTTAAAACAATGAACAATGTTTTCTACAACTTCTGAAACCACACGTTCTTATGACTCAAAGTGAACACCCTGATTAAGGAAATGCCATGTTACATTGAGACGTTTTCTTTATTTCCCTGCTTATGTTCTGTTCATGTTTCTCAGAGGCTGTGCATGCAAACGTTTAACTCATGAGATGAGGTCACGAGATTAAATTTCCACAAGTTTTGGGGTTGAGGGGGACATTCTCATTGACTCCCCCAGTCCTGTGAGATGCATAATTGCTGGCTAAATACCCATCTCTCAGGGGTGGCCAGCTTGCATTAATGCAGAGGTCTGCTCTGTGTCCAGCGCATTTGCAACATGTCTGACACGTTCAGTGGTTTCCTCTGTCTCACAGGACAGCTCCACTGGCTTCCTCATCAAGGCTGATTGCTGGAGACACTCCTTTCCCAGCAGTCATGTCACCTGACGTGAAGCAGACCTGTCTCCTGTAGACCCGGCAGGTAGCCTAGTGGTTAGAGCGTTCCCTGAGCTGACAAGGTAAAAATCGGTCGTTCTGCCCCTGAACAAGGCCGTTAACCCACTGTTCCTCAGTAGGCCGTCATTATAAATAAGAATTTGTTCTTAACTGACTTGTTAAATAAAGGAAAAATACAATAAATAAAAGACCCTATGAAACAGGAAGACTGACTGGCTGAACTTCTCTCCCCTGGTGAAGCTGGAACCGCATGACTGAGGAAGGAGAGAATGTCTCTGTGGAGAGTGGATATGCCCAGGAGTCAAAATAAAACTACCTTGTTTAATGCTAAAATCACACTGGGCACACCCGAGTCATTTCAACATGGAAATGACGGTAATATTTGCTTGAGACGTTGATCAATGAGATTTCATCCTTATTTACCCATTCAAAAAGACAGGCTGAAGTTTGTTGAATTCCGTATGTGTTATTACTATGCTTTCAACCATCTGAAAGGCTCAACCAAATTCCAATATAAAAATAATGTCATATTCCTGGTTTAGTTGTCATCTAAATGTCTTATTTTTATTAATGTATTTTATTTAACCTTTATTTAACCAAGTAGGCCAGTTGAGAACAAGTTCTCATATACAACTGCGACCTGGCCTAGATAAAGCAAAGCAGTGCGACACAAACAAGTTACACATAGGATAAACAAACATACAGTCAATAACACAGTAAAAAAGTCTATATACAGTGTGTGCAAATGTAGTAAGATTAGGGAGGTAAGGCAATAAATAGGCCATAGTGACAAAATAATTACAATTTAGCAATTAAACACTGGAGTGATAGATGTGTAGAAGATGAATGTGCAAGTGGAGATACTGGGGTGCAAAGGAGCTAAAAAATAAATAACAATATGGGGATGAGGTTGTTGGGTGGGCTATTTACAGATGGGCTATGTACAGGTGCAATGATCTGTAAGCTGCTTTGACAGCTGATGCTTAAAGTTAGTGAGGGAGATATGAGTCTCCAGCTTCAGTGATTTTGCAATTCGTTCCAGTCATTGGCAGCAGAGAACTGGAAGGAAAGGCGGCCAAAGGAGGAGTTGGCTTTGGGGGTGACCAGTGAGATATACCTTCTGGAGCGCATGCTACGTGTGGGTGCTGCTATGGTGACCAGTGAGCTGAGATAAGGCAGGGCTTTACCTATCAAAGACTTATAAATGACCTGGAGCCAGTGGGTTTGGCGACGAATATGAGGCAAGGGACAGCCAACGAGAGCATACAGGTCGCAGTGGTGGGTAGTATATGGGGCTTTGGTGACAAAATGATAGACTGGTGATAGACTGCATCCAATTTGCTGAGTAGAGTGGTGGAGGCTATTTTGTAAATTACATCGCCAAAGTCATGGATCGGTAGGATAGTCAGTTTTACGAGGGTATGTTTGGCAGCATGAGTGAAGGATGCTTTGTTGCAAAATAGGAAGCCAATTCTAGATTTAATTTTGGATTGGAGATGCTTGATGTGAGTCTGGAAGGAGAGTTTACAGTCTAACCAGACACCTAGGTATTTGTAGTTGTCCACATATTCTAAGTCAGAACTGTCCAGAGTAGTGATGCTAGACGGGTGGGCAGGTACGGGCATGTTGGATTCACGTCAATAATCAAAGGTAAAGAATAGGACTCAAATTAAACTTTGTTTAAACTGCATTTAAAATTTCCTGTTCTTTAACTTTTAAGATGTATCGATTATACATTTGTAGTCAAACTGGAGTTAAAGCCAGACTAAATCAGTGGCACTGATGAAACTATCCAAGTAGAAAATACATCTCCTTCAAATGTAATCTAATCAAACTTTAAATGCACTTTAAATTCATTTTGATTAGATTTTATTGTATTCTTTAACTTTGATTTATTTCTGGTTGAGATGGAGACATTACTTTTTAAACATTTGAAATCAACCAAAGCTTGAAACCATAGGCCTATATGTACGTACAGGAGCGTACACATACACACCAACACACGCATGCACGCACTTACGCAAATACACACAAACACACACACAAATATGGCAAAATATACACACTGAGGCAATTGCACCAGCCATGATGCCATACCGTATCTGTTAGGCCTTGGCTAGATGAGCTAATCTTCAGCTCCTGAAGACCTGTGAGGTATCGCTTCATGGACGTGCTGATTTTCTAGGCAATACTAAATCGCATTCTCAAAAAAACTCTAAATGAATTATTTGTCTTGCCTGAGAGAAGACTTTAGCCCTGAGAGCAGCCCTTTGGCTCTCCACGTTTACACAACAACAGGAGTTGGTCTGCCACAATTCATATAGAAGTCATTTCATCAGAAAGAGACAAAAAAATATTTATTTATGACCCCAACAGCGAGACAGGAATAGGTTCAAGCCCTTTTCCATCTGTGTGCAATCCTAGTAATGCTATCATCACCTGTTTCCATGCATCTTGCTCACATCTGGCTTGCATTAAAAAAAATCACACAAGGTGCATTTTTTTCTGCCCCTTTTTGTGTGCACTTTAGCAGTTGACTCATATTTCTAAAATAGGCTACAACAACAAATTAAGATCTGAGGCTTGGAGAAAAAAGCACTGATTTCAAACAGCAATTTGCTTTACATTTCAGAACCAGACTCTCCAGGGGGTTCGATATACTAGACACAGGAGTTTAAGAGCTCACTAAGGTTTATTGCTGTGTGGACTGGAGCCTGGATGCTAAGATAATAGGGATTTTAATTTATCAAGCTGGCACAGAACGGATAGAATTTTGTCATAGTTAAATCCATTTGGCTTGTAAATTAACCAGAATTCCCTCTTATGTTTGAATAATTTGAAGGTAGTGCTTCCTCATAAATGATGGTAATATAGTAATTAATACCAATACAGGGTCTACATCACAGTAGGTAGACTGTCACTACTACTACAGTGCTTAAAATGAATTGTATATAACTTTTTACTCTTCCCCAGGTCAAATTGAAAGGTTGCAATGTATCAATAGATGTCCAGCCCTAAACACTTCCCCTTGAGTACATTAGGAACTACCTGCACTTTATCATAGGTACAGTACATGTTGTGTAAATATGATGTAAATATGTAAGTGTCATGTGAGTATATGAAAGAGATATTGGAGCTGCCTCTGTCATAATAATAACAGGGATGTAGCCTATATATGTAGTCTGCCAATGTACAGTACTCCTACCCAATGAAATGCTTTTCCCTCGTCCATAACAGACTGGAATCTGTGTATCCGCTCTTCCTCTCCCATGGACACCAGCTGTGCAGCTGGTGCTTGCTGGGAACTGCAGTCAGCCTGCAGTTGTGAAGGATTTTTAACACAATTCTCCCATGTACATTTAAGGAAGCAGTAATGTCATGCTATTGGGGTCATATTATTATTGTGTGGATCCCGGAGTGTGATGTCAGAGGAAACTAGCTAACTCCCAAACCAAGAGAGCAAAGGTTACAGTCGAACTGGCAGAGACCCTGATTGACTTAAATACTTTCCTTTCTCTCTTCCCCCTTTCTTTCCTTAAAAAAGTAAGATGTCCCGGTTTGCTTCCTTTGGCATATCTGATTATGAGCTGTAATTTATTATCATTGAGTAATTGTCGTCACAAGGGGGTTTGAGATAACAGCTTTTCAAAAAGGAACATCCTGTGAAAATGTCCAACACAACTGGAACATTGTAAAGGGATGAAATGGAGACAAATGACTGAATGGATTAAATGAATTTAATTTATACATGAACGTTGACCTTTCATCATCTCTAATGAAAAATCAACACTTTTCTAGTCTATCAAGGGGAAGATCATTTCAGTGTTCCAGATATATTCCAATATGATTTCCTGAAATGAAAAACCAAAGCTGAGATAGTACATTTGCCTATATCCTCATTGTCTACGGTGCATGTTTCCTTGTACTTGTAGGAGCAGTGATTTAATCCTGCTGTATGAGAACACTTTGATCTTACACTATGTACAAAACACTACAGCAGAAACACGATCCATGGAATTGCATAGAATGTGGTCATATTTCAATCTTACCAAACTTGATCTCCACTGCTGTCCAGTGGCATGTAAATAGAATCCACAGATGAGGAATCAAAACCTCCGTTCCAGGTGCTCAATGCTGCCATGATTTACGGTTGCTTTGCTACCTGTCGTGGTCACTTAGATTAGAAAAGCAGCTGCGGTAGGGAAGCAGCTTACCAGTGGTGGTATTAGGCAAACCGTTTATGTTGGAGGGAGTTGGAGAACACAGACGGGTCTTGTGGTTTCTGCCAGCACAAGTTCCATCTATTATCTTTGGATTAACTAGGCTACCCTGTGAGCATTTAGCCAAGAGGGAGACTTGATATTTAACAAGGTGTATGTAGACCTAGTTTACAGTCTATCTCTCATCATTCTTCCTCTCTACTCAGGAACTCATTTGACCTAGGACACCAGGTGAGTACCTGCCAGGTAGAAACAGAATTAGTGTTTCGGACCTCCAGAACTGTAATTGGATTGCCCTGCCCTATTTATTTGAGTGATGAAGCCAGCATTGGCACACCTGTGTGATGAACCAGGGTCAGACCCTCACCCATAACCAGCTAGATGATTAGTCTACATCCCTACAACCCAAAATGGGGGAGGAGGGAGGGTGGGCAGGACAGGACAGGACCGCCCGAGTCTGGAAACACTGTAACTGTTAGAGCATCATGAAATGATGAAACCCTTTTCATCAGTTTGTTCTGGAGTCATCAATGGCCTTATAGGATTATGGAAACTTTTTCAACAATTGAAATGAGTCACCATATGCCTAATTATGTAATTACATATAATCTATCATCTCATTGGCACAAGGTAATGCAGTTTCTTATGCCAAATAGTAAAATCACTTTATTGCAATTATTTAAAGGCTCAGTGCAATACAAAATACAGTTTTTCTGTATTTTATAACATATTGCACAACAGCTGCAACGTGCAGCTGCAACGTGTGAAAATGTTTTATTATTTCCTAATAGTTGCTGGTTGAAAATACAATCTACACAGGACCTTCTAATCAGCAGGTTTGCATGGGCGGGAGTTTCGGCTTTTCATGGTGACATCGGTTTATAGTCAAATAACAAATAGAGTTCTGAACCTTTCTGCCATTGACAGCTAATTTATATTTTCCCCCTCCCCACTCAAACCACCCCCAGATAGTCTTAGCAAAATTCTTGCCTTAAAGATAGGTTTTTTCTAAAAATACATTTTTGACCATTTTTATGGAAATGTATTATGGTAAGGTACTTAATTGTAACCCAGAAATGATTTGATATTGATGTAAAAATGGCTGCATTGAGCCTTTAATGAGCATGATGGCCAATGACGAATGTACTGGTCAAATTACCAAATGCATAAAGAAAACGTAAACTGTTAGTAGAGATAGATATGTTTAATTTTCCCTCTGTTATGGGGCTGATGTTACATTTAATTGTTATGGTATTAGGCCAGGCCTGATCTGTACTGAGACCCTAGGAAGGCAGTGGTATGGAAATAGGTGTCTCCCCCTAGAGGGACAAAGTGGTAATGCTTCTTCTGACCTCTTGTCCATTAGGTGTCAACTCTGTCCCATCACTATGGACAAGAAAGTGCTCAAGCTCAAGCATGGGTAAGGTCTCCTCTAAGCTTAATGAATATAAATGACAACATTTAAAACTGCAACGTGGCAAACCACGTACATGATCCATAGATCATTTACGTAATTTCATTCTTTGGAAAGTATGTCTCATTGGTTGAATTTAAGAGTTTTCACAGCAATATTGAATCCTTCACCCTATTCAATAGATGTTAAGGTTATATGCAAATGGATTCATAAATCAGTTTAAGGACCAAAGGGTAATGGTTAGTGAATGATACTTATCAGACACCATAAGTGCTATTTCCAATAAATAGATAGAGCGGTTCATTCATATGGGGATTCAGGTCCTGATGGATATAGGATCATCACCTTGGAGTGATTCCAAGACAGCGCTTAAATCAACCTGTACATCATCTGTCCCATAAAGGCTTGACCAATCTTTGAGGATAACACTTCTTAATAGAAAATGTATTTTATGTTACATATTAGACTTCTGGTGTCACGGATTCATTCATCATGAACATCTATTCCTGACAAGGTATCACAGTGCCGTCTCATTTTTAAGAAAGCTTTTAGTACATTTTTGTTACTTTTACAAATGTGTTTTAAAAAAAGTGTTGTTCTAAACATGTATATGCTTTCTATTGTAGGTTTGTGGGGCGTTGTGGCCTCTATTTTGATGTTTTGGTATGTTTTTACAGTGCACACAAAATAATGTCCACGTGGAGTATGTCTATCTTTAATATGCCTGTGGAAATGATGTCGCCCTACTGCAGAGGTTTTGTGTAATTAGCGCTACCTGTACCATACAACGTTCCCATTCATATCAATTCAATTCGCTGTGTTCACCTGAACTTGTACCAATTTAATTTGGAGAGCGAAACATGATGAGGCTTTGGAGAACTGATTGTTCACTGAGCTTTGGCTCATACTCTGCTGGAGTGAAACACTTGTATAGAAACTGTTGCACAACATTCTAGTGAGAAGGATCAGACCTTTCCTGCAATCTCTTAGCTCTACGCATACAGTCCTCCCTCCTTCGTGAGTGTTCATTACACACACAGTGCTGCAATCCATCTCACTAAAGCTAAAGCATATCATGGCACAGTAGAGGTCTGGGCTGAAAACAAAAAACAACCTTTCAGGAGGAAAGAAATAGAAGAGGAGCGTCCTGAAGCAGACTCTGAGACAAACACTGAGACAAAAATGGATTGATTAGGTATGTGAAGTTGATAAAAGGAATAGCTTCTCCACTATGTGAGGGATGACAGAAGTCCAAAACGTGGTGCTTGAGAGATAAGGAGCTGTCTGAACAGCAGGTTGAACGTCCCTGTCAGTGTGGTTTGTTTCCAAGCAGATGTCCTTAACTGGAGGTTATGTCCGTGTGTCCCTGGCCTGCTCTGACATTCCCTGTTGAGCTAACAGAGTGCCGTAATAAGACGATCACTTTTTCATCATCCCTTTGGAATGACTACAGATACCGACAGGCAGGGGGATTGTGGGAAAATCCACCCTGACATTTCAAAAGACCATTGCCAAGGGAAGGCTTCAGCGAAGGGTGCTCACATCTGCACAACTCCTCTCCTCCAAGGCGGCCTCTCGCACACACTCTGATTCTTAATCCCTTCCATTGATCCCTTGGCCCGAGTTCTCTTATTTTCATTCTGTCTTTGGCATATCAAACAGTAAATCTGTTTGCAAATGTATATGTGTCCAGAGAGCATAGTGTTTATAATGCTCTTGTGCAGGAGCTGCATGGAGGGACCTACCAGATGTATAGGCCTGTTATTGTTTGTGATTAATCCTCAGGCCTACGTACTGTAGAAATATACAATTGTCTTTCATGGTATGAATGTTAAGATTAACACTAATATTCAAGACATTGTAATAATCACCAGAAGAGCATCTCTGTTAACTCTGTTACTGCAGTTGCAGTTTAGTGTCTTCCTCCTCAGACATAACACAAGGCTTGCACCAGATGCCTCGTTAAGAGAGTAAACTCCTCTTCTTTTTCACCATGAGTTACAACAGCAGCCTCGACTACGTCTTGCTGATACTTAAATATTAAAACGAGACTTGGGGCCCACACTGTCTACCCTCTTCAGATCTCTGGCCAGAACGGAACTGTAAATTGTGCGACCTCATGAAATATCTGAGCAATATGTCAGAGCTGAGATAGCTGGGGCATGAATGTGGAAACGGAGCTTTGATGCAAGTGACTGCACTATACCACAACATATTACTTCCCTTGGCATTGAAACAAACACAGCCGAGCCAGGTTTTTGAGAGAAAAAAACGCTTTTTACTAAAAAATCTATGGTCCATTTTTTATATCTTATAATTTCATAGTACATAATTGTATAAACATGAACATAGATGGACATCGATAAGAAACTTACATTATGATTAAAATACATTACTCCTCTTCTTAGCAGGTATTACTAAAATTATTTTAAGAGGTTAACCATTTTTGTTTTCACGTTTACATTGGTCATACATTGACATACAGTGTTAAGTGGTAAAAGTTCAAATAAAAACATGAACAATTAGATGTCAACAATTGCAAATTCTAATTAACAGTTTCAATGGACTCATCCATTCATTTCTGAGGTTGAGAGCTTCAGTGGTCTTGGAATGAGCTGATATGCTTCCATGAATGTTACCTGGCAAATCAAAGCAATGATACATAATGACATACAGTAGGAGGTTTGACAATGATACCCCACAACACGACCACACTGCCTCCCAACACGCTACAATGATTAGCTGACATGGGGCAAAGCAGGGATGGAGGTGCGGTGCTTAAGTCTGTGAGTGTCCAACTCCTGGGGGTTAGGGGGGTTTTGGGGGGGACGTGAACAGAGTAGCCTCTCCCATCGTCTCTCCGAGTGCTTTAGTGTGGTTAGTGGAGGAGGTGGGTGATGGCAGTAGGTTGAGGTTAGGTTTGGTGTGAACTTGAGACCGCCAGTGGACACCGGGCTGATGGAGACAGCTGATGTTGATGTTAGGAATGCCCATGGGAGGTGAGGGAGAGGAGGGGGCAGGGAGTTTTCACAGCCAATAGAGTTAGTTGCCCATGGTCATGGCTAGTTGGGATGATCAGTGTGTTTTACCACCACAGACAGACACCCAGAGGGTCAGTGGTGCGCCTCAGAGGAAGTCCTCCTCCACTACGTGTGGTGTGGCCGGCCGCCTTAGGAGTTCTTAGCTGAGATCTTTATGGTGATGGTCTTCACCTCTGAGTATTCCTTCAGGCCACAATCCCCCCTGCAAACATACACACACAATGTCAGTTGAAACAGATTTCTAATGAACTTTAGCAAGCTTATTGTACAAAGCTTCATTTGGGAATATTTTGCAACCAAACTTTTCTCTATTGTAAGCACACAGTTTACAGGAATACTTGCTTGGCTTTAGTCAAACACTTTCAGACAGTGGGCTAGGAACCAGAAAATAATACTTACAATTCACGCCCGTTGCCAGACATTTTATATCCTCCAAATGGACACTGCGTGCTCAGGGCATTGAAACAGTTTATCCTAAATACACAAAACATACATCAAACATCAGCTTTTGATTCTTCTGCATTGTTTAATAATTGTGTTGAATGGTAATGCTGGTTAAGACTGGTTAAATGAAGAGCATGCTGAGTGGAGTGTAGTTGAATACTGTATGAGCTATCGTTTAAAAAGCTACAGTAATATGACTCAACCAGTTATATGATCTATGGGGTTAACCAGGGACACATAGATCGATATGATGATGAGAGGGTCTTACCAGACGGTGCCAGCCTGCATGGCTGTGGAGATGGTCATGGCTTTGGTGATATCGCTGGTGAACACAGCTGCCACCAGGCCGTACTCTGTGTTGTTGGCCCTTTCAATCACCTCATCAATAGTCTTGAACTTCATGATCTGCTGAACTGGTCCAAAGATCTGGAGTGGACAGTCAGCAGTATGTGTAAGATGACATGTTGAAACATTCCATGATGACATCCTTGCTTAGTCACACCATTAAGTATGTGGGGGGCAAGGCCATTAATAGACATTTTAACTTATTTGGAAACCACCTTCCGTAAAATCATAGGGCATGGAAAGTCATACTGTGTTTCAGTCATACTGGGAGTTTTAGTCATACTTTGTATCAGTCATTCAGTGTACCAGTCAGTCAGTGTATCACCACCGTACCTCCTCTTTTGCGATGCGCATGTCATCTTTGACATTGGAGAAGACAGTGGGCTCGATGAAGAATCCTTTCAAGCCCAGGGCTTTGCCTCCACACTCCAGCCTGGCTCCCTCACTGATGCCACTTCGAATAAACTCCAGCACACGGCTCTGCTGCTCCTGGCTGATCTGGATTAAGAGAGAGATGAGGAGAGGAGAGGAGAGGAGAGGAGAGGAGAGGAGATGAGAGAGTTAAAGGAGGAAGCAAGAAGGAAAGCCAAAAGAGCATATTTAACATACAGTAAATAAAATACATTATATTTGGTCATGCACATATTGTGTAGATAACTGATATGTTTTGACATAGAGGATATTGTTTGACTCCTCCCTCCCTTGCAGGGTCTATGGCCCTCTATCCTCACCTGTGGACCCTGCTCTGTGGTGGGATCGAAGGGGCTTCCTACTGTCCTCCTCTTGGCCCTCTCCACACTCCTGCGCACAAACTCCTCATAGATGGGCTCTTCCACGAAGATACGAGAGCCTGCAGTGCAGCACTGGCCTGCATTGAAGAACACTCCCTGGTGGGCCTGCTCCACAGCTAGATCCACTGAGGAAGAGGAAGAAGAGTAAGAGGGGGGCTCAGTATACAGTTCATTTTAGCGGCATGTGGTAGTACATTATAACATATTGAAAAATGTTGATGAAATTCCAGATGGTTCTTATAAATTACATGAATTAAAAGCGAATATCATTAATGCACATACACTACACATGCACAATCATGGTCAGAATGTTTTCTACCACTGTCCAGGTATTCTCTATGCTGCACATTTGCTATCTGACACCTGAGAGACAGGCCCCTGCCATGGCACGCAAGGGGTTAACGGAGCCCAGTGATTTATGGGTCTCGGGCTGATGCAGGCGGCCGCGGCAGGTTCCATTCTCCTGATTTACGGGCCTTGGGGAGCCCCATTCGCGGTTGCTGAAAGCATTTGAAAGCCCCGGCACCCCCAGTTCAGTGAGACACTTAGAGCTAACATGAGAGCCATCCATCCATTGGTTTTCACAGCCCTGTGAAGCCCAGCGGAAGCTTTTGAAGATGCAAGAGCTCTCACTCCATGTGGACACATCCACTGTCTCATTTTGCATGTCAGACTAAATTATTGGACAAAACATTGTAAATAAGCCCCCTCGGCCCTCTATCAAGACAATGTCTTTAAGGCAGGGGATCCCAAACTTTTTTGTCCCACGACCCCATTTTGATATCAAAATATTTTCCCCCAGTCTGATTTATTGCCTGGTCTTGTCCATTCTGTTCTAATGAGTCCTGCAAAGCTTGTGGGCATTGTAGAGGGAAACAGTGATGGGCTCATAATATTTTGAAGCTTAAAAAGTTCAAAAGATAGAGCCAAATTTGCAGGGGAAAAAACAGAAATGTCTCTGTTGATTACAATCCCAATCTCGCGCATATTTTATTTCAGCCTTTCTCTCGCGATCCCATTTTCAAATCAGGCGATGCCACATAGGGAACCCCTGCTTCCATATGGACGACCACCTATGGGGAAACGGGAGGAACTAATAAAACAGTGTCATCAAACTTACAATCAGCGTCTGCAAAAATAATGTTGGGATTCTTTCCTCCAAGCTCCAGCGTTACTCTCTTCAAATTACTCTTCCCAGCTGCTTCTTGGATCAGCTTGCCGACCTGGGGAGGAAACAGGGCTTGGGTTTAGTTTACTCACGCAGACACAAGCAGACCTGTGGCCGGATCACTAAATGGATGCAGCCATTAAATAGCTTAGCAGGTTGGTTAGGCCCAAAACAAGGGACCACTGGGCCCACAGAAACACAAGTGTGCCAAACACACAGCCAAAATATCTATTACAGGTTCTGGGAGGCTTCAGCAGAAAAAGAAAGTGATGTTTCAGCAGCGAACAGCATCTCTTCTTAAATCAAGCGCAGGAAGAAGCAACCACAGGTTGTGTGGGTGGCAGCAGCAGCCTGGGCGTGTGGCACATTGAAACACCTAACTGTGATCAGTTGTAAAGTGATGCCTGTTTGGTGCAACGTGGGCCTACACTGCCCTGGCTGGCATCGCTGAATGCTGAGGATGATCTGAGGAGTTGGGAGTGTTAATCAAACAGCAGCAGGAGCTTTCCTTTCGACTTCTCTGTTCACAATTTCCCCCTCATCAAAAGTGCTCTCACCATTATCCAAATACTGCTGAATTCCACAGCCCTTTCCCATCTCCCTCCAGACTCACACAGTGGAGACGTGTAAAAACAGTGGTTCTCTAGTAATGCATAGCGTGAGCTCTCAGTGAAAATGAATCGCTTGCAAGTATTTGAGTCTGCCCAGCTGCTCTTATTATAATGATGTATTGAATTGACCCCAACATTATTTCTCAACACCATGAGATGAGATACACCCTTATTAAATAGAGACAAGCCTGAGAAAGAGAGCGAGCAACATTCATAACCATAAACCAACAAGCACACTTCCTGTCCACCCAGGAGTCACTGACACACATGATTTTATTTTCCAGGAGATAGAGAGAAGACCAGCGCTGGGAGAAGATAGAGGGAGTCCCCCCAGTGGAAAAGAGTGATGCCTCATCTCTTCGCACGAACAATGTTTAACACTGGAATGTCTCACTTTCCCAATACTGCCAGTTATTCTGTGTTAGGAAATGAGCAGGGCAGCCTGCTGAGTGTTCTGGTTGGAGTGGTAGAGCAGCTGTGTGATAGGAACAGCAGGACAAACCTTCCTCTGGCAGGCAGGCAGCAGGCAGGCAGCACGCTCTCTAAAGCTGTCCTGGCTGTCGCTTTCTTTGATGGCGGGGCTCAAGGGGTGCTCACTAACATGACGTTATACTGAAGTGTAAAGGAGACACGGTGCGCTGGCTCCCACTTGCGCCGCTACTGTGGAGAGTCACAGCCCTGAGTGTGTATGAGTACAAGGATGAGGGACCGCTGACTCAATGGCCACCTGAAACCACACCCCCCTTCAAGCCTCTACCCATCCACCCCCTCTACCCCCTCCAGCCTCTCAGGGGAGGCTGTGTCCACTGTCCCCTCTCGCCCGGTGTGACTGAAACCCAAGGTGACTCACAGTCTGGGCATCTACATTCTCTCACAGCAGCGCTTCATCCACTCTGTAATTGACTCCAGATCACAGGAAACAACAACAGAGAAAGCAGTTAAAGACAACTGGCCACTTTTTGGGGAAATGTTCTGTAACCTCCGATGGTAAAAAAAAGTTTAAAAAAGAGGAAGGCTCGTATGTGTTTGCTGCCTGGTAGCATGTACAGTGATGGTGGAGAAAGCCCTGTGGATGTTCATTGGTTAGGCAATGGAGCATTGATCAAATTATTAAGTGACTTAAGTTCGGGCTGCATGAATGGACTCTGAGGATCAATTGAAACCCTATTCACCCTCATTAACTGTATTACTGCATTCAGGTTCTCATTAATAACCGTTCAGATGATTTGGACATCTGGGTCTTTGTCATCCGTACAGGGCTTGACAGAGATGTTGCAACAAAAATAAATAAATAAACAAATCCCTTATATTCTCAATAAAGGCCCGAATTTGATTCAACCACACAATTTAAATAAATGTTTTTCTCCATATTATGTGAGTTTGCTTTGGCTACAGTGTTTCTGTTTGTCCCCTTATCACCAAGAGCAATCTATTATGTCTGCACATGCGTAGCAGTGTTGGTGGGTGCTGAATACCACACACAAACAGTCACTCTCCTCCCTTTCTCTCCAAACAGATCCCCAGAGTCAAAGCAAAGATACTATAAACTCTAGGGCTTCTCTAAACACTACAAAACCCTGTTTCATTTACGACAGATACACGTGATATATACGCAGGTCATTTCAAAACATATAAAATCCATCGATTTATGGCGCTTCATAATTATGTTAAGATTACTGTAGGTGCTCTTACTGCCTGAGGGGGTACATTTGTGGTTAGCAATAACAGATGTTTATAAAATTATCTACATGAATGGAATTGGCAGTCATTCTGACTGATCACACAAGACGGAGGAATGCAATCCAACCACAACATCTCCTAATGCTCACTGTCTAACATAGTCGATCATTCCTAGTTTACCATCAACATTTTTCCACTGTCTATGAAGGTGGCTGTTTTTCCTAGGGACCTGATAGACAACTCAATGTCTGTAAGGTACAGTAGCAGGTTGTCATTACACTGGCTGGGACACTTATGAGCCAGTTTGTCTGTGACTGGTCTATATGTATGTCAGTGTATGGACAATATATGTGTGTGTGTGTGTGTGTGTGTGTGTGTGTGTGTGTGTGTGTGTGTGTGTGTGTGTGTGTGTGTGTGTGTGTGTGTGTGTGTGTGTGTGTGTGTGTGTGTGTGTGTGTGTGTGTGTGTGTGTGAAGTGTTGATGTGTGTGTTAATGTGTACATTAGTGTGTGTGTGTGTGTGTGTGTGTGTGTGTGTGTGTGTGTGTGTGTGTGTGTGTGTGTGTGTGTGTGTGTGTGTGTGTGTGTGTGTGTGTGTGTGTGTGTGTGTGTGTGTGTGTGTGTGTGCGTGTGTGAAGTGTAGATGTGTGTGTTAATGTGTACATTAGTGTGTGTGTACACATTAGTGTGTGTGTGTGTGCATGTGTACATTAGTGTGCGTGTGTGTATGTGTACATTAGTGTGCGCGTGTGTATGTGTACATTAGTGTGTGTGTGTGCATGTGTACATTAGTGTGCGTGTGTATGTGTACATTAGTGTGCACGTGTGTATGTGTACATTAGTGTGTGTGTGTAGTAAAGTCCAGCAGCAGACTGCTCACCTCTGATCCCCCTGTGGTGAGAAGTAATGACAGGGCACACAACTTATGTAAGCACCTGTTTGTTTGTTATTTAGACTTCAATACAGGAACCCAATGTCCCCTAATTACAAAGCCCTCCATCTCTGCTGCTCTGCACATGTTGGTCACTGTGTCACTAAAAAAAAGCAATAGGGACAGTGGATTATCCGTCAATGGCTTTGTTCATGGAAATTACCTCAGTTGATCCTGTGAAAGCCACTTTGTCTATGCCCATGTGCGAAGCAATCGCAGCTCCTGCCGTTGGCCCGAATCCTGGCAAAATATTGACAACTCCCGGTGGAAACCCAGCCTGTCAAAACAATATGAGAGGAAACAAGCTTTAGAGGAGAGGACAGGAGAGCCAAGCAAAACCACAGGCAGTGTGGGGGAATCCGGACCCAACCCAACCTCCCTACCAGCAGACCAGAGAGAATGGACAGAACATCAAAAAGACAAGGGGCAAGAGAGACACACTGTCTCAGAGAATGGGAGAGGCCGAACACAGAGAGAAGACATGGAGGATGTGGATAAAGAGGCTCTAAGGATTGGGTTACTGTGGTGATTGTGCTGTACTGTACCTCTTTGACCAGAGATCCGATGTACAGGCAGGTGAGGGGTGTCTGCTGAGCAGGCTTCAGGACCACCGTGTTCCCACAGGCCAGTGCTGGACCTAGCTTCCATGCAGTCATCATCAGTGGGAAGTTCCACTGTAGACATAAACACCCCCACACACACACACACACACACACAGGACATCAGACTCTTGACAAAGGGCGCTCACTCATACTCAATAACTCTTGACTGCTCTCCCTGCTCTCCCACACATTCTGTCGCTTACTCACTCATAGACTCTCACTTTCACTTGCTCAACGTAGTCATGACAGGAAATGTTCTCCCGCCCTATCTATTCTCTTCCCACATCACTGAGAAAACAAGGAAATTGCAACACATGTGCAGTACTTAGAGCGTGTCATGGTACTACACAGGAGGGTGTTATTTCTACTTTACACTGAACCCCAGTAGGCCTCAGCACAGACCCACACACGCTTCCTCAAGCTCTTGCACAATCAATGCTCTGTTCTTACTTCTGTCCTCCTGTCCCTTGTCTCTTTCATAGTGCCCCCCCCTCTCTCTTTCTCTCTCTACCCCTTCCTCCTCCCCTCTCTCTCTCTCTGAGCTTATACTGATCTGACACAGTCTCTTTCTCAGCCTGCCAACAGATTTACCCAAATAGACACTCACTGATAACCACGTCAGAGACTTCCAGGAACCTGCACAATATGTTTTAACAAAAGGGCTGCCTCTGTCCCAGACCTCACAACCACCACCACCCCAACACCTTTCCTTATATCCACCTCTCACTGCATATTGAGTGGGAAGGTATGCAGATGTGGGAGAGTGACTGTTAGATTTGTCCTCTGAGACTAGCCTTCTGAATAGAAAACAAACTGGCACACTCACAGGGATGATCTGTCCACACACTCCTATGGGCTCGTGTCTAGTGAACGTAAGATAGTCTCCATCTGTAGAGGAACACACAAGAACAAGGCTTGTTACTATCCTCTGCTCTAACTGGCTTTGGGAAATGAGCATGTATGAGACATTAGCAGAGCAGTGACCGGATGACACATCAAAACATCAGGTGTCCATGTTGTGCTTTTTACCAACACAATTCATCTTGATCTAAAAAGGCAATACATCACACAGTACCATTCTTTTGTTACGCTACATTGAGCAAAATGATACGTGTCACTCTGTTTAAAGTCAGGAGAAAGCAGTGGGTGTTAAGTTGGAAGGAGAGTTTCATTCCTCTTACATTACCAGAGTAAAGGATGATACTCGTTGAGGGTGTGCCATGTTTATTCGTTCCCTACAACAGTAGTAATAACAATCGCTATTGAGTGGTAGAAAACTGAACAGTGTTTATTACAATAGAGTTATGTGATGTTCATGAGAACAGGATGGCTAAGGCTTCAGCTGATGAAGCATTGCTCCAGAGAGGAGGAGGAGGAGGAGCTTGGACCTGGAACTAAGGCCCAAGGGTGGACTGGCCAATTGCTTCATCTTCCCTGGTGGCCAAGATAAGACATCTCAACATCATCCAGGCCACAGAAACAGTTCTGTTTGTTTGTTCTGTAACACTGCTGCACATTGGAATAGTGCTAACGACAAACTCTGAACAAGCTGAGGACTGGCTGGGTTTGGTGAAGAAACACAGGAGGGGCTTGAAGAGCGACCAGACCACAGTGCTAGTCTCAGGAGGTTGTCTTTCTTAGGTCCTCTGTTTTCTTGGCTACTAAACAATAACTTAACATGCCTGTTAAAAGAGTGTGGATGACTTATGTAGACTCTCTAATGCCAGGCCCTCTGTGAGCAGACCCCATCTGGTCCTCAGGTGGGTCCCTGAGAACCATCTACTACCCAAACACCACCCCAACCCACCCAACCCCTCGCCCAGCTAATGGTTGCTCTATGACAGAGCTGCGGAGTGGCTGTCCTAACTCCTATAGACTCCCCGTTGCGATGCTTTAAATTAGCCAGAACAGCCAGCGGCCCTCGCTCTTTAGTCCTGTCACTGGGCTCCACTGGTGGCAGTCTCAACAGGAGGGCGACCATTAAGGCTCAGATTTATAACTGGCCAGGGAGCAGCCATATTTACCCTCACATCACCTCTTTGCCCTCAGCACAGCTCATCTCCTGTCCCGCAGGCCCCCAGAGAGAAGCCTGGTGCTCCGCTTATCTGCTGCTAGCTAATTAGTAATCTTCACCTGGCACTGGCATCCACCACATACCTCTGACCTGTAACATTCTGCCTGGGTTCTAGTTCGTTGAAATTGAAGAGAATAAGAATGTGCTTTTGGCTACATAACGTACAGTCAGGAAGCCTGAGTTGGAATAGACTTACCCATTGGAATGGACGTTCCATGGATCTTGTCTGCGTATCCAGCATAGTATCTGAGCGTCTTTATGGTTCCCTGGAGGTCCACAAACAGGGTGGGCAGGAAAGGCTTCCCACTGTCCATGGACTCTATAGTCTGGAGAGAAATATATATTAAAACACAATCTTTGTCTTTTTGTTTTTTCCAAGAAACAGTTGGTCTTAACATTATCTCCGGGGGGGAAATAAATAACATCATGCTACAGTGTCTATAAGTTATAAATCAACCTTTAAGACTTAGGGTTATTAGGTTGATTTAACAATATTATAACCACATCGGCAAAAGCGTAGTGCTTTTCTTCGGCATCTTTTAAAACAGTCCCCTTGTTCTGACATCTCTCTGTCACAATACGTTTGTTTTAAATCTGTTCTTTTTTTACAATAATTATTGAAAAAATATGCTTTAAATTGAAAACATTTATGTTAATGTAAAGTGACATAGGATATCTAGAAAAATGCCTTAAATATTCAAGTTATTATTATTATTATCTCCAGTAAAAAATGGACACATTTATATTTTAAGGGGGTCTTATGAAGATCCTTCTCTGATCTTCCGTGGTACATTACATGGCCATTAATATGGAGTTGCTCCCCCCTTTGGTGCTATAACAGCCTCCACTCTTCTGGGAAGGGTTTCCACTAGATGTTGGAGCATTGCTGGCAGGACTTGCTTCCATTCATCCACACAAGCATTAGTGAGGTTGGGCATTGATGTTGGACTATTCGGCCTGGCTCGCAGTCGGCGTTCCAATTCATCCCAAAGGTGTTCGATGGGGTTGAGGGGTTGAGGTAAGGACTATGCAGGCCAGTCAAGTTCTTCCACACTAATCTTGACAAACCATTTATTTGTGCATGGGGGCATTGTCATACTGAAACAGGAAGGGGCTTCCCCAAATTGTTGCCACAAAGTTGGAAACACAGAATTGTCCATAATGTCATTGTATGCTGTAGAGTTAAGATTTCCCTTCAATGAAAGTAAGGGGCATAGCCTGAACCATGAAAAACAGCCCCAGACCATTATTCCTCCTCCACCAAATATTACATTTGACACTATGCATTCGAGCAGGTAGCGTTCTCCTGGTATCCGCCAAACACAGATTTGTCCGTTGGACTGCCAAATGGATAAACTTGATTTATCACTCCAGAGAACGTGTTTCCACTGCTCCAGAGTCCAATGGTGGCTAGCTTTACACCAGTCCCACCGACACTAGGCATTGCGCATGGTGATCTTAGGCTTGTTTGCGGCTGCTCGACCATGGAAACCCATTTCATGAAACTCCCAACTAACAGTTATTGTGCTGACATTTTGTTAGGTTACAGATTTATTCTGTAATCTACACACAATACCCCATAATGACAAAGCAAAAACTGTTTTTTAGAAATGTTTTCAAATTTACATAACCATTCAAACCCTTTATTCAGTACTTTGCTGAAGCACCTTTGGCATCAATTACAGCCTTGTGTCTTCTTGGGTATGACGCTACAAGCTTGACACACCTTTATTTGGGGAGTTTCTCCCATTCTTCTCTGCAGATCCTCTCAAGCTCTGTCAGGTTGGATGGCGAGCATTGCTGCACAGCTATTTTCAGGTATCTCCAGAGATGTTTGATCGGGTTCAAGTCTGGGCTCTGGCTGGGCCACTGGTGCATTGCCTTGGCTGCGTGCTTAGGATCTTTGTCTAGTTGGAAGGTGAACGTTCACCCCAGTCTGAGGTCCTGAGCGTTCTGGTGCAGGTTTTTATCAAGGATATCTCTGTACTTTGCTCTGTTCATCTTTGCCTCGATCCTGACTAGTCTCCCAGTCCCGGCCGCTGAAAAACACCCCCACAGTGTAACCGGTGTGAAATGGATAGCTAGTTAGCGGGTGTGCGATAATAGCTTTTCAATCGGTGACGTCACTTGCTCTGAGACCTTGAAGTAGTGACCACGGCTTTAGTAGAGCGATAGGCTGTACAGAAAATTCCTTCAAACTCATGGCTTGGTTTTTGCGCTGACATGCACTGTCAACTATAGGACCATATATATAGACAGTTGTGTGCTTTTCCAAATCATGTCCCATCAATTGAATTTACCACAGGTGGAATCCAAACATCTCAAGGATGATCAATGGAAACAGGATTCACTTGAGCTCAATTTCGAGTCTCATAGCAAAGGGTCTGAATACTTATGTAAATAAGTACATACATTTTTATTATTTTTTAAATTTGTAAAAATGTCTCATGACCTGTTTTCACTTTGTCATTATGGGGTATTGTGTGTAGGTTGCTAAGGATTTTTTATTTATTTAATCAATTTTAGAATAACCCTGTAACGTGGCAAAATGTGAAAAAGTCAAGGAATCTGAACTGTATAGTGTATGTTCCTTTGAGCATGTTGCAAAAACAAAGAAGTCTGGGATCTGGACTTAGAGCACTGTGGTAGACTCACTGCTAGATAGGCACTGTCCCTCTCCACCAGGTCAGCCAGTTTAGCCAGCAGTCTACCCCTTTCTGACGCGTCCATCCTCCGCCACACTGAACCAAGGGTGAAGGCCAGCCGGGCCGCCTGCACCGCCTTGTCCACATCAGCCTGTAGAAGAGAAACAGTTTAAGGATTGAATCAGCCTGAGGGAGAGAAACAGAGAAACAGAGAAACAGTTGAATGATTGAATCAGCCTGAGGTAGAGAAACAAAGAAACCGTATCCAGTACACAGTTTAATGATAGAACCTTATCCAGTTAACAGGTGTTTCTCCACCTCCACTGAGACAAATAAAATGTGTCTGTCTATTCCGAATGATACTTAATGGATCTTTCATTAACATGTTTAAGGCTTGTTCTGCTTCAGTTATTCCACACAGAGGTGCTGATTTAGGAAAGGAGAGGAGGAACAGCCGAGCCAGAGAACCAAACCACATTAGACTAAACTCCCTGCCCGTTTGCTTTCCTTGTTTTTTTGGACACATAACTCACACATGGACAATGCATGAAGGAGAGGATGCCAGGACAGAGGTGGTGGGAAACACGTGTGGAAAACCCAAGCGTAGCTCTGTCTAACAAACATCTAATCCTCAAACACTGCAAGGGAAAGTACCTGTGTTTTCATTTCTGAAAATATAAGATATGGGAATGCAGAAACTACAGATTTGTTTTTATTTTCTACAATACCTTCTCTGCTTCTTGGACCTCACAGATCTGCTCTCCGCTGGCTGGGTTGTAGACTGGGAAGGTCTTTCCGCTCACAGAGTCTTGCCACTCATTGTTGATGAAAATCTGCAGGGAGAAAAGATGCAGCGTTCAGTGCACAGGATGGAGAGGCCCATGTGAGAGGGAAAATCTGGTTCTAGGAGCAGCTATGTTTCTCTCCAGAGCCTATTCAGCCATTCCTGCTCTAAAGAGGCACAGGGGCCCTGGTATAACATTATACTTGTGCAGTTTTCTCAACACACAAATGCTGAATCAAGACACAAGTATTTACCTGATCAAATAAGAAATGTGCTGTTAAAAATGTGCTGTGTTTCATGATTAGATTATTGGGATCAGTTTGAGAGGGAGCATAATTGTAAGGTTGGATCATTGGTAATGTGTGTTATATTATTTAATAAAAACGTATTGTTTTGTTACCGTGGTGCAAAAAAAACAACCTATTCCGTAACTAATGGTAGTTCCTGATAAACAGTCTAGTGAGAGCGAGCCTGGCTCCTACAAGTGCCTCTCAGTTCTTGTGTAAGGGAGGGAGAGAGGCAGGGAGCCAGGCAGGCAGGGAGGGAGGGAGGGAGGGAGGGAGGGAGGGAGGGAGGGATGGAGGGAGGGAGGGAGGGAGGGAGGGAGGGAGGGAGGGAGGGAGGGAGGGAGGGGGAGGGAAAGGGAAGAATCTGTGGAAATGTGGACAGAGATTCCTGCCTGCCCCGCATGGCTCTCTGGGGAGTACTCCAACATCTAGACAAAGAGGTGGGGGAGATATAAATCCCTATCAGACACCAGACACCCCCTCACCCCCTCACTCCCTCATACACACACACACACACACACACACACACACACACACAAACACACACAAACACGTGCGCACACACATACATAAACGCATACACACACAGAGAGAGAGAGAGACACACGTTTCACAACATCGCTGCTCGTTTATGAGATCATAAAACACAGGCCACACTTGGTTTCTGTGATGCGTTAAAGCAAGCCGTCCGTTAAACAACCACCTGGGATTCCAAACGGACTCTTTTCAAGCTCAATAAAGACCCAAAGAAAAACAAATGTTTAGACAAATAACAGAAATGGTACATATCTCAAGGAATTGGCCTGAGTGAATATGTTTAATAACAGTCCTCTGAGCTTAATTTTAAAAGCCCCCTAACAAACTGGTGTGATTTGATTATACAAATGTGACGGATGTCTTATGTAAGAGTAAGGTAAATTAAAGATGTCTCTGTCCCGTTGGCTTATTGACATGTTTGGGTCTATCACAGCGACTCCTCAGACACTGTTTTTAATTAATGTCAGTCTGTCTGATAGATGGGGTGTTAAGAAAACATCTGCTGGCTTAAATCCTCCTGTATACACATGTGCTCTTACCATACTTTTATTTGAGAGGGAGAAAAGATACACTGAGAGCAGAACTGAAAGCAGGGTTCAAGTGTCCCGCTGGCCCAGGCCTCTCTAGCTCTACAACATGTTTACCAACGTAAACTTAGAGGCTTAAGCACAATTTAATTGGCTGTAAACTGTGAGGAGTGTTTACTTTAGGGCAGGTATAAAATGCCAGCTCGGTTGGAAACCATTCAAGACTCAGCACACAGACATCACTCTCACTCCCTCCCACTCACTCTCTCCTGCAGTTGTCTGCTTTACAAGAAGAACCTTGCACATGAATAACTCATGTTTGAGTGTTCAGGTGTTCGGTATCTGCCTGTACCACTCTGTGGGCCATACCATACAAACTTGTATACCATTTCAATGAATCTGTATTAGCCTGCCCTGAACACTTCCCCACACACACAACAGATAGAAACAGGCCCACTGAGGGTCCTCGTCCAACACATCCCAGCACAGCACACAAAGTGGACCCACAGTCATTTCAGACAGCAGAATCGACACAGGCCCCCTGTGGGCTCTCTCCCATCCACATCCCAGACTTTATTAGTGGGCTCTCTCCCAGCCACAGCCCAGCCTTCTCAGTGAGTTCTCTCCCAGCCACAGCCTAGCCTTCTCAGTAAGTTCTCTCCCAGCCACAGCCCAGCCTTCTCAGTGAGTTCTCTCCCAGCCACAGTCTTGCCTTCTCACTGAGTTCTCCCCCAGCCACAGCCTAGCCTTCTCAGTGAGTTCTCTCCCAGTCACAACCTTGCCTTCTCAGTGAGTTCTCTCCCAGCCACAGCCTAGCCTTCTCAGTGAGTTCTCTCCCAGCCACAGCCTAGCATTCTCAGTGAGTTCTCTCCCAGCCACAGCCTAGCCTTCTCAGTGAGTTCTCTCCCAGCCCCAGCCTAGCCTTCTCAGTGAGTTCTCTCCCAGCCCCAGCCTAGCCTTCTCAGTGAGTTCTCTTCCAGTTCATCCAAGCTGAGTGTTCTCAGGCGCCTTCCATCGGGGGCCACCTTTAATCTGACTCTCATTAAGAGCACTTCATAAAAGTGTCAGTGACGACGAGGAGCTGAGGGCCTGCTACAAAAACAGAAAGCCCTATAGAGCACGGAATTAGTTTTAAAATTTATAGGGGCCACTGTAGTGGAACGTCCTAAATCAGGGGAGCCCCCTGACAGCCCCGACAGTCTGAGCAAGAATGCAGTCCGTGGGTAGCTTTATGCACGGCGTAACCCCGCTCACAAGGCACCGCCGAAGGAGAGGGGATAAAACAGGGGAACAGTGGACCAGGCAGCCATCTAAATCATGGCTAGAAAAGGACAACCATCAGCCACCGTTTGGCTCGGCCCTCTCGGGGCTCAGGGGACTGTTAGACTTTTGTCTCGTCCCATTCAGAGAGTTGATTAAGACGACAAGGCTGCACACTAAATCAACTCTCAACGTTTCTCAAAATTGCTTTTAGGTTAATTTAGAAATGTAGGGGGAAAAACTAAGATGGAAACTCAAGTGCAAAAGTGCAAATTTTGAAATGATGTGTTTTCTTTTTGTTTTTTCCCATCCCCCCGTGGTGTCCTTGCTCTCACCACACATGGCGGTTTCATTTGTATACAAATCATTATCCCCATATAAGTACTCACTGCCTTTGATAATGAGCCATTATAAATCAATTGACCATGTCTTAGCTCCAATCAAGTCTAGCAAAATGAAAAAAATAACAGCTACAGTACCAGTCAAAAATTTGGACACACCTACTCATTCAAGGTTTTCTTTATTTGGACCATTTTCTACTTTGTAGAATAATAGTGAAGACATCACAACTATGAAATAGCACATATGGAATCATGTAGTAACCCCCCAAAAATTCCACAAATCAAAATATATTTTAGATTATTCAAAGTAGCCATCCTTTGCCTTGATGACAGCTTTGCATACTCTTGGCATTCTCTCAACCTGATTCATGAGGTAGTCACCTGAAATGCATTTCAATTAACAGGTGTGCCTTGTTAAAAGTTAATTTGTGGAATTTCTTTCCTTCTTAATGCGTTTGAGCCAATCAGTTGTGTTGTGACATGGTAGGGGTAATATACAGAAGATAGCCCTATTTGGTAAAAGACAAAGTCCATATTATGGGCAAGAACAGCTCAGATAAGCAAAGAGAAATGACAGTCCATCATTACTTTAAGGTCAGTCAATCCGGAACATTTCAAGAACTTTGAAAGTTTCTTCAAGTGCAGTCACAAAAAAACATCAAGCGCTATGATGAAACTGGCTGTCATGAGGACCGCCACAGGAATGGAAGACCCAGAGTTACCTCTGCTACAGAATTACCAGTGTCAGAAATTGCAGTCGAAATACATGCTTCACAGAGTTCAACAGACACATCTCAACTGTTCAGAGGAGACTGTGTGAATGTTTTTTTTACCCCTTTTTTCTCCCCAATTTCATGGTATCCAATTGTTGTAGTAGCTACTATCTTGTCTCATCGCTACAACTCCCATACGGGCTCGGGAGAGACAAAGGTTGAAAGTCATGCGTCCTCCGATACAACCCAACCAGCCATACTGCTTCTTAACACAGCGCGCATCTAACCCGGAAGCCAGCCGCACCAATGTGTCGGAGGGTACACCGTGCACCCAGCCCGCCACAGGAGTCGCTGGTGCGCGATGAGACAAGGACATCCCCACCGACCAAGCCCTCCCTAACCCGGACGACGCTATGCCAATTGTGCGTCACCCCACGGACCTCCTGGTCGCAGCCGGTTACGACAGAGGCTGGGCACGAACCCAGGGACTCTGATGGCACAGCTGGCGCTGCAGTAGAGCACCCTTAACCACTGCGCCACCCGGGAGGCCCAGGCCTTCATGGTTGAATTGCTGCAAGGAAACCGCTACTAAAGGACACCAATAATAATAAGAGACTTGCTTGGGCCAAGAAACACGAGCAATGGACATTAGACCGGTGATGTGAGATTTTTGGTTCAAACCGTAGTGTCTTTGGAAGACGCAGAGTAGGTGAACGAATGATCTCCGCGTGTGTAGTTTCCACCGTGGACCATGGAGGAGGAGGTGTGATGGTGTGGGGTGCTTTGCTCGTGACACTGTCAAGGCACACTTAACCAGCATGGCTACCAAAGCATTCTCCAGTGATACGCGATCCCATCTGTGTCACGCCCTGACCTTAGAGAGCCTTTTTATTTCTCTATTTGGTTAGGTCAGGGTGTGATTAGGGTGGGCATTCTAGTTTTTCGTTTTCTATGTTGGCCTCGTTGTCTCTGATTGGGGATCATATTTAGACAGCCTTTTCCCACCTGTTTGTGGGATCTTGTTTTTGTGTAGTGCCTGTTAACACTGCAATTTCTTCACGGTTCATTTGTTTTCTGTATTTGTTTTGGTGAGTTTCTTTGATTAAAACATGTGGATCTCTACTGCGCCTTGCTCCATTCATTATAACGAATGTGACAGAAGATCCCACCTCAACTGGACCAAGCAGCCTGCCCTGGAGGAGATGGCGTCTTGGTCTTTGGAGGAGGTTGAGGAGAGAATATCCTGGACTTGGGAGGAAGTCTTGGAGAGATACGATAGCCTGCCGTGGAAGCAGACGGAAGCAGCAAAGGAGCAACAACGATGACACTGGGGTTCGCGACCACGACGGAAGCCCGAGAGGCAGCCCCAAAAAAATATTTTGGGGGGCACACGGGGTGGTTGGCGGAGCCAGGGATTAAACCAGAGCCAACTCCCCGTACTCACCGTGGGGAGCGTGTGACTGGGCAGGCACCATGTTTTGCAGTAATACGCACTGTGTCTCCAGTGCGCATCCACAGCCCGGTGCGTGCTGTGCCAGCTCCCCGCACTTGCCGTGCAAAAGTGGGCATCTGTCCATGATGGGTGGTGCCGGCTCAGCACGCCTGGTCTCCAGTGCGCCTCATCGGTCCAGGATATCCTGAGCCGGCTCTATGCGCTGTATCTCCGGTGCATCTTCACAGCCCAGTGCGTCCTGTGCCAGCTCCCCGCAAGTGCCGTACGAAGGTGGTCCTTTGTCCAGGACGCGTTGTGCAAGCTCCACGCTCCAGACCTCCAGTGCGCCTCCACGGTCCAGTATGTCCTGCCACGGCCATATGTACTGTGTCTCCAGTGCGCCTCCACGGTCCAGTATATCCTGTGCCAGCTCCATGCACCCGGCCTCCAGTGCGTGTCTCCAGCCTGGTACGCCCTGTGCCTGCTCCACGCACGAAGCCTCCAGTGATGATCCATGGCACGAAGCCTCCAGTGATGATCCATGGCCCGGAGCCTCCAGTGATGATCCATGGCCCGAAGCCTCCAGTGATGATCCATGGCCCGGAGCCTCCAGTGATGATCCATGGCAAATAGCCTCCAGAGACAATCCAAGGTCCGGAGTCTCCAGCGACAGTCTGCAGTCCAGAGTCTCTAGTGACGGTCTGCAGTCCAGAGCCTCCAGCGAAGGTCGGCAGTCCAGAGCCTCCAGCGTCGATCAACAGTCCAGAGCCTCCAGCGAGGGTTCCCAGTCCGGAGTCCCCGGCAACGATCTACGGTCCGGAGTCCCTGGCGACGATCTACGGTTTGATTCCTCCAGCGATGATTCAAAGTCCGGAGCTTCCGGCGACGATCCCCGCACCAAAGGCGCCACCGAAGTTGGCGGAGTCACAAGAGGAGCGGGGTCTGCGTCCTGCACCGGAGCCGCCACCAAGGGTAGATGCCCACCCAAACCGTCCCCTATAGGTTCAGGTTTGCGGCCAGATGGGGTACTGTCACGCCCTGACCTTAGAGAGCCTTTTTATTTCTCTATTTGGTTAGGTCAGGGTGTGATTAGGGTGGGCATTCTAGTTTTTCATTTTCTATGTTGGCCTGGTATGGTTCCCAATCAGAGGCAGCTGTCTATCGTTGTCTCTGATTGGGGATCATATTTAGGCAGCCTTTTCCCACCTGTTTGTGGGATCTTGTTTTTGTGTAGTGCCTGTTAACACTGCAATTAGTTCACGGTTCGCTTGTTTTCTGTATTTGTTTTGGTGAGTTTCTTTGATTAAAACATGTGGAACTCTACGCACGCTGTGCCTTGGTCCATTCATTATAACGAACGTGACAATCTGGTTTGAGCTTAGTTGGACTATCATTTGTTTTTCAACAGGACAAAGACCCAACACACCTGTAAGGGCTATTTGACCAAGAAGGATGGTGATGGAGTGCTGCATCAGATGACTTGGCCTCCACAATCACCGGACCTCAACCCAATTGAGATGTTTTGGGATGAGTTGGACCGCACAGTGAAGGAAAAGAAGCCAACAAGTGCTCAGCATATGTGGGAACTCCTTTAAGACTGTTGGAAAAGCATTCTAGGGGAAGCTGGTTGAGAGAATGCCAAGAGTGTGCAAAGCTGTCATCAATGCAAAGTGTGGCTACTTTAAAGAATCTGAAATCTAAAATATATTTTGATTTGTTTAACACTTTATTGGTTACGACATGTTTCAAATGTGTTATTTCATAGTTTTGATGTATTTACTACTATTCTACAATGTAGAAAATAGTCAAAATAAAGATGTGTCTAAACTTTTGACAGGTACTGTATGTTAGTCCCAAAGCCTGTTTTAAGATGATAACTGACATTGGGAAAGTTATATGTTGTGTGTATTGTACAAATAGGAAAGAAAACAAGTGGTGGGATCCAGACCTCACAGAACACCAACATGAAGACAATTGCTAAAAATGCATAGAACCTTTATACTGAATGAAATCATTCGATTTGTGTTTATGAGGGAATGCTTCAAGCTGTGTGGTTTCTTATTATTTGGTAAACACGCAGGCCATTTTGGTATTACAGAAAGTTGGCAGAGTTTGTGCTCCCGGTGAAGCCGTGACATCTGATCCTCCTACAACACAGAGAGAGAGAGAGAGCTGCCTGGCGTGGATGGGAACTGGACAGTCTGCAGATAGGTCAACACTTTATGCATGGGCCACAGGACAGCTGCAAACATTTAGCAACCCCCATGTTTTTCTGTTAAAACTGTCAATCTCACATTGCTGACAGTACTTGTCTGTTTGGCTGATGAAATTATGAGACTTGCGTGCCTGAAGCCAACGATGAATACAAGGTTTACAGAATACATGTTTCTGATCACATCAGCGTGGCTCTATTGTTCACTATAAAGGGCACAATTGTCAATATAAAAATATGCTCTGCTTATCTACAACATGCTCTCAATGCAATGGGACTAGGTGGTTATCACCTCGACCAAGCAAAAGGTAGATATATTTGGGAGTCCCCTGAGAATACATGTGCAATCAGCAGACATTGAGAAACTAAAGAGTAATGTTCCGTCAGTTCAGTGAAGTCAAAGCGCAGTCCTGCTGATCCATTTCTCATCTGCCACTGGGCTCTCTCTGGAGGCTGCTCCACAACTGCACTAGGGAGTGAGGGCAGGCAGGGGATGCCAAAGTACTCACAGCAGCCAGCAAAACATCTGTTTGGCCTCTAGCGTCTTCTCATGGCTCACACGCTTAAGGAATATTTAATGGGACTCATTTCTCGTCCATTTTCAGGAGGCAGGAGAGAGTTAAAAACATACATATATGTTTATACACAGCAGGCCAAGATTCCACAGCCAGACGGATCCTGATCAGGGCACCTGCAGCTTTCGTCTGCACAGGAAGTTTCATATCCTTTCCTATCACAGGACCTCTATTTCCGTTCTGTTTTCTGGATCTGTTTCAATAAATGTATAATTACTACTGTTACAAGTGAGGGGAGGGCATGTGAAACTGGAGCCCAGTTGGTGTTTTTCCCCCAGTCTTCCTGACACCATAGAACCTTCATGTTTTCCATTCACACACCCGGAGACAATGCCACCCTGCTCTCCTGGGTGTGGAGGGGACGACCCCGCTGTCACCGACTGGCAAACATCTTTGTCTTGACTGTGTGTGTGGTGAGAAAGTTGAATCTGTTCCCCCTCACTCCTTAACGCAAGAAACAGAAATTCAATAGGAAACTGTGTTTGAATATGAATTGTCATTTGTTCAAATGGATGGAACATGCGGGAGTTGGAGTTGGGTGGCACAGCCTCTTCTAAGCCGCCATGTGGTGCCAATGTCTACAGAGTCTGAGATTGACACTTTCACTGAGGTACACTGAGTTTGTCTTTCAATCAGCTGTATCATCTGTGCAGATTTCAAACATAACATTTATCCTAATTCAATAAATATCTGCGTTAAAGAAATAGCCTAATTTCATAAAATAATATTAGGGATATCAAATCCCAGATTTTCATAAAGAGCATAAGCCTTTAAGACTGAAAGACTTAACCATATTTTTCTAAGGGTTCAAATGATCAAAATATTACATTGATGTAAGAATAAAATATTCTATGCTTCCACTACATTCTGTCAGTGGGAGAAATAACACAAATAAATGTCATCTGGGTAGAATATAACTACAGTGATCCACTAGTGATAAGGGGTGACTGGGGCCTGGTGACTATGACTTCATGTCTGGCAGACTTCTGCTCTCTGTGTATCTAAGACTCTCTAGAGGGGAGAGCTTTTTATGGATATCAGAGGATTTATGGAGCCAGCAGTTTTTCACAATGACACCATAAGGATTTACACGTTCCATGTCAACCGGCCTGAAGACTTAAGGTATAGAAGTTAATGGGATAACCTCCCTGTCACCGGGCTTCCTTAAAGAGTGATTAAGAGACAGGAGACACAATGTTGACGCCTCTGCTCAGACGATAATTTACACTCACTGCACAAACAGCCATTTCACACCGACGTACATATTCATGGTACCGCAAGCTCACCCTGTCACAACCAGGGATGTGTATAACTGCGTTTGTGATTGTGCGTCGGAGAGAAAGAAGGGGGGAGAGTGTGAAACGAGAAAGAGAGGGAATCGGAGAGAGAGATAAGAAGAAAAAGTGAACACTCGCTGTGCTAGTTGTGATAAATCATTCAGTCTCCCAGTGTCCTCCACCTTGGGGTTTGTTTGATGTTCATCGCAGTAAGATGGTGGTTTTGAAGTGAAAAACTCCAGAAGTGCAGGTCAGGTTCTGGCAAGGCAGGTCACTGACCCACACTGTGAGACAGGCCCAGAATTTACAGCCCAGTGGACAGCACCTAGCATTGGGGAGCCCCAGCCTTCATCTGTACTATCTCAATCAGTGACGGATTGATGGGGCCTCTTTCATTCATCCGCATTGACTGACTGACTGGACTTCTCACAGATTAGTTTACAAAACCCTTCCTCGCTTCAATATGCAGGTTATAGATTCCTATTAAGGCCTAAAGTGTCAGCAATTGCACAATTCTTTTTTTTTTTAAACAGTTAACGTAAGCCAATCTGGAAAATAAAAGCCATTATTTACATTGGGAAGCTATATAATGAGCATGGCAACTGCGTCTAGTTAAAGTCTGGTATGTTTGAACATTGTGAAGGTTGCATACGCATAGCCCTTCCTGATTCACTGCATTTGACACAGTTGAAAATTAAACCCTATTTGGATTACGGCCCAAATTCCTCTGCCAGGATTCACTGATTTACAGTCCTCATTCCCCACAGTCTATATACGCTCACAGGTGTAGGATCTTAATTTGAGCACCCTGTTACAGGAGAACTGCAATGATGGAACAGTAAAACTTGTGGTGTATTTAAAGTTTAGAAAGGCTTCTGAAGTTTGTAATATTCACTTTGAAATTTCAGACTTGATTATCCCTTACGAAAAATGTATCAACCCCTACAAAAATTTTCATGAATTATAATCCACATAATAATCTCCTGTTGCTGCAGGATTATTTTCTCAACTCAAGATCCTACATCTGTAAAAGTACACTAAACTACAACCGTGCTACAGTGACTCCAGTTTACCATTAACTACAGATACCTCTGTCCTACTGACAATGAGGAATCCCTGCATAACAGTTTTATAGTAAACAATGACAGAAAAAATGTCTATACCTTTTGGCCGTTCAAACATTATGCAGGATCATACACACTAAGTATCAAATCAAACACATTTTGTGACCTCAACTTTGCATTTTCAGGTGTCTCTCTCAACAACTTGAAGGAGAATGTGCCAGAAATGCTCCTTCCCTCCATCTCTAAAGATTTATTCTTCTAGGTGTCTGGTTTAACGACTCCTAATCATTGAGCGGTGTGAGAAGCCACCCGGGCCAGAGAAATCACCCCCTAAAACCCTGCTAACACTGCCTCTGTCTCCATTCATTAACTATACACCACACAGTTGATCCTTCTCCTCTCTCTCCCCTCTCTGCAAAAAGCTAAAATCATCAATAAATGCCCATCAGGGTAGGTTCATTTATGGCTTCCTTCGTGGTGCTATCAGCCCTGTAGACTACCTCACAGACGGAGAGCTCTAAAGCCGACTCTCCTGTGACCATTCAAATGCTATGTTTTTATACTAACTTAGTGTCTTACTACCCAGCTGGTTTCAGGCCACAAGCTATGGTGAAGTGGGGGTAGGGTAGATCGAGGAACAGAGACCCAAGCGTCCTCTTTTTACGGCTGTAGCTACAGGAGAGCGGGGTGTGAAAAGTTAGATTTTTTTAATTAACAAAGCAAAGGGAGACCTGAGCAGACCTTCCAAAGTTTCACTGATCTGCACAATAACACGCAGGGAGGGAGATAGCTTAACTGACAAGTTCACACAAATGTCTCTTTGACACCAAACAGTTCATGGCTCAGTGAAAGGGACAAGGGGCAAAGCGTCTATGGCGATAACACCTCTCTATCTCACACCTCTCTACAGTCACTGTTGGTGCTAAACATACTATGGCCCTATCTTTAAGGACACACTATTAGTAACATCCATTTGCAAAACAAAACTGTTGACTGAAAAAAATACATGCCCATCCATAGTGACTATCTCAAACTGTATTCATATTCACTTATCAATGATCATGTTTTACAGTAAGTAGAAAAAAACATCAACATACTCAAGCTCATGTGAGACCAAGGAAACAATTCTAACCCTGAGTGTAAAGGAGCTGCGTTACAAGCATGTTCATTCTCAGCTCTCTACTAGACGTCTGGCTGCAAAAGGCAGAGGCACATCACACAACTAGCCTACAAGGAGTGGAAGAATGCGTAGGGCTACACAGAGAGCATGCGCCCACAGTCCAGAAGGCCAGCTCTCTTCTAGCTAAGGACCCTGCTCGCAGTGTTCATTCTCCCCCTGGCAGGCAGGCGGTGGGGTGGATAGAACATGAACAGGGTGTGAGGAGAGGAGCGCCTGCATCAGGGGTGGCCGTAAATCAGTGATCTCCTGCCCCCCATGTCCACCAAACCAACAGGGACTGGAGGATTCAAATTCCTGGGGGTTAATTCACCAAGGCCTGCGCTCCCTAAAGGTTCTCCTAAACATTCCACCCTTTGCGTGCATTCTTTTAAATAATACTAAGCATGAGGGAGGTAGAGAGAGGGAGAGAGGGAAGCAGAGCTGATAGCATGACTGTGCACATAAGGCAGGCATGCTAAACAAGTTCTCCTCTTATGGCGAGTAGACCACTGTAAGTTGCTTGTTTCCTCAGCGAAGTGCCCTTTGAACTTACAACAACAAGGTGTGAGGCTAACACTGATTACAACACTGTACTTCATATTGTGCTGTTATGGAGCTCTCCTCAATAAGAAGTGCCCTTTACTCACACTCATGGCAATAAAAGCATAGGATTTCAAACTGCAGAAGGAACCATGCTACAGCAAACAGACAAACATCCACATTATTATACATGTTTGGATGGTGACTCTACAGTCAGGTCCTAGTGATTTGATTAAATGTATACCAGCATTAAGTAAAGGGGGAGTTGAGAAACAGCCTATACTGGGCCTATACTGACATCACAGGGCCTATATTATTCTCATTAATGAAATCCTCAAAATGCAAGCCTAAAATGTGCAAACAATAATGACCAAAAATATGACACTTTCAGAGGAAGCACTTGGAGTCTGATTCCTGCTGTGTAGGCCTACTTAAACGCCAACGGAGCCCATAATAACCAACCACAAGTGTAACGGCACAAAAATCTATTCAAATACCATTCAAATACAATGTCTAGGCTATAGAGTACACATAACATAAAATATGTAGGAAACATGAGACTTATGATTGAAATAAGTCTTCACATTTCATCAAGTGTTCTTGCGTAATTTTGCATGAGGTCAGAAGAGTCATGCGGACTTCTAAGGACAATAATGGACTAGAACACCACGACTTTGCAATTAATTCCGTGAATCTAATAACTTATTCTGAATCATAGTAAAATTAATAGACTTTACAACATGCGTAAGGGGTTCTGAAACCAGGGAAAGAAACCAAGACCCTCCTCATTTTATGTTCAAGCTTTGATATGATTGAATACAATTAGTTTAAATACATATTTTGAAACGAAAAAAAGCACACTTAAGATAAAATATGATAATGGGCCTATCAAATGTATATCAGACCAAACCATGGATTTTTACAACAAAAATGTCTTCCAAAGTGAACATTTTCAATTCAATCGTCTTTTGAAATGACAGGTGTGAATGAATCACAGCAACAAAGGTATTTTTTCTAATTGCATGCAAGTGATATAAGATACCTGGGAATCATGTTTATCATCAATAAATAGTTAATAACATGCGTTTATTATCAATCACATAACGGCAGGTTATTCTATCTGGACAGAATTGCGTAACGACAACATTCTATCTGAAAAAATGCTGACCTTCACTAAATGACTGCTGTCACCTGTGATAAATACTATTCATTGTAGCCACTGCAGATGACATACGGACTATATGAGTCATGGTGAATATAAAAGTGAAATAAAAACCACCTGTGCAATATAATTATGTTGGCAACGCTGTTAATCATTCAAACATGCCTTGGAAAACACTGGATGCGGCCGTATGTGATAACTTTTAGAAAAGTTTCACACATACTGTACGCCACATGTTGATGAGCTGTATTATATGCTATGAGTTGAGCAATGAATGTGAGCAAAGATCTGAAACAAATTTTACGAGGGTAAATCCAAAACTTAAATGAACATTTTAAACCGGACTCAATCACCTGTACTGTGCGCAAAGACATTGGCTAAATTGGGCAGTTACACACTTTGAAAATTGTGTCTATCATCTACAGACAAATACCTTTAGGGGGGAAATATTCTGCATAATAGAAGAGATATGATACATTGAACATAATATGTGACTCGGAGTAAAAGTTCAAGTTGTTTCACAGACCTTGGTGTACTTGATATCCGCGTTGGGCACCGGCGAGGGCATCAGCTGGAGTGATGCCATGAGCGCAGCGGCATCGGCGTCGGTCTTCACTTCACCAGGGAGTTCGATTTTACTGGAAGTCATCGCGCCTGCCTCCGTGTGTCTGTTGCAGATGCGTCTTCGTTTTTTTCTACTGATTTCTGATTAGGACTTTGGAATCCTTCCTGTGTTTATAACCAGGTGTCAGCGGCGGTCCGTTTTTATTGGGTAGAGAACAGGGCCGTCCTCCTGATAGAATTAAAATCTAGCTTAATTTACATAAACGAACCCAGCCATCCATGTTGGGGAGGGAAAGTACTTATCGCAATGTCTCTCGTTATAAGTCAAAGCAAACACATTGAAATTGATATGTTATCTGTATTGAATACATAGTGCCAGTTTAAACACACGGACTTACATTTAAGATATTATAATGAATCTACTATAACAAAATGGGATCAGAGTAAGATGTTATATTGGAGAAGTGGTGCTTGTGGTATTTACGAGAGAATTAAACACCTTGGTAAACGGTAAGTGTGAAAGCAATTCCTGAAACGACTCTTTAATAAAAACAACATGCACAGACTTGAGCTGTAAAGACTCCACGGTGCGCCTTTAAGTAAACGAACCTTCTTTATATGAGACTTGTGTAAGAGAGATTCTGAACCTTTTTCTCTCCATATATGGGTCTATAATAGGCAAATGTATAGAATATTTTTAAGTACTCAGCTAATTATTTTGTAGATAAAACTTAGTCTATTCATGAATAGCAGTGGCCTTATTTCCATAAGAGGTGGTAAGAAGCATAATAATTCATCCTGATGCTGGACTACTTAGAACAAACCCGAATAACATAATGTATTTATTCTTCAGCTACACTTGTCATATTTAAGTGTGATGTCTTTGAATAAGGTCCGTTTGCCACACATTTCATCAACTTGCCTGTTATAACATCCTCACAAGGTCTTAAGATGTTATTTAGTGTGGACTTAAAGCCAACATTATTATTTCCTTGTCTGTTGATGAGAGGCATCTGTCCTGTGGTGATAATTCCCTGTTAGCATTCACTTCAAACTTCCCAATACACATTTGAACGATTTAAGTCGACTCAAGCGATGTCTCAAAAATAAAAGGAGTTGCACGGATCTTTACACCTCGGGAGGGATGGTAGACCAACTTGCTCACATCTCAAGATAGGCCTATAACAATTTTGGGCTCTAATAGTTAAGTAATAAAACCACAAATGACTGACATCGCATTATTTCTATTGGGTCAAAAAAAAAATCAACATTTTAAATGTATAAATAAATCAACTGATTGGAGCAAAGCTCTTATACCTGCATGAGTCATCTCTCCATCACTGAGATATATATATAAGGTGTAGCCTTTATAATGTTGGTTGGGTGAGATTATTTGAACTCTCTCATGTGATTCCATGTTTTGATAATACATCTATAGGCTACATTAAATTATTTAATAAGGTACACTACTGGGTCTAGATGCAGTATTTCATTCTTTTAAAATACAATGTTCTTGATAGCTTTTTTAAACAATAACATATTGGATAATCCCACTTTTTATTTATTTATTCCAACATAATGGCTACATATTGATGAACATATATAAAATAGGATATAGCCTACTGTTGGTGGACATCTATCTAGTGGAGAAGATACATTCTTACTGTGACATGGCTTTCCACATGCCTTGAATATATTGACAATCCAAGAAGCAGCTGACAGAATAAAAAAGTGGACGGAGTTGTATAATTTTGAAATACCCCGCAGTGGTGCTTTTTCTCCATCACCACAGCTCCCTTTTTCCACAGCATGGGCGACACTCTTAGCGTGTCTGTTTCACATCAAAGACGACAAAGACGAAAAAGTGACATTGATTAATGCAACCAAAACATCCCATCATCTACATGTCGCATCTCCTTTTAAAAGACTACAGGGAGCAGAAGATAAGGCATACACGTAGACAGTGTCCCTTCCCCGCTTACCACTCCTCTCATTCTCCGTTCATTGAGCTCCCTCTGTTGGACAAAACATCAACACGAACTCGGTCTAATACAGTAACATGCCACCCTCTGATCCGAGTTATAATTTCATTTGTTGGCAAACTGATTGATCAGAAGGTAGCCTATATGATACCAATGTTTAAAGGGTCAAAAGGGGATTTATATTCCCTATGAAATAAATGGCGATTGAATGATCTGAATAGCACTGCTTTATAGGTGTTTGAAGAAAGGTGTTTAATATACGAGCAGGCAGTCACCCCTGATATAAGTGCAGGCAGGTCACCCGTGATACAAGTCAGTATTCAACATCCATCCATGTCAGATTTTTGGTTTATACAAGAGATGAATGTGTTATCACCGTGCTTCATCTAATAGCAGAACCAAATCACCTTGATGGATTGCAGTTGAGATTACATTAAAATACATAGTGCAAGTGATCAATGACGTCCGAGAAATTGTGCAGATTATTACAGCAATTGTAAGATCGCCACAGACCCGTGATAACCTATGCATGTTATCTTGAACATGCACGCTTTATATGATTACATAAGCAGACATTAATAGTTATGGTCACCTCAAAATGTGGCCATGGATGTGTTACTCATTTTAAGGTTGAATGTTACATTTGTTTGTAAGACAGCCTTAGCATTAGTCTATTTACTGTACTGCAAAAGTCTCATTGAATTGTGTTAGGTTGATAAGCAACCAAAAAACAACATTTAATTGAGATGTTTCTACTGGTTGGATAGCTCCATCTGAGCCACTGTCTTAATCCACTCTTTAACTTTTATTTTTGGTTGAGTTGGAGATGTGAATACAATATATCATTTTTTAAACTTGTAGACAAGTTCATAGGCTATTTGTTGTATTTCAAAAGGGATATTGAATTGTGTTTGGTTGTCAATGCAACCAAACATCTCAATTTGAAGGAATGTATCTTCTGCATGGATAGTTCCATCTGTGCCACTGACTTACTCTGGATTTAATTTCAGTTTGTCTACAAATTAAAATATGTTGGATTCACATCTCCATCTCAACCAAAAATCTATGTTCAAGAATATGACTAAATCTAATCAAATCTAACTTGAAATGCACTTGAAATAAAGTTTGATTTGATTTAGTCCTGTTCTTTAACGTTTGGTTGAGATGGAGACGTGAATTCAACATATTAATTAATGATTAACTTAATAGATTAGGTTTGAAATCAACCAAACCTTGAAACCATAGGCCTATAAGTATTGTGCATTGTCTATTTTAAGTTTTACCCTGGGTTGAATTGAAACAATAGCTGTAACTCTGTTAAACCTACCCGTTGGAATGATTTCGATAGCAACAGTGAATTTAGTTATTAAGAGATCTCTCAATAATCATTCTCACAATAGAATATTGTTAGTAGTCACTGACAAATATCAATGCTAAAATGGGCTTGGTTAAAACCCAGTATTGGAGACCAAATGACTAGCTGTAGATAGATCAGCTCTCCAGTAGGAAGTGCTGCTCAGCCTATAGTTAAAAAAAAAAAATAGTGGACATAACTTTGAAGATCTGACTTTGTTTCAAAGGTACAAATTCAACATATATAATACAATGTTTGTATATGTTGAAACTTCGTTACAATGATGGCAAAATCCTGTGGTTGAAATGCCACCTTTAAAACAACAGTTTACATTGATTACTTTTTTCAAATCCAATGTATTTTCCACATAGATTCCACACCACAATACTTGAAAATTTGCGTTAAAACGTTGATTCAACCAGTTTGTGCCCAGTGGGATACTTTTTTCCACATTTTAAATATTTAATTATTATCAACCATATAATTAAAACTTAAAATAATGACTTTGTTGATAGAAAATAGACAAGTAGTGAGTAAATGCACACTGTCTACATTCGCGCGTATAAATGCGCACTGTCCACGTTCAGTCAGTTGCTCACCATTGGAGTCATTATTGACCAATCAAACACTTATTGACCAATAAAGCACCTAGATCCAAATAGTGCATCCCTGGCGGTAGCGGTGGTGATGGGGGACAGTTTCATGGAAGAAAAAGATTAACAGGTCAACACGCGTAGTAGGCTACTAAGGGAAGGAGGGGTTATATCCTGAACTACCGGAGAGACGCTCATGTTCACGCTCACACTACTCGTCAACTGTCTGTCCTGACAAGAGTGAGACATCAGATGTCCGCGGGAAATATGGACCATGAGAGGAAAAGAAAAATGAAGGAGCAATGTGCCCTGAGGAAGGACATCATCAAAGAGTTCCTGGCAGAATTTCTGGGGATATTCGTATTAATAGTAAGTACATTGACACTTTCCCTCATCACCCGACTGTCATTTAATAGCCTGCTTTAAAGCTGCAACAATATGGTAATAAGGTGTCAAATTGTTCTCAGGGGACTTGATCTGTCAACAGGGATATCATGTTTTGATATGTTTAGGTGCTGACTAATATATCCTGATAATGTGGCTTCTCTTTGATGTGCTCATCCATAATTCTGGTCTGAGAAACTCCTTGGGAGATAATTAACACATCTAGAGAATGTTGTAATGGCAAGTTTGACAGGTGGAGGATAGGAAGGGGAGAATTAATGGGATGCTTGGTATTTTCAGACATAAAGAAAAACATGATCAAACACAATAAACCTTTACTGACATGCACCATTCACCATGCACCACTCACCATGCACCACCATGCACCATGCACCACCATGCACCATGCACCACCATGCACCATGCACCATTCCATATGATGTATGATCATCACAGTGATTTGACATTCATATTTCTTTAGAATGTATCTAATCTGTGAATAGACCCAATTTATGTAGCATACTGCACACCTTTATATTCCCGCAAAGCTTCATTATTTGATTAACCAGGCTACCTTATATGTTGCTTGTAGGCTGAAAATCATCATATGACAGCATCAATAGTTAATACACTTTTAAAGCATACCCCCCTATCAATTGCAATCAACTTGTAAATGAATACAGTGATTTGAAATGGAATGAGAATAGATCTATATTACCCTGAATACAGAGAAGTCATTAGCATAAGATAGACCACACTCTCTCTCTCTCTCTGCATTATTACTGCGGTAAAAACACAGACATTTCCCCATCATCACCAAGCTTGGCGGGAAACACTGTTTACTTAAATCTACAGGGGTCCTTAATAATCTGACCTGTCCTTTGCCTTCCACCTGTCCCCTCTAGGTTCACCTCCCCATCCTGTCCTGTCCTGTCTGTCTGAGTGTCACAGCTCAGTGGCTGGGCTTACTGAGGCTCAGTCTCAGTGGGCTCAGTGAGTCAGTGGTCATCTAGGTCAGCGGCACAGCATCAATGGACTAATCCACTCCTCACAACAGAAACAGCTATTTTTGGACGGCATCCTTCTTTCAACACTTTTGTTTTTGATTTACCTAATTAATCAATGAAAGGATGAATGATAATTTCCCATGCTTCAAATGGGACATCTTCTATGGCATTCTTCTTACAGAGTTCAGGAGGAACGCACTGATCTGAAAGGCCATCTAATTAGAAATGAAGGCTGTAGAACAAGAGGACTAGTCTTTTGTGCATAATTGGAAATGACAAAACAACGACTTCCTCCTGCCAACATGTTTTTGCTTGTGTTTTTTTGTCTCTGTCTCCGTCCCAGCTATTTGGATGTGGCTCGGTGGCCCAGACGGTGCTGAGTAAGGGAGCTCTGGGAGAACCCCTGACCATCCACATCGGCTTCACTCTGGGGGTGATGATGGCCGTCTATGTGGCTGGGGGAGTTTCAGGTGAATACCATGCTTCTTTTACATAACTTTGCATTCTCAACATTCATTTCTAAAGTCCACTCGGCACATAGCCAATATACATAGTTCTAACTTCCCAAATAGTTGACTTTGCAGTATGATTGAAAATGCAACACAACATGTGTGTTAGTGTTGAGACTTTTCAGTTGGTCAGCACCTCATTTTATAAATCAGGCCTTTTTATGTCATTATATCCTCTTTTGTTTGTAACATGAAACTACAAAAGGAGAGACTCAGATACTGACAGATGTAGTATAGTGTCATTACTATAAAAAACACAAGATGAACACTGAGAGAAAGAATGATACTTTGCACTCAGTCACCTCTATCCACAAACAACTTGTCCAAATGACAAAAGTGGTGGCACGTATCCTAGCGGTTAGAGAGGCAAGCCAGCATCAGGAGGGTTGGTGGTATCAAATCCTAAATTCCATTGCCTACACTTATAGAAAAAAAAGGTTCCAAAAGGTTTCTTCAGCTGTCCCAATAGGAGAACCCATTTGTTTCCAGGTAGAACCCTTTTGGGTTCCATGTAGAACTTTCTGTACGAATAAATAGTTATTTAAAGCGTACTCCTATGGGGACAGCCGAAGAACCCTTTAAGGTTCTAGATAGCACCTTTTCTTCTAAGAGTGTACCATTGCCCTTGAGCAAGGCACTTAACCCCCCACAACAACAGCTCCCTGGGTGCCCAGTGTGGCAGCCCCCTGCACCACTCCAAAAACCTGCTCATGTGTGTCTCAGAGGGGTTAAAAGCAGAAGTCAAATTTTGTGCAATTGACAAATTAAAGGATCTTAATATTAAAAAGGGGTTTGGGTTAAAATATGTGGGCAGGACTCAAAGGTCATCAATGGTTGTTTGTCTTTGATGAAAAGGCTTTACTTTGCCATGAACTTTGACCATGGATGTCTGGCTCTCTTTGCTCTCAGGTACTAAACTCTTAAAGGACAACATGTACTTCCCACATGTCTGGGTAACTGTGTGTTATGGCTCCATGGATGTCCTCACATCCACATGTTCACGTGTTCATTGTTTGAGAAAGGGGGAGAAGATGTCCATCCCTATTGTCAGGTAGATCACAGGAGAGAAAGTAAATAGTACAGCCATGGATCACTAACACTCTCTGACTTGTGTCCTGGGGAAAAGTCCACACACAGTAACAGAAATGGACTGTGGAAACCTAGGTCATCACTAGAGACTCAGCAACATGGCAAAATGATGCAGAGAACATCATGTTAGTATCCCATAGCAGTCTGGACTCAACATGGGTACCATTTAGCATTACCCGAACTGGGAGAGAGGCACAGAGAAAATGGAAAAAAATATGTAATAGCTCGATTACCCATTCCTAATGCCTGGCTGCTTCTTGGTGTCAGAGGATGAAGTGTGCCGGCTAGATTTACAAGGCTGGAGTTGTGTGTCCTCATGTCCAGGGGAACTTTATTGGGTACATTCCATAGAGATTAAAGCAAGGATCGCCCTCTCCTTCTCGCTTCGGCAGCAATAATGGCACAGAGGGATAACATTAGGGGGAATTACTTTTTAAAAGTCACGCTGCCTTAGTTGAGCTTGCTGAGCAAGGTGGAGAGCGCTTTTTAATCAGCAATCAAGGGTTTCATTATGTCTCAGCGAGGCTTTACGTAATGGGGGATGATGAGTTGTAATTTGAAATTGCCGTGGTAATTTCCATCACAATTGGGACATAAAAGAGCAACGACGTGATTAGAGCTTTTAATGCCCAGCCCCGGGATAATATGAACACTGTAGCATATGAGCTAATATGAGTGTTATATGAGCCATACTCAATGTGCTTTCATCTTAGAAAATCCAGTGTTGGCAGAGTGTGAGCTTAGTCTTTGTACTGTATCTCTAAAGCTCAACTCATGACCACCCCTCATCCTCAATGCCTGGTTTACAGCTACAGCACATCAGACCAGAGTGTTGGGAAGCCAACATTTTTGCCATGTTTGGATGAATGTGGATGAATCATTAATTGAGGAGCTTCCTTGAGCGAAAAATGAATTCAGGAAGAATGGAGTGTGTAGTCGGCTACAGTATAGGAACCCTTACTGCATGATTGGGCCATTCAACCCTGGGGCCCATGTGTGGATGAGAAGCCTTCACGCTGTTAGGTGACATCTCTGATGATGATCACAGGTATTGGACTAATGAGCTTTACTGGGGCATGGGTCTCCAGCCTTTCCAGCCAGGCTAGCCTCTCCAAGTGGAACACAACACACTTCTGTTTCCCCCCACTCCTTTTCACTCCTATGTTGGCGATGCTAATTTACAGGCAGAGTTAACCAGAACCCTTGTTAGCGGAGGTGTGTCATGGCCGGGTCCTTCCAACGACATGCAGTTTGCGCGAGCCTTAAGCAGATTCAGGCAGATTATGTCAGACCCAATTCCGATCGGATGTTTCAGCCGGCTGTTGTGGCCACAGTAAGGGAACAGGGCTGGGGATTAGTGTTTGGGGCGCTCTGAAACCCCCAGCAGTGTTGCCCCGCTGAGGTCACCCAGAGCCTCAGTCCCCGCCTTGGGCCCCGCCTAGTGTTGTGCCGTTATTGTGTCTATGACTGAATCCAAGCTTGAACCTTGTTTTGAATTCCAGTTTTGACCTTTGTTACAGGGGCCCATGTGAACCCAGCAGTCTCCCTGGCCATGGTGGTCCTGGGCAAGCTGCCAATAAAGAAGTTCCCTGTCTACGTGGCAGCACAGTTCCTGGGTGCCTTTGCTGGATCTTGTGCTGTCTATGGGTTGTATTATGGTAGATGTTACTGTCATCATGTCCATCACCATCATCATAATCATCATCATTATGATCATACACATTAATGCAGAGATTCTAAATGGAACCCGTATTCATAGCATTTAGCCAGGGTGATATTTGAATGGAAAGGTATTGATCATTATTGGAGTGGGAACATTATAGGTTATTACTAACACTAACATTATTGGGAAAACTCAATGGCTAATTCTACTATTCTCTTTTCCATAGATGCCTTAATGGAACACACAGGAGGAGTTATGCAAGTTACTGGCGTCAATGCCACAGCTAATATATGGGCATCCTACCCTGCCAAGCACATCTCAGTCCTTGGAGGATTCGTAGACCAGGTCAGAGATGCACCATCAATGGTTATCTAACCATATCCTAATACTCTTTATTACTGAATGATATGAGCAGCACAGGCACACACCCTGATTTATGTTTGAAGTCCCTGAGCTAGAACATGTACATGTGTAATAGTATGTATATAAGTGAATGTGCACGTGAGCATTAATGTATTTAACCAGGCAAAACACATTTCTATTTACAATGACGGCCTATCCCGGCCAAACTAACCCTAACATGGACGATGCTGGGCCAATTGTGCACCGCCCTATGGGACTCCTGATCACGGCCGGTTGTGATACTGCCCAAGATTGAACCCGGGTCTGTAGTTACGCCTCTAGCACTGCGATACAGTGCCTTAGAGCACTGCGCCCCTCTGTCCCCCAAATGCATTTAGATCAGTCATGTGAAGTGTAAGTAACGAAGCGGACATGGTGAACAGTATGTGTCAAATCAAATCAAATGTTAGCTGTCACATGGTTCGTAACCAACAGGTGTAGACGAAGAGTGAAATGCTTACTTACGGGCCCTTCCCAACAACGCAGAGAGAGAGAAAATAGAGAAATAATAGAAAAGTAATAACACATAATACAAGTAATAATAAATACACAATGAGTAACGATAACTTGGCTATGTACACGGGGTACCAGTACCGAGTCGATAGGTATGAGGTAATTGAGGTAGATAATGTACATATAGCTAGGAATAAAGTGACTAAGCAACAAGATATATAATAAACAGTAGCAGCAGCAGATGTCATGAGTAAAGAAGGTTAGTGCAAAAAAGGTCAATGCAGATCGTCTGGGTAGCTAATTGGTTAACTGTTTAACTTACTATGTAGCAGTCTAGTGGCTTGGGGGTAGAAACTGTTCAGGGTCCTGTTGGTTCCAGACTTGGTGCATCAGTACCGCTTGCCATGCAGTAGTAGAGAGAACAGTCTATGACTTGGGTGTCTGGAATCTTTGACATTTTTCAGGGCCTTCTTCTGACACCGCCTGGAGTAGAAGTCCTGGATGTCAGGAAGCTTAGCCCCAGTGATGTACTGGGCTGTACGCACTACCCTCTGTACCGCCTTGTGGTTTGATGCCAAGCAGTTGCCATACCAAGCGGTGATGCAGCCAGTCAAGATGCTCTCAGTGGTGCAACAGTAGAACTTTTGGGGGATCTGAGTTGCCTTTGCCAAATCTTTTCAGCCTCCTGAAGGGGAAGAGGAGTTGTCGTGCCCTCTTCACGACTGTGTTGGTGTGTGTGGACCATGATAGATCCTTAGCGATATGGACACTGATGAACTTGAAAGTCTCGACCCCCTCCACTACAGACCCGTCGAAGTGAATGGGAGCATGCTCGGTCCTCTGTTTCCTGTAGTCCATGATCTGCTCCTTAGTCTTGCTGAGGTTGAAGGAGAGTTTGTTGTCCTGGTCCTGACAGGTCTCTGACCCCCGTGTTGAGGGTCAGCATGGCGGATGTGTTGTTGCCTACCCTCACCACCTAGGGTTGGCCGACTGGAAGTCCAGGATCCAGTTTCAGAGGGAGGTGTTCAGTCCCAGGGTTCTTAGCTTAGTGATGAGCTGGAGGGCACTATGGTGTTGAACGCTGAGCTGAGTCATTGAACAGCATTCTCACATATATGTTCCTCTTGTCCAGGTGGGAGAGGGCAGTATGGAATGCAATAGAGATTGCATCATCTGTGGATCTGTTGGGGAGGGATGCGAATTGGAGTGAGTACAGGGTGTCTGGGATGATGTTGATTTGAACCATGACCAGCATTTCAAAGCATTTCATGGCTACAGATGTGATACGGGGTATGGGGTGATAGTCATTTACAGGTTACCTTGGCGTTCTTGGACACAGGGACTATGGTGGGCTGCTTGAAACATGTAGGTATTACAGACTGTGTCAGGGAGAGGTTGAATATGTCAGTCAGTGAAGACACTTGCCAGCTGGTCACCTCATGCTCTGAGTAGGAATCCTGGTAATCCTTGTGAATGTTAACCTGTTTTAAAGTTCTTACTTAAATCGGGCAACGGAGAGCATGATCACACAGTCGTCTGGAACAGCTGTTGCTCTCATACATATATTGTGAGCAATACTGGCTGAGCAAAAACAACCATCTGTGTTGAATACCCAAGAGCTGAGTGTGCACATACAGGTTTGGTTTCGAATTGAAGGCAGTGAAATTTACATTAAATTAAGGATTTTTTAAAACTTTTGATTTAAATAGCTTTACTTTTCAGTTTATTGAGAAATTTGAAAATAAATGCAATTATTTAATTGTAGTTTACTTCCTAAATTGACTGCCTTCAATTCGAATACAGCCCAACCCTGGTGTGTGTGTGTGTGTGTGTGTGTGTGTGTGTGTGTGTGTGTGTGTGTGTGTGTGTGTGTGTGTGTGTGTGTGTGTGTGTGTGTGTGTGTGTGTGTGTGTGTGTGTGTGTGTGTGTGTGTGTGTGTGTATATGTATATGTATATGTATATGTGTGTGTATATGTGTGTGTGGTTATGTGGTTGGGTGTGCGTGTGCGTGTGTGTGTGTGTGTGTGTGTGTGTGTGTGTGTGTGTGTGTGGTTATGTGGTTATGTGGTTAGGTGTGTGTGTGGGTAGGGGGTCAAAATATAATCAGAAAACAATCATTAACTGGCTAATAGAAGCAAACATTCAAGCAGTTGTTTTCCCCTCTATGAACAGTAATTAATGCAATTGTTGAGTTGTTGACTATTTTTATCCCAAGATAACATTTGCTGCTAATATCTAACCATATGGATACTGTTCAAAAGACTTAAAAGCTGCCTCATCTATCCTTCATCCAGGGGAAAGGGGAAGCCCCATTATAGGCTTAGGCAAAAGAATAGACGGTCACAGGTCATCACAGCAAATTAGTCCTGCTGACCACAGACAGTCATTATAAAACCCAGACCATAACAACAAGCCATTCTCCCTCTGTCACTGTTATGCTATTATGAGAGGCTGTCTTTTCTATATTGGTGGAAGCATCACAGTGACAGCATGAGCAGTAGCTACAGATGGTTCATTTTGTAGCGGTGATGAATATACTGAATACAGATGAAGGATCTTAATTTGATCACTCTTTTGTTGCTGCAAATTTTTCTGCACAGCAGGAAAGTGTATTGCAGTGTATTCAATGTTTAATTAGGCTGTTAGCACTTGTAAACAATGACAGCCACTGCCAGGGAATCTAAACCAAAGCATGGACTGCTGTCATACCTTGTCCATAGACTACTTACAGGTTGAGTTAACCAATATGTAATTTTGTAATTTGAGCAAACTATCCCTTTAATTATAATCTACACAATAATTCATATTTCCTGATGCTGCAGGATTATTTTTCTGCTGTAGCAAACTGGTTCAAATTAAGATCCTACATCTGTATGTCTGTCAATTTTCTGTTTTGATCATTGCTATCGCAAACTCATGGCTGATGCCTTGTCTCCAGGTAATAGGAACAGCTGCCTTGATCCTGTGCATTCTGGCCATTATTGATGGGAAGAACATTGGAGCTCCTAAAGGGATGGAGCCACTGTGCATTGGCCTGATCATCATGGCCATCGGCGTGTCCATGGGACTCAACTGTGGCTATCCCATCAACCCTGCTAGAGACCTGGGCCCAAGGCTCTTCACTGCTGTGGCCGGTTGGGGCATGGAGGTGTTCCGGTAATTTCCAACAATGCTTATACTAGAGAGAAGACAAGTCCCACAAATGAGAGCTGGATGGCCTCCATAAGTACAGTAGCATTTCAAAAACATTGTTAGATGCCTTTTGCCCGGAAACCCTTTGAAATTGAAAATGAGCTTTCGTCTCCTAAAAAAATCACTTTACAGTAGAACATTGAAAGATTCACGAAGACACAAAAACAGAGTATGTGTGTGTGTGACAGGGAAGCCCCTCTCTGATCTGAGCATGCCAAGCGGAGCTGCAGGCACATTATGCTGCTTTTCAGTCCTCCTCCCCAGCAGTGGCTGGGAGTTAGGCACACAGTGTGAGAAACATGGGAGTGAATGCCAGTGGCCTGGCCTCCTTCTCTCCTTCAGGAAGAGCAGGAGTATGCGGCTCTATCGCTATCTCTGCTTTTCTGACAATCTCAATCAATATTTCCAGCAACCTCTTGTATCTCCTGCATTTTCCAAAAGGCTTGGAGACGTGAGTGGGCAGAGTAAGATTATTTCTCCGCACATAAATATTCCATGCTTCACATAACAGAAAAATGGCACCATTGTGTGTCCTACTGTCAGAGGCAGACTCCCTCTCTCTGCCATCACTCCTCAAAGCTGTCCCTGGTCTTTGGGTATTTATTTACACTAGATAAGCAAAGCGGTCATCGGCTGCAATGTCTGTACTTTGCCATGCAAACTTCCATAGTCCCTAGAGAAAGCTGGGTGAAGCAATTCACAAGCAGTTATTCAACAATGAGAGCTGGGCTAAAGAAGAGTTACATAAGATAAATGTGAAGGATATGAGGGACCTCTCTGCCAGTGCACTATAGACTTCTCTTCAGAAGAGGGCGCTGTCTGATCTAATGGCCAAAGTCAACAGTTTCCCAACCTGCACTTTGGGGAGCCCCGCCATTGCACATATTTGATCTATTCCAGCACTAGCACAGTACACCTGATTCATCGGGAATGGGCTGGTCGGTTAAATCACAAGCTGAATCAGAAGTGCTGGAGCTAGAATAGAACAATTGTGTGCAATGGCGGGGGGTCCCCTACTGGGGTGGGAAACGTTAACGAACAGTATTTGACCCTCTACTTTATACCGTGTTCACACTACATCTTACCAGATGTTCTGCATACAGATGTAGGATCTTCATTTGATCACCCTGTTATAGGAGAACTCTCCTACAATGCAGGACATTAAAAACGTGTAGTGTATTTGAACTTTAAAAAGGTTTCTAAAGTTTGTCATTTCCACTTTGAGATTAAAGACTTGATTTTCCCTTACGAAAAATGTATGAACCCCTACAAAAATGTCCATGAATTATAATTTCCTGTTGCTGCAGGATTCCTTTCCTGCTGAAGCCTGCTGACTCAAATTAAGATCCTATGTCTATGTGAAATTATCCATATACGTATACATTTAAGATTAGTTCTCGCTAATGCGCAGATACACCTGCGGCCCTGAGATTTACATCACACTGTCAAATGGGACGTAATCTGCCCATTTGAAATATAGGTTTAAGTACATCCCTTAAATCTCAGCTGTTTTAGCAGCACAATACAGCTGTAATCACGATGTTAAGATAGAGATGTATAAGGGTGATAGTAGGATATATAGCGTACATTCCATCCACCATACATTCCATCCACTGAATCTCTGTAAGGAAACTGAATGCAATAGGATCAGGAACAGTGGCACTTTCCTTTGACATCAGTAGGAAAAGCTGAGAGGGTGCCATGTCTACAAGACGTCATCGTGTGACCCCGTGTGTCTGTCCGACATCAGGCCTGATCATGGGATATGGTTAGTCACCCTGGCTCTGTCCATGGATTACACACCCTAATCCACCAGCCATGTAGTCTGCATCCACCCCCTGGTAGTTTAGCAGCTAAACACAGCCTGTTCAGACACTGTCTGTTTTCCTACCTGGGCCTTGTCACGTCAGTGCTGGTAATTCAGTCCCTTTCACCCACAGGATCCAAATAGTCAGTACTAGCAGAGGGAGGCTAATCTCTATCAAGGAGTTGCCCTGAGGTGATCAAGCGCTCAGTTCAGGACAGAATCATTAGATGTACTACATAGGCTACAGTAGCAAAGAGCTGTTTAGGTGGGAATTTGAGGTGTGATCTGGTGGTCATTGGAAATTGTTAGGCTTTTACTATTACTTGCTATTAAGATAACTGGCAAATCTGTAAAGCACAATTAGAATTAGGCATTAATAGAAACGGATTGGTGAGGAGTGGGAACAGATCAACTTTATGTATAGTTGGATCAATAGATTAGCAGGCAGATCGAAACCTCTTAAGGATCCGCCCCTTTTTTTACATTTTCGCCTAAAATGACATACCCAAATCTACCTGTAGCTCAGGCCCTTTAGCAAGGATATAGTTTGTGGAAAAGTGAAAGGAATATAGGAGATTATCACACAATAGATCTTGTAAAAGATAATACAAAGAAAAGCCAACCGTTCTTTTGTAAAAAAAAATGTGTACCATCATCTTTAAAATGCAAGAGAAAGGCCATAATGTATTATTCCAGCCCAGGTGCAATTTAGATTTTGGCCATTAGATGGCAGCAGTTTATGTGCACCGTTTAGACTGATCTGATGAACCATTGCATTTCTGTTAAAAATGTTGAATCAAGACTGCCCAAATGTGCCTAATTTGTTTATCAATAACTTTTCATTTTCAAAATTGTACACACTCCTCAAACAATAGCATGGTATTATTTCACTCTAATTGCTACTGTAAATTTGACTAACAAAGATGAACAAGAATTTAAGCTTTCTGCCAATATCAGATATGTCTATGTCCTGGGAAATTCTCCTGTTACTTACAACCTCATTCTAATTGCATTGGCCTACATTAGCTAAAGCGTCCCGTGGAATGGACACTGATCCCGAAGATGTGAGAGAGTGTAGAGGAGTAGTGAGAGGTGGAGATTAGAGAGAGCCTTACTGTGTAAATGAACAAAAGGTAGTAGTGGAATCTGCTCCCAATGTACCAGTGGAGGCTGCTGAGGGGAGGACGGCTCATAATAATGGCTGGAACAGAGCAAATGGAATGGTCCGTGTGTTTGATGTATTTGATACCATTCCACTGATTCCACTCCAGCCATTACCACAAGCCCATCCTTCCCAATTAAGGTGCCACCAACCTCCTGTGTAATGTACAGTAGCGTACCCCAGACCATGGCACGTTCCTGGGCCGCTTTAAAGCCCCATGCAGTGTCTTTTTCAATGTATTTTTAAATCATCACTGTATCACATGAAAATAACAACAAATATATTTTTATCATTTATTACCCTGAGCCTCCTTTTGCTATCGATTTGGATGTCTGATTGTGTGGGCATGTTGATACAAATTGAAATATATTTTCATACACATCCCTGATTGGTGGATAGGATCATCCCTGCTTACTCCTTCAAATTAGGAGGATACATATGCAAATACAAGACAACTGGTCATTGGTCCGAATAATTAGATCAGATTATGATTTAATGCTGTTGGCCAAAAACTGCATCCCAACTGCATCCCTCCAAGCATTTTTTCAATAAGCTCTTACTCTTAAAGGGCATTATAATATTTTTCACAATTTCAGAGTGTTTTTTACACCTCATAGTGTGGAGATATCATAAAATAAACAGGTAAATCATGTTTTTGACTGCACTGTCCCTTTAATGCGGGTGACCACTATTTACCCTGTAGATAGTGTGCAAAACATTACTGAGTTGCACCCCCTTTGGCTCTCAGAACGGCCTTAATTCATTGGGGCATGGACTCTTCAAGGTGTCGAAAGCGTTCCACAGGGATGCTTGCACCATGTTGACGACAATGCTTCCCACAGTTGTGTCCACTTGGTTGGATGTCCTTTAAGTGGTGGACCATTCTTGATTCACACGGGAAACTTTTCAGCATGAAAAACCCAGCAGCGTTGCAGTTCTTGACACACTCAAACTGGTGCGCCTGGCACCTACTACCATACCCCGTTCAAAGACACTTAAATCTTTTGTCTTGCCCACCCTCACCCTCTGAATGGCACACATACACAAACCATGTTCTCTCAAGGCTTAAAAATCCTTCTTTAACCTATATCTTCCCCTTCATCTATACTGATTGAAGTGGATTTAACAAATGACATTATAAGGGATCATAGCTTTCACTTGGATTCACTTGGTCAGTCTATGTCATGGAAAAAGCAGGTGTTCCTAATGTTTTGTACACTCAGTGTATTTGGTATTAAATGTTTTATTTTAACTTACTCACTACAAAGTCAAATGTAAACTCCTAAACCCTTGCATGTATATCTCATCTGGTCTGTGCAGTGCTGGAGGCTGCTGGTGGTGGATCCCAGTAGTGGGGCCCATGGTGGGAGGAGTGGTGGGAGCCGCCATTTACTTCCTGTTCATCGAGCTGCACCATGCCGAGCCTGAGAAACAGGGGGAGAACAACGTCAAGGACAAATACGAGATGGTCACCCTGAGTTAGACAAAGAGGCCATGAGCACCAATGGTACTGAGGCTTGGCAGCTTCCTACCCCTTTAACCCTCAACAGGATAAACATTCACCTCAATGAGGCCACACTTGACACAACCTTCTCTGCTTGCACTAGAGTCATTTCCTCTGTCTAAGGGATCTGAGGTCAGGTCTCAGTCTCTGCACTCTCATGGACAGGTCTGCTGAAAGAATGCCAGTTGAGCCAACACATAAAAAACACAAACAGTATGTAATGTTAAATTCACAATCACAAGCTGAGATCTCAGGCATGTTTACTAGCCCATGACATCATCATCAGGTGTTCAGACTATCCATTCTACTCTGAGGATAGTTCCTGAGTACAGTGATTTTTAAGAATTTATATTGCATTTCTTGTATAGGGATATTTTTCATTGCAGGAGGAATTTTCCAAGTTTGAAACCGTCTCAATATTTTCTTTTTCAGGCAGAGGCAATGGTAAATGTTATTAACAACACAAATGGTAAATGTTATTAACAACATAGAAAATAGCCAGTAACAGTTTCTGTGATGGAAGGAAGGAATGTGTATATTTTTTGTCATTGAGCTAGTTTAATTGTATGCTCTCTGGAGTGTCTTCCATCTTCTGCTTCACTTCATCCATCTATTTGTTACAGTTATGTGAATCGCTCTGCCTGCTGTGACATACAGCCTCATCACTGCATGTGTGCTATAGCTAACACACATCTATGTATTTGTGCTTTGAAAAGCTCATAGTCTTGTTTCCTAGCTTTTATTTTTAGAGGGCAGAAAAAACAGCCTTAATGTGTGTGAAATTAGCCTCCCACCGTTCTGTGTGTACTCTCTCTCTCTCGTGGAGCACAGAACTGTGTATCGTGACACGGCATCACTTCTAAATTATTTTTATCTGACTTTTATTTCCTCTTATATAACGTTCCTGCTGTCGTGTGCACACATTTTCATAGAAGCATGAGTAGGGGAGCCTAGTATCTACAGTACCAAGCATGAGTAGGGGAGCCTAGTATCTACAGTACCAAGCATGAGTAGGGGAGCCTAGTATCTACAGTACCATTGGACATGTTTTAATAAACAAAATACTGTATGAAGAGTCCAATGAGAGATAGTTTACCCCACTGGCCAATGGCCATATGGGAATGTATAAAAATGGTTTGTTTATCATAATCATTGCGTTATTCCTCCAATGATGTGACTAGGATTTAACCACTGAGGAACTCCTACACTATGACCTATAGTGAACTGGACAATAACAGAATAACATCAGTGCAACTTCCAAGAATAGAGCCCTTCAACTCAGACAAAAACACTCAAATGAACACTCAAGTGATGTTATTTAGCCATGGGTGGGCAGAGCAACATGGATGGGCAGAGGAACATGGGTGGGCAGAGCAACATGGATGGGCAGAGGAACATGGGTGGACAGAGGAACATGGGTGGACAGAGGAACATGGGTGGACAGAGGAACATGGGTGGACAGAGGAACATGGGTGGACAGAGGAACATGGGTGGACAGAGGAACATGGGTGGACAGAGGAACATGGATGGGCAGAGGAACATGGGTGGACAGAGGAACATGGGTGGACAGAGGAACGTGGGTGGACAGAGGAACATGGGTGGACAGAGGAACATGGGTGGACAGAGGAACATGGGTGGACAGAGGAACGTGGGTGGACAGAGGAACATGGGTGTGCAGAGGAACATGGGTGGGCAGAGGAACATGGGTGGGCAGAGGAACACTAGTTCCCTATTCCCAGAAGAGCCCTCACCAATGGAACACATAGCATTTTATAACCTGTATGTGGCTTACTACTGAACCAGATATAATTCGTAAGGAATAATAAAGCTCTTTAGAAATTATTTTCTATATTACTTAGTGGTTTAGTTGCTGTAGTTTCTTATTGTAGTTCATTTTTTGTTTAAAACAATTGCTACATGTACTTTGGATGACTACATGATGCTAGCTTGATTCTCCTGAGATTCAACCTTTGGATGACTACATGATGCTAGCTTGATTCTCCTGAGATTCAACCTTTGGATGACTACATGATGCTAGCTTGATTCTCCTGAGATTCCATCTTTGGATGACTACATGATGCTAGCTTGATTCTCCTGAGATTCAACCTTTGGATGACTACATGACGCTAGCTTGATTCTCCTGAGATTCAACCATTGGATGACTACATGACGCTAGCTTGATTCTCCTGAGATTCAACCATTGGATGACTACATGAAGCTAGCTTGATTCTCCTGAGATTCAACCTTTGGATGACTACATGATGCTAGCTTGATTCTCCTGAGATTCAACCATTGGAGGAGTACAATGTTTTAGGGCTGTTGTTTTTTTGTTGCTTCACTTGGCTAAAGAAAAGATAAAAGGCACTTTTCCTCACACAATTTTTCTCAGATGCTATTTGATAAAAGTTACTTGTTTGTGAAGGTCATTTTGTAATTTATACAACTGTAATGTAGATTTGACAAAAATACATATTTCATGTGTATTTCTTTATTACTCTGTCTTGATCAATCAATCCACATGATTAATGGTCTACTGATTAAGGGAAGTAACACACATTCAATGAGAAACTGTCACTAACTACTGTGGTCCACTAGCACTGGAATAAGTGCATTGGTAGTAACTGGAAGGTATTCAATATTACCCGTCTATGCAATCCTAAAAAGAACAGGCCAGAAAACTGGTCACGATCAGTAACTACAACCACTTAGTCACCCAGCGCAGTTTGGAGTGAATAAAACATTTTTAAAAGGCGGCAATCGGAAATGCTTATGTAATGTCATGAAGAATAGATAAGACATGATTTCTCTCTCTATCTATCTCTTTAGGCCCAGTTTGTTGCCTCCCCTCTGCAGAGTTCATATCACTGTATGTGTGAATAACAGACAGAGCACTAGGACACTCACAGTGGATCATGCCAGCTCACATACTGTACTCACAGAGAAAATAACTCTTCAAATTCAGTTTCAACTTGCATCATCAGTCCCTACCTATACATCTCACTTTAAATCACAAATACAGGCTTGACTTTAGTTTGAGTTTATTTTATTTTTACAGGGACAGTGCACATTAATCAACTTTTCAGTAAAAATGCTGGTTTTAGCCAGCCGGCTAATTTTCAACCGCAGTCCCTGGGCAGGTTATTAAAAACAATTACAATATAGACAATAGCAGCATAGGACAAACAAGACATAGCATACAGACAGAGCAACATAGGACAAGCAAGACATAGCATACAGACAGAGCAACATAGGACAAGCAAGACGTAGCATACAGACATAGCAACATAGAACAAAAAGCACCAAGACAAAATTCATAAAAGCAACAAAGGGTTTTCCACACCTCACAAGCTACAGACAACAGACAACATGAAAAGTCGGCAACACACAGCTAGGGACCATGTTCACAAATCTGATTGACCTTTAGCCATGTCTTCAAGCATTTTGTGAAAGTGTGATATGTGGTGCAGTTATGTGTGTCTGATGGCACTGTATTCCAGACATGGGAAGCTCTCACAGAGAAGACGGATTTACTAAATGTGCTTGTCCTTAAGGGAACTATACAGTCACCTCTCATGGCAGACCTTGTGGGTCTGCTGCCATATGTTTGGGTTTTCTGTTTAACAAAAATACTGAGTGGAGGGGGAGCCAGGCCATTTAGGATCTTGAATACAAGACATGCGTCAATGTATTGCACAAGATTTTCCCAACTCAGGAGCTCATGCTTTCTGAGGATGTAACAGTGATGGTGGCTATTGGGCTTCCTATAAAGCACTTTGAGAGCCTGTTTGTAGACAGACTGAAAAGGTCTTAATGTTGTACAGCAAGCTTGGGCCCAACTCGTCAAGCAGTACAGTATGTTAAGTGGGGGAGTATCATAGATTAGAAGTACAGTTTTGCTACCTCTGTCGTCAAACAATTTCGTATAAATCGGAAATTAGCTAGGTTGAATTTGGTTATTTGAATTACATTTTTCACATGCTTTTTAAAAGAGAGGTTGGAATCAAGTATGATGCCATGGTACTTAAAATCAGATACCACCTGGAGCTTCTCCCCCGACCCATAGACATCTGGCTCAGGAGCATCTGTTGCCCTCTTTGTGAAGAACATGCAAACAGTTTTTTTCACATTGAGATGCAAACACGAGTCACTGAGACACTTTGTAACCTGGACCATTACAGTAGTGAGTTCTTGTGCAGCTTGTTGTTTGCTCTTTGCATGCACATATATCACTGTATCATCTGCATACATTTGAACTTCAGACCCAGTACAGAAGGCAGATCATTAATGTACAGGCAGAACAGGAGGGGCCCCAGTATTGACCCTTGGGGCACGCCCACATCATAGCTAAGAGTGGGTGACAGCTCATTGCTCACTCTGACACACTGAGTTATGCCTTCAATGTATGATTTCATCCATCTCAAGGCATCAGGGGAAAAGTTGAACTTGGACAATTTTGTGATGAGAATCTCATGGTTAACAGTATCAAAAGCATTCCTTAGGTCCAGGAACACAGCCCCAACAATGCCCCCTTTGTCCATCTTGGACTTCACATTTTCCAGAAGAAAGCAGTTGGCCGTTTCTGTGGAGTGTTTCGCTCTGAAGCCAAACTGCATGGAGTGTAATATGAAGGGGCTGTTGTTGAGGTGGGCAATCAGTTGTTCTGCTACGCACTTTTCAACAACCTTTTGACACCACAGGTAGTATACTAATGGGCCTGTAGTTACTCACGTCAGCAGAGTCGCCTGATTTAAAGATGACCGTTATTGGTGATGATTAAATTCCAGCCTGTGTCTATCCAGTTTACTTGCAGGGGTCTCAGGACACAGGTAACTGCCAAAATACAGCAAACACCAGCATAAAGTGGCCACTCTATGGAAAGGGGAGACTCAAGTGTCAGGGGACTCTTCTGAAGTCGGTACCATCGATGTGTCAACTTCTGTTTGTAGTGTCCAAACCGTTTGGGCTACAAACTAATGTGACCCCACTGTGGAAAGGGGAGATTGTCACAAACACAAAGTTGGCACATCGACTGTACCAACTTAAGACGAATGCCAGTTGTGCTCTATGACCCCCACCAGTGCCACAGGACTGGTCTGAAGGTAACTGGTTTAAACAAATTAATGGAAGTATGAAGATAGTTTTGTGACTATCCACAAAAAGGGGTTAAATATGTGTTTATGAATATGCTATTGAATGTGTTTCTCTGGGCTATATTAGTAAAAGCCAAATGCAATATTTTATCAAATACTTGTAAAAAAAAAATATATATATATACAGTATATACCTAAAGGGGTCTTAAAATTCAAAATCAAATAGCTAAATGATTCATATGACCATCTAAGAACAATTCCATATGTCAGCTCAGCAATATACTTTGTATTCCTCATTTACTCAGGTGTTTACTTTATTTTGGCAGTTACCGGTACAATATACTTTATATCCCACGGTTCAGTGTACTGTTGGTCACAGAGCTAACAACACAGGTAACAAAGACCTGCGCATCCTTGACCAGACAGGTGACTGACTGTATGTAGTCACGGTCAGTGAGGGGGACAGGGGTCCACTTCCCCTCTTTTATAGGTGGTAAAACTGTAGGTTGGCAATGCCTGTGTTTGAAAAAGCAAATGTTCATTCTCTCTCTTACCATATGTTTACCTGCAGCTGACATCACAGATGACACAAGACGTTTCTTTAAGTCTTTGGGATCTGCCACTAGTCATCTAATCTAAAGACGTGAGCTCAGACCTCAGATAGAAAATTGGAGACCACCACAAGTCTGGTTCAGCCTTGGGAGCAATTTCCAAATGCCTGAAGGTACCACGTTCATCTGTACAAACAATAGTACGCAAGTATAAACACCATGGGACCACGCAACCATCATACCGCTCAGGAAGGAGAAGCGTTCTGTCTCCTAGAGATGAACGTACTATGGTGCAAAAAGTGCAAATCAATCCCAGAACAACAGCATAGGACCCTGTGAAGATGCTGGAGGAAACAGGTACAAAAGTATCTATATCCACAGTAAAAACGAGTCCTATGTCAACATAACCTGAAAGGCTGCTCTGCAAGGAAGAAGCCACTGCTCCAAAACCGCCAGAAAAAAAGCCAGACTACGGTTTGCAACTGCACATGGGGACAAAGACCATACTTTTTGGAGAAATGTCCTCTGGTCTGATGAAACAAAAATAGAACTGTTTGGCCATAATGACCATCGTTATGTTTGGAGGAAAAATGGAGAGGCTTGCAAACCGAAGTACACAATCCTAAACGTGAATCACGTGGGTGGCAGCATCATATTGTGGGGGTGTTTTGCTGCAGGAGGGACTGGTGCACTTCACAAAATAGATGGCCTCATGAGGAAGGAAAATGATGTGGACATATTGAAGCAACATCTCAAGACATCAGTCAGGAAGTTAAAGCTTGGTCGCAAATGGGTCTTCCAAATGGACAATGACCCCAAGCATACTTCCAAAGTTGTGGCAAAATGGCTTAAGGACAGCAAAGTCATGGTATTGGAGTGGCCATCACAAAGTCCTGACCTCAATCCTATAGAAAATTTGTGGACAGAACTGAAAAGGCGCATGCGAGCAAGGAGGCCTACAAACCTGACTCAGTTACACCAGCAATGTCAGGAGCAATGGGCCAAAATTCACCCAACTTATTGTGGAAGGCTACCCGAAACGTTTGACCCAAGTTAAACAATTTAAAGGCAATGCTACCAAATACTAATTGAGTGTATGTAAACTTCTAACCACTGGGAATGTGATGAAAGAAATAAAAGCTGAAATAAATAATTCTCTCTATTACTATTATTCTGACATTTCACATTCATAAAATAAAGTGGTGATCCTAACTGACCTAAGACGGGGAATTTTTACTCTGATTAAATGTCAGGAATTGTGAAAAACTGAGTTTAAATGTATTTGTCTAAGGTGTATGTAAACTTCCGACTTCAACTGTATACAGTGCCTTGCGAAAGTATTCGGCCCCCTTGAACTTTGCGACCTTTTGCCACATTTCAGGCTTCAAACATAAAGATATAAAACTGTATTTTTTTGTGAAGAATCAACAACAAGTGGGACACAATCATGAAGTGGAACGACATTTATTGGATATTTCAAACTTTTTTAACAAATCAAAAACTGAAAAATTGGGCGTGCAAATTTATTCAGCCCCCTTAAGTTAATACTTTGTAGCGCCACCTTTTGCTGCGATTACAGCTGTAAGTCGCTTGGGGTATGTCTCTATCAGTTTTGCACATCGAGAGACTGAAATCTTTTCCCATTCCTCCTTGCAAAACAGCTCGAGCTCAGTGAGGTTGGATGGAGAGCATTTGTGAACAGCAGTTTTCAGTTCTTTCCACAGATTCTCGATTGGATTCAGGTCTGGACTTTGACTCGGCCATTCTAACACCTGGATATGTTTATTTTTGAACCATTCCATTGTAGATTTTGCTTTATGTTTTGGATCATTGTCTTGTTGGAAGACAAATCTCCGTCCCAGTCTCAGGTCTTTTGCAGACTCCATCAGGTTTTCTTCCAGAATGGTCCTGTATTTGGCTCCATCCATCTTCCCAACAATTTTAACCATCTTCCCTGTACCTGCTGAAGAAAAGCAGGCCCAAACCATGATGCTGCCACCACCATGTTTGACAGTGGGGATGGTGTGTTCAGGGTGATAAGCTGTGTTGCTTTTATGCCAAACATAACATTTTGCATTGTTGCCAAAAAGTTCAATTTTGGTTTCATCTGACCAGAGCACCTTCTTCCACATGTTTGGTGTGTCTCCCAGGTGGCTTGTGGCAAACTTTAAACAACACTTTTTATGGATATCTTTAAGAAATGGCTTTCTTCTTGCCACTCTTCCATAAAGGCCAGATTTGTGCAATATACGACTGATTGTTGTCCTATGGACAGAGTCTCCCACCTCAGCTGTAGATCTCTGCAGTTCATCCAGAGTGATCATGGGCCTCTTGGCTGCATCTCTGATCAGTCTTCTCCTTGTATGAGCTGAAAGTTTAGAGGGACGGCCAGGTCCTGGTAGATTTGCAGTGGTCTGATACTCCTTCCATTTCAATATTATCGCTTGCACAGTGCTCCTTGGGATGTTTAAAGCTTGGGAAATCTTTTTGTATCCAAATCCGGCTTTAAACTTCTTCACAACAGTATCTCGGACCTGCCTGGTGTGTTTCTTGTTCTTCATGATGCTCTCTGCGCTTTTAACGGACCTCTGAGACTATCACAGTGCAGGTGCATTTATACGGAGACTTGATTACACACAGGTGGATTGTATTTATCATCATTAGTCATTTAGGTCAACATTGGATCATTCAGAGATCCTCACTGAACTTCTGGAGAGAGTTTTCTGCACTGAAAGTAAAGGGGCTGAATAATTTTACACGCCCAATTTTTCAGTGTTTGATTTGTTAAAAAAGTTTGAAATATCCAATAAATGTCGTTCCACTTCATGATTGTGTCCCACTTGTTGTTGATTCTTCACTAAAAAAAGACAGTTTTATATCTTTATGTTTGAAGCCTGAAATGTGGCAAAAGGTCTCAAAGTTCAAGGGGGCCGAATACTTTCGCAAGGCACTGTACAAACCCTGGATTACTGATGCTGTGTATTGGCTATTGAGAGGCTTTGAAGCCACCGGTTGGCCATGTTGACACTCCCCAGTAGGAGCAATCCTCCATAGGAATTAATGGAATTCTACAGTATTTTAATTACATGTTTCAAGGACAAAATTACATGTATTTAAGTATTTTTGTTGTAGTGGGGATTGTAACATTAGTAATCTAAACAATTAATTTATGATTATTTTGTTTAGGTCAAATTATGTAATTTCAAAGTATGCATTAAGGTATCTGTATTAGAATGAATGTGGCAAAAAAACGAATGTAAATATGAATATTAATAAATGCATTTCTATAGCTTCCAAAATATTATTTTACTGTGGTGGGGAAGTGCCAAGATGGACACACGGTGGCGTCAATACAGTACCCCTGTTAGTCATCTAGAGTTGTGAAATGGTTAGATATTACTTGTTAGATATTGCTGCACTGTCAGAACTAGAAGCACCAGCATTTCTCTACACCTGCAATAACATCTTCTAAACATGTGATTGTGACCAATACAATTTGATTTAGTGTACATTATGTTAAAAAGTTTGGGGTCACTTAGAAATGTTCTTGTTTTTGAAAGAAAAGCACATTTTTCGTCCATTAAAATAACATAAAATAGATCAGAAATACAGTGTAGACATTGTTAATGTTGTAAATGACTATTGTAGAAGGGAAACGGCTGATTTTTTATTGAATATCTACATAGGCGTACAGAGGCCCATTATCAGAAAATATCACTCCTGTGTTCCAATGGCACGTTGTGTTAGCTAATCTAAGTTAATAATTTTAAAAGGCTAATTGATCATTAGAAAACACTTTTGCAATTATGTTAGCACAGCTGAAAACTGTTGTGCTGATTTTTTTTTTAAACTGGTCAACTTTCGACTAGTTGAGTACCTGGAGAATCAGCATTTGTGGTTTCGATTACAGGCTGAAAATGGCCAGAAACAAATTCTGAAACTCAGTCTATTCTTTTTTATTTTTTATTTTACCTCTTTTTCTCCCCAATTTCATAGTGTCCAATTGTTGTAGTAGCTACTATCTTGTCTCATCACTACAACTCCCGTACGGGCTCGGGAGAGACGAAGGTTGAAAGTCACGCGTCCTCTGATACTCAACCCAACCTAGCCACACTGCTTCTTAACACAGCGAGCATCCAACCCGGAAGCCAGCCGCACCAATGTGTCGGAGGAAACACCGTGCACCTGGCAACCTTGGCTAGTGTTCTAGCAAAGGTTGTGTTCTTTTGCCCATCTTAATTTTTCCTTTTTTATTGGCCAGTCTGAGATATGGCTTTTTCTTTGCAACTCTGCCTAGAAGGCCAGCATCCCAGGGGTCGCGTCTTCACTGTTGATGTTGAGATTGTTGTTTAACTAACACAACGCTAACACAAATTAGCTAACACAATGTGCTATTGGAACACAGGAGTGATGGTTGCTGATAATGGGCCTCTGTACGCCTATGTAGATATTCCATAATAAATCTGCCGTTTCCAGCTACAATAGTCATTTACAACATTAACAATGTCTACACTGTATTTCTGATCAATTTGATGTTATTTTTAATGGACAATTAATGTGCTTTTCTTTAAAAAACAAAGACATTTGTAAGTGACCCCAAACTTTTGAACGGTAGTGAATATTTCAATCATTGGTGGAAATCCACCAGAGATGAATTAAATTGGTTAATATCTATTTATAGGGGCTGTGCTTATTTTCTGAATGCCCGAGTGCATGTTGTTCAAGTAATAACTCTCCTATTTGGGTCAAAATGGTGACTGTAAAATGACCAATTCTGATAGTAAAGATACTAACAGTGCTAGTTAGATGTAAAATAGATTACTGTTGTGAAGGGTCTACTACAATACTATCATTGTTGTGGCTGAAGTGACAACAATGTAGAGGGAGAGTTTGGCGAAAATAAAACAAACACTGTGCATATAAAATATAAACAAATATTTCAAAAAATAGGTATAAAATATTCATATTAATATAAAATATTAATATAAAATATACAAAAAATACAGTAAGTTGTATGAACAAAACAAATCTACCATCTCTAAGGGCTGTTTCCCAACTCATATTTCTAGCAATCACAAATGAAAGCTGGATTACATCATCACCACAAAAAGTTATACTGTATATTGGGCAGTGTCTCTAGTCTAGTGTCCACTCATGGTCAAACTAGACAAGGAATATACAGATTCTAGTCACAAGTTAACACTTACCAGAACAAAAAATGAATACAGTGGGTGAGTGGACATGGGAATCAATTCCTAAATCAATGAGTTTGAATCCTGTGCTGTTCAATAATCTGGTATGTATGAAATGCACATGCATGACAATGCTTGTTCTACCACTCTATACACAATAATCTGCTGTTGTACTTCAAAACACATTAATGTCAAATATAAAATCCTCAAACATTATACCTTTTTTCCTCTGTTATTACTCTGCATTGACCATGTTTGTATTTTTTAAACATTTGTAGTGGACCCGAAGCCTGTCCTGAGAATGAAGATGCCTCACATTACCAGCACAGTCTTCAAGCTCTACTCTGATGGTGCTAAAGACATGGAGGACTGGTGCACGGTGGAGGCTTTCAGACCTCATACTCAGACCTCCTGTGGTTTCAACAGCAGTCATCCATTCATTATCATCACCCACAGATGGTCGGTACGGCCTGTTCTCTCCACTCCTCCTGGCTCAACTAGTGATGACACGTACACAACATGGCCATTGTCTCCTATGTAAAACACATCACAAATGGACGGTAGATGATATACAGTGGAGGGCCAGATATAATATGGTGGCAGTTCTCCTTATTTTACTCAGTTGTTGTTCTGCACTTCAGATGCAGGCCGGTAAATGTGATGGAAACTGTAGCAAGTTGGGGGGAATGAAGTTATATAGATTTGCTATGGTCCCTTACAATAAAACGTGAGCCAAATGAGTAGGGTTGCAAAGCTACAGGTGAATTACAAAGTTACCGGAATCATCTATCATTTTGGTAATGAACATGTAATATATGGTAACTTTTGTAATTTATACATTAATAACTATTATAAATGTATTCATATATAGAATACATGTTTTATATTTGTGTCCATATTATCCATGAGTTTCTAGTGGGCATGGTTCAAGAATTATAAAAATATATATAAACAAATATGAAAAAAGCATCTAATCAGCAATGACATTATTTTTCAATTAACTCTGCAACTTTTCCAACTATTTATTTTTTCACAACTGCTACCAGTTTGGCGACAAAATACATATTGACATATTTAAGTAAATGAAAGCGTGTAAAAAAATAAATAAAATGATATTTCATGCTGAAACCCTCATATTAAACACCAATGGTATTCACTAAGTTTATGGTTTAAATGTATGATAATGTTTAACAGGTTTGTATTTTAAAACTATGTTATTTGATTGTTTGATATATTTGACATGTGATAAGGCCACATAGAGGGACAGAAATAATGATGTACACCTGTGATAATCTGGAGTACCCAAAAAGGCCACTAGATGTCATCTGATAAAATTCCCCCCAAAAACATTGAAAGTTACCAAAATTCTGTAATTTTACTGGTAAACGTAGAAGGATTCCAGTAAGATACCTTCCCTTTGCAAAAATACAAATGAGACTAAAACCCATTTCTCCTTTTCCAAGATAAATGCTCTGATGGAGAGCCGAGTGCCCGTTCTTGCTTCTGCTCTGAAGACCAGTCTTGGAGATGTCAATGTGATCGTCACTGACTGGCTTTTACAGGCCAATATGAACTACCCTAACGCAGCCCAGAACACTAGGGCAGTGGGGCAAGACGTTGCATTCCTGCTACAGTGGCTGCAGGTGAGAGGCAGGAAAGTGTTCAACGTGTTCAACAAGGACTGTCATAGCAAAGTACTGTTTGTGTGACAGAAATGTGAAGACAAGTTCTTTAGGAGATATAATGTCTCCTACAAAAGACAATAATGCCACATCACCTCCTTTTCACATCAACACTAAAATAGTGATCTTTGTGTGTCAGGAGTTTTACCAGTTTCCTGCAGAGAAAGTTCATCTGATTGGATACAGTCTTGGTGCTCACATCTCTGGATTTGCTGGAAGCTACCTGAGAGGACCTGGAAAGATTGGACGAATCACTGGTGAGACTTTCTACTCTCTGTAAATATTTTGTCACACCATTTCCTGGCTAAATAATGCATTAGAGTACAATTCTTATAGAAGTATCCAAGTCTAATGGCACTCTGGTGAAAAGCCTGAGATCCTTTGTGTTTCTTTGTCCAGGTCTGGATCCAGCAGGTCCCCTGTTTGAGGGCATGGCAGCATCAGACAGACCTACACTCAAGAACGCATGGGGCTGAGTGTGGGTATCAAGCAGCCTGTGGCACATGTTGACTTCTACCCCAACGGGGGTGACTTCCATCCAGGATGCCACCCTTTCCACAGCTCAATGGAACACATCGCCTTGCATGGAATCAATGGTGAGTCTGTCACAGTGGTGGAGTGGGGAAGGGAGGTATATTAAGGGGAAGAGCTATTTTTGATCAAAGTAAACCATTACCATTTACCTTGCAGAGAGGCACAAACTAAAATAATAAAGCAGTATTGTGTGAAAGCAGTGCCTCATCTTATATTCACGCTGCTCTGCTGAATATGAATAGAATTCCAAATAGTCAGAAATAAGTGGTGGTGGGATTTCAGGGGATTCAATCAAAACGTTATCTTTTTCCTTACATGAAAGACAGAACCACATTAAAGCATCTGTCATCCTCATGAGTTAATTAGCCAAATACGTCTCCCTCAGCCCTGTCCATCTACTCTGCATTCTGCCTCCAGGCTATGATGAGAACTCCTCAGGAGAAGCAGGCCCGAAGACAGGTCTCAGATCAGTCTGCTCACAGACATAAAGAGGTAGACAGGCCTTTTTACCCAGAGAAGTGACAGGACATCATCTGCTTCCGGAATAATGACCAATCCCCAAATAATGACCAACTAAAAAGTATAATCAGGATCTTGTTAAGGCGTAGTCTGTATTCTGAGGAGAGGAAAAGATTGAAGGCTGGAACAGATACAGTTCTGAATAGCCTCAGTTCCAGTTCGTTTAACCAGGGCTAGAATGATGCAGTGACCTGATCACAAAGGGAAACATTTGAGTCCAAAGTTTGAATGCTCAATTCATATGTGTTACAGTCTTATTACCTGCCCCTTTTAAAATTCCACTCACATTTCCACTTTTTCTCTCCTAGGTTTTGAGCAGACAGTGAAATGTGCCCATGAGCGTTCAGTCTACCTGTTCATCGACTCCTTTCTGAACAAAGACAAGTAGATCATGGCCTACAGATGCAGTGATGACAATGCCTTTGAGAAGGGTACCTGCCTGGACTGCCGCAAGAACAAATGCAACACGCTGGGCTATAACGTCAGGAGGGTGCGCAGTGCCGCCGGCAAGAAGCTCTACCACAAGACCCGCTCTCACATGCCCTACAAACGTAAGTGCACACAATGGTGTCCCATGTCCCTTACAGACAAAACCCACTCTTCCATGTACTTAGGAAATACTGTAGAATGTCAGAACTCCTTCCTTAACAAGCAGGAAAACGTGTAGTTGTCACAGGCAGGAGCCTAGAGTAATACATGTTAAATTCATGGCATTGTACTGTACTGTACAAAACCAGGAATAACATTTTGCATAAGAGCTTTCTGGAACACGAGTCCATGGTCAATAACTTTTAAAGTCTCATGGGAAGAGACAAGCAGGGAATTGTAGGCATGTTACATTGCTTGATGCAAGACCATATTAGTTTGATGCAAAGACCATATTAGTTGGAACACACTTTGGTCAATATATGCCATGACAAGGTCTCACTAGGAAATAAGGTTCTAGGGTCTATTTCAGATCAAGGGGACAGTTTTTGGTATCTGTATAAGCACTTTGTGACATCTGCTGATGTAAAAAGGGCTTTATAAAATACACTTGATTGATTGGTATGATGAGGTACAGTCTCTGGAACTTTGGTAAGGGTGTGGTGACAGGAGCTTAGAAATCTGAGACTGTGGCTTTATTGAAAAAGACTTAATCTGCTGTGAAGCACAGACAATAAGAGCCACTTTAAAGTTTCTCTAGTTAAAGTCCTATCCCAGTCTCCTTTTCAACCTTTATTTAACTAGGTAAGTTAGTTAAGATGAAATTCTTATTTACAATGACAGCCTACCAGAGAACAATTTGTAAGTCGCTCTGGATAAGAGCGTCTGCTAAATGACTTAAATGTAAATGTAAACAGTGGGTTAACTATCTTGTTCAGGAGCAGAAAGAGAAAAGTTTACCTTATCAGCTCGGTGATTCGATCCAACAACCTTTTGGGTACTGACCCAACGCTCAAACTACTAGGCTACTTGCCGCTGCCATCAACACCATCCTGACACCAACAACATCCTGCCACCAACACCATCCTGACACCAACAACATCCTGATATCAACACCAACCTGACATCAACACCAACCTGTCACCAACAACATCCTGACACCAACAACATCCTGATATCAACACCAACCTGACACCAACAACATCCTGATATCAACACCATCCTGACACCAACAACATCCTGATATCAACACCAACCTGACATCAACACCAACCTGACATCACCAACAACATCCTGATATCAACACCATCCTGACACCAACAACATCCTGATATCAACACCATCCTGACACCAACAACATCCTGATATCAACACCATCCTGACATCAACACCAACCTGACACCAACACCATCCTGACACCAACAACATCCTGATATCAACACCATCCTGACACCAACAACATCCTGATATCAACACCATCCTGACACCAACAACATCCTGATATCAACACCAACCTGACATCAACACCAACCTATCACACCATCCTGATACCAACAACATCCTGATATCAACACCATCCTGACACCAACACCACCATCCTGACACCAACACCATCCTGATATCAACACCATCCTGATATCAACACCATCCTGACACCAACACCATCCTGACACCAACAACATCCTGATATCAACACCAACCTGACATCAACACCATCCTGACATCAACACCATCCTGACATCAACACCAACCTGTCACCAACAACATCCTGACATCAACACCATCCTGACATCAACACCAACCTGACACCAACATCATCCTGATATCAACACCAACCTGACATCAACACCAACCTGACATCAACACCAACCTGTCACCAACAACATCCTGATATCAACACCAACCTGACATCAACACCATCCTGACATCAACACCAACCTGACATCAACACCAACCTGTCACCAACAACATCCTGATATCAACACCAACCTGACATCAACACCAACCTGACATCAACACCAACCTGACATCAACACCAACCTGTCACCAACAACATCCTGACATCAACACCAACCTGACATCAACACCCTGAATCAACACCAACCTGACATCAACACCAACCCAACCTGACATCAACACCAACCTGTCACCAACAACACCAACATCACCAACACCATCCTGACATCAACACCAACCTGACACCAACAACATCCTGACATCAACACCAACCTGACATCAACACCAACCTGACATCAACACCAACCTGTCACCAACAACATCCTGACATCAACACCAACCTGACACCAACAACATCCTGACATCAACACCAACCTGACATCAACACCATCCTGACATCAACACCAACCTGACATCAACACCAACCTGACATCAACACCAACCTGACACCAACAACATCCTGATATCAACACCAACCTGACACCAACACCATCCTGACATCAACACCAACCTGACACCAACAACATCCTGACATCAACACCAACCTGACATCAACACCAACCTGACACCAACAACATCCTGATATCAACACCAACCTGACACCAACAACATCCTGATATCAACACCAACCTGACACCAACAACATCCTGATATCAACACCAACCTGACACCAACAACATCCTGATATCAACACCAACCTGACATCAACACCATCCTGACATCAACACCAACCTGACACCAACAACATCCTGATATCAACACCAGGTCATCAGAGAAGGGGAAAGGAGAAGACAATTGTGTGTCGTCTGCATAGCAATGAGAGAGACCATGTGAGGAGTTATGACAACCTGATATCAACACCAACCTGACACCAACAACATCCTGATATCAACACCAACCTGACATCAACACCATCCTGACATCAACACCAACCTGACACCAACAACATCCTGATATCAACACCAACCTGACATCAACACCAACCTGACACCAACAACATCCTGATATCAACACCATCCTGACACCAACAACATCCTGACACCAACAACATCCTGATATCAACACCATCCTGACACCAACACCATCCTGACATCAACACCATCCTGACACCAACAACATCCTGATATCAACACCAACCTGTCACCAACAACATCCTGATATCAACACCAACCTGACATCAACACCAACCTGTCACCAACAACATCCTGACATCAACACCATCCTGACACCAACAACATCCTGACATCAACACCAACAACATCCTGACATCAACAACATCCTGACACCAACAACATCCTGACATCAACACCAACCTGTCACCAACAACATCCTGACATCAACAACATCCTGACACCAACAACATCCTGACATCAACACCAACCTGTCACCAACAACATCCTGACATCAACAACATCCTGACACCAACAACATCCTGACACCAACAACATCCTGATATCAACACCAACCTGACATCAACACCAACCTGTCACCAACAACATCCTGACATCAACAACATCCTGACACCAACAACATCCTGACATCAACACCAACCTGACACCAACAACATCCTGACATCAACAACATCCTGACACCAACAACATCCTGACATCAACACCAACCTGTCACCAACAACATCCTGACATCAACAACATCCTGACACCAACAACATCCTGACATCAACACCAACCTGACACCAACAACATCCTGACACCAACAACATCCTGACATCAACACCAACCTGACACCAACAACATCCTGACATCAACAACATCCTGACACCAACAACATCCTGACACCAACAACATCCTGATATCAACACCAACCTGACATCAACACCAACCTGTCACCAACAACATCCTGACATCAACAACATCCTGACATCAACACCAACCTGACATCAACACCAACCTGACATCCTGACACCAACAACATCCTGACATCAACACCAACCTGACACCAACAACATCCTGACATCAACAACATCCTGACACCAACAACATCCTGACACCAACAACATCCTGACACCAACAACATCCTGACACCAACAACATCCTGACACCAACAACATCCTGACACCAACAACATCCTGACACCAACAACATCCTGATATCAACACCAACCTGACATCAACACCAACCTGTCACCAACAACATCCTGATATCAACACCAACCTGTCACCAACAACATCCTGATATCAACACCATCCTGACACCAACAACATCCTGATATCAACACCATCCTGACATCAACACCATCCTGACACCAACACCATCCTGACACCAACACCATCCTGACATCAACACCATCCTGACATCAACACCATCCTGATATCAACACCATCCTGACACCAACACCATCCTGACACCAACACCATCCTGACATCAACACCAACCTGTCACCAACACCATCCTGACATCAACACCAACCTGACATCAACAACATCCTGACACCAACAACATCCTGATATCAACACCAACCTGACATCAACACCAACCTGTCACCAACACCATCCTGACATCAACAACATCCTGATATCAACACCATCCTGATATCAACACCATCCTGATATCAACACCATCCTGATATCAACACCATCCTGACACCAACACCATCCTGACATCAACACCATCCTGACATCAACACCAACCTGACACCAACACCATCCTGATATCAACACCATCCTGACACCAACACCATCCTGACATCAACACCATCCTGACACCAACACCATCCTGACATCAACACCATCCTGACACCAACACCATCCTGACACCAACAACATCCTGATATCAACACCATCCTGACACCAACACCATCCTGACATCAACACCATCCTGACACCAACACCATCCTGACACCAACAACATCCTGATATCAACACCATCCTGACACCAACAACATCCTGATATCAACACCATCCTGACACCAACACCATCCTGACATCAACACCATCCTGACACCAACACCATCCTGACACCAACAACATCCTGATATCAACACCATCCTGACACCAACATCATCCTGACATCAACACCAACCTGACGACAACACCAACTAACATCCTGACACCAACACCATCCTGACATCAACACCAACCTGACAACAACACCATCCTGACAACAACACCATCCTGACATCAACACCAACCTGACAACAACACCATCCTGACAACAACACCATCCTGACAACAACACCATCGTGACACCAACCACAAGCTTCGGGGTCTGGAAAGTGTTGCTAGAGCATATTACAACACTGCACTCATCTCTATCACACACATAGACAGACACTACCTAACGGTGAGATGCATGTGTGTGTACAGCAGGCTTTGCAGGTATGTGTGGAGTTTGTGTGCGCGTGTGTGTGAGACGGCATGTGTGTGTGAGCAGTAGGTGAGTCTGTAACAGTAGCTGGTGTGTGTTATGTCAGGGTGTGTGTCGGTCTGTGTGTAGGTGTGTGTGTTGGGTGGTGTGTCAGTGTGTGTGTAGGGTGTGTAGGTGTCTATAAGTATAACATTCTCTACCGTCTCTCCACTGGCCTCTCTGATTAGAGCATGAAACTCTGCCTCCTGCCAGTCTGGCCCCACCCAGAAGCTGATTTCATAAACGAAGCTCTGTGGAAACAGGGAGAAGGGATGGAACGGTTGCTCTGGCAATGGGCAGGAAGGGGTTGAGGAAGCGGGGGTCAGGTGACCAGAGCAGGCGCCAGTCAGGCAGGGAGTAGACCAGTGACGCCAGGAGGTCAAGGTTCAGACACACACTGACATCATCAGTGAGGTCATCAGCCCACAGCCAGTCTAGCTGTCTCATTGGCTCGGCCGCCAGCCACAGAGACCCCTGCTCCTCAGCCAGGGAAAGCCCGTAGGGGGTCAGCCTTCTGCTCCAGACTCCACCCCAGGTCAGGGATTGACTGAGAGGCTTTGAGCCATGCTCCCCAGAGGAGGAGCTGGTGGAAGGCAGGCGGGGACCAGGGACTGATGTGAACTCTCTGGAAGACAAGGCCGCTAACACCATGCAGAACCTCCTCTCTCTGTATTCTCTCTCCTCTCTCAGTATCTCCATCTGAGGCAGCAGAGAAGGACGCAGAACGTATCCCCCAACACCTACACATTCCTCTCCCTCACCGACACACTCCTTTCCACGGCTGCTACAGTCTCTCTCCCTTCCCTCATCCTCTGAGTCGTAGGTTATGTGTGTGTCTGCCAGTAAGTCCACTAGTGTCTATGTGTTTGTGATCATCCGAGGGTGTGTGTGTATTGTGTGTGTGTGTGGGGTGTAGCCAGTAGCAATGTGTGTGTGTGTCTTGTATCTCAGGGCAACAGGCATTTAGTCTCTGGGGGGAGGAGTGTATGAGCAGGGGGAGGGGCTATGTAACCATGGAGACAGGCCACTCCCTCTCCAAGTCCTGAACCAACCTGACGGGATGATTAGAACTAGAGGAGAGAAAATCCCTATGTATGTAATGTGATAGTTCAGCAGGTATGTGGTAGGTCACTGTGTGTCCTCCCAGAATGCGCTTAATTTATCACCTGATTTACTTAACAAAAGGGACATCTTAATATGTGGTCCAAGTATCCTCATGACATGGCAAAAGTTGGGGTGTGGGTCTTTCGTATTTTGTTCTCTATTACTCCTCTATTGTTCCCTCAAGTAAGGGGGAGGCCGATGACACCAGAGGGCACCATCAGACCAACTCCTTGAATGGCCTACTCCTTGAAGTTTGCAGTTTTGTCTAGAAAACACTATTTTGCTTAAAACATAATTTGTTTACCCTTAAGTGATTACTGTATTTATAAGTGGGATATTATTTTTCAACAGGAAAAGTAAAAAAAATATCTGGAGTACGTCTTTAAGTATTGTAGCTGTGGCCCTGATATGAGCTTTTCATGCAGACAGTACACTGGGGCAAAAGTGTTCAAGTCTCTACATGCAGTGCCAAGTGAATGTCTACACACCCCTTGCACAGTCTTCAAATTTTGCTGCCTTAAAATTACATCTAAAAAGTTATTAAATTTGATTTTTTTTTTTACTCCACATTTTCAAAGTGAAAGAATATTTAAGAACATTTTCCAAATTAATAAAAAAATATTAAAAAATGAAGATGTCTTGATTGTGTATGTCTTCACATCCCAGAGTTATACTTGGTGGAAACACCTTTGGCAGCCATCACAGCTGTTAATAATTTTGAATAAGATTCTACCAACTTCGCACAACTCTTAGAGGGCAACATACATCCATTGTTTTTGACAGAACTACTCAAACTCAGTAAACTTGTTTGGGAATCATTGATGGACAGAAATATTTAAACTTTTTCTCTGATTTTCAAGCCAATTTAAGTTAGAACGTAGACTGGACAAGGAACGTTCAACACCTCTGGAAAATCCATTCTGGTGTGTCTTTGGCATTAACATTTGTGTGACATTTGTGTGTTATATATTCAGAAAACTGACACAGGGTTTCCGCTAACTTTTTATCTGAGCTTTGCTGCTTTCATATGTCTTTTGATCCTGACAAACTCCCCAGTCCCTGCAGGGGACAAACATACCCATAACATGATGCTGCCAAATATATATTGGGTGTTCCTGAATGGTCCAGTCTCAGCCCTGACTTAAATCTGCTTGAAATTCAGAGACAAGTTTTGAATATTTCTGCCCATCAATGATTCCCATCCTAATTTACTGAGCCTGAGCAATTCTGACAAAATAACTATATGATGCCATAGGAGCTGTGCAAGGTTGGTAGAATCTTATTAAAAATTATTCACAGCTGTAGCGGCTGTCAAAGGTGCTTCAACCAAGTAATAACTCTGGGGTGTGAAGACAATCGATGCATCTTAATTTTGTTTCACTAATTTAGAAGATTTTCTAGAATTAGATTGTGTAGCTCCATCTAATTGAATCCCTTTTTAGATTGAATTTTAAGTCTGTTAAATGTGAAGACTGTGCAAGGGGTCTGTAGACGTTCACTAGAGACTGCATCCAGTCAGCTCTCACTCTGCCCCTGTACAACGTAGAGCTTCCCCATGGGTAGCAATAATAGCAGTAGCAGTAATAGCAGTAATAGCAGTAGGGTAGCAGTAATGGAAGTACATGGAAACAGCTCATTCCTCTGAATGAAATAGGACTATAAATGGAGAGGGAGATATCAATAATTGATCTGTGTGTGCATCACAAAGGAACACTCTCCCTGCCAACCCACTGTACATTTTGATCCCATTCTGCTGTATATCGCCTTATGAATGATTCACGTGCATCTACACTAAGAGTAGAGAGTCACATTCTTGTTCCTCCCTACTGTCATAGCCGCTACACTTCTGGAGGGAGATGAAAATACTGTACTTCCTCACCCCCACCCCTGAATGTCCTTATAAAAGAGGCTACCCAGGACTATGGTTATTTCACATGCACAGCAGTTTCAGCTAACAAATAACAATTTAATTGTCAAACCTTTTTTCTGCTTTTCAGGTTCATTACTTGCAGCCCATGTGTGAAAGAAACTTGGGAAAAAAACCTGAGGAAGTGCATCAAGGTGAATGTACCTCTCTCTAACCTCTCTCTCTTTCTCTCAGCATCGAGGAGATCTCAGGCAATAAGACATTCACCTTTCTGATCACCCTGGACTCAGACATTGGGGACCTGATGATGCTGACGTTCCGCTGGGAGGGGAGTGTTGTGAACAATATGTGGAGCAAGATGCAGACCTTTAACCCCTGGAGCAGTGGGGGAATGAGGCCCAAGATCACTGTAGGCAAAATCCATGTCAAAGCAGGCGAGACAAAATAAGTGGGTATCCATTCCTCTGGGGGGCAAGGAGGGTGTGAGATTGAATTGCATTAATAAAGATCAATAAAGGTCATTGAGGAATGGGTGTGGGTGTGGGGGTGGGTGTGGGGGTGGGTAGGTGAGAAGGGAACAGACACACACTGAGAGCTCTGTCTGCTAACGTGCCCGTTTGGCTCGTTAGTCACCCAGCTATGAACTACCAGAGGGGCTCAACTTTCTCTGGGTGGCAAGGTTATCTAACACTAATTGTGATAAGGCACGCTGATGGCAGCCCTCGTTAAATAACAAGATTAAAGATAAATAAAGAATTAAATAGATAGTTAGTGAAAGGCACGTAATCCTAATGGGTATACACAGGCAGAGACAGGCTTGTGGGACATAGTGGAGTCTTGTCATAGTGCCCCCGTTCTGGAAAATACACTGTATGCTACATGAGAGAGGATTTCCATGTCATGTCACATTGTAAATTCACTCATGTAAGAGCACATTATAAATCTTAAAGGTTAAGGCTGTAAAGGCACCACTGCATGTGCAGTATCCATTCCACCCCTCAGATGCTGTGCTATCAATATAAATCTTTCCAACAAGCACAATATACAAAATACCACAATAATCATGTGTACAATGAGTTGATCAATATCAGCAGTGTACTGAAACACACAGTACAAGCATTTTTGTCTGTTTGAGGCCTACAGTACAGTACTTCCAAAAAGTACTATTTCAAAGGCAATTGACGCCCTCTAGTGTCTGAAATGTGAAAGATACATTGTGTTGATGTTTTTTTTAAAGCATGTTACAGTTGTGGACGTTGATTCCGCCGAATCCGAACTGTTGATGTTGCATAGAGCACACGTTGACAAAGTATCGCTGATTTTCAAATCTCACTCAAAATGAACGAACTTGCCAGGAGTCGAACCTAGAATCTTCTGATCCGTAGTCAGACGCGTTATCCATTGCGCCACAAGCCCGATACTAAATCCACCATAACGCTGCTCTAATTGGTCAATTCTGGATACTTGGTAGCGGACGGTAATATGATTGGTTATTATGGTTATTAGGCGCATCAGATTTACGGACATTGAGGGGATTCGAATCATCTGGACGCCCGGTTAGGGTGTTTGGCACCTGGTGAAATTTGGAATCGAACTGCTTCCCGGGCGTGAGCACCGTTCAAAGCCCACGGCGAAGTCTGCTCAAAACAAAAGTGACGTAATTATGTATGTCGAGTAATGAGTAGGATTCAGTGTTTTCACCTGCAAAAGTGATTGTTTTATTTGTTGAAAACGCGTTATCGGCCTTCCCAATGAAAACGACTTAGAAAATTCGAACATATATTTCATGGAAAAGTTACGTTGAATGTTTCTGGAACACGCACTATGCTGCCTTGTTGACAACACGATCGAGCGGTGAGGGCCCTCCTCGGCCGATAAAGCGTAACAAACTTAACATTTATAAATATTTGTATGAACATACCAAGATTGAACAACTGAGACATAAACTGAACAAGTTCCACAGACATGTGACTAACATAAATGGAATAACGTGTCCCTGAACAAAGGGGGGTCAAAATGAAAAGTAACAGTCAGTATCTGGTGTGGCCACCAGCTGCATTAAGAACTGCAGTGCATCTCCTCCTCATGGACTGCACCAGATTTGCCAGTTGTTGCTGTGAGATGTTACCCCACTCTTCCACCAAGGCAACTGCAAGTTCCCGGACATTTCTGGGGGGAATGGCCCTAGCCCTCACCCTCCGATCCAACAGGTCCCAGACGTGCTCAATAGGATTGAGGTGCGGGTTCTTCGCTGGCCATGGCAGAACACTGACATTTCTGTCTTGCAGGAAATCACACACAGAACGAGCAGTATGGCTGGTGGCATTGTCATGCTGGAGGGTCACGTCAGGATGAGCCTGCAGGAAGGGTACCACATGAGGGGGGAGGATGTCTTCCTTGTAACACACAGCATTGAGATTGCCTGCAATGACAAGCTCAGTCTGATGATGCTGTGACACACCGCCCCAGACCAGGACGTACCCTCCACCTCCATCCCGCTCCAGAGTACAGGCCTCGGTGTAACACTCATTCCTTCGACAGTAAACGCATATCCGACCATCACCCCTGGTGAGACAAAACCGCAACTCGTCAATGAAGAGCACCTTTTGACAGTCCTGTCTGGTCCAACAAAGGTGGGTTTGTGCCCACGCAGATGAGCAGGGACCCTGGGCATCTTTCTTTTGGTGTTTTTCAGAGTCAGTTGAAAGGCCTCTTTAGTGTCCTAAGTTTTCAAAACTTCTTAATTGCCTACCATCTGTAAGCTGTTAGTGTCTTAATGATGTTCCACATATGCATGTTCATTAATTGTTTATGGTTCATTGAACACGCATGGGAAACAGTGTTTAATCCCATTAAAATGAAGATCTGTGAAGTTATTTGTATTTTTACGAATTATCTTTGAAAGACAAGGTCCTGAAAAAGGTCAGTTTCTTTTTTGATGGGTTTATGAGGTATAAATTATTGGTGCATGTAGGCAAAGACACTCAGCACAAATTGAAAAGATATCGCTCATTTCCAAATCTCACTCAGACAAAATGCACGAGCTTGCCAGGAGTCGAACCTAGAATCTTCTGATCCGTAGTCAGACGCGTTATCCATTGCGCCACAAGCCCGATACTAAATTCACCCTAACTCTGCTGTAATTGGTCAATTCTGGATACTTGGTAGCGGACGGTAATATGATTGGTTATTATGGTTATTAGGCGCATCAGATTTGCGGACATTGAGGGGATTCGAATCATCTGGGCCAGGCGCCCGGTTAGGGTTTTTGGCACCTGGTGAAATTTGGAATCGAACTGCTTCCCGGGCGTGAGCACCGTTCAAAGCCCACGGCGAAGTCGGCTCAAAACAAAAGTGACGTAATTATTTATGTATGTCGATTAATGAGTAGGATTCATTGTTTTCACCTGCAAAAGTGATTGTTTTATTTGTCGAAAACGCGTTATCGGCCTTCCCAATGAAAACGACTTAGAAAATTCGAACATATATTTCATGGAAAAGTTACGTTGAATGTTTCTGGAACACGCACTATGCTGCCTTGTTGACAACACGATCGAGCGGTGAGGGCCCTCCTCGGCCGATAAAGCGTAACAAACTTAACATTTATAAATATTTGTATGAACATACCAAGATTGAACAACTGAGACATAAACTGAACAAGTTCCACAGACATGTGACTAACATAAATGGAATAACGTGTCCCTGAACAAAGGGGGGTCAAAATGAAAAGTAACAGTCAGTATCTGGTGTGGCCACCAGCTGCATTAAGAACTGCAGTGCATCTCCTCCTCATGGACTGCACCAGATTTGCCAGTTGTTGCTGTGAGATGTTACCCCACTCTTCCACCAAGGCAACTGCAAGTTCCCGGACATTTCTGGGGGGAATGGCCCTAGCCCTCACCCTCCGATCCAACAGGTCCCAGACGTGCTCAATAGGATTGAGGTGCGGGTTCTTCGCTGGCCATGGCAGAACACTGACATTTCTGTCTTGCAGGAAATCACACACAGAACGAGCAGTATGGCTGGTGGCATTGTCATGCTGGAGGGTCACGTCAGGATGAGCCTGCAGGAAGGGTACCACATGAGGGGGAGGATGTCTTCCTTGTAACACACAGCATTGAGATTGCCTGCAATGACAAGCTCAGTCTGATGATGCTGTGACACACCGCCCCAGACCAGGACGTACCCTCCACCTCCATCCCGCTCCAGAGTACAGGCCTCGGTGTAACACTCATTCCTTCGACAGTAAACGCATATCCGACCATCACCCCTGGTGAGACAAAACCGCAACTCGTCAATGAAGAGCACCTTTTGACAGTCCTGTCTGGTCCAACAAAGGTGGGTTTGTGCCCACGCAGATGAGCAGGGACCCTGGGCATCTTTCTTTTGGTGTTTTTCAGAGTCAGTTGAAAGGCCTCTTTAGTGTCCTAAGTTTTCAAAACTTCTTAATTGCCTACCATCTGTAAGCTGTTAGTGTCTTAATGATGTTCCACATATGCATGTTCATTAATTGTTTATGGTTCATTGAACACGCATGGGAAACAGTGTTTAATCCCATTAAAATGAAGATCTGTGAAGTTATTTGTATTTTTACGAATTATCTTTGAAAGACAAGGTCCTGAAAAAGGTAAGTTTCTTCTTTTGATGGGTTTATGAGGTATAAATTATTGGTGCATGTAGGCAAAGAAACTCAGCACAAATTGAAAAGATATCGCTCATTTCCAAATCTCACTCAGACAAAATGCACGAGCTTGCCAGGAGTCGAACCTAGAATCTTCTGATCCGTAGTCAGACGCGTTATCCATTGCGCCACAAGCCCGATACTAAATTCACCCTAACTCTGCTGTAATTGGTCAATTCTGGATACTTGGTTGCGGACGGTAATATGATTGGTTATTATGGTTATTAGGCGCATCAGATTTGCGGACATTGAGGGGATTCGAATCATCTGGGCCAGGCGCCCGGTTAGGGTTTTTGGCACCTGGTGAAATTTGGAATCGAACTGCTTCCCGGGCGTGAGCACCGTTCAAAGCCCACGGCGAAGTCGGCTCAAAACAAAAGTGACGTAATTATTTATGTATGTCGATTAATGAGTAGGATTCATTGTTTTCACCTGCAAAAGTGATTGTTTTATTTGTCGAAAACGCGTTATCGGCCTTCCCAATGAAAACGACTTAGAAAATTCGAACATATATTTCATGGAAAAGTTACGTTGAATGTTTCTGGAACACGCACTATGCTGCCTTGTTGACAACACGATCGAGCGGTGAGGGCCCTCCTCGGCCGATAAAGCGTAACAAACTTAACATTTATAAATATTTGTATGAACATACCAAGATTGAACAACTGAGACATAAACTGAACAAGTTCCACAGACATGTGACTAACATAAATGGAATAACGTGTCCCTGAACAAAGGGGGGGTCAAAATGAAAAGTAACAGTCAGTATCTGGTGTGGCCACCAGCTGCATTAAGAACTGCAGTGCATCTCCTCCTCATGGACTGCACCAGATTTGCCAGTTGTTGCTGTGAGATGTTACCCCACTCTTCCACCAAGGCAACTGCAAGTTCCCGGACATTTCTGGGGGGAATGGCCCTAGCCCTCACCCTCCGATCCAACAGGTCCCAGACGTGCTCAATAGGATTGAGGTGCGGGTTCTTCGCTGGCCATGGCAGAACACTGACATTTCTGTCTTGCAGGAAATCACACACAGAACGAGCAGTATGGCTGGTGGCATTGTCATGCTGGAGGGTCACGTCAGGATGAGCCTGCAGGAAGGGTACCACATGAGGGGGGAGGATGTCTTCCTTGTAACACACAGCATTGAGATTGCCTGCAATGACAAGCTCAGTCTGATGATGCTGTGACACACCGCCCAGACCAGGACGTACCCTCCACCTCCATCCCGCTCCAGAGTACAGGCCTCGGTGTAACACTCATTCCTTCGACAGTAAACGCATATCCGACCATCACCCCTGGTGAGACAAAACCGCAACTCGTCAATGAAGAGCACCTTTTGACAGTCCTGTCTGGTCCAACAAAGGTGGGTTTGTGCCCACGCAGATGAGCAGGGACCCTGGGCATCTTTCTTTTGGTGTTTTTCAGAGTCAGTTGAAAGGCCTCTTTAGTGTCCTAAGTTTTCAAAACTTCTTAATTGCCTACCATCTGTAAGCTGTTAGTGTCTTAATGATGTTCCACATATGCATGTTCATTAATTGTTTATGGTTCATTGAACACGCATGGGAAACAGTGTTTAATCCCATTAAAATGAAGATCTGTGAAGTTATTTGTATTTTTACGAATTATCTTTGAAAGACAAGGTCCTGAAAAAGGTAAGTTTCTTTTTTTGATGGGTTTATGAGGTATAAATTATTGGTGCATGTAGGCAAAGACACTCAGCACAAATTGAAAAGATATCGCTCATTTCCAAATCTCACTCAGACAAAATGCACGAGCTTGCCAGGAGTCGAACCTAGAATCTTCTGATCCGTAGTCAGACGCGTTATCCATTGCGCCACAAGCCCGATACTAAATTCACCCTAACTCTGCTGTAATTGGTCAATTCTGGATACTTGGTAGCGGACGGTAATATGATTGGTTATTATGGTTATTAGGCGCATCAGATTTGCGGACATTGAGGGGATTCGAATCATCTGGGCCAGGCGCCCGGTTAGGGTTTTTGGCACCTGGTGAAATTTGGAATCGAACTGCTTCCCGGGCGTGAGCACCGTTCAAAGCCCACGGCGAAGTCGGCTCAAAACAAAAGTGACGTAATTATTTATGTATGTCGATTAATGAGTAGGATTCATTGTTTTCACCTGCAAAAGTGATTGTTTTATTTGTTGAAAACGCGTTATCGGCCTTCCCAATGAAAACGACTTAGAAAATTCGAACATATATTTCATGGAAAAGTTACGTTGAATGTTTCTGGAACACGCACTATGCTGCCTTGTTGACAACACGATCGAGCGGTGAGGGCCCTCCTCGGCCGATAAAGCGTAACAAACTTAACATTTATAAATATTTGTATGAACATACCAAGATTGAACAACTGAGACATAAACTGAACAAGTTCCACAGACATGTGACTAACATAAATGGAATAACGTGTCCCTGAACAAAGGGGGGTCAAAATGAAAAGTAACAGTCAGTATCTGGTGTGGCCACCAGCTGCATTAAGAACTGCAGTGCATCTCCTCCTCATGGACTGCACCAGATTTGCCAGTTGTTGCTGTGAGATGTTACCCCACTCTTCCACCAAGGCAACTGCAAGTTCCCGGACATTTCTGGGGGGAATGGCCCTAGCCCTCACCCTCCGATCCAACAGGTCCCAGACGTGCTCAATAGGATTGAGGTGCGGGTTCTTCGCTGGCCATGGCAGAACACTGACATTTCTGTCTTGCAGGAAATCACACACAGAACGAGCAGTATGGCTGGTGGCATTGTCATGCTGGAGGGTCACGTCAGGATGAGCCTGCAGGAAGGGTACCACATGAGGGGGGAGGATGTCTTCCTTGTAACACACAGCATTGAGATTGCCTGCAATGACAAGCTCAGTCTGATGATGCTGTGACACACCGCCCCAGACCAGGACGTACCCTCCACCTCCATCCCGCTCCAGAGTACAGGCCTCGGTGTAACACTCATTCCTTCGACAGTAAACGCATATCCGACCATCACCCCTGGTGAGACAAAACCGCAACTCGTCAATGAAGAGCACCTTTTGACAGTCCTGTCTGGTCCAACAAAGGTGGGTTTGTGCCCACGCAGATGAGCAGGGACCCTGGGCATCTTTCTTTTGGTGTTTTTCAGAGTCAGTTGAAAGGCCTCTTTAGTGTCCTAAGTTTTCAAAACTTCTTAATTGCCTACCATCTGTAAGCTGTTAGTGTCTTAATGATGTTCCACATATGCATGTTCATTAATTGTTTATGGTTCATTGAACACGCATGGGAAACAGTGTTTAATCCCATTAAAATGAAGATCTGTGAAGTTATTTGTATTTTTACGAATTATCTTTGAAAGACAAGGTCCTGAAAAAGGTAAGTTTCTTTTTTGATGGGTTTATGAGGTATAAATTATTGGTGCATGTAGGCAAAGACACTCAGCACAAATTGAAAAGATATCGCTCATTTCCAAATCTCACTCAGACAAAATGCACGAGCTTGCCAGGAGTCGAACCTAGAATCTTCTGATCCGTAGTCAGACGCGTTATCCATTGCGCCACAAGCCCGATACTAAATTCACCCTAACTCTGCTGTAATTGGTCAATTCTGGATACTTGGTAGCGGACGGTAATATGATTGGTTATTATGGTTATTAGGCGCATCAGATTTGCGGACATTGAGGGGATTCGAATCATCTGGGCCAGGCGCCCGGTTAGGGTTTTTGGCACCTGGTGAAATTTGGAATCGAACTGCTTCCCGGGCGTGAGCACCGTTCAAAGCCCACGGCGAAGTCGGCTCAAAACAAAAGTGACGTAATTATTTATGTATGTCGATTAATGAGTAGGATTCATTGTTTTCACCTGCAAAAGTGATTGTTTTATTTGTTGAAAACGCGTTATCGGCCTTCCCAATGAAAACGACTTAGAAAATTCGAACATATATTTCATGGAAAAGTTACGTTGAATGTTTCTGGAACACGCACTATGCTGCCTTGTTGACAACACGATCGAGCGGTGAGGGCCCTCCTCGGCCGATAAAGCGTAACAAACTTAACATTTATAAATATTTGTATGAACATACCAAGATTGAACAACTGAGACATAAACTGAACAAGTTCCACAGACATGTGACTAACATAAATGGAATAACGTGTCCCTGAACAAAGGGGGGTCAAAATGAAAAGTAACAGTCAGTATCTGGTGTGGCCACCAGCTGCATTAAGAACTGCAGTGCATCTCCTCCTCATGGACTGCACCAGATTTGCCAGTTGTTGCTGTGAGATGTTACCCCACTCTTCCACCAAGGCAACTGCAAGTTCCCGGACATTTCTGGGGGGAATGGCCCTAGCCCTCACCCTCCGATCCAACAGGTCCCAGACGTGCTCAATAGGATTGAGGTGCGGGTTCTTCGCTGGCCATGGCAGAACACTGACATTTCTGTCTTGCAGGAAATCACACACAGAACGAGCAGTATGGCTGGTGGCATTGTCATGCTGGAGGGTCACGTCAGGATGAGCCTGCAGGAAGGGTACCACATGAGGGGGGAGGATGTCTTCCTTGTAACACACAGCATTGAGATTGCCTGCAATGACAAGCTCAGTCTGATGATGCTGTGACACACCGCCCCAGACCAGGACGTACCCTCCACCTCCATCCCGCTCCAGAGTACAGGCCTCGGTGTAACACTCATTCCTTCGACAGTAAACGCATATCCGACCATCACCCCTGGTGAGACAAAACCGCAACTCGTCAATGAAGAGCACCTTTTGACAGTCCTGTCTGGTCCAACAAAGGTGGGTTTGTGCCCACGCAGATGAGCAGGGACCCTGGGCATCTTTCTTTTGGTGTTTTTCAGAGTCAGTTGAAAGGCCTCTTTAGTGTCCTAAGTTTTCAAAACTTCTTAATTGCCTACCATCTGTAAGCTGTTAGTGTCTTAATGATGTTCCACATATGCATGTTCATTAATTGTTTATGGTTCATTGAACACGCATGGGAAACAGTGTTTAATCCCATTAAAATGAAGATCTGTGAAGTTATTTGTATTTTTACGAATTATCTTTGAAAGACAAGGTCCTGAAAAAGGTAAGTTTCTTTTTTTGATGGGTTTATGAGGTATAAATTATTGGTGCATGTAGGCAAAGACACTCAGCACAAATTGAAAAGATATCGCTCATTTCCAAATCTCACTCAGACAAAATGCACGAGCTTGCCAGGAGTCGAACCTAGAATCTTCTGATCCGTAGTCAGACGCGTTATCCATTGCGCCACAAGCCCGATACTAAATTCACCCTAACTCTGCTGTAATTGGTCAATTCTGGATACTTGGTAGCGGACGGTAATATGATTGGTTATTATGGTTATTAGGCGCATCAGATTTGCGGACATTGAGGGGATTCGAATCATCTGGGCCAGGCGCCCGGTTAGGGTTTTTGGCACCTGGTGAAATTTGGAATCGAACTGCTTCCCGGGCGTGAGCACCATTCAAAGCCCACGGCGAAGTCGGCTCAAAACAAAAGTGACGTAATTATTTATGTATGTCGATTAATGAGTAGGATTCAGTGTTTTCACCTGCAAAAGTGATTGTTTTATTTGTTGAAAACGCGTTATCGGCCTTCCCAATGAAAACGACTTAGAAAATTCGAACATATATTTCATGGAAAAGTTACGTTGAATGTTTCTGGAACACGCACTATGCTGCCTTGTTGGCAACACGATCGAGCGGTGAGGGCCCTCCTCGGCCGATAAAGCGTAACAAACTTAACATTTATAAATATTTGTATGAACATACCAAGATTGAACAACTGAGACATAAACTGAACAAGTTCCACAGACATGTGACTAACATAAATGGAATAACGTGTCCCTGAACAAAGGGGGGTCAAAATGAAAAGTAACAGTCAGTATCTGGTGTGGCCACCAGCTGCATTAAGAACTGCAGTGCATCTCCTCCTCATGGACTGCACCAGATTTGCCAGTTGTTGCTGTGAGATGTTACCCCACTCTTCCACCAAGGCAACTGCAAGTTCCCGGACATTTCTGGGGGGAATGGCCCTAGCCCTCACCCTCCGATCCAACAGGTCCCAGACGTGCTCAATAGGATTGAGGTGCGGGTTCTTCGCTGGCCATGGCAGAACACTGACATTTCTGTCTTGCAGGAAATCACACACAGAACGAGCAGTATGGCTGGTGGCATTGTCATGCTGTAGGGTCACGTCAGGATGAGCCTGCAGGAAGGGTACCACATGAGGGGGGAGGATGTCTTCCTTGTAACACACAGCATTGAGATTGCCTGCAATGACAAGCTCAGTCTGATGATGCTGTGACACACCGCCCCAGACCAGGACGTACCCTCCACCTCCATCCCGCTCCAGAGTACAGGCCTCGGTGTAACACTCATTCCTTCGACAGTAAACGCATATCCGACCATCACCCCTGGTGAGACAAAACCGCAACTCGTCAATGAAGAGCACCTTTTGACAGTCCTGTCTGGTCCAACAAAGGTGGGTTTGTGCCCACGCAGATGAGCAGGGACCCTGGGCATCTTTCTTTTGGTGTTTTTCAGAGTCAGTTGAAAGGCCTCTTTAGTGTCCTAAGTTTTCAAAACTTCTTAATTGCCTACCATCTGTAAGCTGTTAGTGTCTTAATGATGTTCCACATATGCATGTTCATTAATTGTTTATGGTTCATTGAACACGCATGGGAAACAGTGTTTAATCCCATTAAAATGAAGATCTGTGAAGTTATTTGTATTTTTACGAATTATCTTTGAAAGACAAGGTCCTGAAAAAGGTAAGTTTCTTCTTTTGATGGGTTTATGAGGTATAAATTATTGGTGCATGTAGGCAAAGAAACTCAGCACAAATTGAAAAGATATCGCTCATTTCCAAATCTCACTCAGACAAAATGCACGAGCTTGCCAGGAGTCGAACCTAGAATCTTCTGATCCGTAGTCAGACGCGTTATCCATTGCGCCACAAGCCCGATACTAAATTCACCCTAACTCTGCTGTAATTGGTCAATTCTGGATACTTGGTTGCGGACGGTAATATGATTGGTTATTATGGTTATTAGGCGCATCAGATTTGCGGACATTGAGGGGATTCGAATCATCTGGGCCAGGCGCCCGGTTAGGGTTTTTGGCACCTGGTGAAATTTGGAATCGAACTGCTTCCCGGGCGTGAGCACCGTTCAAAGCCCACGGCGAAGTCGGCTCAAAACAAAAGTGACGTAATTATTTATGTATGTCGATTAATGAGTAGGATTCAGTGTTTTCACCTGCAAAAGTGATTGTTTTATTTGTTGAAAACGCGTTATCGGCCTTCCCAATGAAAACGACTTAGAAAATTCGAACATATATTTCATGGAAAAGTTACGTTGAATGTTTCTGGAACACGCACTATGCTGCCTTGTTGGCAACACGATCGAGCGGTGAGGGCCCTCCTCGGCCGATAAAGCGTAACAAACTTAACATTTATAAATATTTGTATGAACATACCAAGATTGAACAACTGAGACATAAACTGAACAAGTTCCACAGACATGTGACTAACATAAATGGAATAACGTGTCCCTGAACAAAGGGGGGTCAAAATGAAAAGTAACAGTCAGTATCTGGTGTGGCCACCAGCTGCATTAAGAACTGCAGTGCATCTCCTCCTCATGGACTGCACCAGATTTGCCAGTTGTTGCTGTGAGATGTTACCCCACTCTTCCACCAAGGCAACTGCAAGTTCCCGGACATTTCTGGGGGGAATGGCCCTAGCCCTCACCCTCCGATCCAACAGGTCCCAGACGTGCTCAATAGGATTGAGGTGCGGGTTCTTCGCTGGCCATGGCAGAACACTGACATTTCTGTCTTGCAGGAAATCACACACAGAACGAGCAGTATGGCTGGTGGCATTGTCATGCTGGAGGGTCACGTCAGGATGAGCCTGCAGGAAGGGTACCACATGAGGGGGGAGGATGTCTTCCTTGTAACACACAGCATTGAGATTGCCTGCAATGACAAGCTCAGTCTGATGATGCTGTGACACACCGCCCCAGACCAGGACGTACCCTCCACCTCCATCCCGCTCCAGAGTACAGGCCTCGGTGTAACACTCATTCCTTCGACAGTAAACGCATATCCGACCATCACCCCTGGTGAGACAAAACCGCAACTCGTCAATGAAGAGCACCTTTTGACAGTCCTGTCTGGTCCAACAAAGGTGGGTTTGTGCCCACGCAGATGAGCAGGGACCCTGGGCATCTTTCTTTTGGTGTTTTTCAGAGTCAGTTGAAAGGCCTCTTTAGTGTCCTAAGTTTTCAAAACTTCTTAATTGCCTACCATCTGTAAGCTGTTAGTGTCTTAATGATGTTCCACATATGCATGTTCATTAATTGTTTATGGTTCATTGAACACGCATGGGAAACAGTGTTTAATCCCATTAAAATGAAGATCTGTGAAGTTATTTGTATTTTTACGAATTATCTTTGAAAGACAAGGTCCTGAAAAAGGTAAGTTTCTTCTTTTGATGGGTTTATGAGGTATAAATTATTGGTGCATGTAGGCAAAGAAACTCAGCACAAATTGAAAAGATATCGCTCATTTCCAAATCTCACTCAGACAAAATGCACGAGCTTGCCAGGAGTCGAACCTAGAATCTTCTGATCCGTAGTCAGACGCGTTATCCATTGCGCCACAAGCCCGATACTAAATTCACCCTAACTCTGCTGTAATTGGTCAATTCTGGATACTTGGTTGCGGACGGTAATATGATTGGTTATTATGGTTATTAGGCGCATCAGATTTGCGGACATTGAGGGGATTCGAATCATCTGGGCCAGGCGCCCGGTTAGGGTTTTTGGCACCTGGTGAAATTTGGAATCGAACTGCTTCCCGGGCGTGAGCACCGTTCAAAGCCCACGGCGAAGTCGGCTCAAAACAAAAGTGACGTAATTATTTATGTATGTCGATTAATGAGTAGGATTCAGTGTTTTCACCTGCAAAAGTGATTGTTTTATTTGTTGAAAACGCGTTATCGGCCTTCCCAATGAAAACGACTTAGAAAATTCGAACATATATTTCATGGAAAAGTTACGTTGAATGTTTCTGGAACACGCACTATGCTGCCTTGTTGGCAACACGATCGAGCGGTGAGGGCCCTCCTCGGCCGATAAAGCGTAACAAACTTAACATTTATAAATATTTGTATGAACATACCAAGATTGAACAACTGAGACATAAACTGAACAAGTTCCACAGACATGTGACTAACATAAATGGAATAACGTGTCCCTGAACAAAGGGGGGTCAAAATGAAAAGTAACAGTCAGTATCTGGTGTGGCCACCAGCTGCATTAAGAACTGCAGTGCATCTCCTCCTCATGGACTGCACCAGATTTGCCAGTTGTTGCTGTGAGATGTTACCCCACTCTTCCACCAAGGCAACTGCAAGTTCCCGGACATTTCTGGGGGGAATGGCCCTAGCCCTCACCCTCCGATCCAACAGGTCCCAGACGTGCTCAATAGGATTGAGGTGCGGGTTCTTCGCTGGCCATGGCAGAACACTGACATTTCTGTCTTGCAGGAAATCACACACAGAACGAGCAGTATGGCTGGTGGCATTGTCATGCTGGAGGGTCACGTCAGGATGAGCCTGCAGGAAGGGTACCACATGAGGGGGGAGGATGTCTTCCTTGTAACACACAGCATTGAGATTGCCTGCAATGACAAGCTCAGTCTGATGATGCTGTGACACACCGCCCAGACCAGGACGTACCCTCCACCTCCATCCCGCTCCAGAGTACAGGCCTCGGTGTAACACTCATTCCTTCGACAGTAAACGCATATCCGACCATCACCCCTGGTGAGACAAAACCGCAACTCGTCAATGAAGAGCACCTTTTGACAGTCCTGTCTGGTCCAACAAAGGTGGGTTTGTGCCCACGCAGATGAGCAGGGACCCTGGGCATCTTTCTTTTGGTGTTTTTCAGAGTCAGTTGAAAGGCCTCTTTAGTGTCCTAAGTTTTCAAAACTTCTTAATTGCCTACCATCTGTAAGCTGTTAGTGTCTTAATGATGTTCCACATATGCATGTTCATTAATTGTTTATGGTTCATTGAACACGCATGGGAAACAGTGTTTAATCCCATTAAAATGAAGATCTGTGAAGTTATTTGTATTTTTACGAATTATCTTTGAAAGACAAGGTCCTGAAAAAGGTAAGTTTCTTTTTTGATGGGTTTATGAGGTATAAATTATTGGTGCATGTAGGCAAAGACACTCAGCACAAATTGAAAAGATATCGCTCATTTCCAAATCTCACTCAGACAAAATGCACGAGCTTGCCAGGAGTCGAACCTAGAATCTTCTGATCCGTAGTCAGACGCGTTATCCATTGCGCCACAAGCCCGATACTAAATTCACCCTAACTCTGCTGTAATTGGTCAATTCTGGATACTTGGTAGCGGACGGTAATATGATTGGTTATTATGGTTATTAGGCGCATCAGATTTGCGGACATTGAGGGGATTCGAATCATCTGGGCCAGGCGCCCGGTTAGGGTTTTTGGCACCTGGTGAAATTTGGAATCGAACTGCTTCCCGGGCGTGAGCACCGTTCAAAGCCCACGGCGAAGTCGGCTCAAAACAAAAGTGACGTAATTATTTATGTATGTCGATTAATGAGTAGGATTCAGTGTTTTCACCTGCAAAAGTGATTGTTTTATTTGTTGAAAACGCGTTATCGGCCTTCCCAATGAAAACGACTTAGAAAATTCGAACATATATTTCATGGAAAAGTTACGTTGAATGTTTCTGGAACACGCACTATGCTGCCTTGTTGGCAACACGATCGAGCGGTGAGGGCCCTCCTCGGCCGATAAAGCGTAACAAACTTAACATTTATAAATATTTGTATGAACATACCAAGATTGAACAACTGAGACATAAACTGAACAAGTTCCACAGACATGTGACTAACATAAATGGAATAACGTGTCCCTGAACAAAGGGGGGTCAAAATGAAAAGTAACAGTCAGTATCTGGTGTGGCCACCAGCTGCATTAAGAACTGCAGTGCATCTCCTCCTCATGGACTGCACCAGATTTGCCAGTTGTTGCTGTGAGATGTTACCCCACTCTTCCACCAAGGCAACTGCAAGTTCCCGGACATTTCTGGGGGGAATGGCCCTAGCCCTCACCCTCCGATCCAACAGGTCCCAGACGTGCTCAATAGGATTGAGGTGCGGGTTCTTCGCTGGCCATGGCAGAACACTGACATTTCTGTCTTGCAGGAAATCACACACAGAACGAGCAGTATGGCTGGTGGCATTGTCATGCTGGAGGGTCACGTCAGGATGAGCCTGCAGGAAGGGTACCACATGAGGGGGGAGGATGTCTTCCTTGTAACACACAGCATTGAGATTGCCTGCAATGACAAGCTCAGTCTGATGATGCTGTGACACACCGCCCCAGACCAGGACGTACCCTCCACCTCCATCCCGCTCCAGAGTACAGGCCTCGGTGTAACACTCATTCCTTCGACAGTAAACGCATATCCGACCATCACCCCTGGTGAGACAAAACCGCAACTCGTCAATGAAGAGCACCTTTTGACAGTCCTGTCTGGTCCAACAAAGGTGGGTTTGTGCCCACGCAGATGAGCAGGGACCCTGGGCATCTTTCTTTTGGTGTTTTTCAGAGTCAGTTGAAAGGCCTCTTTAGTGTCCTAAGTTTTCAAAACTTCTTAATTGCCTACCATCTGTAAGCTGTTAGTGTCTTAATGATGTTCCACATATGCATGTTCATTAATTGTTTATGGTTCATTGAACACGCATGGGAAACAGTGTTTAATCCCATTAAAATGAAGATCTGTGAAGTTATTTGTATTTTTACGAATTATCTTTGAAAGACAAGGTCCTGAAAAAGGTAAGTTTCTTTTTTGATGGGTTTATGAGGTATAAATTATTGGTGCATGTAGGCAAAGACACTCAGCACAAATTGAAAAGATATCGCTCATTTCCAAATTTCACTCAGACAAAATGCACGAGCTTGCCAGGAGTCGAACCTAGAATCTTCTGATCCGTAGTCAGACGCGTTATCCATTGCGCCACAAGCCCGATACTAAATTCACCCTAACTCTGCTGTAATTGGTCAATTCTGGATACTTGGTAGCGGACGGTAATATGATTGGTTATTATGGTTATTAGGCGCATCAGATTTGCGGACATTGAGGGGATTCGAATCATCTGGGCCAGGCGCCCGGTTAGGGTTTTTGGCACCTGGTGAAATTTGGAATCGAACTGCTTCCCGGGCGTGAGCACCGTTCAAAGCCCACGGCGAAGTCGGCTCAAAACAAAAGTGACGTAATTATTTATGTATGTCGATTAATGAGTAGGATTCATTGTTTTCACCTGCAAAAGTGATTGTTTTATTTGTTGAAAACGCGTTATCGGCCTTCCCAATGAAAACGACTTAGAAAATTCGAACATATATTTCATGGAAAAGTTACGTTGAATGTTTCTGGAACACGCACTATGCTGCCTTGTTGACAACACGATCGAGCGGTGAGGGCCCTCCTCGGCCGATAAAGCGTAACAAACTTAACATTTATAAATATTTGTATGAACATACCAAGATTGAACAACTGAGACATAAACTGAACAAGTTCCACAGACATGTGACTAACATAAATGGAATAACGTGTCCCTGAACAAAGGGGGGTCAAAATGAAAAGTAACAGTCAGTATCTGGTGTGGCCACCAGCTGCATTAAGAACTGCAGTGCATCTCCTCCTCATGGACTGCACCAGATTTGCCAGTTGTTGCTGTGAGATGTTACCCCACTCTTCCACCAAGGCAACTGCAAGTTCCCGGACATTTCTGGGGGGAATGGCCCTAGCCCTCACCCTCCGATCCAACAGGTCCCAGACGTGCTCAATAGGATTGAGGTGCGGGTTCTTCGCTGGCCATGGCAGAACACTGACATTTCTGTCTTGCAGGAAATCACACACAGAACGAGCAGTATGGCTGGTGGCATTGTCATGCTGGAGGGTCACGTCAGGATGAGCCTGCAGGAAGGGTACCACATGAGGGGGGAGGATGTCTTCCTTGTAACACACAGCATTGAGATTGCCTGCAATGACAAGCTCAGTCTGATGATGCTGTGACACACCGCCCCAGACCAGGACGTACCCTCCACCTCCATCCCGCTCCAGAGTACAGGCCTCGGTGTAACACTCATTCCTTCGACAGTAAACGCATATCCGACCATCACCCCTGGTGAGACAAAACCGCAACTCGTCAATGAAGAGCACCTTTTGACAGTCCTGTCTGGTCCAACAAAGGTGGGTTTGTGCCCACGCAGATGAGCAGGGACCCTGGGCATCTTTCTTTTGGTGTTTTTCAGAGTCAGTTGAAAGGCCTCTTTAGTGTCCTAAGTTTTCAAAACTTCTTAATTGCCTACCATCTGTAAGCTGTTAGTGTCTTAATGATGTTCCACATATGCATGTTCATTAATTGTTTATGGTTCATTGAACACGCATGGGAAACAGTGTTTAATCCCATTAAAATGAAGATCTGTGAAGTTATTTGTATTTTTACGAATTATCTTTGAAAGACAAGGTCCTGAAAAAGGTAAGTTTCTTTTTTGATGGGTTTATGAGGTATAAATTATTGGTGCATGTAGGCAAAGACACTCAGCACAAATTGAAAAGATATCGCTCATTTCCAAATTTCACTCAGACAAAATGCACGAGCTTGCCAGGAGTCGAACCTAGAATCTTCTGATCCGTAGTCAGACGCGTTATCCATTGCGCCACAAGCCCGATACTAAATTCACCCTAACTCTGCTGTAATTGGTCAATTCTGGATACTTGGTAGCGGACGGTAATATGATTGGTTATTATGGTTATTAGGCGCATCAGATTTGCGGACATTGAGGGGATTCGAATCATCTGGGCCAGGCGCCCGGTTAGGGTTTTTGGCACCTGGTGAAATTTGGAATCGAACTGCTTCCCGGGCGTGAGCACCGTTCAAAGCCCACGGCGAAGTCGGCTCAAAACAAAAGTGACGTAATTATTTATGTATGTCGATTAATGAGTAGGATTCAGTGTTTTCACCTGCAAAAGTGATTGTTTTATTTGTTGAAAACGCGTTATCGGCCTTCCCAATGAAAACGACTTAGAAAATTCGAACATATATTTCATGGAAAAGTTACGTTGAATGTTTCTGGAACACGCACTATGCTGCCTTGTTGACAACACGATCGAGCGGTGAGGGCCCTCCTCGGCCGATAAAGCGTAACAAACTTAACATTTATAAATATTTGTATGAACATACCAAGATTGAACAACTGAGACATAAACTGAACAAGTTCCACAGACATGTGACTAACATAAATGGAATAACGTGTCCCTGAACAAAGGGGGGTCAAAATGAAAAGTAACAGTCAGTATCTGGTGTGGCCACCAGCTGCATTAAGAACTGCAGTGCATCTCCTCCTCATGGACTGCACCAGATTTGCCAGTTGTTGCTGTGAGATGTTACCCCACTCTTCCACCAAGGCAACTGCAAGTTCCCGGACATTTCTGGGGGGAATGGCCCTAGCCCTCACCCTCCGATCCAACAGGTCCCAGACGTGCTCAATAGGATTGAGGTGCGGGTTCTTCGCTGGCCATGGCAGAACACTGACATTTCTGTCTTGCAGGAAATCACACACAGAACGAGCAGTATGGCTGGTGGCATTGTCATGCTGGAGGGTCACGTCAGGATGAGCCTGCAGGAAGGGTACCACATGAGGGGGAGGATGTCTTCCTTGTAACACACAGCATTGAGATTGCCTGCAATGACAAGCTCAGTCTGATGATGCTGTGACACACCGCCCCAGACCAGGACGTACCCTCCACCTCCATCCCGCTCCAGAGTACAGGCCTCGGTGTAACACTCATTCCTTCGACAGTAAACGCATATCCGACCATCACCCCTGGTGAGACAAAACCGCAACTCGTCAATGAAGAGCACCTTTTGACAGTCCTGTCTGGTCCAACAAAGGTGGGTTTGTGCCCACGCAGATGAGCAGGGACCCTGGGCATCTTTCTTTTGGTGTTTTTCAGAGTCAGTTGAAAGGCCTCTTTAGTGTCCTAAGTTTTCAAAACTTCTTAATTGCCTACCATCTGTAAGCTGTTAGTGTCTTAATGATGTTCCACATATGCATGTTCATTAATTGTTTATGGTTCATTGAACACGCATGGGAAACAGTGTTTAATCCCATTAAAATGAAGATCTGTGAAGTTATTTGTATTTTTACGAATTATCTTTGAAAGACAAGGTCCTGAAAAAGGTAAGTTTCTTTTTTGATGGGTTTATGAGGTATAAATTATTGGTGCATGTAGGCAAAGACACTCAGCACAAATTGAAAAGATATCGCTCATTTCCAAATTTCACTCAGACAAAATGCACGAGCTTGCCAGGAGTCGAACCTAGAATCTTCTGATCCGTAGTCAGACGCGTTATCCATTGCGCCACAAGCCCGATACTAAATTCACCCTAACTCTGCTGTAATTGGTCAATTCTGGATACTTGGTAGCGGACGGTAATATGATTGGTTATTATGGTTATTAGGCGCATCAGATTTGCGGACATTGAGGGGATTCGAATCATCTGGGCCAGGCGCCCGGTTAGGGTTTTTGGCACCTGGTGAAATTTGGAATCGAACTGCTTCCCGGGCGTGAGCACCGTTCAAAGCCCACGGCGAAGTCGGCTCAAAACAAAAGTGACGTAATTATTTATGTATGTCGATTAATGAGTAGGATTCAGTGTTTTCACCTGCAAAAGTGATTGTTTTATTTGTTGAAAACGCGTTATCGGCCTTCCCAATGAAAACGACTTAGAAAATTCGAACATATATTTCATGGAAAAGTTACGTTGAATGTTTCTGGAACACGCACTATGCTGCCTTGTTGACAACACGATCGAGCGGTGAGGGCCCTCCTCGGCCGATAAAGCGTAACAAACTTAACATTTATAAATATTTGTATGAACATACCAAGATTGAACAACTGAGACATAAACTGAACAAGTTCCACAGACATGTGACTAACATAAATGGAATAACGTGTCCCTGAACAAAGGGGGGTCAAAATGAAAAGTAACAGTCAGTATCTGGTGTGGCCACCAGCTGCATTAAGAACTGCAGTGCATCTCCTCCTCATGGACTGCACCAGATTTGCCAGTTGTTGCTGTGAGATGTTACCCCACTCTTCCACCAAGGCAACTGCAAGTTCCCGGACATTTCTGGGGGGAATGGCCCTAGCCCTCACCCTCCGATCCAACAGGTCCCAGACGTGCTCAATAGGATTGAGGTGCGGGTTCTTCGCTGGCCATGGCAGAACACTGACATTTCTGTCTTGCAGGAAATCACACACAGAACGAGCAGTATGGCTGGTGGCATTGTCATGCTGGAGGGTCACGTCAGGATGAGCCTGCAGGAAGGGTACCACATGAGGGGGAGGATGTCTTCCTTGTAACACACAGCATTGAGATTGCCTGCAATGACAAGCTCAGTCTGATGATGCTGTGACACACCGCCCAGACCAGGACGTACCCTCCACCTCCATCCCGCTCCAGAGTACAGGCCTCGGTGTAACACTCATTCCTTCGACAGTAAACGCATATCCGACCATCACCCCTGGTGAGACAAAACCGCAACTCGTCAATGAAGAGCACCTTTTGACAGTCCTGTCTGGTCCAACAAAGGTGGGTTTGTGCCCACGCAGATGAGCAGGGACCCTGGGCATCTTTCTTTTGGTGTTTTTCAGAGTCAGTTGAAAGGCCTCTTTAGTGTCCTAAGTTTTCAAAACTTCTTAATTGCCTACCATCTGTAAGCTGTTAGTGTCTTAATGATGTTCCACATATGCATGTTCATTAATTGTTTATGGTTCATTGAACACGCATGGGAAACAGTGTTTAATCCCATTAAAATGAAGATCTGTGAAGTTATTTGTATTTTTACGAATTATCTTTGAAAGACAAGGTCCTGAAAAAGGTAAGTTTCTTTTTTGATGGGTTTATGAGGTATAAATTATTGGTGCATGTAGGCAAAGACACTCAGCACAAATTGAAAAGATATCGCTCATTTCCAAATTTCACTCAGACAAAATGCACGAGCTTGCCAGGAGTCGAACCTAGAATCTTCTGATCCGTAGTCAGACGCGTTATCCATTGCGCCACAAGCCCGATACTAAATTCACCCTAACTCTGCTGTAATTGGTCAATTCTGGATACTTGGTAGCGGACGGTAATATGATTGGTTATTATGGTTATTAGGCGCATCAGATTTGCGGACATTGAGGGGATTCGAATCATCTGGGCCAGGCGCCCGGTTAGGGTTTTTGGCACCTGGTGAAATTTGGAATCGAACTGCTTCCCGGGCGTGAGCACCGTTCAAAGCCCACGGCGAAGTCGGCTCAAAACAAAAGTGACGTAATTATTTATGTATGTCGATTAATGAGTAGGATTCATTGTTTTCACCTGCAAAAGTGATTGTTTTATTTGTTGAAAACGCGTTATCGGCCTTCCCAATGAAAACGACTTAGAAAATTCGAACATATATTTCATGGAAAAGTTACGTTGAATGTTTCTGGAACACGCACTATGCTGCCTTGTTGACAACACGATCGAGCGGTGAGGGCCCTCCTCGGCCGATAAAGCGTAACAAACTTAACATTTATAAATATTTGTATGAACATACCAAGATTGAACAACTGAGACATAAACTGAACAAGTTCCACAGACATGTGACTAACATAAATGGAATAACGTGTCCCTGAACAAAGGGGGGTCAAAATGAAAAGTAACAGTCAGTATCTGGTGTGGCCACCAGCTGCATTAAGAACTGCAGTGCATCTCCTCCTCATGGACTGCACCAGATTTGCCAGTTGTTGCTGTGAGATGTTACCCCACTCTTCCACCAAGGCAACTGCAAGTTCCCGGACATTTCTGGGGGGAATGGCCCTAGCCCTCACCCTCCGATCCAACAGGTCCCAGACGTGCTCAATAGGATTGAGGTGCGGGTTCTTCGCTGGCCATGGCAGAACACTGACATTTCTGTCTTGCAGGAAATCACACACAGAACGAGCAGTATGGCTGGTGGCATTGTCATGCTGGAGGGTCACGTCAGGATGAGCCTGCAGGAAGGGTACCACATGAGGGGGGAGGATGTCTTCCTTGTAACACACAGCATTGAGATTGCCTGCAATGACAAGCTCAGTCTGATGATGCTGTGACACACCGCCCCCAGACCAGGACGTACCCTCCACCTCCATCCCGCTCCAGAGTACAGGCCTCGGTGTAACACTCATTCCTTCGACAGTAAACGCATATCCGACCATCACCCCTGGTGAGACAAAACCGCAACTCGTCAATGAAGAGCACCTTTTGACAGTCCTGTCTGGTCCAACAAAGGTGGGTTTGTGCCCACGCAGATGAGCAGGGACCCTGGGCATCTTTCTTTTGGTGTTTTTCAGAGTCAGTTGAAAGGCCTCTTTAGTGTCCTAAGTTTTCAAAACTTCTTAATTGCCTACCATCTGTAAGCTGTTAGTGTCTTAATGATGTTCCACATATGCATGTTCATTAATTGTTTATGGTTCATTGAACACGCATGGGAAACAGTGTTTAATCCCATTAAAATGAAGATCTGTGAAGTTATTTGTATTTTTACGAATTATCTTTGAAAGACAAGGTCCTGAAAAAGGTAAGTTTCTTTTTTGATGGGTTTATGAGGTATAAATTATTGGTGCATGTAGGCAAAGACACTCAGCACAAATTGAAAAGATATCGCTCATTTCCAAATTTCACTCAGACAAAATGCACGAGCTTGCCAGGAGTCGAACCTAGAATCTTCTGATCCGTAGTCAGACGCGTTATCCATTGCGCCACAAGCCCGATACTAAATTCACCCTAACTCTGCTGTAATTGGTCAATTCTGGATACTTGGTAGCGGACGGTAATATGATTGGTTATTATGGTTATTAGGCGCATCAGATTTGCGGACATTGAGGGGATTCGAATCATCTGGGCCAGGCGCCCGGTTAGGGTTTTTGCACCTGGTGAAATTTGGAATCGAACTGCTTCCCGGGCGTGAGCACCGTTCAAAGCCCACGGCGAAGTCGGCTCAAAACAAAAGTGACGTAATTATTTATGTATGTCGATTAATGAGTAGGATTCATTGTTTTCACCTGCAAAAGTGATTGTTTTATTTGTCGAAAACGCGTTATCGGCCTTCCCAATGAAAACGACTTAGAAAATTCGAACATATATTTCATGGAAAAGTTACGTTGAATGTTTCTGGAACACGCACTATGCTGCCTTGTTGACAACACGATCGAGCGGTGAGGGCCCTCCTCGGCCGATAAAGCGTAACAAACTTAACATTTATAAATATTTGTATGAACATACCAAGATTGAACAACTGAGACATAAACTGAACAAGTTCCACAGACATGTGACTAACATAAATGGAATAACGTGTCCCTGAACAAAGGGGGGGTCAAAATGAAAAGTAACAGTCAGTATCTGGTGTGGCCACCAGCTGCATTAAGAACTGCAGTGCATCTCCTCCTCATGGACTGCACCAGATTTGCCAGTTGTTGCTGTGAGATGTTACCCCACTCTTCCACCAAGGCAACTGCAAGTTCCCGGACATTTCTGGGGGGAATGGCCCTAGCCCTCACCCTCCGATCCAACAGGTCCCAGACGTGCTCAATAGGATTGAGGTGCGGGTTCTTCGCTGGCCATGGCAGAACACTGACATTTCTGTCTTGCAGGAAATCACACACAGAACGAGCAGTATGGCTGGTGGCATTGTCATGCTGGAGGGTCACGTCAGGATGAGCCTGCAGGAAGGGTACCACATGAGGGGGGAGGATGTCTTCCTTGTAACACACAGCATTGAGATTGCCTGCAATGACAAGCTCAGTCTGATGATGCTGTGACACACCGCCCCAGACCAGGACGTACCCTCCACCTCCATCCCGCTCCAGAGTACAGGCCTCGGTGTAACACTCATTCCTTCGACAGTAAACGCATATCCGACCATCACCCCTGGTGAGACAAAACCGCAACTCGTCAATGAAGAGCACCTTTTGACAGTCCTGTCTGGTCCAACAAAGGTGGGTTTGTGCCCACGCAGATGAGCAGGGACCCTGGGCATCTTTCTTTTGGTGTTTTTCAGAGTCAGTTGAAAGGCCTCTTTAGTGTCCTAAGTTTTCAAAACTTCTTAATTGCCTACCATCTGTAAGCTGTTAGTGTCTTAATGATGTTCCACATATGCATGTTCATTAATTGTTTATGGTTCATTGAACACGCATGGGAAACAGTGTTTAATCCCATTAAAATGAAGATCTGTGAAGTTATTTGTATTTTTACGAATTATCTTTGAAAGACAAGGTCCTGAAAAAGGTAAGTTTCTTTTTTGATGGGTTTATGAGGTATAAATTATTGGTGCATGTAGGCAAAGACACTCAGCACAAATTGAAAAGATATCGCTCATTTCCAAATTTCACTCAGACAAAATGCACGAGCTTGCCAGGAGTCGAACCTAGAATCTTCTGATCCGTAGTCAGACGCGTTATCCATTGCGCCACAAGCCCGATACTAAATTCACCCTAACTCTGCTGTAATTGGTCAATTCTGGATACTTGGTAGCGGACGGTAATATGATTGGTTATTATGGTTATTAGGCGCATCAGATTTGCGGACATTGAGGGGATTCGAATCATCTGGGCCAGGCGCCCGGTTAGGGTTTTTGGCACCTGGTGAAATTTGGAATCGAACTGCTTCCCGGGCGTGAGCACCGTTCAAAGCCCACGGCGAAGTCGGCTCAAAACAAAAGTGACGTAATTATTTATGTATGTCGATTAATGAGTAGGATTCATTGTTTTCACCTGCAAAAGTGATTGTTTTATTTGTCGAAAACGCGTTATCGGCCTTCCCAATGAAAACGACTTAGAAAATTCGAACATATATTTCATGGAAAAGTTACGTTGAATGTTTCTGGAACACGCACTATGCTGCCTTGTTGACAACACGATCGAGCGGTGAGGGCCCTCCTCGGCCGATAAAGCGTAACAAACTTAACATTTATAAATATTTGTATGAACATACCAAGATTGAACAACTGAGACATAAACTGAACAAGTTCCACAGACATGTGACTAACATAAATGGAATAACGTGTCCCTGAACAAAGGGGGGTCAAAATGAAAAGTAACAGTCAGTATCTGGTGTGGCCACCAGCTGCATTAAGAACTGCAGTGCATCTCCTCCTCATGGACTGCACCAGATTTGCCAGTTGTTGCTGTGAGATGTTACCCCACTCTTCCACCAAGGCAACTGCAAGTTCCCGGACATTTCTGGGGGGAATGGCCCTAGCCCTCACCCTCCGATCCAACAGGTCCCAGACGTGCTCAATAGGATTGAGGTGCGGGTTCTTCGCTGGCCATGGCAGAACACTGACATTTCTGTCTTGCAGGAAATCACACACAGAACGAGCAGTATGGCTGGTGGCATTGTCATGCTGGAGGGTCACGTCAGGATGAGCCTGCAGGAAGGGTACCACATGAGGGGGGAGGATGTCTTCCTTGTAACACACAGCATTGAGATTGCCTGCAATGACAAGCTCAGTCTGATGATGCTGTGACACACCGCCCAGACCAGGACGTACCCTCCACCTCCATCCCGCTCCAGAGTACAGGCCTCGGTGTAACACTCATTCCTTCGACAGTAAACGCATATCCGACCATCACCCCTGGTGAGACAAAACCGCAACTCGTCAATGAAGAGCACCTTTTGACAGTCCTGTCTGGTCCAACAAAGGTGGGTTTGTGCCCACGCAGATGAGCAGGGACCCTGGGCATCTTTCTTTTGGTGTTTTTCAGAGTCAGTTGAAAGGCCTCTTTAGTGTCCTAAGTTTTCAAAACTTCTTAATTGCCTACCATCTGTAAGCTGTTAGTGTCTTAATGATGTTCCACATATGCATGTTCATTAATTGTTTATGGTTCATTGAACACGCATGGGAAACAGTGTTTAATCCCATTAAAATGAAGATCTGTGAAGTTATTTGTATTTTTACGAATTATCTTTGAAAGACAAGGTCCTGAAAAAGGTAAGTTTCTTTTTTGATGGGTTTATGAGGTATAAATTATTGGTGCATGTAGGCAAAGACACTCAGCACAAATTGAAAAGATATCGCTCATTTCCAAATTTCACTCAGACAAAATGCACGAGCTTGCCAGGAGTCGAACCTAGAATCTTCTGATCCGTAGTCAGACGCGTTATCCATTGCGCCACAAGCCCGATACTAAATTCACCCTAACTCTGCTGTAATTGGTCAATTCTGGATACTTGGTAGCGGACGGTAATATGATTGGTTATTATGGTTATTAGGCGCATCAGATTTGCGGACATTGAGGGGATTCGAATCATCTGGGCCAGGCGCCCGGTTAGGGTTTTTGGCACCTGGTGAAATTTGGAATCGAACTGCTTCCCGGGCGTGAGCACCGTTCAAAGCCCACGGCGAAGTCGGCTCAAAACAAAAGTGACGTAATTATTTATGTATGTCGATTAATGAGTAGGATTCATTGTTTTCACCTGCAAAAGTGATTGTTTTATTTGTTGAAAACGCGTTATCGGCCTTCCCAATGAAAACGACTTAGAAAATTCGAACATATATTTCATGGAAAAGTTACGTTGAATGTTTCTGGAACACGCACTATGCTGCCTTGTTGACAACACGATCGAGCGGTGAGGGCCCTCCTCGGCCGATAAAGCGTAACAAACTTAACATTTATAAATATTTGTATGAACATACCAAGATTGAACAACTGAGACATAAACTGAACAAGTTCCACAGACATGTGACTAACATAAATGGAATAACGTGTCCCTGAACAAAGGGGGGTCAAAATGAAAAGTAACAGTCAGTATCTGGTGTGGCCACCAGCTGCATTAAGAACTGCAGTGCATCTCCTCCTCATGGACTGCACCAGATTTGCCAGTTGTTGCTGTGAGATGTTACCCCACTCTTCCACCAAGGCAACTGCAAGTTCCCGGACATTTCTGGGGGGAATGGCCCTAGCCCTCACCCTCCGATCCAACAGGTCCCAGACGTGCTCAATAGGATTGAGGTGCGGGTTCTTCGCTGGCCATGGCAGAACACTGACATTTCTGTCTTGCAGGAAATCACACACAGAACGAGCAGTATGGCTGGTGGCATTGTCATGCTGGAGGGTCACGTCAGGATGAGCCTGCAGGAAGGGTACCACATGAGGGGGGAGGATGTCTTCCTTGTAACACACAGCATTGAGATTGCCTGCAATGACAAGCTCAGTCTGATGATGCTGTGACACACCGCCCAGACCAGGACGTACCCTCCACCTCCATCCCGCTCCAGAGTACAGGCCTCGGTGTAACACTCATTCCTTCGACAGTAAACGCATATCCGACCATCACCCCTGGTGAGACAAAACCGCAACTCGTCAATGAAGAGCACCTTTTGACAGTCCTGTCTGGTCCAACAAAGGTGGGTTTGTGCCCACGCAGATGAGCAGGGACCCTGGGCATCTTTCTTTTGGTGTTTTTCAGAGTCAGTTGAAAGGCCTCTTTAGTGTCCTAAGTTTTCAAAACTTCTTAATTGCCTACCATCTGTAAGCTGTTAGTGTCTTAATGATGTTCCACATATGCATGTTCATTAATTGTTTATGGTTCATTGAACACGCATGGGAAACAGTGTTTAATCCCATTAAAATGAAGATCTGTGAAGTTATTTGTATTTTTACGAATTATCTTTGAAAGACAAGGTCCTGAAAAAGGTAAGTTTCTTTTTTGATGGGTTTATGAGGTATAAATTATTGGTGCATGTAGGCAAAGACACTCAGCACAAATTGAAAAGATATCGCTCATTTCCAAATTTCACTCAGACAAAATGCACGAGCTTGCCAGGAGTCGAACCTAGAATCTTCTGATCCGTAGTCAGACGCGTTATCCATTGCGCCACAAGCCCGATACTAAATTCACCCTAACTCTGCTGTAATTGGTCAATTCTGGATACTTGGTAGCGGACGGTAATATGATTGGTTATTATGGTTATTAGGCGCATCAGATTTGCGGACATTGAGGGGATTCGAATCATCTGGGCCAGGCGCCCGGTTAGGGTTTTTGGCACCTGGTGAAATTTGGAATCGAACTGCTTCCCGGGCGTGAGCACCGTTCAAAGCCCACGGCGAAGTCGGCTCAAAACAAAAGTGACGTAATTATTTATGTATGTCGATTAATGAGTAGGATTCATTGTTTTCACCTGCAAAAGTGATTGTTTTATTTGTTGAAAACGCGTTATCGGCCTTCCCAATGAAAACGACTTAGAAAATTCGAACATATATTTCATGGAAAAGTTACGTTGAATGTTTCTGGAACACGCACTATGCTGCCTTGTTGACAACACGATCGAGCGGTGAGGGCCCTCCTCGGCCGATAAAGCGTAACAAACTTAACATTTATAAATATTTGTATGAACATACCAAGATTGAACAACTGAGACATAAACTGAACAAGTTCCACAGACATGTGACTAACATAAATGGAATAACGTGTCCCTGAACAAAGGGGGGTCAAAATGAAAAGTAACAGTCAGTATCTGGTGTGGCCACCAGCTGCATTAAGAACTGCAGTGCATCTCCTCCTCATGGACTGCACCAGATTTGCCAGTTGTTGCTGTGAGATGTTACCCCACTCTTCCACCAAGGCAACTGCAAGTTCCCGGACATTTCTGGGGGGAATGGCCCTAGCCCTCACCCTCCGATCCAACAGGTCCCAGACGTGCTCAATAGGATTGAGGTGCGGGTTCTTCGCTGGCCATGGCAGAACACTGACATTTCTGTCTTGCAGGAAATCACACACAGAACGAGCAGTATGGCTGGTGGCATTGTCATGCTGGAGGGTCACGTCAGGATGAGCCTGCAGGAAGGGTACCACATGAGGGGGAGGATGTCTTCCTTGTAACACACAGCATTGAGATTGCCTGCAATGACAAGCTCAGTCTGATGATGCTGTGACACACCGCCCCAGACCAGGACGTACCCTCCACCTCCATCCCGCTCCAGAGTACAGGCCTCGGTGTAACACTCATTCCTTCGACAGTAAACGCATATCCGACCATCACCCCTGGTGAGACAAAACCGCAACTCGTCAATGAAGAGCACCTTTTGACAGTCCTGTCTGGTCCAACAAAGGTGGGTTTGTGCCCACGCAGATGAGCAGGGACCCTGGGCATCTTTCTTTTGGTGTTTTTCAGAGTCAGTTGAAAGGCCTCTTTAGTGTCCTAAGTTTTCAAAACTTCTTAATTGCCTACCATCTGTAAGCTGTTAGTGTCTTAATGATGTTCCACATATGCATGTTCATTAATTGTTTATGGTTCATTGAACACGCATGGGAAACAGTGTTTAATCCCATTAAAATGAAGATCTGTGAAGTTATTTGTATTTTTACGAATTATCTTTGAAAGACAAGGTCCTGAAAAAGGTAAGTTTCTTTTTTGATGGGTTTATGAGGTATAAATTATTGGTGCATGTAGGCAAAGACACTCAGCACAAATTGAAAAGATATCGCTCATTTCCAAATTTCACTCAGACAAAATGCACGAGCTTGCCAGGAGTCGAACCTAGAATCTTCTGATCCGTAGTCAGACGCGTTATCCATTGCGCCACAAGCCCGATACTAAATTCACCCTAACTCTGCTGTAATTGGTCAATTCTGGATACTTGGTAGCGGACGGTAATATGATTGGTTATTATGGTTATTAGGCGCATCAGATTTGCGGACATTGAGGGGATTCGAATCATCTGGGCCAGGCGCCCGGTTAGGGTTTTTGGCACCTGGTGAAATTTGGAATCGAACTGCTTCCCGGGCGTGAGCACCGTTCAAAGCCCACGGCGAAGTCGGCTCAAAACAAAAGTGACGTAATTATTTATGTATGTCGATTAATGAGTAGGATTCATTGTTTTCACCTGCAAAAGTGATTGTTTTATTTGTTGAAAACGCGTTATCGGCCTTCCCAATGAAAACGACTTAGAAAATTCGAACATATATTTCATGGAAAAGTTACGTTGAATGTTTCTGGAACACGCACTATGCTGCCTTGTTGACAACACGATCGAGCGGTGAGGGCCCTCCTCGGCCGATAAAGCGTAACAAACTTAACATTTATAAATATTTGTATGAACATACCAAGATTGAACAACTGAGACATAAACTGAACAAGTTCCACAGACATGTGACTAACATAAATGGAATAACGTGTCCCTGAACAAAGGGGGGTCAAAATGAAAAGTAACAGTCAGTATCTGGTGTGGCCACCAGCTGCATTAAGAACTGCAGTGCATCTCCTCCTCATGGACTGCACCAGATTTGCCAGTTGTTGCTGTGAGATGTTACCCCACTCTTCCACCAAGGCAACTGCAAGTTCCCGGACATTTCTGGGGGGAATGGCCCTAGCCCTCACCCTCCGATCCAACAGGTCCCAGACGTGCTCAATAGGATTGAGGTGCGGGTTCTTCGCTGGCCATGGCAGAACACTGACATTTCTGTCTTGCAGGAAATCACACACAGAACGAGCAGTATGGCTGGTGGCATTGTCATGCTGGAGGGTCACGTCAGGATGAGCCTGCAGGAAGGGTACCACATGAGGGGGAGGATGTCTTCCTTGTAACACACAGCATTGAGATTGCCTGCAATGACAAGCTCAGTCTGATGATGCTGTGACACACCGCCCAGACCAGGACGTACCCTCCACCTCCATCCCGCTCCAGAGTACAGGCCTCGGTGTAACACTCATTCCTTCGACAGTAAACGCATATCCGACCATCACCCCTGGTGAGACAAAACCGCAACTCGTCAATGAAGAGCACCTTTTGACAGTCCTGTCTGGTCCAACAAAGGTGGGTTTGTGCCCACGCAGATGAGCAGGGACCCTGGGCATCTTTCTTTTGGTGTTTTTCAGAGTCAGTTGAAAGGCCTCTTTAGTGTCCTAAGTTTTCAAAACTTCTTAATTGCCTACCATCTGTAAGCTGTTAGTGTCTTAATGATGTTCCACATATGCATGTTCATTAATTGTTTATGGTTCATTGAACACGCATGGGAAACAGTGTTTAATCCCATTAAAATGAAGATCTGTGAAGTTATTTGTATTTTTACGAATTATCTTTGAAAGACAAGGTCCTGAAAAAGGTAAGTTTCTTTTTTGATGGGTTTATGAGGTATAAATTATTGGTGCATGTAGGCAAAGACACTCAGCACAAATTGAAAAGATATCGCTCATTTCCAAATTTCACTCAGACAAAATGCACGAGCTTGCCAGGAGTCGAACCTAGAATCTTCTGATCCGTAGTCAGACGCGTTATCCATTGCGCCACAAGCCCGATACTAAATTCACCCTAACTCTGCTGTAATTGGTCAATTCTGGATACTTGGTAGCGGACGGTAATATGATTGGTTATTATGGTTATTAGGCGCATCAGATTTGCGGACATTGAGGGGATTCGAATCATCTGGGCCAGGCGCCCGGTTAGGGTTTTTGGCACCTGGTGAAATTTGGAATCGAACTGCTTCCCGGGCGTGAGCACCGTTCAAAGCCCACGGCGAAGTCGGCTCAAAACAAAAGTGACGTAATTATTTATGTATGTCGATTAATGAGTAGGATTCATTGTTTTCACCTGCAAAAGTGATTGTTTTATTTGTTGAAAACGCGTTATCGGCCTTCCCAATGAAAACGACTTAGAAAATTCGAACATATATTTCATGGAAAAGTTACGTTGAATGTTTCTGGAACACGCACTATGCTGCCTTGTTGACAACACGATCGAGCGGTGAGGGCCCTCCTCGGCCGATAAAGCGTAACAAACTTAACATTTATAAATATTTGTATGAACATACCAAGATTGAACAACTGAGACATAAACTGAACAAGTTCCACAGACATGTGACTAACATAAATGGAATAACGTGTCCCTGAACAAAGGGGGGTCAAAATGAAAAGTAACAGTCAGTATCTGGTGTGGCCACCAGCTGCATTAAGAACTGCAGTGCATCTCCTCCTCATGGACTGCACCAGATTTGCCAGTTGTTGCTGTGAGATGTTACCCCACTCTTCCACCAAGGCAACTGCAAGTTCCCGGACATTTCTGGGGGGAATGGCCCTAGCCCTCACCCTCCGATCCAACAGGTCCCAGACGTGCTCAATAGGATTGAGGTGCGGGTTCTTCGCTGGCCATGGCAGAACACTGACATTTCTGTCTTGCAGGAAATCACACACAGAACGAGCAGTATGGCTGGTGGCATTGTCATGCTGGGGGTCACGTCAGGATGAGCCTGCAGGAAGGGTACCACATGAGGGGGAGGATGTCTTCCTTGTAACACACAGCATTGAGATTGCCTGCAATGACAAGCTCAGTCTGATGATGCTGTGACACACCGCCCCAGACCAGGACGTACCCTCCACCTCCATCCCGCTCCAGAGTACAGGCCTCGGTGTAACACTCATTCCTTCGACAGTAAACGCATATCCGACCATCACCCCTGGTGAGACAAAACCGCAACTCGTCAATGAAGAGCACCTTTTGACAGTCCTGTCTGGTCCAACAAAGGTGGGTTTGTGCCCACGCAGATGAGCAGGGACCCTGGGCATCTTTCTTTTGGTGTTTTTCAGAGTCAGTTGAAAGGCCTCTTTAGTGTCCTAAGTTTTCAAAACTTCTTAATTGCCTACCATCTGTAAGCTGTTAGTGTCTTAATGATGTTCCACATATGCATGTTCATTAATTGTTTATGGTTCATTGAACACGCATGGGAAACAGTGTTTAATCCCATTAAAATGAAGATCTGTGAAGTTATTTGTATTTTTACGAATTATCTTTGAAAGACAAGGTCCTGAAAAAGGTAAGTTTCTTTTTTGATGGGTTTATGAGGTATAAATTATTGGTGCATGTAGGCAAAGACACTCAGCACAAATTGAAAAGATATCGCTCATTTCCAAATTTCACTCAGACAAAATGCACGAGCTTGCCAGGAGTCGAACCTAGAATCTTCTGATCCGTAGTCAGACGCGTTATCCATTGCGCCACAAGCCCGATACTAAATTCACCCTAACTCTGCTGTAATTGGTCAATTCTGGATACTTGGTAGCGGACGGTAATATGATTGGTTATTATGGTTATTAGGCGCATCAGATTTGCGGACATTGAGGGGATTCGAATCATCTGGGCCAGGCGCCCGGTTAGGGTTTTTGGCACCTGGTGAAATTTGGAATCGAACTGCTTCCCGGGCGTGAGCACCGTTCAAAGCCCACGGCGAAGTCGGCTCAAAACAAAAGTGACGTAATTATTTATGTATGTCGATTAATGAGTAGGATTCATTGTTTTCACCTGCAAAAGTGATTGTTTTATTTGTTGAAAACGCGTTATCGGCCTTCCCAATGAAAACGACTTAGAAAATTCGAACATATATTTCATGGAAAAGTTACGTTGAATGTTTCTGGAACACGCACTATGCTGCCTTGTTGACAACACGATCGAGCGGTGAGGGCCCTCCTCGGCCGATAAAGCGTAACAAACTTAACATTTATAAATATTTGTATGAACATACCAAGATTGAACAACTGAGACATAAACTGAACAAGTTCCACAGACATGTGACTAACATAAATGGAATAACGTGTCCCTGAACAAAGGGGGGTCAAAATGAAAAGTAACAGTCAGTATCTGGTGTGGCCACCAGCTGCATTAAGAACTGCAGTGCATCTCCTCCTCATGGACTGCACCAGATTTGCCAGTTGTTGCTGTGAGATGTTACCCCACTCTTCCACCAAGGCAACTGCAAGTTCCCGGACATTTCTGGGGGGAATGGCCCTAGCCCTCACCCTCCGATCCAACAGGTCCCAGACGTGCTCAATAGGATTGAGGTGCGGGTTCTTCGCTGGCCATGGCAGAACACTGACATTTCTGTCTTGCAGGAAATCACACACAGAACGAGCAGTATGGCTGGTGGCATTGTCATGCTGGAGGGTCACGTCAGGATGAGCCTGCAGGAAGGGTACCACATGAGGGGGAGGATGTCTTCCTTGTAACACACAGCATTGAGATTGCCTGCAATGACAAGCTCAGTCTGATGATGCTGTGACACACCGCCCCAGACCAGGACGTACCCTCCACCTCCATCCCGCTCCAGAGTACAGGCCTCGGTGTAACACTCATTCCTTCGACAGTAAACGCATATCCGACCATCACCCCTGGTGAGACAAAACCGCAACTCGTCAATGAAGAGCACCTTTTGACAGTCCTGTCTGGTCCAACAAAGGTGGGTTTGTGCCCACGCAGATGAGCAGGGACCCTGGGCATCTTTCTTTTGGTGTTTTTCAGAGTCAGTTGAAAGGCCTCTTTAGTGTCCTAAGTTTTCAAAACTTCTTAATTGCCTACCATCTGTAAGCTGTTAGTGTCTTAATGATGTTCCACATATGCATGTTCATTAATTGTTTATGGTTCATTGAACACGCATGGGAAACAGTGTTTAATCCCATTAAAATGAAGATCTGTGAAGTTATTTGTATTTTTACGAATTATCTTTGAAAGACAAGGTCCTGAAAAAGGTCAGTTTCTTTTTTGATGGGTTTATGAGGTATAAATTATTGGTGCATGTAGGCAAAGACACTCAGCACAAATTGAAAAGATATCGCTCATTTCCAAATCTCACTCAGACAAAATGCACGAGCTTGCCAGGAGTCGAACCTAGAATCTTCTGATCCGTAGTCAGACGCGTTATCCATTGCGCCACAAGCCCGATACTAAATTCACCCTAACTCTGCTGTAATTGGTCAATTCTGGATACTTGGTAGCGGACGGTAATATGATTGGTTATTATGGTTATTAGGCGCATCAGATTTGCGGACATTGAGGGGATTCGAATCATCTGGGCCAGGCGCCCGGTTAGGGTTTTTGGCACCTGGTGAAATTTGGAATCGAACTGCTTCCCGGGCGTGAGCACCGTTCAAAGCCCACGGCGAAGTCGGCTCAAAACAAAAGTGACGTAATTATTTATGTATGTCGATTAATGAGTAGGATTCATTGTTTTCACCTGCAAAAGTGATTGTTTTATTTGTTGAAAACGCGTTATCGGCCTTCCCAATGAAAACGACTTAGAAAATTCGAACATATATTTCATGGAAAAGTTACGTTGAATGTTTCTGGAACACGCACTATGCTGCCTTGTTGACAACACGATCGAGCGGTGAGGGCCCTCCTCGGCCGATAAAGCGTAACAAACTTAACATTTATAAATATTTGTATGAACATACCAAGATTGAACAACTGAGACATAAACTGAACAAGTTCCACAGACATGTGACTAACATAAATGGAATAACGTGTCCCTGAACAAAGGGGGGTCAAAATGAAAAGTAACAGTCAGTATCTGGTGTGGCCACCAGCTGCATTAAGAACTGCAGTGCATCTCCTCCTCATGGACTGCACCAGATTTGCCAGTTGTTGCTGTGAGATGTTACCCCACTCTTCCACCAAGGCAACTGCAAGTTCCCGGACATTTCTGGGGGGAATGGCCCTAGCCCTCACCCTCCGATCCAACAGGTCCCAGTAGGTTTCCTCCTGCTCTGTGCGAAAGGCAGAAGAAAAGCGTATTTGTCCTGAGTCGGACACTTCAGTCGGCAGGGGCGGCTCTATCTTTTTAGGGGCTTAAACTGGACTTGGTTGGGGTCTCCCCACCTCACCGCAAAACATTCTGGCGCTTCGGCCCCCTTTCCTTTCCCCCGTGACAGCTGAGAGGACATTTTATGTTTTCATGTTCATTGTCTGCAGTTCTACACATTTTTCATTGGGGCAGAAAGAAAATGTTGACATTTTATAACGAATATAACGCAATTCTAGATTTTTTTTCATGGGGCAGAGATACATTTTTTTTTATAGCAGATTCAGAGCTAATTTCATGCAATGATACCTATTTTGCTATAGGATGGAGAGACATTTTAGCCATTTTAAAGATAATTTCCTACAATTCTAAACATTTTGCCATGACTTATTTAATGTTAATATGATATCTAAGTGAGAATGACGAACAAAATCAATGGGGGTCTCCTAGAGGATCCCCTGAATTACCGGTCGCTATTCGATTACTACAGGTTTAGATAGCTGGCTAGACTAACTACTAATCTAAGAATTGACATGGGTAATTGTCAGCCAATCCAGTGACTGACATAAAATAAAAACTGCTGATGCACAATCAACTGGTGTATTCTACTATTCTTACTCTCAATAGTAAGTTGAGACCCTGACTAAATAAATAAAACATTGGTTTGTATCTTTCAATTTTCTCCAACTACAGTATCTGTTTTCCAACCTAATTTATATAAAAAGATGTATAAAAAATCTTAACAATCATGAATTTTTACTAAGATTCAAATGTTATAGAGATATTGTCAAATGGTTGCAAATAAGTAATTATAATTATAACATTTTGTACAAATTAGGATTCACAACCTGTGTACACAAAGTCATATTCATACATTTTAGAAAAATATTCATCCTCTGTCCCCAGGATTCATTCACAGGCCTCCCTCTCCCTCTTTAATGAGACCCCTGCTATTTGTATGACACCAGACTGGATCAGATGGCCCAGCACACAGCAGGACTGCTCTCCCTGTCCCAGTTGTGTCTGAGGGAAATTAGATCCTACCCTGGACAAACTGTCCCCCTGGTTTCCCCAGAGAGCTTTATCCCAGAGATAGCTCGGTGCTATGAAGCGACTGTGCATCTGAAGCAGGCCCCAAACAAAACAGCCTACCTACCCCCTTATGGGCTGCAGTGTTCAGGCATAAGACCAATCTGCAGAACAGGACACTGATTAGACAGGGACCATGGTTATACTTCACATGGCCCTCATAGCCCTGTATACTGATACCCTGATTACAGCTACTTACATATTTTAATTGGGAGTTTCAGCACATAACTGGTGTGGCAGAAATGGTGAGAAGTCATTGTGAAGATTGGAATGCAGAGAGCAGTGTTAGGGAGGCTGGGGCAATTACCTCTTCTCTCAGTGCTGAGGAAGTACAAAGGCAGACGGGTCTACGATTTTACTAGAGCCGTGGCTACCTTGGGGCTGTGTGATATAGAAAAGTGTTCCAACATAATGAGAAATATGTCATTAGCTGTAAGGAAAAAACCTTGGGAGATAATATAATAGTATCTCCTCTATTGGATGCTGCTGAGAAATGTCCCCATCACTTCAAACAATCCAAACTAGAAAGACTAAATTATCCACAGAAACCACTGCCAATGTAAGGAAATTAGCCTGATTTTTCATATTTGTTTTACAATACAAAACATTAACATATGAAAGACAACATTTAGACGCACATGAACATCACTGACATCACACCTGCCCAGCCCGACCAGCTCTGTCAATATTTAGATAATGAACCATATGCTTTTTCTATCGTCTTAATGGAAGATTGGTTCATTTCAAGATAATTAACGAGAAGACTATCATCCAACCCATTGGGTATCTCACTGCACCCTCATGACAGGTCTTGAAATATGATCAAACTGATTAAAAGTACATTTACATTAATACTTTTGTCAGCCAACTTTCTAACTCCGCCCATTACTTCTGGACTGTAATTGAATTCCCTAAAGGTATGGATTATTGAGCCATTGTTCGTTTTACACTTAAGACATGACTCTCCTTCTGCTGTAGAATTAGTGAATTTTGTCTCTTGTATAATATATTAGTTTACAAATTGCATGGATTTTATTTTTTTCTACATTGGTCAGTGCAAAATAGCTTTTTAATTGTGTCATGGAAGTACATATGTCCTCCTACCAAATCATTTACTGTTTCTATACCTTTTACGTTTCCATGTTATTATCAGTGCATTCTGAAAAACTATTCAAGGATTGTTCAATAAGATTTATTTTTTGCTAGTGAAAGTGGTTCTTGTAGAATCCATTTCAGTTTCTTCCATATTGTTATAGTGTTCTTAACTATGAAGTTGTTAATGTTCTTAGCGCTATCCTTTGAAAAATAGACATGTGAAAAGATTCTGGGGGTGTGCATGCACATCTTCAATATGTACCCATTGTTCCTTGTGAGTGCATTTATCAACGTATCAAGTAAAAGCCTTGGGTGGGGAGTTGATGCAATTCCAAGTCTGGGAGGTTAAAATCACCCTCAGATTTAGGGAGATGTAAAACCTTTATTTTTATTCTGAGTTTATGAGCTTGATTTCCTTGGACGCTAGCCCAGTCAAGCTGTGTGATATCTTGAAGTGGGCCTAACCATACAATGATTTCTCAGACATTCTTTTTCCATTGTCAGAACAACATTTTGTTGATCAAATCTATTTTTATTAAAGCATTTCAAGTAGTTCAAAAAAATAATAAACATATTTGCACAGTACTTTTAGCAATTTTAGTAAAATTTTTCAAAGTGAGCAGAACAGGAAACAGAGCCAAGAAAAGAAAAGTAAATCGTAAAGAATATTGAAGATACTGTATAAAACACAGCAGACATTAAAATCAGACAGTAGTACTAGAGACTTTTCCATTCTGGATTCCCTCGGTTTACATCACTTACATTTCAGAGCCCGCTTTTCTCAAAATACTTTTAGCAAGACAAATTAAAGACAGAAATGTAAATCCCAGGCACCGCCCTCTATACACCCACCTATTACCTTACCACAGGAATAAAAAGACAATGAGAAGAATGATTTAAGACGACCACACTCCGATGAGCCTTACTAAATGCCAAAAGGTAATGAGAAACAATAATTTTACTATCCAGCACAAACCCATACCCACCAGCACCAAACAGAAAGAACAGAGAAATACATGTTAGAATCAAGGGAGGATCGGTTTTGTTTCTATTTCAGAGGCTCTCTTGTAGACATTGTATGTGGCTACATAGATAAGAGCCATTTTTCCTCGATAATGACCAGTTTTGGGAGGAAACAATCAAGGCATTAATATGTGAAGAGGCCTGCTTGTCGTTAATTAAGCTCCAGGACACTCTTCCTCGGGTCTACCTACCTGATAAGGCATAACGGGCCAGAATCAGTCAGAAAATATCAATATAGTCACAGATCATTTAAATGGGATAAACAAAGTAATCCAAAAATAAAAGGACTTAGGGTTACCTCCTGAACTTGAGTACTAGTCTATGTTCATTCTGAGAAACTTATTTGAGAGACCTTGGTAACAGGCTTTGAAAGACTTTCAACACCTGCCACACAAATACAGGACAACAAACAGGATGGTACATTTATCCCACGTCCTCTCCTCTCCCTAGTCAGTCAGTCAAGTTGACCTTCTAAAAGACACCTGAAGTCAGGCAGTGTCACTATTGCAATCTGTTTCCTCAAGCCTCCTGAGACTTCAGCACTCCAAGCTGATAAACAGAGTCTCTTTGGATATCCTGCCTTTGTCCTGGTCTGTGGCTCTGAGCCGGCAGTACATTACAAAACCCACTGACCTCCAGACAGACTGTGGAGTTGCAATGGGCTCAGGAGAATCAGACTCAACTCCATTTAGACACATTGCTTTTACACAAAACAAAGACTATGACATACAGGTTTATTTTGGTGGAGATCATCCCCAGAGCAGAGCTACGTACTTCCAATAGGGATGTGGGGTTAGGGAGAGACAGGACATGCAACACAGATATGCATCATAGGAGAGAGAGACACAACATGGAAATGATAGCCAAAGGGAGAGAAGTTAGAGGTAATTGGTAGCCTTATCAATCTCAGTTCATATGTAACAGCTTGGCATAGCTGGACACTCAGACATTAAGCCATTGTAGGACTTATGCAAAAACAATTCCTCCACATATACAAATATCTGAATTGCTAAAATAAGAGACAAAAGAAAAAAACAACAATCACATTAAAGCCATCCAGGATCTTCATCTGGCAAACCATTCATCACATTCCTAATGCATGCCGTAAGTGTAAAAGATTCCTCAAGCAGCCTTCAAATTGGTATGTAACAGGGCATTCAGTTGTTCCCAGGTCAGCTCTTAAAGACTGTGCGTTTATTAAGGTAACAACATTGGTGAGGGCAGCCGAGCAAGGTGAGAGCATGTCCAGACCAGTACAGTGACCGTCTGTGATGCCCTCTGTAATATTGCCCCCTATGGACCCTGGCCTGTGTTCGCAGGCTCTGGCCAAGGCCCTGTGACTTGAATGATATGATGTGACAACGTTCAGTGACATAGTCATGAGGTGTAGCAACAGCCAGCCCTCGGACAGCCTTGTATGCTAAAGCATTGAAGATTTTCTCCTTTCTCCCTCCATCCTACCCATCTCTCGTATTATAAATTGTATTTTAATGTTTAAGGACAATTGGAAGATTAGTCCAAATGAGGACTAAAAGAGATCCAAATCAAAAATCTCACATGGAATGATCAATAGACAAGTACATCTGCTGCATTTAGCGGCTCAGTGATTCACATCAATGCCTTGAGTCAGGAAAAAAATTGCTGAAGAGAACATGTCATAATTACGTAAAAAATGTAAAAGCAAAAAAAAATATGACACCTTCCACCAGCCCAATGATATCCCACGACATCACAACAGTCTCTACAACTCTGTCGCCTCTATACTGCTTTAATCTTATTCAGCTTTATGTTTACATTCCCTCCATGTTCTGATAACAGAGGTCTGTTCTGATCCACCCCACATGAGCTTCTAAATGTGACAGACAGCGCTGTTTTTTGTTTTATTAATCCTGAGAGAGTGAATTAAAACAGTAAATAATCTTTATCAGACAGCAGGAAAACAATCGATTACGTATGATACAAAGAAATCAAATCTATAATCTCAATACCTGTACAATTGCACACTGAAAGAACATGTATGGTTTGGAAATAAAAGCCTGTGCATTTTTTCTTATCATGTTTTGATTTAAAAAATAATAATTACATTGGCAAATTAGTCTCTTCTGCGACAATGTCTCACATCCTGGCTTTGCATGGCAGCAAAAACCCATGTGACCTGCAGTCCTGTTTTCCTGCTCAGGAGGGCAGCACTTCAGAAAGGACAAACAGATGAAAGTAGCTAAAAAGGAGGTGAGGAGAGGCTGCATTACCACAATGCTGCTGCTCTCCTCTGCACTCCAGGAAAAAAATAAAGAAACAGAAATCAGTCATTTTCTCTTCCCGTCATTGCCAAGAGCTTTCCTATAATATTCTCTGTTTATAGCTGTGTGAAGGACAGCTCAGCTGGCTCCCAGAGCAGTGGTGTTGATATAGTCCGTTAGGTCCTGGAACTGTACGTCTTGTCTATTGAAATCAGTTCTGTTGACAGTTTTAGTTTTGCAGATGGGTGGTTTCAATGAATGGTACAGGTAACTCTTTGGAGGGAAGTGTTCCCACTGTAGGCACTAGGAAGAACCAAGGCAAAGAGGGGCCCAGTGTCTCAACGTCTCATCTGACCCAACTGATAGTTCTCTCTGGGCTGGCGTTGGTTTCGCTGCTGCTGGGGCTGCTGGCCATTTGATTGCTGCTGTCTCCTCCTCTTCAACGTGCCTGCATGGGAGACACGAACACACTGCTCTCAACATCATAACACTCACACACATACCTGTTTGCATAAAATGAACTAGAGTTACACTTCTTCCATACACTATGATTATTTTGTCAGTCTAGCTGGGGAGATAAGGTCCCCCCCCCCCAGTGTTGAGGCGTAATGTACCTGGCAGTGGCTTGGGTGGGGGCAGTTTGGGGTTGCTGCTGGGTGTGTGAACACTGCAAATCTTGATGAAACCAGCCATCAGCATGATGAGAGCAATGCCCATCAGCAACACTGCCCACCAGTGAGCCTGGAACACAGATTATGCCAAGTCATATTTTTTCAGTGTCTGACAACTTTCATATTGAAACTGGTAAGAACATTTTATAAATTGAGATGTATTTAGCTCCTGAAATTGTTTTTATGCCAACGGGAGTGACAGTTTCAGCAGTAGGGTGAACTAATATTCTGAACAACACAGGTAACTACAGTACAACAAGGACATTGGCTGGGCCTGGGAAACTAACCACTATCCACTCCGCAATGTTCTCGTAGAGCTCTGCGTTGAAGATGGCTTTCTTTAGCCTGGCCAGGGGGCCATCTGCGTCCACCAGCCGGCACCTCATGAACACGTCGCAGTAACCCTTGAAGTCGTTGCAGGGGGAGCCTGGCTGCAGCGTGGTGATCTTCTTGCTGAAGAAGCCGGCCCACTTCTCGGAGCCTGTGCTGCTGCAGGTGTCGGGTTTCACTGCAGGGTGGGGGAGGAGACGAGGAATACCACTGTGAGGTCACTGCTAACAGGACAGTCCCAGTCTTTGCAGGGTCTTGGTGGTTTAAGATGCATGTCATATTGGGACGGATGGCCAATAATGAGCCGGCGGACACTTACTTCTCTCCTGACAGCAGACGTGGCACAGCTCAGTCTCGTCTGTTCCCTCAATACTGGCACAGGTACACACCTCCAGAGCATACTTCTCACAGATGGAGCCAGAGCAGCCCTGGTCGACAGAGACGTGGAGAGGGAAAGGGAAAAACAGGTTGAGTGTCAGCTATGCTCAATTGTCATGATTTAAAGCACTTCAACACACGTTTGGTCAGAGAGCTAGACCATACCCCGTTGAGGCAGACTTGTGTCTCTCCATGGCAGGCGGTGAAGTTGGCTTTGGGTTCAGAGGTGGGGCACTGGGCAGTGCCTCCGTTACACATGCCCTGTTCAGCACACTCTGACTCCTCCCTACACTTATCATTGGAGCCCTTGAAGTTGCACGTCGGTGTACAGCACGGACCCTGGCTGGGACTGACAACACAGAACACACACCAAGTCAGCTTCAACTTCCTTTTTACTAAGGCAGAAACAAGTTGAATACTATATTCAATAAATACTACAACAGTACTAACCATAAAATCAACAACATTTTGTCGTACATTATTGGCCACCTACCTGCAGATTTTGCCGGGCTTAAGTTTGCACTTGTTGCCGTCTGCCTCGTTGGCGTTGTAGCAGCACTCGTCTTTACACTGGTCACTGTAACCACAGTCACACTGCTCCCCTGCCTCCACCAGACCATTACCACAGATGGGCTGGCCAGACTCTGCACAAACACACACAGGAAGGAGTGATGAGATGCAATAGAGGACACATAACCTTGGATGTCCATTCCAATGACAATCGCACCCACACTTCCTATGCACATGCAAAGATGGACGCCCGCAAGTGCATGTGCGGACACACACACAACCTCAGAAAGACGGCACTTACCCACAAAGCAGTTGCCCCTCTTCTTCTCCAGGACCTGACTGATGTTCCTCACGCTGCAGATGGAGAACTTGTTGTTGTTGAGCTTGTCCCCTGACGTGGCCCGGGCGTACATTATGTAGTTCCCCTGCTCCTTCTTCTCCTGGGCCTTGGACTCTCCTGGGGTGCACTCTGTCCCAGAGTCATGCTGTTAAACCACAGGTAAGAGGTTCATAGGGAGCCAATGAGCATCCCTCTCCTCCTTCAGGAGGGCATTAACATAGACTCCTCCACTACTGGGATTTTAAACCAAGACAGATCCTATGGTGAGTATCTCAACAAAGTGGTACTCAAGCATTAACAGTGGGGCAAAAAAGTATTTAGTCAGCCACCAATTGTGCAAGTTCTCCTACTTAAAAAGATGAGAGAGGCCTGTAATTTTCTTCATAGGTACACTTCAACTATGACAGACAAAATGAGAAAAAAAATCCAGAAAATCACACTGTAGGATTTCTAATGAATTTATTTGCAAATTATGGTGGAAAATAAGTATATATAAGTACATAAATATATTCATTAAAAATCCTACAATGAGATTTTCTGGATTTTTTTTCTCATTTCGTCTGTCATTGTTGAAGTGTACCTATGATGAAAATTACAGGCCTCTCTCATCTTTTTAAGTAGGAGAACTTGCACAATTGGTGGCTGACTAAATACTTTTTTGCCCCACTATAAAACTGATTAGCATGTGCAGATAAAAGACCAGACTAGAACCAGACAAGGCCCAGGACAGAATACTCACCGGAGAGCCAAAGTTGTGTCCAACCTCGTGTGCGAAGGTGATGTGGGAGACCTTGGGGGGGACATGGGAGGCGTAGTTCTGCACCGTGATGATGCCGGTGTTCAGAGACTTCTTCTTCCCATCAGAGTACAACTTACTCTTCTCACAGATACCTCCGGAGCTCCCTAAGAACACAGTAAAACCACTCAAGATTACATACTGTACACACCATGGAGGAGGAGGATTCTCTTTCATACTGTATCCCACCCAACAAACTAACAGGACCATAGGAAGATTTCCATGGCACTGATGATGTACTGTTTCCAACTCTGACACAAGTAACAGTGAAATGAAGTGACACTCTTTAAATTAAACCTAATACTCTGCCGGGAGTGAATAAGCAGAAGTCTTTGCTACTGTAGGGGAGCAGAGGGTATTTTGGGTCCAGCGTCCACCCTTGTAGGTGAGACAAGACAGCAGCAGGAAGATGAGAGCAGAGCAGCCAGGTGGTGCTGAATATGCCCGCAGGGGGAGAGTGGCAGCTCGGGCACAGCAGGGAAGCTGAAGGGCGCTGCTCCACAGCCGCTGAGAATGCCAATTTAAACTCGCTCACTTACCCATTTTCAAAGAGAGAAACGCACTGTCTGGAACACACACATTGACAGACATGGCCAGTCAGCTGTATAGTGCGAGTGTGGAGCATATTCACACACTTAGATTTTTAGCAATCAATTTGGGAAACCTGGTTTGGATTGAATAGGGCCCCAGTTTCATATTGTGTTTAAAGGGAGTGTTTAAAGTCAGCTCAGATAGTGGGAGTGAGCAGTGGCAGACAGAGCTGAGTCAGAACAGATTCTCTGTCCCACCCTACAGTACTATCAGATTCAGCTGGCACATTGCCGGTCTGCCTCTAGGCTCCCCCTGCACTACACACTCAACACTGCCCTATCTTATACCCCAGTTTGTGTGTTGGGGGGGGTAAGGTCCAATCTCACCTACGACTGTGGACCATGGAGGATTTCTATTTTCTAACCAGCCAGGAGGACTGGGGCTCTGCTGGAATGCCAGGCAGTGGCGACATCTTTATCTGAGAATAGCCTGTGTGCTTAGTCATAAGGAGGCCACACCTTTGACTACAACAGCTTTTAGACACACAGAAACATGAAACCTAAGCACTTTACAATATAGGCACATATTTGTGTGTGTGTGTAGTGTGGTATGTGGTATGTGTGTGGAAAATGGTCTGTGGTAAGAGTAGGAGGAATGCCTCCATTGAAGTTACTTATGAGTGTGGTAATGGTTCAAATCCATTAAAAAGCCCATTACCCAGGCCTGACTGGTGTCTCTAGTAGCCGTCTGTTGTCAGTCCACTCCACTGGAGCGTTCAAGGCAGATCTCTTCTCTACAAGCCCGCAGCCTCCCTCTACAGCTCTACAGACCCAGATCTCTTCTCTACAAGCCCGCAGCCTCTACAGCTCTACAGACCCAGATCTCTTCTCTACAAGCCCGCAGCCTATACAGCTCTACAGACCCAGATCTCTTCTCTACAAGCCCGCAGCCTCCCTCTACAGCTCTACAGACCCAGATCGATTCAGCCTGCTTAGAACATTGCTTATTTGCCTGTATTGATTCCTAGTGTTTGTTGTTGTTTTTCATCTTGGGTTCTGTGAGTCAGAAGTTAATCAAGATATGTTGACAATACCTGGACCAACTGACACCGACCCTTCATTTAAACCTCATGAAGGAAAACAAAGCCTGAACTCTGACCTCTGGGGCTGCTGCGCATTGAAAGAAACTTATAGCAGTAACATGTGAATGTGGAGTTCAACTACAGTACTGTCCACTCTCTCTACCTCTTGATTATTACTGTGAGGATAACCTGAACCAGGCACAGCCTGCATCTGTATGGACTCCTGTTCTATCTGATTACGACCCATCAGCCAGCACAGGAGAGCTCTGGGCCACCCCTGTCGCTGGAGGGCTCTGGGCCACCCCTGTCGCTGGAGGGAATCTGGGCCACCCCTGTCGCTGGAGGGAATCTGGGCCACCCCTGTCGCTGGAGGGAATCTGGGCCACCCCTGTCGCTGGAGGGCTCTGGGCCACCCCTGTCGCTGGAGGGAATCTGGGCCACCCCTGTCGCTGGAGGGCTCTGGGCCACCCCTGTCGCTGGAGGGAATCTGGGCCACCACTGTCGCTGGAGGGCACTGGGCCACCCCTGTCGCTGGAGGGCCCTGGGCCACCCCTGCCGCTGGAGGGCCCTGGGCCACCCCTGCCGCTGGAGGGCTCTGGGCCACCCCTGTCGCTGGAGGGCTCTGGGCCACCCCTGTCGCTGGAGGGCTCTGGGCCACCCCTGTCGCTGGAGGGCTCTGGGCCACCCCTGTCGCTGGAGGGCTCTGGGCCACCCCTGTCGCTGGAGGGCTCTGGGCCACCCCTGTCGCTGGAGGGCTCTGGGCCACCCCTGTCGCTGGAGGGCCCTGGGCCACCCCTGTCGCTGGACAGCATACCGTTCCAGTCACACTCAACAACTTCATGTTATTCTAGTGTGAATCATTCATTCAGAGGTGTTGAGCCTGTACTTGTTTAGCCTACTTGTATGTGTGTGTGTGACAGGGCCATTTCTGTCTGTGTGCTGTGGCTGTCTCATTGATTTCTCCCTTCTCACAGTCCACACTACTGACTGACTGCCTGTCACCAATATGGGGTTGGTGGAGACCAGAGGGAGACCCAAATGCAGGCTATAGAAAGGGGTGTGCGATCGTCTCCATGGACTGTTTCACATTCTACAAACATCTAAGAACTTCCTTCAGGAGAAGGACTCTGAATGTAGCTCCTTTGTCCTTGAGTGAACCTTGTAGTTTTGACAAACACCCAGGGAGGGAGAAAGTGGAACACACAAATATACTGAGTAGGCAAAAATTAAACAACTTAAAAATGCATTTCAAGTGGAAACAGCGTGGAGACGATGCCTTAGCAAATCCAGTCTTCCTCGGCCTTGGAAATTAAATTACAGACATGCTGGTGGAACGAGAGGGTGGAGGGGGTTAATGGAGGATCATTGAGTGTTCTGATAGAGTGCAGGACTCAGCTTTAGCTTCTTCTCCTCTTTAGAATGGAGCGATCCCATTAGAGATACTGGATCCAGGGAGTCTCTCACAGACCACTGGACACTTCGGTGACTTCATGGATGCTATACCTTCCTACTCTTTAAGTAGGCATAAATGTCCACTATTCTCAGTTTTCTGTTTTAATTCTCCACTAAATTTCTACCCTGAGAGCCATTATGCAAATAAGTGCAGTACACAAGTTCAATTGGTGTGTGTGTACCTGCAGGAGCTCCGACCCAGGCCAGGCCCAGCACCCCATCGTCAAAGTCCCTGTCACTGAAGACGTAGGCCAGGCAATAGTCATCATGGTTCTGTTCTGAGTTGAGCTCCAGGAACTTCTCCACCCCGATGTTAGCGAAGCGGAACGGATTGGTGATGTCCCGCTCATCACTGGTCGTGTTTATCTGAAGAGATGGAGAGGAATGGGCTCATTGAATAGGTCATGAGTAGGTATTGGAGAAGAGACTTCACACAAAGGCCACTGTGTCTTCATCACAATCATCATTGCTAAAGGTAACTATTCTAATGTGTGTTTGAAGAGAGAGTGGGAAAAGGCTTTAGACAGAGAGAAATGATTCTACTTAAAGTTGCCAGCTCCTTGGCCCCAGAGAAACCTTTTGTGAGAGTTGTTTTGAATGTTGGAATGCGGCCCTGAGCTCCCTACTTTAAATGGCAGCTGGTGTTCACCTGAGGATTTTAAGGATTTATTAGGTCTTGGAGTGTGGTGGAATACTGATGAGTGAGGCAAATGGTGGTGCTCATCAACCCCCCCCAGGCCTGAACACAAACTCACCCTGATCCTTTTGACCATGAAGCTGATGTTACGGATGCCCAGGAAGTCAGTACCCTGGTAGATGGAGTCAATGGCCTTTACATGGCTGGAGATCTAGAGAATAAAACAGTCACCATTATATTATGAGAAGTCTGGAACAACTGCACTGCAGAGAGAACATCAGATAAATCATAGCATGGCATTAAAGACATGACATGTCTGTTAGCCCACCAATGAACACATGAATAATATCTCTAACTACAGAATCACTGTGTTCAGCCAATTGGAATCAATCTGTTGATGACTTGCTCCACACGGTCCAGCCCATCCTATAAACAAGCCTCTAGTCTCAGAGCTCAACCACAATCCTAACGAACACATTTACTTCATCACAATTAACCTTTTTTCTTTATCTCACTTATGGAGAGAGTGAGTGTCCACAGAAATTACATTTTAATCAGCTAGTCTCTCCTTTAACTGGACCCCCAACTGTGAAATGCAGCATTTCCTCTGCATCTCATTTGTTAGGCTATAGAACTCAGTCAGGAGGAACAAGTCTGCGATGCTGGGCAGGCTGGCTGAAGGAAGCCAGCCAACAACAACTGATCAGACCCACAGACAAACACTATTCTTTTTGTAATCCATTTCTTCTGGCAGAATTAAAGGGCAGGCCCTGGTTTCCCCCTGCCGAATGATTCAGAGTGTGTGTGTGTGTATTAGGGTTGACCTTATTTAGTCGATTGTTTGGTCGATATGCTGTTGGTCGACCGAGATTTCATTAGTCGAGCAGTCGCAAATTGATACCAATAATTCATGGCGTATAACACACCTGTCTGATTCGTGCTTGTCTCAGTGAACTAATCCATTGGAGGCCACTGTGATGGCACAGTACATCCCTCTAAGATGTGCTACTGAAATTGTAAAAATAATATATTATATAAGAATAATGGTGCAACACTGATAAACTAAATAATATTATATAACAAAAGTGCTTTCTCCCGCGATGGATAACAGACGCTGTCCACAGTTCTGAAACGTAATCTTCAGTGCGCCGTTGAATTGGTGCCTTTCCCTATATGTTGCTATGTGCATAATAATGGTGTTGAGAACAATGCGACAGAGGCAGTAGCGGAGTGAGGAAACCAACTTAATTAGGTCTATAACCAAACTGTTAAACATACCTGGCTTTATAAACTGTCCATAAACATCTGCAGAAATAAGACAGATCCTGCTTCTATTGACAGTTTGAGTGTTTGTTTAATAGCCTACTGATTCCGTGAGCACCAATCCTCATGCAAAATGTTGTATAAAGCAATTTCACAAATCCGTCTGTTTATAAATCTTTGCTATGCTTTAAAGGCTTTGCAAATGTTTTTCATTATAAGTAATACCAGAGTCTGTTCTATTTTATATGTGTTGTTTGTTTATATGTTGTTTACACTTCCAAATGGGCAGAAAAAAGTATAATATTGTAATCTAAAAGCAACTGTTTGCTACACAATACTCATTCAGAGCTTGCTCCTATCTCCTCCTTTCTCTTCAATAGTTTCCACAACTAAGTCAAATGTCTTACACACATCTAACTTCCCCTTTCCCTCCTGCGCAACCAGTAGACATTCCCCCATTTCGAGTTTATTTTCCACGTCCTCCTCATCCATTTTGCTGTCACGTGTTAGTGTTCAGAGTTTGCTACAACCATTTTATTGATGTGATTGTGATAGGTTATAGGTCAGACCCTATTGGTCAGGTGCATGCACTGCATATGTTTTACGTAAAGGAGCAAAGGTTCTAGTGAATAGGGAATGTTTTTCCTAAACAAATGAGGTATTTCGGTAAGAACGTTTCAGTCAGAAACAAAATGGCTGTAATTATGTTGCAGCTTCAGCACAGACAGCGGCAATAAACACTTGCTGTGGTGCCTGTTTGCTGCAGCAGGGAGGAGAGAGAGACAACGTGCACCAGTCACACAGGCTCTCACTGTCATTTAAAATTTAACACAGTGTGGCCATCGGGCTCCCTTCTTGAGTCATTTGTGTCTTATTTAATCAAACAGTGAGCTTAAAGCATCAGACAAGCTCAGTGCATATAGTTGATTTTATTCAGACTCAGGTGTTTCTATATATGGAAAAATACACTTAAAATGTAGACCAATAGAATAGTTGAAAGAACAGATGACTCTCTGTCAACCAATATTTATTTTTAGTATGGGACAGCCCTAGTGTGTGTACAGCCTCAGTACCTGTGCGATGACAGCCTCTCTGGTGCCGTAGTACTTGAAGAAGAGGTGGTCAGTCTGGATGAAGAGCTGGCAGGTGTTCTTCTCTATCTGAGCTGCTCTTTTCTTCCTCAGGATCACCGGACCATGTCCATGGGACCTCTCCTCTTCCTCCACCACACTGCTGGGCTCCTGCAGAGACAACAACCAGAGGAACGACTACCATTATTCAACTAGGAGGGAGAGATGGATGTGAGGGAGAGTGAGGTGGAACGAGGGGAGCTGGAAGAGGGGAGATAGAGTGAGAGAGGGGAGGTAGAAAAAAAGATCCCAAGACTAAGAAATGACATGAGAAGGTGACCAAGAGGAATGTGTAAGGATTTTAGCCATTTTGGCCAGGGAAAAATCCCATGTCTTCAAATTTGGAGAATGAGGGCCCTGGCTTCTGAAGGGAGGAGGGAGAGGTCTTCCAGAACATGGGTAAACATTTCCTGACACACCCCTGGTCTGTTCTGACTCATCCCTGGGGAGAGAGAACACTAACTCCTCACCCTGCCAGATGATCTGTGACATCACTCTACTCAGTCATCCACAGAGCTGAAAGGGATAAGAACCCAGGAACAATAAGAAGAAGCTGGCACTCGTTACAGCTCCAATAACAAGTTTGACTTAATCACTTCCATGTTTCCTTATCATGCGAAGTGTTATTCTACCATGGAGCAAGAAGACACGAGGTGATTTGTATGGTCCTCCAGTACTGTGTCCAGAATGTGTACGTGGTTATACAGTATTGGTGAGTGGTGTATAAATATAGGGTTGGTTTCACAGGGGGGTATTATCAGCTCACCTTGAGAGGCTCCTCCATAGCCGAGGCCTGGTACTTCTTCATCCTTTCAAACACGGAGTGGTCAGCACAGCCCCCCTCTGAGCCATACTTATGAGGGTAATCTAGGAGGAGAAGAGGAAACCATCAATATGAACTCAACCATATTACCAGTAATATTGGTTCTCTCAGCTTCAGACTAAACCGGCTTAGAAGGGGAATGAAAAAGGTTGTACACAATAGTGGCCATAGGCCATAGTGTGGTCTCAACTACTCTATGTAAGGCCCTCTAAAACATACTAGTATAACCTCATCTACTCTATCCAAGGCCCTCTAAAACATACCAGTATAATAGACTTACTATCTCTAGCAGCAACATTCATCTGAGGGTGGAGATATCTGTTCATTAGGACAGAAAGAAGCTGTAGTTAATATCTCTGTGTGTGTGTGTGTGTGTGTGTGTGTGTAACAAGGCCTAACACACAGACCGTCTACGCTAACTGAAAGAATAAGCCTCTGTTCACCGCTGGCTTCTCCTTCTCCAGGCTGGAGAATAACAAAGCAGTCTTCCTCCCAAATTACATGTCACTGACTCACTCACTGCTCGACTTTCCTCTACCTTCCTCTGCCAGAGGCTCTGAAAAACACCAGACTCCAATAAGGAGAAACACTACTACATGCAACTACAGTATCCAGAAAAGTCCAGTATTCAGCAATACACCTTCACAATTACTAACACAGATCATCAATGTCAAAGAACGGTCTGAGATACCACAGAGTCCAGATTTAAAGCTACATCTAAGCAGTGACCGTGTCCGTGCCCTCTGCTGACAAATAATGCCATTGCCCAAAACAACATGTGGTGCCGTGTCCCTCTGTGTACTGGCTGGCTGCTGGAGCATTCCCCATAGGACCAAATCAGTAAAAACAGACACAGAGCTGAGTACTTTACAACCCAGCTAAAATGGTGATCATCAAGAACACTTTTTTCACGGGCATCTGCCTAAAACAGGTGCACAGATCAGATTTTCTCATAAAACAGAACATCATTTTGATTAACGCATCCAATTCAAATCTATTGACTCTGGTCTGATGTCACCTATTGAAGAGCAGCCAGCAAGCAAGTTGGAGAGCACCCTCCCTGTCATCACCATCCTGTTCCTAAATGAGCCAATAAACAAGCAGTCTCACCATAGTACAGAGCTCCCCTGTAGAATGAGCTCAGCGATCACTATGCAGAACACAGAAGTGCACAGTGAAACACTAATGAAAATGAGTAAACCATAGTGACACAGAACTCTTAGCAGAGAGCCATAATTGCCTGTGGAAATCTGAAAACTCTTATAATGGGTTTTTGTAATCTACACTCTTTACCTTCACAGCAGGCATGAATGCTAACGAACTCCAATTACGGCTGTGTGTTTAGTCAACAGGATAACACAGGGCTTTCTACTTCTTCTCTAGTTGACTTTATCTATTCACAGCAAACTACTTCTGCCATCTTTGTCTGATGTCAGGCTCTACAGAACAAAGCCATTTGTTCCAGCACGAAGACGCAGGGTTGGGAACAGGTATGGAGGACACACTGGGAGGTAGGCAGCTACTTTGTCCTGGTTAGGCTACGTGACCATGGAAAACTTCTGACTCTTATTATGCGGGAGACGGAGGTAGGCAGCTACTTTGTCCTGGTTAGGCTACGTGGCCATTGAAAACTTCTGACCCTTATTATGCGGGAGACGGAGGTAGGCAGAGTAACATATGGATATGCTGTTTTGGGTTTGGGCAGAGCGAGGTGAACTCAGCGGCCTCAGCCGGGGCTCTCTGGGACTGGGGAATGGTGCAGTGTCAACCAGGCCTGACAGCTCTGTTGCTGTCTAAGCGGGCTGCATAACAGAGCAAGCAGGGTGAGGAGGAAGAGGCGGTGTGTGTGTGTCACTAATGAGGACTCTGGGATAACAGAGCCATCTCTCCCTCCCCTGGGCAACATGCCCTCCCTACTCTGCTTCAGATACCTGAGACAGGACTTCAGAAAACAGGCCAGCAAATCCCACACTCAACACTTTGAATGTTTTAACCTATACACCGCAATACAACAACCCTGAATACACAGAATAACTGAATGCATATGCCATCAACCAATCAGGCAGTTACTGTACACTGTGCTGATAATAAAACAAGGTCAGGTCAGACTGCTCTGTGATCAGTTCCAAGCAGAGAGATTATTCACTCCCCCAGTTGTCCCCAGATAGTAACATGCAGTGAAATGGAGTCAATAACGCTGACTGCACACTTCAATAGAGGTCTCCTCTCTCCACTGCATCTTTTCCCTAATGTACACAACGCACAGTCAATGGCACAGCTCTAGTCAATAGCGAAAGCCCCCCTAATCACAGCAAAAACACACACCAGTAAACAATCAATCCTACAACTAGGATCATGTAATTACAGTACATGCATGCGTCTCATTTAGTCTACAGCAATCAGTACTAATACATCCATCACAACATACTGGCATATAAATGGACTCCAAATGGCCTCCAGAGTGGCGCAGCAGTCCACGGCACTGCATCACAGTGTTGAGGCATCCTTTCAGCCTGGGGTTCGATCTCAGGCTGTGTCACAGCCAGCCAGCCGGCCGTGGGCGGCACACAATCGGCCCAGTGTCGTCCAGGTTAGGGGAGGGTTTGGCCGAGGGGCTTTCCTTGGCTCATCACACTCTAGCGACTCTAGCCGACTTCAGTTGAACGTTGTTTCCTCCGACACATTGGTGCGGCTGGCTTCCAGGTTAAGCGAGCGAGTGTTAAGAAGCAGCGCGCCATGGCGGGTCATGTTTCGGAAGACGTTTGACTCGAATGTCGCCTCTCCCGAGCCCGTTGGGGAGTTGCAGCGATGAGACAAGATCTTAACTCCATATTGAATATCATGAAATTGGGGAGAAAAAAATACAAATAATAATATTTTTAAAAAGCCTCCCAAAATGATCTTGCCAGTCACCAGCCTGCATGGCAGGAACAGAAATACCTCTGCCAGCGACGCCGTCGTCACCTTTTATCGCACACCAGCGCACAGGAACACACGCTCTCTCCCCAAGGAAATTCAAGGAACACACACACTCAGCTCCCAGAAAAATACACACAGTCTCCGTAATGAGAACACAGTGCCGACGAATGCACCTCAAAACTCGAGGAAAACACACTCAGTCCCAAAGAACACAAACTCAGTCCTGACAAAACCACACTCAGCTCTGCGACCTACAAGTTAACACTTCACTCAGTCAGTGTTTCACACTCCCTCAACCTTCCTAACCTCCACTCCTCAGACAAATTTGGCATTTCAATTCACACTCCGATGGCAGAAAAGTGCCAGAGGAATTATTTTGGCACTTTGATTTTTTTTAAACGGCTATAAATAAAATATAAGTCAGGATAAGTGCTGCAGGGTCAGGATGGTGTTCCTCAAAAGCCTGGCTGTACTTACAGCACTATTGACTGACCGTAGATCATTTGCATTCTGCTCATATGAGTCACCACAAAGCGCCACTCGTGGGCAGTCTGGTCAACGGGTTGGAGAAGGAGAGAGTGGGCTCAGGGTCAACCTGTCCCCCGTTGTCAATTGAGGAGAATGGCTCTGTACTGGACAGACTGGATTGACCGAACAACAAAACATTCTGCCCTGACAATGTGTTCTCTATTTCCAGACAGAAAGCTGTCATTGTCCCTGCAGTGAATGCCCTCTCATTCAGATGCTAATCAAAAATCCTTTGCGAACGAGAAGCGAAGATAAAGTTGTAAAAGCCGGGGGAAATGGGAGTCCGAGTCATTCACGCCTTTTCATTCTTTATTCCATCTCTCCACCATGTGTCCATCCTCTCTCTCACCAACACCGACTTCAACAGGAAAGAGAATTCTAAAATTAGGTGCTACAGTTTCTTCAAGGGAAAAAAAAGCCTCCGCCACAAAATGAACCTGTTTGAAGTGCATCTTTGATGTCTGAAAACCATTCAAGTGCAGACAGGATATCTGTGAGGGGAGACTCATTAATGGGTTGATAAAGACACATTCCTAGGAACAGCAGTTTGACTAAAACAACTGCTGAAACCTGAATGTTACACTGAACGGAATGTGGCGGCAGGTAGCCTAGCAGTTAGAGATTTGGGCCAGTTACCGAAAGGTCGCTGGTTCAAATCCCTGACCTAACAAGGTAAAACATCTGATGACGTGCCCTTGAGCAAGGCACTTAACCCTACTTGCTCCCGTAGGTCGCTCTGGATATGAGCATCTGCTAAATGACAAAAACGTAAATGGAATGAAGATCTCAAACAGGTCTAATGGAAGATTGTCTTTACTCAGTCCCCTTGTATCAATAAGGATTTGATACTTTATTGGGTAATAGGAATATAGCCAAAGTTGGGCAAACAAGTATTTAGTCAGCCACCAATTGTGCAAGTTCTCCCACTTAAAAAGATGAGAGGCCTGTAAATTTCATCATAGGTACACTTAAACTATGACAGTCCAAATGAGGAAAAAAAAATCCAGAAAATCACATTGTAGGATTTTTATGAAATTATTTGCCTAATTATGGTGGAAAATAAGTATTTGGTCAATAACAGAAGTTTATCGCAATACTTTGTTATATACCCTTTGTTGGCAATGACAGAGGTCAAATGTTTTCTCTAAGTCTTCACAAGGTTCACACACACTGTTGCTGGTATTTTGGCCCATTCCTCCATGCAGATCTCCTCTAGAGCAGTGATGTTTTGGGGCTGCACAGACTTTCAACTCCCTCCAAAGATTTTCTATGGGGTTGAGATCTAGAGACTGGCTAGGCCACTCCAGGACCTTGAAATGCTTCTTACGAAGCCACTCCTTCGTTGCCCGGGTGGTGTGTTTGGGATCATTGTCATGCTGAAAGACCCAGCCACGTTTCATCTTCAATGCCCTTGCTGATGGAAGGAGGTTTTCACTCAGAATCTCACGATACATGGCCCCATTCATTCTTTCCTTTACACGGATCAGTTGTCCTGGTCCCTTTGCAGAAAAACAGCCCCAAAGCATGATGTTTCCACCCCCATGCTTCACAGTAGGTATGGTGTTCTTTGGATGCAACTCAGCATTCTTTGTCCTCCAAACCGACGAGTTGAGTTCCAAAAAGTTATATTTTGGTTTCATCTGACCATATGACATTCTCCCAATCTTCTGGCACTGCAGGATTTGAGTCCCTGGCGGCGTAGTGTGTTACTGATGGTAGGCTTTGTTACTTTGGTCCCAGCTCTCTGCAGGTCATTCACTAGGTCCCCCCGTGTGGTTCTGGGATTTTTGCTCACCGTTCATGTGATCATTTTGACCCCACGGGGTGAGATCTTGCGTGGAGCCCCAGATCGAGGGAGATTATCAGTGGTCTTGTATGTCTTCCATTTCCTAATAATTGCTTACCTATTGCAGATTCAGTCTTCCCAGCCTGGTGCAGGTCTACAATTTTGTTTCTGGTGTCCTTTGACAGCTCTTTGGTCTTGGCCATAGTGGAGTTTGGAGTGTGACTGTTTGAGGTTGTGGACAGGTGTCATTTATACTGATAACAAGTTCAAACAGGTGCCATTAATACAGGTAATGAGTGGAGGACAAAGAAGAAGTTACAGGTCTGTGAGAGCCAGAAATCTTGCTTGTTTGTAGGTAACCAAATACTTATTTTCCACCATAAGTTGCAAATAAATTCATTAAAAATCCTACAATGAGATTTTCTGGATATTTTTTCTCATTTTGTCTGTCATAGTTGAAGTGTACCTATGATGAAAATTACAGGCCTCTCTCATCTTTTTAAGTGGGAGAACTTGCACAATTGGTGGCTGACTAAATGCTTTTTTTGCCCCACTGTATGTGTTAATGTACTGCTGATAACATCACAGGCTATGTAAATATAAATATGATGTACAGCAAGGAGTGTGGAGCATGTTAACCCATAGTGTTGGCACAAAGGAGATAAGAGTGTCTTTACAAGAAAGCTGCCATCAGTGCTATGACCGGACTTCACACGGCAGCATGACTTGACAGAAATTATCTGTTTGGGGCAGCGGCATTCGCTTCATAGATTAGTGAAGGAAAAAATATGAAATGGGGCCCTTCATGTAATGTCTCAGGCAATACGATCTGCTAAGGAACGAAGATAAATGTGAAGAGCACAAATAATGGGTAGGGCATAACTACCTCAAATCCGGTACTGTGGCAGTCGCCAAGCCCTGCAGTACTATTGAGGGGTTCTGATGACAGCCTGTCATTGGATATGACACTGAGGAACAGAGAAAGGGATGAGGAACAGAACGGCTCTGTTCACACCCTCAGATAAACAGACACAGAAAGAGAAAGGGGCGGGAGGAGGAATAGAGGGTGAGAGCTTTCTTGACACCTCATACAGACAGAAAATTACAAAGAATGGGAGAGCGGGAAGAAATAGAGGGAAAGGAGAAAGAGCGAGTAGGCCTACATTGTGGAGAAGAAGCGTAAGAGAAAGGTTCTCTGATTGCAGGCTCATGCTGGGCTGGTTGTGCCTGTGTGTCATTAGGCAGGCTGGCTGTGAATCAGACCCACCCGAGGAAGAGAGGGCCAAGTAACACAGGGTGGGCCTCCACCCTTTTTTCTCCCTGCCTGAGAGGGCTGCTCTCTGGCCTGTATTGGAATGAGTGGGGTCAGTGGTCTCTGGAGCTTAGCCCACACCTCAGATCGACTTATAATTGGTGGCCTGGATGCTAAGGAAGATGATTCACTCCCTGCCACTGGCTCTGATCCTGACTTCACATCAATCAATCATCAGGGCTCAGCCTAACCCTGTGTGTGTGTGTCTTGCCGCAGTGTCCCAGTGCAACCTTCCTCAGCTCCCCTTCCTCTAGCCCATTCCACAGCTCATCTGACATGACCTTGACTTGACCTTATGTATTGTTAAATGCCCAATGTAAACTCCCTTTGGATAGACCTCTCCTCTGACAGCTCTGCATTGTATTTGAACAGTATACCTCCACTCTGCTCAGTATGCACTTCACAGCCTTTAAGACCTTACCTCCAAGCCTAGAGAAACCTGTCCTGTCCAACCCCCCAGTTCATTTAGGCACACATTCATCCATCCATATCTCTGCTTACAAGAAACACCTACAGCAGAGAATTGCCTTTCGGTGTCACTGTCTATCTAAAGTCCTTGTCCTGTCACAGTGTGACGCCTACTGTTTTCTCTGATAGGGAGGGATGTGTGTGTGTAGCAGAGGTGGAGAGAGAAAAGCTGGGACAGACGAGCCAGCATGGATTAGTCACTGCTGTCAATGGCTGACAACTGTAATTAAAAAAGAGCACAGCCATGGTACTGCTATTTAGAGTTGCTACAGCCAATTCAATCCATTTCATGCTCATGATGGAAAAAATGGCTTTTCAAAGCGAATAACACTGACAGAATACTGTGGAGTTAATAAGCCATCCACTGTGTATCCAATAATAACCATCTTTGCCTGCACAAAATATATGTGTTATTTGGAACAAAATTGTATTCCCACTGCTGAATAGGATAATGAACCCCTAATTTCTAAAGCTAGATCCTTAAAAAACAAATCAACACTTCACACACACACACACACACACACACACACACACACACACACACACACACACACACACACACACACACACACACACACACACACACACACACTGTAAAGGCAACATCGTCTGAATCAATATAGCAAAAGCATTAAAGAACATGTCCTTTAAGTCTATAAAATATACCTATTACATTAACAACAGCCATAACTCATTTTAGTGCTGTGATGTTGGCACTATTACTTCAGCAGGACTGCAGGGTGACAAGAGGAGAGCAGTGAATCAAGTATACTCACTGATGTCCCCCTCGTGGTAGATGACTGAGTGGTAGGGCACGTCCTTGTCTCTGAGGTACCTCTCCGAGGGCTCCACGTAGTACATGCCCTGGTGGGTCTGGATGAAGCCTTCAAACCTGCCGTCCACCACCGAGCCGTGGGTCAAAGTGCCCTTCTCACCTGGAGGAGAAAGACTGAGGTCAGGTGGCTGAAGAAGGGTGGTCAACTCAACTCTATTCAGTTGGGGATAGGAAGAAAGTCAACGCTCAACGTGTGAGAGGAACACACACAAAACGTATGGACCAATTTAAGCTGACACAAACAAACAGAACATAATGCAGACACACACACGCACAGCTCTAGACATTGAGCAGATGGTAGACAGTGAGCTGTTCCTGGGGGGAACACCGTCTTGGACAGAGTCAGGGTGGGACGCAGCATATCCCTGTCTGGATCATAAAGACTCATCTCTGCTTCTCTCATCTCACCTTCAAATCAGACAAATAATGACTTTAGTAATAAGAGCTTGGACTCTGGTTAGTGTCAGGGGAAATCAAAGAATAGTTTCTTACGCAAAAGGCACAAGTAATGCTTGAAGAATCAAGGAACCAGTGAGAAAGAAGTGGGAATAAAACAAAATAGCAGGGTATAGCAGTCTATTAAACATCATCCACCTTTGAACCAGACAGAGAAAGTCTGGCTGACGAAAAGGAATGGTTTTTAATTCAGTGTTTGTCAAGAGAAAGCACCTTGAAAAACCTTTTCCATCAGCAGCTATGCAGGTTGGAAGAAAAACTCCCACTCCCAATTATAAAAACAGCCGACTCTGGAGGGCTATAACTGAAAAGGACATAGATGACTGGCAACTCAATGTGAGAAGATAACTAAATCAGGGAGAGAATAAGACTTGTTTTCCTCAGGATAGGGAAGCCCAACTTCATTTAAATCTGCTGCTCTCTTCAGTTCTGTATTGTTGCGAAAATGTTTGTCTCATAGCTATCCTGAGGGACCATTGCAGTTTAGCGTAGACAGAGAAACACAGCCAGCCAGCCTGCCTCTCTCTCCCCAGTTAGGTTTGTGAGGCCCAGTAGGCCCACATGCTCTGCTCTCCTGCTGGAGATAACGAGAACAGCAGAACACATAGCTGTCCCACGGAGCATCCAGCTCTTTCTCCCTAAATCTCTGTCTGTGTGTTCCAAGGGCCCCGAGTCCGCTCTGGTTTTTCCAGGCCCTAGCAATGCAGTTCGTCAGGAAACACTGGGACACTAACTGGTATTGGTAGCAGTTTTGATACTGAAAGTGAGATTACCTACATCTAAACAAAATTTGCAAAATACTAGGGAAAGGAATGTTGAGCTATCCTGAGACCATTCATTGACAGTAATAACTGTAACTTTAGACAACTTCTGCTGTCCCATTTTCTTCATAATAATACATGAATAATACTTTCCCCACTTACAGCTTGGAGATCAGAGTGAGGACCAATTGAATCTGTTGTCTTATACTGGGCAGCACTTGTTAACATTAAAGAGGGCCCTATGGTTTTGATATAATTTCGGGGACAGATTCCCCCTTCTGATCTCCAGAAGGCACAGCGCATTTTCCCAGAGAGGAAGCCCTTTATCTGGGCATGAAAGGCCAGTGCCGTCGGGGTTTAGACCAATCCTCTGCGCACATATGGATCAAGTCTGACTATTGTGCCAAGGAGAGCTCAGAACTCAGACACGGACACCCTCACAGCCTCAGCAAAGGGAGCACTAATAATTCTCAGTTTAAGTCAGGAGAATACGGTGCGTCCCAAGGGCAACTGACAAGTCTTTTATGTCAGAGAAGTAGAGAAAAGAACACGCTACACTAATGAGAGCTGGGTTAATGTGGCCGTATAGACAGTGGAAATGGAATATTCTTTACCCCTGAACCTAATCAGAAACCCTACTGCAGTCCAGATACAAGCAGCTTCACTCCAATTATGGGAATTCCAGTAGACTGGGACCAAGGTAACCACCTAATTTAGTTCATGAAAATGCCTGGTCCCCAAAGTGCTAAGTGGGCTAATATAAAGTAAAGAGAGTGGAGTCTGCTGGTTTTCATGAGGGGCAAACGAGGAAATGAATGTATAGGCCCATCTGATCACACATAACGGAGAGGTCTGGTCTCTGGCTCTCTTCTAGCTCACAGTAGTTCACTAGCAGATGGGTTCTACTCCCAGTACAGACAGCTATTAGCTACAGGTGGAGGAGAAAGGGACTCAAGTGAGAATGGGATGGGGGATATTACCGATTTATTGCCAGTTCACGGTTCTTCGAATATCAGGCAGAGGCCAACTGATGAGCAACTGAATTTAACAACACACAATGCTAGAGATGTACAGCGCCTTCAGAAGGTATTCACACCCTTTGACTTTTCCCTCATTTGGTTGTGTTACAGCCTGAATTTATATTTGATTCAATTTATATTTTGGGTCACTGGCCTACACACAATACCTCAATGTAAAAGTGGAATTTTGTAAATGTTTTTAGAAAGGTTTGTGAATGAATTAAAAATGAAAAGCTGAAGTGTCAATAAGTATTCAACCTCTTTGTTATGGCAAGCCTAAATAAGTTCAGGAGTAAACATTTGCTTAACAAGTCACATACTAAGTTGTACGAACCAATAAGTGTTTATTTAACATGATTTTTGAACGACTCCTTCATCTCTGTACCCCACCCTCAATCAAGCAGTGAATTTCAAACACAGATTCATCCACATAGACCAGGGAGGTTTTCCAATGCCTCGCAAAGGGCACCGATTAGTAGATTGGTTAAAACAAATAAAAAAATATTAAATTACACTTTGGATTGTGTATCAATTAGGGATGCAGGATATATCGGTGTATATCGGAATCGGTCAATATTAGCTAAAAATGCCAACATCGACATGATGTTTAATTTAATGCCGATGCGCAAAACCGATGTCAAAGCTGACGTGTAAACTAATAACACAGATACATGACGTAATGACGCCACGTAAAAAGTAGCGTTACACATGCAACACAGCTTTCCTAACCTAGCCCACAATGTCTGCTGTGTGGATCGAGCAGTCAACAAGTCGAGCAGTCATTCGAAAGAGTAAGAACATTTCAGTGAGAGAACTCAAAGGCGAAATCCATTAACACCAAGATAATGGAATTCATTGCCCTTGACAATCAACCGTTCTCTGTCGTGGGTGATGTTGGCTTTCGCCAACTGGCCGAGCACCGGTACACACTACAAAGTAGAGGTTGACTGATTATGATTTTTTAACGCCGATACCGATTATTGGAGGACCAAAAAAAAATGCAATACCGATTAAATCGGCCAATTTAAAAAAAAATGTATTTGTAATAATGACAATTACAACAATACGGAATGAACACTTATTTTAACTTAATATAATAGATCAATAAAATCAATTTAGCCTCATAATGAAACGTTTGATTTTGTTTAAATAATGCAAAAACAAAGTGTTGAAGAAGAAAGTAAAAGTGCAATATGTGCCATGTAAGAAAGCTAACGTTTAAGTTCCTTGCTCAGAACATGAGAACATATGAAAGCTGGTGGTTCCTTTTAACATGAGTCAATATTCCCAGGTAAGAAGTTTTTGGTTGTAGATATTATAGGACTATTTCTCTCTATAACATTTGTATTTCATTAACCTTTGACTATTGGATGTTCTTATAGGCACTTTAGTATTGCCAGTGTAACAGTATAGCTTCCGTCCCTCTCCTCGCTCCTACCTGGGCAACAACCAGGAACACATCGACAACAGCCATCCTCGAAGCAGCATTACCCATGCAGAGCAAGGGGAACAACTACTCCAAGTCTCAGAGAGAGTGACGTTTGAAACGCTAATAGCGCTCACTAGCTAGCCATTTCACATCGGTTACACCAGCCTAATCTCGGGAGTTGATAGGCTTGAAGTCATGACAGCGCAATGCTTAAAGCATTGCGAAGAGCTGCTGGCAAAACACACAAAAGTGCTGTTTGAATGAATGCTTACGAGCCTGCTGGTGCCTACCACCGCTCTGTCAGACTGCTCTAGCAAATCATAGACTTAATTATAACATAATAACACACAGAAATACAAACCGTAGGTCATTAATATGGTCGAATCCGGAAACTATCATTTTGAAAACGAAACATTTACTCTTTCAGTGAAATACAGAACCGTTACGTATTTTATCTAACGGATGCCATCCCTAAGTCTAAATATTGCTGTTACATTGCACAATGTTATGTCATAATTACGTAAAATTCTGGCAAATTAGTTCTTTAATGAGCCAGGTGGACCAAACTGTTGCATATACCCTGACTCTGCGTGCAATGAACGCAAGAGAAATGACACAATTTCACCTGGTTAATATTGCCTGCAGGTAGTTAGAGCGTTAGTTAACCGTAAGGTTGCAAGATCGAATCCCCGAGCTGACAAGGTAAAAATCTGTTGTTCTGCCCCTGAACAAGGCAGTTAACCCACCGTTCCTAGGCCATCAATGAAAATAAGAATGTGTTCCTAACTAACTTGCCTCGTTAAATAAAGTTGTAAAAATAATATATATATATATAAAATAAAAAATAATAATAATAATATCGGCTTCCAAAAATACAGATATCCGATTGTTATGAAAACTTGAAATCGTCCCTAATTAAAATCGGCCATTGCGAATAAATCGGTCGACATCTACTACCAAGTGCACTATTTTCCAGATGTTGCCCTACCGGAGTTACACAGTAATAGCGTCACTGTTATTAACTTCACGACTGACATTTGGACCAGCGATAACAGCTCCATGAGCATGCTGAGTTTGACAACACAGTGGGTCGTCGAGGATTTCCTACTGAGGAAAGTCATTTCATGCTCATGAATGTGCTGGTTGTCATACCGCTGATGCCATTTGAGAACATGTTGTTTGAAACATGAACACACTAGCTAGCTCCATTTGAACAACCGACTCAAGAAATAAGCTCATCAACTGAGCCTGCATCAGACGTGATACCCTCTGTCATAGCGTTGAATGCCTGCTCAACAGGCATTCTCTCTTTACTGTGTCGCCACCATGCTCAATGCTATGTGCAAGGATATCTACTTCGATGCAGACAAGAAACAGGGTTTACATGAAATGTTACATACACATCTGGACAAGATGGAAACTGACACAGTGACAGTGCACACCGAGGAAGAGAGGCCACAGACAGACAGATGAAACTTCACTGCTTGACAAGTATGATCACTTTTTGGTCCGTGTGGTGTGTGTGTGTAACCTTAATTTAACTAGGCAAGTCAGTTAAGAACAAATTCTTATATACACAATGATCTACGTCGGCCAAACCCGGATGATACTGGGCCAAATTGTACGCCACCCTATGGGACTCCCAATCACGGCCCAGATGTGATACAGCCTGGATTTGACTGTAGAGATGCCTCTTGCACTGAGATGCAGTGCCTTAGACCGCTGCATCCATGTGTGTGTTTTAACTATTTAACTGTACTAGAATGCTTAAAAGGACGTAACATTTTTAAATATTGGTTATCGGTATTTGCAAGGAAAATATTGGATATTGGCCAAAAATGTCATATCGGTGCATCACTAGTATCAATACGCCGAGCCACTACAAAGATACAGGCATCCTTCCTAACTCAGTTGCCAGAGAGGAAGGAAACCACTCAGGCATTTCACAATGAGGCCAATGATGACTTTAAAACAGTGAGTTTAATGGCTGTGATAGGCAAAAACTGAAGATGGGTCAACATTTTAGTTACTCCACAATACTAACCTAAATGAGAGTGAAACAAAGGAAGCCTGTATGGAATACAAATATTCCAAAACACGTATCCTGTTTACAATAAGGCAATTAAGTAAAACTGCAAACAATGTGGCAAAAAAATTAACTTCATGTCTGGAATACATAGCGTTATGTTTGGGGCATATCCAACACACCACATCAGAGTACCACTCTATATATTTTCAAGCATGGTGGTGGCTGCATCATGTTATAGGTATGCTATGCATCAGCAAGGACGAGGGAGTTATTTAGGATAAAAAGAAAATAAATAGAGCTAAGCACAGGCAAAATTCTAGACGAAAACCTGGTTCAGTCTGCTTCCCAATAGACACAGGGAGACAAATTCACACAAGACCAAATATACACTGGTTGTTTTCTTACCAACACTACATTGAATGTTCCTGAGTGGCAGTGTCACAGATTTGACTTGAGGGTCTATGGCAAGACTTGAAAATGGCTGTCTAGCAAAGATCAGCAACCAATTTGACAGAGTCTGAAGAATCTTAAAACAGAATAATGTGGAAATATTGTACAATCCAAAAGCTCTTAATAGACTACCAGCTGTAAGCACTGCCAAAAGGTGGTTATAACATGTATTGATGTTTATTTCATTTAATACATTTGCAAAAAAAAATTTAAAAAAAGGTTTTCACTTTGTCATTATGGGCTATTGTATGTAGTAGATGGGTGAGAAAAAATATTTAATACATTTTTAATTCAGGCTGGAACACGACAAAACTTAGAATGAGTCAAAGGATATGAATACTTTCGGAAGGCACTGTATTACACAGAAAAGGGTTGAGGAGAGAAAGATGTTGCCACTTACTGCAATTCAACTCTGAGTGCAATCTTTATCCCTAATTGCAGTATTCTAGAGTATTCCATTTTTGTAACACTTCGTTATTGCAGCAATTATGCCTTTGGCAAGCGGCCTTGCTTGCTGAAGCGTGATTGCATGATGATTACCCGACCACTATTTCTCTGAAGATTAACAACTGCCAAAAAGCTCATCAAGCTTGGGGAATGTGGAAAAATCTATTAAGTCTTTGAGGACAATATTAAGTGTTCCTTGCAGCGTTTCATCTCTCATATGGAAACTGTCCACTTACAAAAATAATGGGGGGGAAAAGCAAGGTTTTAGATTTGATTTTGTAAAGCCTAAAGGTTCTCTGTCATACATCAACGCCTCTGTAGACATGAACATCAGTGAGTCTGGCAATTAAACATATCAGTAACTACGTTTCCATCCACAGTTTTTATGCGAGGCATACCGTGTATATTTAAAATAAATAACAATCACGACAGCTGTGATGGAAACTGGAAGTTTTGATACAAGTTAATAAATGCCTACAATCATTTGTTTGTTTGACAAGTGGGATCTTTGTGTCTGTAAAATGATGCCAGAAAAGGCGGTGGCCTTTATGCACAAATATTGATATAATAACCATCATATCGAAGTAAACTTGGTGTCACGCGATGATATGATGTGTGGCCCTCCCACTACGACTTGGGAAACCATGCAGTTTATTAGGCTACAAATGAAATAAGTTCTGATGAACTTCACAGCGTGCTGAAACCGCAGTGATGAGTTTGATGCTCCTTTCCAATAAATATTGAGGGTTTTATTCTGGTGACATGATGATCAATACTTGACAAAACAAATATATTCTAGCTCTTAATCATCTCATGTGGACTAGCCTACCCGGTAAGCCTTACCGCATTGTAGACTATCTGCGAAACCAGAGTAGGCACATTTACTATTTAACGCACCAGTTTGTGACAAAACGATTGCTAGAATCTAAAATGCACTGGAAACACAATGAATGAACAATTTTTATTTGGTACATGAAAAGTTAAATTCACTGATTTTTACCTGCAACGAGTATGTTTGGTGGAAACACACCACTGTTGGGAAAATGCACATATTTTCATATTATTTGAAATATTCCAATTGGATGGAAACCTAGCTAGCGCACAGCAAATGAGTGGGGCTTTTATGACATTGCTGTAATATGATCTTGGTAGACATGTTAATGTCTGAAAAACAGGAGAAGGGGAGGTTCTAAAAAGAAGCAGTGCGACTTTGCAGGGTCGTGTTTCGGAAGATGCATGGCTCTTGACCTTCGCAGCGATGGGACAAGACTAACTACCAATTGACTACCAATTGAATATCACAAAAATTGGAGGGGAAAGGGAGTTAAAAACAAAATATAAAGAAAATATGATTTGGAGATATTAAAGGTGACAAAGAGTATGGCCTTCACAGCAGAGCACAACTACAGAAGTTCAAAGTCTAGATTTCTGATTTTGAAATTGTGCAAATAAATGAATACATCAGTGTGTAAATGCACAGTTATTCTGACAATCTAAATTCCACCTTTGAATGTCCACCTTTATTATTGACAAGAAAAAGCTTGCTGGATTTTTGGTCTGGACAACCCTTTCCATTGCATTACAAATCACATCTGAGAAATAGGCTACAACATCGTCGTCCTTGGAACAATGCAGTGCTGCTTCTCTAAAAGGAAACTGATCAAGATTTCCATTTGATATAGAGATGGGAAGTGCTCCAGTGGAGTCTGATTTGAATTACAGTCTGTTCAGCAGAGGAGAAGAGAGATGACAGCAACTGGAAATGATGAGGTGGAGTGGAGATGAGCCTGCTGGGATCTGAGAGCTCCACACAAACACACCATGTCACATGACCGGATAGACACACCTTGGCCTGGTTTTAACTTGTGTTACATGTGAGCACTGCTGCAGGCATGGGGAGGATCCTGAGGATGTAAGACTGGAACGTGACTAACACATTAGACAGACAGACAGACAGACAGACAGACAGACAGACAGACAGACAGACAGACAGACAGACAGACAGACAGACAGACAGACAGACAGACAGACAGACAGACAGACAGACAGACAGACAGACAGACAGACAGACAGACAGACAGACAGACAGACAGACAGACAGACAGACAGACAGACAGACAGACAGACAGACAGACAGACAGATATCCATTAACAACGTTTAAAACCACAGCTTCATGGAGGCTGGACTTTTACAATGAACTCCAAACTACCAATGCTAACAATCCCACAACACACTGGCACACACCCACACATGAACGCAAAAGCAAATTGGATGCAGGAAGCATTTCCCTAGTAACTATCGTAATTGTGCCTGTGTGCTCAAGGACTTTGTCGCTCAAAGACATAATTCCTGGACTTACCGAAGATTTCTCCAGTGTAAATGTGGGAGGGATCGTAGGGCGCCTCCACTCCTGATACCTCTACCTTGAGGTCTGGAGAGAACAGGCTGGTGTCCCTCTTCATCCGCAGATTGAAATGCCTGCAAGAGAGGAACATGAAAATGCATTACTACACTACCCAGACCCCGTTTAGAACCTCCAACATTCCTGCTCATGGTTCAGTAAACATCTATGCAGCCAGAATGACAGAAGGATTAGGGCAAGTAACAATGCCAAACCATTGTCTCCCAACAATGAAAGAAGACTACAGACTAGAAGACACTTAATTTCACATAGGCCTACAGCAAATGAAAATAAAGACCGACATATAGGGCCTTCATCAACTTCTCTCAGGGGAGACAATAGAAAGTGGTTGTTATTTGAGAAACATCTTAATGGATGGACAAATGCAGCACATCTATTGTTCAGGAATAATATTTCCTATAAAGTTGTGATGACTCAGATGCCTGGGCTGGGAGCTCAAGAGTCACACCAGTCTCTTATCAGAACACAGGTCAAGTAAATCATTACTTACATTACTTATTTAACTAGGCAAGTCAGTTAAGAACAAATTCGTATTTACAATGACGGCCTACACCGGCCAAACCCGGACGACACAGGGCCAATTGTATGCCGCCCTATGGGACTCTCAATCACAGCTGGTTGTGATATAGCCATATCACTCTGAATTCTTTCTGTTTGCGCAAATCCCTCTCTTTACTGTCAAGGGATGACGCTGGAGAGAAGCAGGTATGGGGAGTCGAACATTTAATAGGGAACGGACATAGAATGAGACAGGAACAGCGTCAGCACACGGGTAACACAGAAACATTACAATCAATGCAGCAGCCGGGAACAGAGCTGGGGAACTGACAAATACAGTGGGGCAAAAAAGTATTTAGTCAGCCACCAATTGTGCAAGTTCTTACAGAAGACTTACAGAAAACGTTTGACCTCTGTCAATGCCAACAAAGGGTATAATAACAAAGTATTGAGATAAACTTTTGTTTTTGACCAAATACTTATTTTCCACCATCATTTGCAAATAAATTAATTAAAAATCCTACAATGTGATTTTCTGGATTTTTTCTCTCTCATTTAGTCAGTCATAGTTGAAGTGTACCTATGATGAAAATTACAGGCCTCTCTCATCTTTTTAAGTGGGAGACCTTGCACAATTGGTGGCTGACTAAATACTTTTGTGCCCCACTGTATAGAGGAGGTAATAAACATGTGATTGAGTGAGTTCGGGTGAGTCCACTATCGCTTATGCGCGTGACGAGGGAAGGCAGATGTGAGTGAATAATGGTGGAAGGAGTGCGTAACGCAGGGCAGCCTGGCACCCTCGAGCGCCAGGAGGGAAGAGTGGGAGTAGGCGTGACAGTACCCCCCTAGGGGCGCCACCCGGTGTCCCACCTGGGCAAACCGGCTGAGACATGGGTGCTGGGCAAGCCGGCTGGGGGTAAACTCCCCACGAACCGGCAGGGGTGTGGGAGCCTGGCGAGCCGGCTGAGGCAAGCACGCCTGTTGATCCCGCTGCGGCGTGGAAGCCCGTTGATCCAGTGCAGTAAGACGTGGGATGGAAACCTGCCGAGCCAGAGTCAAGGAAACCTCTGGAGCCAGCTAGGACGTGGAAGCCCCGGTTCTATCGGCAGCGGAATCCAAGCCCGACGTCACCAACGAAACATGAAAACTCCTGGGCCGGCTGGGCGAACAAGACCTGACGACCAGACAATCCGGCTGAGGCTCAACGTGGGATGGGTGCCTTCCGAGCTAACAGGGGCAAGGAAACCTCTCGGGCCAGCTGGGGCATTGAAGCGAATTCTTAGGTTGCAAATGATTGTCGGACGCCCCCCAGTGTCCGGTCTGGAGTGTTTTGGGCTCTAAAATGTGTTTATTATGATTAAGTTCGATCCCATACAAATTACGTTAAAGTTCAAAACAAATCGAGATTTATTAAATAGTAATCCATTCTGACAAAATTTTGTCATCACACAGGACCCCATGTTGACACAGACCAATCACGGGCTGGCAGGCTATGAGGAGGCTCGCGCCATCATGCCATAGACATTAAGGTCGACTCTCTCAAGCAGGATGAAAATGACTACGTCGTCCATGATGTCTGTTATGGCCACTTTCAACATGATCCTTAGCAATGTTTTGGTGCCATTCAGCCCCCTGGTGCATTTCAAATTCAAATACTTCTCGCTTCATGCGCCATTAGGAGTTTTCCATAGGAATACGTGGGTGATGTCATCAGCACTATCTACTGGTTTTCATATGTATGTGTCGTAGGCTCTGACAAAGTTCTCGCAGAGGCAGAAATTGAGCCTTTATCGTATAGTGTGGCTGGTGTTATGGTCAGCCACACAATATGCACGAAAAAACAACTATTGTGAAGTCACATTAATATAATAGTTTGATTTAAAACGTTTATATGCTTTGCAAGAAGAACGATTTCTCTAATAATCTTGTTGACACATGAAAATCAAGCTACATGATGAGATTTTGATAAATGCACAAAATCCCCAATCAAAATAAACTCTCTCACAGCAACCATGTTATTTTGGGGAAGTTTCAGACATATAAAGTTTGTATGTGAAAACTATTTCAAAGATGCATACTTCACTCACACAAACATAAGAGTGAGTCTTGCAATGCTGGTGCTGGTACATGCGCAGATCAAATACACCACTGCAGGCTGACAGTCTCGCAAGCCAATCGTGGAATGTGACGACAGAACTGAAGCAAATCATAAAATCTAGCCAGGTTGATTTCTTAAAAAAATTTAAAAAAATACACATCGCACATACAGACATTATTGCTCCGTTTCATCAACCATTATTCAGAATGAGTCATGAATCATAATATTAATATCCTGGCTCTTAATCCATGTGAATAGGATATGAAATGGAACAGACTCGTAGGTTACATCTGTATGAGTCCATGAAGATGAGCCTATTGACTATCAACAAATGAAGTGAATGCATAAAAGGATTGTATTTGAGCTCCCGGGTGGCGCCGTGGTCGACGTTACTGCATCTCAGTGCTAGAGGCGTCACTACAGACACCCTGGTTCAAATCCAGGCTGCATCACAACTAGGGTTGCACACTTTGGGGAATATTCAGAGGTGGAAACTTTCCATGGGAATTAAAGGGAATATATGCAAATTAATATACATTTAATTTAAAATGTAGATGTTTATTACATTGGATATATTTACCATATCATATGGAGACAAACAAAACTTTCACCTTGTCATAAGTAGACAATTGCAAATGATTAAATCCTTTCAATAGAAAAAACTATTTAGTTACGACTTGAACTTTTATTAAATTAGTTAAATCTTCGAGATGATTTCACTGAAAAACAAAATATAGGGAATATTGAATGATCCATTGCATCTCCCAAAAACATATGCAAAATGATAGTCTAGAAACTAAAGCTTTGGTTGTCTTTCTCTCAGGCTTCCATGTCTTCTCCCTGGACCTCCTCAATGTCCACCTCTTGAACATCAGACTGAGGCATCACCTACACTGTCACGTTCCAACCTTGTTGAGGATGGCTTGTTGTCAGGCTCAAAAAGCCCAACATTTGCCTGGATGACAACCAAATTTAGATTGCTGCTATAACTTGAAGACCCTTCACATACCTAACCATTTCCTTGGCTCTCTTGTAGAGTGTATCCATTGTTTTCAGTGCCATGATGTCCTTGAGGAGCAGATTCAATGCATGAGCAGCACAGCCAATGTGTGTGATAGGAGGGTAGGAGCCCTCCACTTTAGACCAAGCAACCGTCATGTTCGCAGCATTGTCAGTCACCAGTGCAAATACCTTCTGTGGTCCAAGGTCATTGATGACTGCCTTCAGCTCATCTGCAATGTAGAGACCGGTGTGTCTGTGGTCCCTTGTGTCTGTGCTCTTGTAGAATACTGGTTGAGGGGTGGAGTTGTTAATTATTCCTTGCCCACAAACATTCGACCACCCATCAGAGATGATTGCAATACAGTGCTTTCTTTATGATTTGCTTGACCTTCACTTGAACTTTGCATCCAGCAATTGAGTAGATAAAGCATGTCTGGTTGGAGGGGTGTATGCTGGGCAAAGAGCATTCAGAAATATCTTCCAATACACATTGCCTGCGAGCATCAGAGCATCATCAGCATTTCTCTGACTACGTTCCTCCATTGGAAAAAAAAGAGAAATGATTCCAGGAGGACCATGAACTGTTGCTATCGATGGTGTCTGATTAATCCTTTTCACCTTGAAAAGAAGTAGATTTTTGTCAGACGTTGCTTGTTGTGAGCGCTGAGGGAACTTGACGCACTTGGCCAAATGATTAAAGTATGATTAAAGTAAAAATGATTAAAGTAAAAAAGCCTAATAAAATTCCATGTACAGATAAATATTTAAGCAGTTAGATTAAAACAACTCCTTTATAAGACAAATGTTTTAAAATTAAACATGTATGGAAACAGGTGAATTAATACTCAGTTAGCAGTCTCAAGCAAGCTAAAAACCAACATGGTAACAAAAACAATCAGAAATTGTTAACAAGTTATAAATTATTTAAACACACTTTGCTGTATGCTACTATTTACTAGTTAAAAAATCATGTCAACTCAGCAAAAAAAAGAAGAAACATCCTCAGTGTCAACTGCGTTTATTTTCAGCAAACTTAACATTTGTAAATATTTGTATGAACATGAGATTCAACAAGACAAACTGAACAAGTTTCACAGACATGTGACTAACAGAAATTGAATTATGTGTCCCTGAACAAAAGGGGGGGGGGGCAAATTAACAGTCAGTATCTGGTGTGGCCACCAGCTGCATTAAGTACTGCAGTCCATCTCCTCCTCATGGACTGCACCAGATTTGCTGTGAGATGTTACCCCACTCTTCCACCAAGGCACCTGCAAGTTCACGGACATTTCAGGGGGGTGGCCCTAGCCTCCACCGTCCGATCCAACACGTCCCAGACGCGCTCAATGGGATTGAGATCTGGGCTCTTCGCTGGCCAGGGCACACTGACATTCATGTCTTGCATGAAATCACAAACAAAATTAGCAGTATGGCTGGTGGCATTGTCATGCTGGAGGGTCATGTCAGGATGAGCCTGCAGGAAGCGTACCACATGAGGGAGGAGGATGTCTTCCCTGTAACGCATAGCGTTGAGATTGCCTGCTGACAACAAGCTCAGTCCGATGATGCTGTGAAACACCGCCCCAGACCATGGCGGACCCTCCACCTCCAAATCGATCCCACTCCAGAGTACAGGCCTCGGTGTAACACTCACTCCTTCCACGATAAACGCAAATCCGACCATCACCCTGGTGAGACAAAACCACGACTTGTCAGTGAAGAGCACTTTTTGCCAGTCCTGTCTGGTTCAGCGATGGTGGGTTTGTGCCCATAGGCGAAATTGTTGCCGGTGATGTCTGGTGAGGACCTGCCTTACAACAGACCTACAAGCCCTCAGTCCAGCCTCTCAGCCTATTGCAGAAAGTCTGAGCACTGATGAAGGGATTGTGCGTTCCTGGTGTAACTCGGGCAGTTGTTGTTGCTATCCTGTACCTGTCCCGCAGGTGTGATGTTCGGATGTACCGATCCTGTGCAGGTGTTGTTGCACGTGGTCTGCCACTGCGAGGACGATCAGCTGTCCATCCTTTCTCCCTGTAGCACTGTCTTTGGCGTGTCACAGTACGGACATAGCAATTTATTGAACTGGCCACATCTGTAGTCCTCATGCCTCCTTGCAGCATGCCTAAGGCACATAAACGCAGATGAGCAGGGACCCTGTGCATCTTTCTTTTGGTGTTTTTCAAGAGTCAGTAGAAAGGCCTCTTTAGTGTCCTAAGTTTTCATAACTGTAACCTTAATTTCCTACAGTCTGTAAGCTGTTATTGTCTTAACGACCGCTCCACAGGTGCATGTTCATTAATTATGGTTCATTGAACAAGCATGTGAAACAGTGTTTAAACCCTTTACAATGAATATCTGTGAAGTTATTTTAATTTTAACAAATTATCTTTGAAAGACAGGGTCCTAAAAAAAGGGACATTTATGTCATAAAATATATTCACCTCAACCAGTATTGTAATCAAAACTTAGCAGAAAACATGTAGTAGTCCTGGGCTCAGACAGTGTAGTAATGTGGGCTCAATAGCATCTCATGAGTGTGCAAGATCTTGAGGAGAAGCTGTACATGTGATGGAAGAGTGCACTGCACATGTGATGGAAGAATGCACTGTGCATGCAGAGGGTTGCTATTCCATTGAATTGGGGATAGTTTAACCAAAATATGCCACAAAACCTAGATTCCGCCTTGTGTATCCCACAAAAAAAAAATTCACTGCTAACTTTTATGAGCAATTTAAGTAAAATTCCAGGGCTTAACTTCCTTTGGAAAATGTACGGAAATTTTACGGAAAGTTTCAGACTCTTTGCAACCCTAATTACAACCGTCCGTGATTGTAGAGTCCCATAGGGCAGCTCACAATTGGCCCAGCGTTGTCCGGGTTTGGCCAGTGTAGGCCGTCATTGTAAATAAGAATTTGTCCTTAACTGACTTGCCTAGTTAAATAAAAGGCAACACATTGTATTTCCCAATAATGACATGGGGAACAGAGAAAATCTCACAATCTCACATTTTGACAACATGTATCGTTAGTCAATAAAAGTAACCCATTGAGACTGCAATGATTGGACAGTGAAAATGTATCTAGTCATATTTCTCTTTGGATTTGTAAACACTGAGAACAAGTCAAAACATTTTTAAAATTCTGACCATTTCCCCTCAGTACATCCAAAACTAATAAGGAACAGAGGGCCATCTCAGGTTAATCACAGCTACAGCACTTCACAATAACAGCCCTCCTAATTTGCTTTGTTGATAACAGAGAGAGGCCCAGGCCCTCTCACTGGGTAACAAATGACAGCTGTAATTGACGTGGGCATCCCTGCTCAGAGCAGCTCTCTGATTAAGACTCCCCTCCGGGCTGCTGGGGTGTTAGTGGACACATGGTTGGTTACACAACACTAACCCAGTCAGGAGAGGACGACGTGACACACACACACACACACACACACACACACACACACACACACAGTTTCCAGCGTTGTAAGGGAAGAAAGAATCCACATGTATATAAAACTGAAAAACTTATATTGTGACTACTAACTTGGCTGGTCAAAGAAAACATGTATAGACTAATCTGTTGACATTCACAGTCAGTGAGTCACACAATATTGCCAACAAAACAAATTTCAGGAATGTTTGTTTTTGTCATAGAAACTCACTCGACTCATACCACTCATAACCACTTCCCCTAAACCACACCCTAAGACAGTCTTAGTTCCTGCTTCGTAGGGCTGTACCCACCCCCCCAAAAAGATCTGTCGGCCGGGTCTGTTCTTTCAACCAAATTTCACAAATAAAAAATGTGTATTTTTCTATATATAGACACATCCTATGTATTTTAATCAAATCAACTATACGCAGTAATCAAATCAAACTATTTTTTATTTGTCTCACACACATGGTTAGCAGATGTTAATGCGAGTGTAGCAAAATGCTTGTGCTTCTAGTTCCGACAATGCAGTAATAACCAACGAGTAATCTAACCTAACAATTTCACAACTACTACCTTATACACACACACAAGTGTAAAGGGATGAAGAATATGTACATAGAGTTATGAATGAGTGATGCTACAGAACGGCATAGGCAAGATGCAGTAGAAGATATTGAGTACAGTATATACTCGAGGTCGACCGATTAATCTGAATGGCCGATTAATTAGGGCCGATTTCAAGTTATAACAATCGGAAATTGGTATTTTTGGGCGCCGATTTCCGAATATTATTTTTTATTTATTTTATACCTTTTATTTAACTAGGCAAGTCAGTTAAGAACACATTCTTATTTTCAATGACTGCCTAGGAACTGTGGGTTAACTGCCTTGTTCAGGGGCAGAACGACAGATTTTCACCTTGTCAGCTCAGGGGTTCCAATCTTGCAACAGCACTAGTCCAACGCTCTAACCATTGCACTCCACGAGTAGCCTGCCTGTTACACGAATGTAGTAGAAGCCAAGGTAAATTGCTAGCTAGCACTAAACTTATAAAAAACAAAAGTTATAACTACTGATCCAGTTTAGCAGGCAATATTAACCAGGTGAAATTGTGTCATTTCTCTTGCGTTCATTGCACGCAGAGTCAGGGTATATGCAACAGTTTGGGCTGCCTGGCTCTTTGCGAACTAATTTGCCAGAATTATACGTAATTATGACGTAACATTGAGGGTTGTGCAATGTAACAGGAATATTTAGACTTAGGGATGCCACCCGTTAGATAAAATACAGAACGGTTCCGTATTTCACTGAAATAATAAACTTTTTTTTTCTCAAAATGATAGTTTCCGGATTCGATTATATTAATGACCAAAGGCTTGTATTTATGTGTGTTATTATGTTATAATTAAGTCTGATTTGATAGAGCAGTCTGACTGAGCAGCAGCAGGCCTGTAATCATTCATTCAAACAGCACTTGCGTGCATTTTGCCAGCAGCTCTTCGCAAGCACAGCACTGTTTATGACTTCAAGCCTATCAGCCTAATGGCTGGTGTAACCAATGTGAAATGGCTAGCTAGTTAGCTGGGTGTGCGCTAATACTGTTTCAAACGTCACTCGTTTTTAGATTTGGAGTAAATATTTCCCTTGCGCTGCAAGGGCCGTGGCTTTTGTGGAGCGATGGGTAACGATGCTTCGAGTGAGGCTGTTGTCTATGTGTTCCTGGTTCGAGCCCAGGGAGGAGAGGGACGGAAGCTATACTGTTACACTGGCAATACTAAAGTGCCTATAAGAACATCCAATAGTCAAAGGTTAATGAAATACAAATGGTATAGAGAGAAATAGTCCTATAATAACTTCAACCTAAAAACCTCTTACCTGGGAATATTGAAGTTTCATGTTAAAAAGGAACCACCAGCTTTCATATGTTCTCATGTTCTGAGCAAGGAACTTAAACGTAAGCTTTCTTACAAGGCACATATTGCACTTTTACTTTCTTCTCCAACACTTTGTTTTTGCATTATTTAAACATGTTTCATTATTTATTTGAGGCTAAATTGATTTGTATTTATGTTTTCTATTAAGTTAAAATAAGTGTTCATTCAGTATTGTTGTAATTGTCATTATTACAAATAAATAAATAAAAATTAAAATAAAAAAAATTGCCCGATTAATCAGCATCTGCTTTTTTGGTCCTCCAATAATTGGTATATCGGAGTTGAAAAATCATAATCGGTCGAGCTCTAGTATATACATGTAGGGTAAGTAAACATTATATTAAGTGGCATTGTTTAGAGGCTAGTGATACATTTTGTCTCATTCTTTAAGCCCACTGTGTGATGAAATAATGAAGTCTGACTGCAATTGATTTGATTGTGCCAGGCTCAGACTTACTGCACTGTTACATTACAGCAAGTGACTAGCACCCGTTGTCTGTTCGCTGCTGCAGCGAACATCACTGAACATTATTGTTTATCGTGCTGTCCGTGTTGAAGTTGGAACGTAATTACATCCATTTCTGACTGTAAAGTTACGGAAATTCCTAATTTGTTTAGGAAAAACATTCCCTATTCTCTCAACCTTTGCTCTCTTTACATGACACATGTATGCATCGCATGCACATGACCAATAAGGCCTGAGCTATAGCATATCATAATCACATCAATAAATTGGTTATAAACTCCGAACACATGTAACAATAAAATGGATGCAGAAGACGTGACCCACTTGAAATGGGATCATGTTTACTGGTTGCTCAGGAGGTAAAGGAGAAGTCAGATGGGTGGAATAAATTTGACTAGTTGTGGAAAATACTGGAAATAAAGAAACAGAAGGTAAGGAGCAAGCCCTGCGTGCATATTATGTGTGCCAAACAGGTGCTGTTAGAGCTTTCTGACTGTTTGGAACAATGTAAACGCTAAATAAATGATGAGTGTATGTTAGCGTTATTGTTATTTTTTTGTAAAGCCTTTATTACAGCAGAGACTAAAAACACATGCATTTGTGAATGCAATTGCTAGAAATGGAACGGTTTATTTATTGTTTACGCCAACTATTGATTTGTTTGATTTTAAAACTAAAATGCTTGATTGCATTTCAAATCATGAATGACTCGTATGCTGTGTGATGACATGAATGAATGATTGATACAGTCACCTATATAAAAGAGTATTGGCCTAAGTAAGGTGCGGTATTAAGATTAAAAAGGGTGCACTTTTAGGGCTACAGCTCGATGGTGGTTCTACAAGTTTGCTATACTAAGCCTACTAATGAGAATGACATTACTTATTATAATGATCCTAATAATAATAATAATAAATGAGCTCAAGAAAAAGGTGGTTATTATTATAAATATAATTTCTGACAATTTGGAACAGTGTTAGCACTGAATTAATAAGTAATACCAGAGGCTGTTCTAATGAGAAAATAAAAGTGTAAAGCCTATAGCAGTGTATAGCAAAGATTAAAAAATGTAACCAACATATTGTGGTTGGTGCTCATGGAGGCTTGGTGTTCACGGAATCAGTAGGCTATTAAACAAAACACTCACAGGCATAGAAGCAGGATCTGTCTTATTTCCGTAGATATCCTAATAACCAAAACATTTTTAGTTTCTTCAAAGTAGCCACCCTTTGCCTTGTTGACCGCATTGCACACTCTTGGCATTCTCTCAACCAGCTTCACCTGGAATGCTTTCACAACAGTCTTGAAGGAGTTCCCACTTATGCTGAGCACTTGTTGTCTGCTTTTCCTTCACTCTGCGGTCCAACTCATCCCAAACCATCTCAGGGCGGTTGATTGTGGAGGCCAGGTCAAATAGCCCTTACACAGCCCGGAGGTGAGTTGGGTTCTTTCCCTGTAGAAAAACAAATTATAGTCCCAATAAGCGCAAACCAGATGGGAAGGAGTATCACTGCAGAATGCTGTGGCAGCCATGCTGGTTAAGTGTGCATTGAATTCTAAACAAATCACAGACAGTGTCACGAGCAAAGCACCCCCACACCATCACACCTCCTCCTCCATGTTTCGGGAACCACAATGCGGAGATCCTCCGTTCACCTACTCTGCGTCTCTCAAAGACACGCCAGTTGGAACCAAAAATCTCAAATTAGGACTCATCAGACCAAAAGGACAGATTTCCACCGGTCTAATGTCCATTGCACGTGTTTCTGGGTCCAAGCAAGTCTCTTCTTATTGGTGTCCTTTAGTAGTGGTGTCTTTGCAGAAATTCGACCATGAAGCCTGATTCACACAGTCTCCTCTGAACAGTTGATGTAGAGATGATTGTTACTTGAACTCTGTGAAGCATTTATTTGGGTAACTAATGGACTTATCCTCTAACTCTGAGTCTTCCTTTCCTGTGGCGGTCCTCATGAGAGCCAGTTTCATCAATAGTGCTTGATGGTTTTTGCGACTGCACTTTAAGAAACATACCGTTATTGACATTTTCCAGATTGACTGACCAGGTCTTAAAGTAATCGACTGTCGTTTCTCTTGGCTTATTTGAGCTTTCTTGCCTTAATATGGACTTGGTCTTTTACCAAATAGGGCTATCTTCTGTATACCACCCCTACCTTGTCACAACACAACTTATTGGCTCAAACGCATTGAGGAAAGATATTCCAAAAATTAACTATTAAGAAGGCACACCTGTTAATTGAAATGAATTCCAGGTAAATTCCTCATGAAGCTGGTTGGAAAATTGCCAAGCGTCTGCAAAGCTGTCATCATGGCAAAGGGTGGCTACTTTAATGAATCTAACATATATTTTGATTTAACATTTTTTGGTTACTACATGATTCCATGTGTTATTTCAGAGTTTGTCTTACTATTATTCTACAATGTAGAAAATAGTACAAATAAAGAAAAACCCTTGAGTGAGTAGGTGTGTCCAAACCTTTGACTGGTACTGTATATGGATGATTTATAAAAAAAAAAGTCAGGCACATTTAACAGTTAGACGGTTGATTATAGACCTCGCTCCTCAATTTTCTTAGTCAATTAAGGCAAGGGCAGGTTCTCATCTCCTAACTCCGCTGCTGCCTCCACAGCATTGTTCTCAACACCAATAGAAGGTTAACTTTGCTTTTATGCACATAGCAACAGGGTCTAGGAAAAAGGCACCAATTCACACGGGAGAAAGCGCATGTTATAAAATAATCTTGTTATTAATAGTATTGCACTATTGTCCTTAACCATATACTATTTCAGTAGCACGTCTTAGAGTGAAGGACTGTTCCATCCCCACAGCCTCCACAATGGATTTGTCAGACAGGCGCAAATCAGACAGGAGTCATGTACAGCATGAAAAAAAATAAATGTTTTTGCAACTGTTCGAGTAAAGAAATCTTGGTCGACCAACAGCCTAACGATCAAACAATCGAGCAGTCAACTAAATGGGGTCAGCATTACTGCTTAGTGCAAGAAGATGCAGCCTGTCTTATGATAGTGGTACTTGAGACAACAGAATGTATGGGGGAAGAGAGTTAAACACATGTACGTCCATAAAGTGCTGTCAGATGGAGCAGCCTGAGGTTGCTTTCATTTCCTTTCAGTCTAGCAATTAGAACACTACTAATAACTACCATCCACACAGAGTTCAGCCTAACTGACGTTGTGCCAAAAACGCTCGCTCAAACAAGGACAGACAATACACAGTCCAAAATGAGACGGCGATGTTAGACAGGTGAAGCGGTTGGCTCTCTCTGAGACCCTTCAGAGAGCAAAGCATTATGCAAATGTCTGTTAGAGTGAGTGACTCAGCCAGCCATTAGACAGACAGCCACCTCCACCAGACCCCACTGAGAGAACACACTCAATTACCACACAACACTTAACCTTGGCACACCAACCGGAGACACACTCCACAGTGCAATCAAACAAGCAGTGGCACAGGGACAGGTGTATTTCATTTCAGTCAGGAAGATTTCACTTTACAGGTCTTCCTTATTATGCCCCTTGTCTAATCTATTCAGGAGAGAATGCACTGGAGAGTTGACTGCAGAATGTCGACTATGTGATCTGTACCACCGTAGATACAATGTTCTATATTCTATAGGATGCCTTTCTTCAGCACTGTGCACCACTGGTAGAACATGCCCTACAGTACAGCCAGGTATTGGCCTCCAGATTCCCTACTCAGCACGCACCCAAGCAGACAGCAGACGGACGGCCACCAGAGCATAGAGCACAAAATTAGCCAGCTTTTTGGACTTTCATTTTCTAAAATATGGGGCATTATTTTTAGAGTGGTAATGGCGGAAAAGAGGACAGCTGTGTGTGTGTAGTGAGCCTTCACTGCCAGCCTCAGCAACCAGACAGAGCACACAGGCATACTGAATACTGGGAGAGAAGTGGTGGGGGCTGCAGAGCAGAGGGGTGCCAGGAGGGGGTGAGAGATGAGTTCAACCCTCTACTTCCAGGAAAGATTTTACTCCCATAGGTTAGGGCTGTTCCTCTCAAAACCGTGCATAGGCCATGAATCTACATCTATGGCCACAGAATGCTGTAGCAGGTCTGTGCATGAACTGACAATGACTGTTACAACATCTCAAATAAAGGGCCAGGGGAAACAGCTAGGCTTTATCTACAACTATACTGAAGCATTCTGCTGGTAAAAGTCAGACTATCAGTGTTACATTGTGGAGCAGGAAAATGGATCTGTTTCTATCTGACAGGCAGGCAGGGGAGATACTGATAGAGATGTGATGAAGTGCAGTGACTGTGAATGACTGAAATTACCCCATTTCTATATTTAAGTTGTTTGGTTTCCGAGGACTACATTATCAACACAGTAATACACCTTCTTGAGCGCAGTCTGGCTGTCAGACTGGGCAGCCTCCCCATTGTGTCAGTCATTCAGTGCCACTGCTCAGTAGAGCCACAGGGTATAGACAACCCTCCCTCCCTCCATCATCATCACACACTGTACAGCAGGCTCCTTGTCAGTCACTGGAACCTAAAACAATCTAATTATGATGTACTCAGGACATTCAACTATAATAATCCCACTAAATGAATGCATCCTCATGCCTTCTGTCTCTATGAAATAGGAGAAATTCTTATACAATGTAATTATGCCTGTAGGAGTATTATCATGCATCTTGCCAGACAGAATTTATTTTTAAATAAACTGAAAAGCCACAAATGTATTACAATAAGAAAAACTATTTCCAGCAACATGACTTCAGCGTCAAATGACTGTAGTTAATGCAGCAAATCTCTGCACTAGGAGGGGGGAGTAGGGGGGGCCATGGTGATGGTGAGGGGGGAAGGGAGTGTGTTAGGGAATGAAAGGAGGAGAGAGCAAGATGATCCCAGTAATGTCCCCTATAATGTCAGGCGAAGTAAATCACCACACTGGAGGAACGCTATCAGGGACTGAACAGATCCACATATTACACAACTCCTCACCTGAGCAGTATCGCTGGCTGGCTGGCTGGCTGGCATATGCATGTGCCAGGCAGGCGAGGGAGATTGTCTACCCTGAGACAGGTGGTTACTCCGCCTCCACTGACACCCAGCAGGTGTGGTGCCCAGCAAGTCACACTGCATGTAACTTTCTAGCACAGCAGCTTGTGATGAGTGTGTGTGTTGTGAGCAAGTATTTGTGTTCTCTCCTGGCTTAACTTCTGGGCTGGCAGGATACACTCTGGTTAAATTCTGCTCTGATCCTCCCTGCTGTTGATAGGGAATGGCTCTAATGGATCCTGTTGCCATGGAAAAACATTGTCAAGGTCCTCTGAGTTTATCAAAGTCCCACCAACCAGCCTCCCTGTTTCTCCCACCTAACCAGTCTGTGGGTGTGTAGATCAGCATGTCTCCCTGACCTCTAGCAGCCACTTACTCATTAAACCCTCTTAAGGAGGTTAGCCAAACACAAGGCCTTTCTCTACACAAGCATATCACCAGCAACATGACCAACCGCAATACTAGTAACATCTTTCCTTTCATGTTCTCTCTACCTACACCTCCTTTTCACGTGTCAGTGAGTTACAGTACATCCCCTCCTTTCTCCAGTCTCAGTCAGACTTGTTGGAAGTGTGGGTGGAGATGGGTTCCGGTAAATACTATAGTCCTGGTACACCAACAAAAACAATAGTTCTATCTAGGCTGCTTCCTTTCTGAAACTCAGGTGCCGGGGGAGGCTGGTGTGAAATGATCCGTCAGACTATTTAAAAAGTGGATGCGCTCTATTTCTCTCGGCTTCAGTGAGCCACAGCAATCAGATGCTGCCTGAAACAGGGCTGGAGATTGTAATGAAATAACTGCTATGAAAGTTACAGATGAGTAGGGCTGGCACAACTGTGTAACCGACTGTTACGGATGAACATCATCATGAGATTAAAATAACAGTCGTATCCGTAGAATTGTATGTGTTATTTTTGGGGGAATGAACAGCTGACTGAAAACGGGATGGCCGCGCATTCGTGCGGTTTCGTCTGTTTCTCCAAGAAAATGGACTCCCTATGGAACGCTTGACACCTTATAGTCCATGCACCGACGAATTGAGGCTGTTCTAAGGGCAAAGGGGGGTGCAATGCAATATTAGGAAGGTGTTCCTAATGTTTTGTACACTCAGACTATTCATGGATTCCATATCAGATCAGACAGATAGACGTTGTAAAGCAGAGGTGAGAGAGAATCCTACAGAGAATTTGAGCTAAAAGCAGTGTTGTGTTTTCACACATCTGTGTGGCTAAATGGAACCCTGTTTAACTCCAGGATCAATTTAACCACTCCAATCCTGCTGCAGGTCCAAGTAGAGAGATGTTCATCCCAGTCTCTATGTGGATGTGGGGGACAGAATATGATCTTTAAATAGCGCAGCAGGCTCTGAGCTAGGGTTCAGCAGTTAGAATAATTCCTGAAGCTTACCATATCGAGCCTAGTCAGTACCAGTCCCTTTCAGCTCCACTTCCCTGAGATGACAGACATTTGGGACAAACATGGAGTCTCTGTGCTTAACCATCACCTTTGAGAGAAACACTAACCAAAGACATTATCGTGATTATGCTGCACATCAGTGGGTGAAAAAAATCTATCGGGCAGAGAGGGAGAGGGGGATATGGAGAGAGACGTTGCTGCAGGGACACCCTTAACCAGCAGAAATGTCATTTTGAACTTCACAAACACAACAGAAGAGATTGGAGGGAGGAATCAGTCCACAGCTGATACAATCTGGAACAGTGATGGGAACATAACTACAAATTACCGATGCATTTGTTTCAAGCCTGATGTTCATGATGTTGTGAGTTCAAGTGCGGCAAAATGATAAACCTCTATTTAAAAACTCATTAACAGTGGAGTCTGCAGGGCGGCTGTGAAGGATCTGAATTCTGACAGGAAATTATCTTCTCTCAATTCAAGATGGCATTAATTCCTCTAATATACTACCAACATCCCAAACGCACCTCAATGAAACATCAAACACCCAAATGTCTGTGGGCTGATCATATTATTTAGAGCTCAGAGCTCCATAGCCACTCAGCTCACGCTTTAAACATCCTGATTAATTGCAACCCGGACACCGGAGACGGCTTACTGCTTCCCAGAGTGCAGTGTGCTCCCATATCAAATATAGCCATTCTTCCCTCTACACTGAATGGAATACATCTCTGTATTATTCATAGACAGAGTTTGTGTAATCCGGAGCTCTGGAGAACAATCTGTATATCTCAGTCAGAAGGGAACAGAAAGTGCTTAAAGTTTCATTATGTAGAATCTGATCAGAGAAGGCATTTGAATATAGAGTAAAAACAAGCGACCAGTCACCTCCTCCATAAAACTGTCTGGCGCTAGCACCACATCCCAAAGTAAATTCTAACGCCTCAGCTTTTGTCAGCACTCCAGGAGTAGAGGTGATGTGACAGGCAGGTCTTTATATAATGGAAATAGTGCTCAAAGTAATGCTAAAATAATGCTGATACCATCTGGGGACACAACTAGACCTGTTCAGGTAAACAAAAACTATATTTATGACAATTTCCAGTACCAAACTCCAGAGACAGAGGGTTGATCATATAGTTGCACCATGTAAACACCTGTGCTTCTCTCAACACGACAGGCTAACAGCCCCATTCTTTCAAAACCCCAACAAAAACCTTCTCGCTCCAACCATGGCACATGTCTCTACTTGCCCAGTGGAGCCTTATCAGCACATTAACTAAAATGGGACGAAGTAGGAAACAGGCACTTGACAGTCAAGTCTGATTATACAGCCCTACTCCATGGGACAGATTTGGGTCACTGCAGTTCATCAACATTGCATCTCTCACATGGTGTCTGATAGCTATCCAAGGCTGTGTTCAGGCTATAGGCTACTGGTGATAGATAGATCAAGCTGATAAATCAGATTACGATCTACTTGTTCTAATATTTCAGGCTGACCTTTATTATAATGTGGCACACATGAGGCCAATGGCAAAATACACAGCCAATGGCAAAATACTAGGACATTGGAAGGAATTAAACTATTTATTTACTTACATAATCCTCAAATCAGATTGATCAGGGAAGCGAGAATGATTCAAATTTTTAATACAGTAAACTGAGCCTATAGGCATGCTTGTCTTAACATAGTAGGAGGACAGCAGATCAACTCTACAGATCAAACCACTGCTGACTACTGTCAACTTGTCAGAGTGGGTGTGCTTTACTAGGCTACAAGAGAGGAGCATGAAACACCATGAACAATGAAGTGGGATTCATCTAAAAAAAACATGTCCCTCAAATATTTCTCTCTTTGCATGGATCCACTGCCAGCCAACTACCTCAGGTTGAGCATGGCTGATTTAAAACCAACAGGCTGGAACATGCAGCAGTACAGGCAGTGTGCCATTTCAAACCACACATTATACAGGGCGGAGGACGGTAGAGGGCTGCAGGTCCCAACAGGGATCACTGTGGCACAGTCAACGTTTTTCATGCTGCAAGCGGAAGCGGGCTGAAAATTATTTTGAGGGTCCCGCAGATGATTTGGAAACGGTCGTCTATCTGCTTTGTATGCGTTAGCCTACCTATTGTATTAACGGACCTCTGTGTTGCATTATTCACCCACAACCTCAGAATTCGCTGATTCAAGTTCAATAGCCTACCTCTTCTCTCCTAGATGGGCGTGCAGGTTCAATAGCCTACCTCTTCTCTCCTAGATGGGCGTGCAGGTTCAATAGCCTACCTCTTCTCTCCTAGATGGGCGTGCAGGTTCAATAGCCTACCTCTTCTCTCCTAGATGGGCGTGCAGGTTCAATAGCCTACCCCTTCTCTCCTAGATGGGCGTGCAAGTTCAATAGCCTACCTCTTCTCTCCTAGATGGGCGTGCAGGTTCAATAGCCTACCTCTTCTCTCCTAGATGGGCGTGCAGGTTCAATAGCCTACCTCTTGTCTCCTAGATGGGCGTGCAGGTTCAATAGCCTACCTCTTCTCTCCAAGATGGGCGTGCAGGTTCAATAGCCTAGATGGGCGTGCAAGTTCAATAGCCTTCTTCTCTCCTAGATGGGCGTGCAAGTTCAATAGCCTACCTCTTCTCTCCTAGATGGGCGTGCAGGTTCAATAGCCTACCTCTTCTCTCCAAGATGGGCGTGCAGGTTCAATAGCCTACCTCTTCTCTCCTAGATGGGCGTGCAAGTTCAATAGCCTACCTCTTCTCTCCTAGATGGGCGTGCAAGTTCAATAGCCTACCTCTTCTCTCCTAGATGGGCGTGCAGGTTCAATAGCCTACCTCTTCTCTCCTAGATGGGCGTGCAGGTTCAATAGCCTACCCTTCTCTCCTAGATGGGCGTGCAGGTTCAATAGCCTACCCCTTCTCTCCTAGATGGGCGTGCAGGTTCAATAGCCTACCTCTTCTCTCCTAGATGGGCGTGCAGGTTCAATAGCCTACCTCTTCTCTCCTAGATGGGCGTGCAGGTTCAATAGCCTACCTCTTCTCTCCTAGATGGGCGTGCAGGCCTACCTCTTCTCTCCTAGATGGGCGTGCAAGTTCAATAGCCTACCTCTTCTCTCCTAGATGGGCGTGCAGGTTCAATAGCCTACCTCTTCTCTCCTAGATGGGCGTGCAGGTTCAATAGCCTACCTCTTCTCTCCTAGATGGGCGTGCAGGTTCAATAGCCTACCTCTTCTCTCCTAGATGGGCGTGCAGGTTCAATAGCCTACCCCTTCTCTCCTAGATGGGCGTGCAAGTTCAATAGCCTACCTCTTCTCTCCTAGATGGGCGTGCAGGTTCAATAGCCTACCTCTTCTCTCCTAGATGGGCGTGCAGGTTCAATAGCCTACCTCTTCTCTCCTAGATGGGCGTGCAGGTTCAATAGCCTACCTCTTCTCTCCTAGATGGGCGTGCAGGTTCAATAGCCTACCTCTTCTCTCCTAGATGGGCGTGCAGGTTCAATAGCCTACCTCTTCTCTCCTAGATGGGCGTGCAGGTTCAATAGCCTACCTCTTCTCTCCTAGATGGGCGTGCAGGTTCAATAGCCTACCTCTTCTCTCCTAGATGGGCGTGCAAGTTCAATAGCCTACCTCTTCTCTCCTAGATGGGCGTGCAAGTTCAATAGCCTACCTCTTCTCTCCTAGATGGGCGTGCAAGTTCAATAGCCTACCTCTTCTCTCCTAGATGGGCGTGCAAGTTCAATAGCCTACCTCTTCTCTCCTAGATGGGCGTGCAAGTTCAATAGCCTACCTCTTCTCTCCTAGATGGGCGTGCAAGTTCAATAGCCTACAATATATGACTCAATGAAATAGAGTAGCCTGCCTATAAATGGGCGGAGAATCAAGGGGCAGTTATCTTTCCAAGAAAGTTTACTGAAATTGGATTAGGCGATAGTGGACTAGTGTCTGTAAATAAATATTGATAATGGAAATAAGTGGAGGGAGCTCAACCAACATGAGTTGAAAAGCAATTTTGAAAAAATGATTTGAAAAGGAAGAGCGCAACGAGCGAATACCATGGCGAGTCGGCGTTGCACCTTTTCATTTTCAATATGTATTGATTACCCATTTGTCTCTGCCTGCAAATAGTCATGCTCCTTTAAAAAGGTAGGCTATATCCGAAATGCAAAACGTAGCTCAAGAGAAAGTGCAAGTGTCAGCTGTCATCATTCTTGCTGCTTCAAGTTCAGTAGCCATATGAGTGAGATCAGGTGCGCGTTTGGTCTCAATTTAATAGAGTAGCCTGTAGGCTATCCATGGGCGGAGAAGGAAGGGGCAGTTCTCTTGCAAAGGAAATTAACTTCTTAAATCTAATTAGCCTATAGCTTACTACACTGCCTCAAAATAAATATATTGATGACCCATATTGGTCTATGTCAGAAAATCTTCCCGCTCCTAAAAAAGGTAGGCTATTAAACCTATTCTGTTGCGTGTAAATTTGACCAAATTCCACTTTTGAGTTGTCTAAAATACTAGTTAACCTCTTTTTCTCCATGAAATTAAATGACTTTTCCTCATTTAGGGTCATGAACCTAACTTCAAAATGTGGACACGTTGATGTGTTCTGGAATGTCTGTGTAGATTTTGTATACAAACATGATGTTGGTCAATTTGACCCGGAAGCTTTCATCTGTATAGATATTTGCACGGGTCCAAAATAAACAAGTGTCTGAGTGGCGCAGCGGTCTAAGGCACTGCATCTCAGTGCTTGAGGAGTCACTACAGACCCTGGTTCGATTCCAGGCTGTATCACAACCGGCCAGTATTGGGAGTCCCGTAGGGCGGAGCACAATTGGACCAGCATCGGCCCTCATTGTAAATAAGAATGTTCCTAACTGACTTGCCTAGTTAAATAAAAAAGGTTCAATAGACAAAGTACAATATTTTGTTTTGACTGGTTCTGGTTGCACTTTTATAACAAGATCTCTGCTTGTTTGTGAGAAAGGAAATATGTTTAACAACTACTTCTTAAATATAGTTTTTGAAATCAAGTGTTATTGTATTTCTTCATTCTGAAAGGTCTGACAAGACAAAATAAAGTTGGGCTGTTTTTACTTGATTCTTTGTCTTTAGTGTGTTTAAACGTGCGGGTCAATCTGACCCATACCACACTGGATGTCAATTCCCCCCAGCAAAGCACAAGGGTAAACGTAGCTCAATAGAAAGTGCAAGTGTCCGCTCTCTGTCCTACTCTGCACTCTTCAAACTATGTCTAAACTATTGGCTGATATAACCCAGTAATATTGATAGCCTAACATAAAATGGAGAATGTGGGAATCTCTGGAAATGTAATTTATTTCGTGGGTTATTTTTGTGCATTTTGATATTGCCTACAGCGCGCAAAATTGCTGGACCATGGCGTGCAAGCGATCTGCGTCAAATAACCTATGCCTAAAATAACATTGCAGGACTGCGGCTGGGTGGGAGTCGGACAGAAACGGCGGGAGGGGGCGGCTACAGGTATGAAAAGCTGCGGGTGCGGGCGGGATGAAGAAATCAGTCCCACCCAGACCTCTATACTGAGGGCCCCACCCTGTGATAAGAGTGGACTCCAAACTCACTTAAATGAACAGGCTAATCACTACACTGAAGGATTCCCATAGGGATAATAATAATGCCTGCCCCTCGAACGTGGTATAAGTAAAGACTGTATGAGCATACAGCGGGTTTGTTGCATTCCCTCCTCATGCTCCTGCTCTCAAATTCTGAAAGGGCGACCTAGCACCACATGAGCTGCATATGACCTAATCACTTCCCAGAAGACTGAATTGTTCTGTTCACTAAAGGCTCCTTCCCAACAATCCTAGAGACATTCCATTCGTCAGACATGACTCTCACATGGGCCACTGCCCTCCAGCCAACAAAAAATGAGTCACTTACTGATTACATCACTGAGGTGGCTGTCTATACATCTAGAGAGGAACACACATTGCTGTATATCTTTTGATTCACTACAACCAATTTGTAATCCACACTGTACTTAAACAGTTGACAAGCAAGGTACAGGATCATTTCCTTTCAAATACCGAAGTGTTTGATTTCATTGGCCATGATGTGCTTACAGACAGACCCCTGTCACCTTTCCATAATGCCCCTCCAATGCAGCCTCACTAATCCTCCATTATATGTTCGTCACACCCCCTCCATGAGTCTGCCCTGAGGCCTGAGGAGCACTGACATTTGGGGACACAGCCACTGACGCAACACACACCTTGTTATTCCTGTTACAGACACTGACCAAACTGTCACCCTACTTCCCGCTGTGTGTGCCCGTCTGTCCTACACAATCTCCCTGGCTGGCAGTTCTCTTTTAAAGCTGAAGTGACGGGCCGTCCACCCTGTCACAATGATTGGAGATCAGACAGGAACATGTGACTGCCCGGTGGGGTCAGCCTCAACATCTAGCCTGAGCCTCTCCTCTCACCTAATTGTGTGATGATTAGGCTACATGTGGACTGAAATGCCTCAAAACTAGCTTCTCATTGTCTGCCAATGGAATTCCTTAGCATCTACCATATACATCTTCTCCCACCTGCCCCTGGTCTTCCGTCAGTCAGTCAGCCCTGTGGTGGGCCTCTCCAACCTGCCCTATCTGTCACAGCCGACCAGGTGAAATAAGCGAGGGGAGCCTGGATAGGAGAGGTAATTCTTCCTGAGCTTCTCAGGGACTCAGCACACTATTAATATCACCCGCAGCCTGGGATGTTATGTGAGTGTGTGTAGAGAGAGAAAGTCAGGGTGGGAAGGACAGAGAGGGAGAGAGTGAGTGAGTGAGTGAGTGAGTGAGTGAGTGAGTGAGTGAGTGAGGAATTAGAGAGAGAATCCAGAGAGAGGGAGAGAGAGGGAGTGAGAAAGAGGAAGGAGAGCACCTATGTACCCACCCAGCAGCCCTCCAGAGATAAGCTGAGGTTAGATTTACTGCTTGTTATTCCCCCTGGCACACCGAGACACTTTCATCCAGAACAATTTACAGAAGCAATTAGGGTTACGTGCCTTGCTCAATTGCACATTGGCAGATGTTTTCACCTATTCAGCCCGGTGATTTGAAACAGCGACCTTTCGGTTACTGGCCCAACATTCTAAGACACAAGGTCTTGATATTGGACTGAAACATTAGGCCTAGATTCTGTCGTACATAAAGCTTTCTGGCATATCATCCTCATCAACAGTACTAGGAATGTGCTTACTGAAATCAGTTAGGAGTGTCCAGTGGCATTGCATCTAAAGGTTTTCTTGGTAACACAAAAGGATTACAAAAACACACAGGTTTACCCGGTGCACTAAGATAAGAGGGGTTGATAAGGTTATCTGGTGGGACAGTGTGTGTGTGTGTAAGTACGCTGTGCTAGTCAACTGGGTAATGTTCATTAGGGCACACTGTAGCAAAATGTTTTGCAATGAAAAACAAAACCCTGGGCCTCCCGAGTAGCGCAGTGGTCTAAGGCACTGCATCGCAGTGCTAGCTGTGCCACTAGAGATCCTGGTTTGAGTCCAGGCTGGCATAGACCAAAAAAGCCGATAGCGATTAAAATCTGACAATTTTTTATTTGTAATAATGACAATTACAACAATACTGGATGAACACTTATTTTAACTTAATATAATACACCAATAAAATCAATTTAGCCTCAAGAAAAGAATTAAACATGTTCAATTTGTTTAAATAGTGCAAAAACAAAGTGTTGGAGAAGAAAGTAAAAGTGCAATATGTGCCATGTAAGAAAGCTAACGTTTAAGTTCCTTGCCCAGAACATGAGAACATATGAAAGCTGGTGGTTCCTTTTAACATGAGACTTCAATATTCCCAGGTAAGAAGTTTTAGGTTGTAGTTATTATAGGACTATTTCCCTCTACACCATTTGTATTTCATTAACCTTTGACTATTGGATGTATAGCTTCCGTCCATCTCCTTGCTCCTACCTGGGCTCAAACCAGCAACACAACGACAACAGCCACCATTGAAGCAGCGTTACCCATAAAGAGTAAGGGGAACAACTACTGGAAGGCTCAGAGCGAGGGACGTTTGAAATGCTATTAGCGCTCGCTAACTAGCTAGCCATTTCACTTCAGTTACACCAGCCTCATCTCGGGAGTTGATAGGCTTGAAGTCATAAACAGCGCAATGCTTGACGCACAACGAAGAGCTGCTTGCAAAACGCACAAAAGTTCTGTTTGAATTAATGTTTACGGGCCTGCTTCTGCCTACCATCGCTCAGTCAGATACTTGTATGCTCAGTCAGATTATATGCAACGCAGGACACGCTAGATAATATCTAGTCATATCATCAACCATGTGTAGTTAACTAGTGATTATGATAGTTTTTTTAGAAGTTTATTGCTAACGAGCAACTTACCGTGGCTTACTGCATTCGTGTAACAGGCAGTCTCCTTGTGGAGTGCAACGAGAGAGAAGCAGGTCGTTACTGCGTTGGACTAGTTAACTGTAAGGTTGCAAGATAGGATCCCCCGAGCTGACAAGGTGAAAATCTGTCGTTCTGCCCCGGAACAAGGCAGTTAACCCACCGTTCCTAGGACATCATTGAAAGTAAGAATGTGTTCTTAACTGACTTTCCTAGTTAAATAAAGGTATAAAAAAAATATTAAAAAACGGCTCACAAAAATACAGATTTACGATTGTTATGAAAACTTGAAATCGGCCCCATTTAAAAAAAAAAAAATTTGGCCATTCTGATTAATCCGTCGACCTCTAGTTGACAGCCGCTATAGCAAAGGGGACGAACCGGCTCATGACAGCTGGAAGGCGTTTGGCTAGAGACTCAAGTCCCAGGGCTGTGACTACAGCTCCTGTGCTTGCAGTGACATGCGCAGCAGCCAGCTGATTATTAAATGGACAATATAACAAATCAATACAGCCTCATCATTTGAGCCATTTCCTCCTCATAACTAGAGCCAGTGCCTTTTGCATCGACCACGGGGTGGCCTGGTCACAGCCACAGTTCGTTCACAAGGATGAACACGGCAAGCTGGAGAAAATATCTTAACTATTACTGTAGAGGGTTTTACAGGGAAGCCTTACCTGAAGAGCAGTAAGAATTAAAACTACTATGATGATAGTTGTCAGTGCAATGTTGATGACTCGGTTCACAGAAAAATCTGGTGCAAAATGTTATTTTTTTGTAAAAATGTGATCTTTACATGGTGCAGGATAGTAGCATGAGCTGCACCACCACCTATGTCTCCCTCCACACCATCGTTCCCATGACTCCCAGGTCTCATGGATCACTGGCCTTTAGACAAACTGCACTGATAAAGAGCAGACGCAATTACACTGTTCAGATTTATCCGTTTGACCTTGGTGTCGTCGATGGAGCAGAGGCAGGGGCATGTCATCCTTCAACAGCGTCAGTGGGGTGGGATCAGACACCCATACACCCTAGGACTTGGTGCTCAAACCAGGGATAAGTGCTGGGCCGCTGGGTACCAGAGGCCCAAACCAACCCCACCGCACGGCCAGCTTGCCTGCACTCAGTTGCTGCCAGCTGGGATAACCTCAGACTGCAACTCTACGAGAGAGAGAGGCTCTCAGACTGCTGCAACTCTAATCCAATGTAGCAGTGACAATCCTCCAGGATTTCAGGAGACTGTCAGAGGTCTCAAAGGGCCCATGGCTGTCTGCACCCTCCCAGGGATGGGTGGGAGAGGAGACACAGAGGAGAGAGAAAGAGACCCGTGATAGTGTGTAGAGGGTGTTGTGTAGATACATTGAAGACAGGGGGGACAAAGCGAGCGAGAGAGAGAGACAGACATTCATTTGACCCACATAATAATCTCTCCACCCCAGTGAAAGTGAGGATGAGTTGTGAAAGCTGGTCTTAACCCTCTTGATGAAACATATAGTGGAGTTTTCTGCACCATTGTGACGTCATTTCCCCTCAATGTTCAGCAGAGCTAGTTTTACAGGTAGTCAAGAAGCACTACAAAGCCTGTCTTGTAGAAACATCAGCAACAACTGTCAGCAACAGATGGATGTCATCTAAGTTCAGCATATTTTTTTGATAAATGTCATTATAGATGTTGCGGGTGGATTGCATGTAGAGCAACACCGGATAATGAAAGCGCTTATTTACAAAGGCTTGCCAAATTTGTGCTTTTTCAAACTCTCAAAAGTATAGGCTTACAATTTTGTTGATTAAAGAATAAAAACATTAGCTTGTGATTTAACCTCTTAAAAATATTGCTTACATTTACAAACAGCAGGGCTTGACAACTTTTTAAGCCACGCGTCCTTCAGACAAGTATGACAGATATTTTACTCATACGAAAGTTTAAGAGAAAAATAAAATATGGTCTGTAACACTATTTTTTACATCATTGTATGATGCAAGGAACCAATTTACAAAACAAATATATTATCATTCCCATAGAGAACTGGACAAAAATATATAGGCTAGGCTACACTCTGCCTATTGTCTTCTTTCTCAAAATATAACACTGCCCCTATAAGGCTCTCCTGGAGGACAGTTGACCACCCTTAAGGCTTCTGCTTGCTTCAGTTTGGCTGGCAGCTAGGCGAACCAAACACGTGTGCTGCATACAACCTTAAAAAGACCTTCACTTGAAAAACTAGGGGAAAAAAGCAGCAATACTGTTTTTCCAGCTTTGTAGTGCGCCATAGCCAGTATACACCTCCACAAAATAGTCAGACTTAATCGAAGATACATTTTTACAGAGTAGATCTTAGCTTTGCAATTCTACATGTGCATGAACATTTGTTGACTATCGTTGACAAACACTTAATTGAAGAATCCCTACCGTTGACCAATCACAGACCAAGAGGCGTAGACTTCGACATGCCTCAAGATTTTTGTGTGTGTGCATGAATAGCCAGAAAGAACCTTGCCGAAGCCCAAAACTAACACAAACATCATGATATATGCATGAACTGTTCCTGAACAGGAAGCATGCGGACCCCTTCAGTAGCCTCTAAAACATTGCAATTAAATAATTCCCTCATTCAATAAATCAGCCATCAAATGGCTAAGGTAGGCTACTCCAAAGCAAGGTAACGAACTAAGGCATGTTTATTCATAACCTTGAAAGGCTAAAATATTCAGATTTCAGGGGAGATCTACTGAGAGCATGCGAGTTTGTCAATTAGACCAACTACACTGCTCAAAAAAATAAAGGGAACACTTAAACACAATGTAACTCCAAGTCAATCACACTTCTGTGAAATCAAACTGTCCACTTAGGAAGCAAAACTGATTGACAATACATTTCACATGCTGTTGTGCAAATGGAATAGACAACAGGTGGAAATTATAAGCAATTAGCAAGACACCCCCAATAAAGGAGTGGTTCTGCAGGTGGGGACCACAGACCACTTCTCAGTTCCTATGCGTCCTGGCTGATGTTTTGGTCACTTTTGAATGCTGCCGGTGCTTTCACTCTAGTGGTAGCATGAGACAGAGTCTACAACCCACACAAGTGGCTCAGGTAGTGCAGCTCATCCAGGATGGCACATCAATGTGAGCTGTGGCAAGAAGGTTTGCTGTGTCTGTCAGCGTAGTGTCCAGAGCATGGAGGCGCTACCAGAAGACATGCCAGTACATCAGGAGACGTGGAGGAGGCTGTAGGAGGGCAACAACCCAGCAGCAGGACCGCTACCTCCGCCTTTGTGCAAGGAGGAGCAGGAGGAGCACTGCCAGAGCCCTGCAAAATGACCTCCAGCAGGCCACAAATGTGCATGTGTCTGCTCAAACGGTCAGAAACAGACTCCATGGTATGAGGGCCCGACGTCCACAGGTGGGGGTTGTGCTTACAGCCCAACACCATGCGGGATGTTTGGCATTTGTCAGAGAACACCAAGATTGGCAAATTCACCACTGCGCCCTGTGCTCTTCACAGATGAAAGAAGGTTCACACTGAGCACGTGACAGACGTGACAGTCTGGAGACGCCGTGGAGAACGTTCTGCTGCCTGCAACATGCTCCAGCATGACCGGTTTGGCGGTGGGTCAGTCATGGTGTGGGGTGGCATTTCTTTGGGGGGCCGCACAGCCCTCCATGTGCTCGCCAGAGGTAGCCTGACTGCCATTAGGTACTGAGATGAGATCCTCAGACCCCTTGTGAGACCATATGCTGGTGCGGTTGGCCCTGGGTTCCTCCTAAAGCAAAGACAATGCTAGACCTCATGTGGCTGGAGTGTGTCAGCAGTTCCTGCAAGAGGAAGGCATTGAGCACATCTGGGATATCATGTCTCGCTCCATCCACCAATGCCACGTTGCACCACAGACTGTCCAGGAGTTGGCGGATGCTTTAGTCCAGGTCTGGGAGGAGATCCCTCAGGAGACCATTCGCCACCTCATCAGGAGCATGCCCAGGCGTTGTAGGAAGGTCATACAGGCACGGAGGCCACACACACTACGGAGCCTCATTTTGACTTGTTTTAAGGACATTACATCAAAGTTGGATCAGCCTGTAGTGTGGTTTTCCACTTAAATTTTTGAGTGTCACTCCAAATCCAGACCTCCATGGGTTGATAAATTTGATTCCCATTGATCATTTGTGTGTGATTTTGTAGTCAGCACATTCAACTATGTAAAGAAAACAGTATTTAATAAGAATATTTCATTCATTCAGATCTAGGATGTGTTATTTTAGTGTTCCCTTTATTTTTTTTGAGCAGTGTATAATATTTTTTATGTTGTATGAATTACATGGCCAATGATGAAGAAGGAAATTCCAGCTCTCCCACAGTGTCAGATTGTATGCAGTATTGGTTTATTAACACTCCCTGTTCATCAATTGCGCGGCGGCCATTTGTGGGAGTGCCGGTGAAACTTATTTTTAGGACATTGGACGTGACATCAAAACATGCTAATAGCTAAATAGTTACCTAGCCAAGCTAGTTGCCATCATTATTATAGGCTACCTGCGGCTGCAATGTCTCCCTCGCGCTCCTCGGGCCCACAAGCATGTGATTCAAACATTAATTATCATGACCGTACAAACCATGTTTGTGACCAAAAATTTGCTATAAATTGGGCAAATAACACAAACTAGCAAGGAATATCAACAAAATGTGCACACGAGGCTACACGGTTTGATTGTGGCCGTCAACGCAATCCAATTCCACTCCGATGAGCTCTGCAGAAATTGTGAGAACAGTGTGCAAAACATTGCATCATCAATATTGTGATTTGTGGGTGATTGTTTTTACTTGTCAAGCATTAAAAATGTTGAGCTCTAAACAGACAAATTTTAAGCATTGGACTTTGTGTAAATGTGTTTATGTTTAAGAGCCACTGAGTCTTCCCATCAAATTGTTATCATACCAACACGGAACTTCACTGACACTGCCAAAAATGACTAAATGGTTCACAGGGGGTTTCAACCTAGAAACGAAACATCTAGAAAATAAATAAACAAAACGATAATACAGAATAACAGATCTTCCTTCCTGCTGCTGGTTCTCAGGAAAGGTTCTGAACAACTTCCTGATTATTCATGAAGTAAACAAGGCGCTGGGAGACGGTGTGGGCTGAGAGGAGCAGTACTGAGTACCACTAGCTGTGCACTGGAGGTCCACGTGAGAGAGAGAAATGCTTTTTCTTGATCTAGCACCAAACTCTCCTCACAACAGCCTGACCTCGCAGAGGGCTCATGGGAGCCATAGAGCATTGTGGGTAGCTGTGGCTGGGGCCGGCGCAGCACTGCGTTCCATCTCTGCCACACTCTGTCTAGGTTGCTCTGACATCATTAGCACTCCATGAAACATTCATCCAAGGGCAGAGAAACTGGTTCCTGTGTAACACAACGTGTACACACACAGTGGCGTCCATGACTTACCAAACAGGGCCGTGTTTCACAGTGATAGAGGTTTTTATAACCAATAGAGGTGCAGTTAGACTAAGGGTAGCAGCTGACTGTTAAATGATTCAGTGCCTGACTGAGCGTCTGACAGTCATACGGCTGGCCTCTCTCTGTATCCAGCACAGCCTCAGGCCCACAGTCAGTGGGACTGACTTTCACACTCCCTTATCTCCTGTCCAAACCCCCAAAAACAGACAGGGGAACTGGATAAAGGAAAGAATCCAACTAACCAGGAACGAGATAATGCATTATCACACAAACAGGTATAGGCCCAAAGACAAACACACACAAATGAGAACCCACACCTACAAAACACTACAAGCTATATATGCAGCAGCAGAATCGTCCATCCTTCTGGCCAACCCAGTCATGGTAGGCAGTTCACTGCAAGGCCAAACTCACATTAGAGAGATTACAGTAGCAGGGTTCATGTTAGTTGACCTGTGGCATGCAACTTCACTGTGGCTTAACATGTTAACCCCAGTCTGGGGTAGATAGATGAGCAGGACAATCACACTGAACACACACTCACACAAACAAACGGGCACCCTGGCTGAATGGTGGCCTGGAATAACTCATGTAGGGGGTTCACCTCAACCAGACCACTGGTGTGTTGACTGTTTGCTAGGTGACGTAATGGTGTAGGCCTCTCTCTGAACCATGCTGTCCTGTCCCCTTACTAAAAGGAATGCTCTACTGTAGCGGTTGTTTGCTTCAGTTAGCTAGAAACATTTACTGGATCCCATGTGTCCTAGTGAGGTGAAATCTCTTCTAAGAGAGAAGCAGGTGCCCACTAAATCCCTTTAGTCTCTCCCCTGACACTGAACCTTTTTGGTATTCTGTACTGTTCTGTACCCTGGCACTGACCCCTTTTAGTATTCTGTACTGTTCTGTACCCTGGCACTGACCCCTTTTAGTATTCTGTATTGTACCCTGGCACTGACCCCTTTTAGTATTCTGTATTGTACCCTGGCACTGACCCCTTTTAGTATTCTGTATTGTACCCTGGCACTGACCCCTTTTAGTATTCTGTATTGTACCCTGGCACTGACCCCTTTTAGTATTCTGTATTGTACCCTGGCACTGACCCCTTTTAGTATTCTGTATTGTACCCTGGCACTGACCCCTTTTAGTATTCTGTATTGTACCCTGGCACTGACCCCTTTTAGTATTCTGTATTGTACCCTGGCACTGACCCCTTTTAGTATTCTGTATTGTACCCTGGCACTGACCCCTTTTAGTATTCTGTATTGTACCCTGGCACTGACCCCTTTTAGTATTCTGTATTGTACCCTGGCACTGAACCCTTTTAGTATTCTGTACTGTACCCTGGCACTGAACCCTTTTAGTATTCTGTATTGTACTGTACCCTGGCACTGAACCCTTTTAGTATTCTGTATTGTACTGTACCCTGGCACTGAACCCTTTTAGTATTCTGTATTGTACTGTACCCTGGCACTGAACCCTTTTAGTATTCTGTATTGTACTGTACCCTGGCACTGAACCCTTTTAGTATTCTGTATTGTACTGTACCCTGGCACTGAACCCTTTTAGTATTCTGTATTGTACTGTACCCTGGCACTGAACCATTTTAGTATTCTGTACTGTACTGTACCCTGGCACTGAACCCTTTTAGTATTCTGCACTGTTCTGTACCCTGGCATGTGATCCTACACTGTACAAAGCCTCAGGATTGCCCTATCGGGTACCTTGATCTAGCTGCGCATAGTGTTGGAGTGGGAGGAGGGGAGTGGTAGTGATGTGAGTGTGGGCAAACAAAAGGGCTTTTCTGTGCCTCCTAATCCCCAGACACCACTGCCTTGGCTGTGACGGAGGCGTGGAGTAAGACTGCACGCTCATCACAATACAAAGGTCACACAGGGAGGAGGAAACAGTCAGCAGTTCAGTCTTCACTTACAGAAGTCAATATCAGCTGGGCAGTCTGATTCTTAACCCTTCTACTCGAGGCTGCACTCGTTCACACTGGATGTAAAAAGAAAGACTTGTGTAAGTCAATTTAAGTAACTCCCTCCAGCTCATGCTAGACAGAGAGAGAAAGTGCACACAAAAAAAATTGGGGGTGGGGTTCATAGGCGGAATACCGCCCTTGGTGTGCTAGCTCAGACGTTACCCTCATCACATGTTCTCAGTCATAAGGGCGGTGCTCAGTGGCTGGAATGGAGATCTGAAAAGCCCTCAGAACTATCCAACCCAAACATTCAATCATTCCACGACCATTATTGGAATGTTGGCAATTCAGGAGAATGTTAGATGGGCTGCCCAAACAGGGTGAATGAATGAAGACATGTACTGTTGTGCACCATCCTCTCAATCATTTTTCTTCACAACAGATACATCAGGTGGTTTAACAGGCCAGGTGAGTATCACACTACACTCCAGGGTGAACATCACACCAGAGAGCAAAGGGCTTGCAGAAAAGACATAGCTGAGGAAAATGTTCACATGAAGTTAACGTTAGCTGTGACTGCCGCCCACACAAGCAGCTCCTGCTGTTTCCAAGGGGCTAATGATGTCATGCTGCAGAGTGTAAGCAGTACAGGAGGGGTTATTCTGATCAGTCCCCCACACAAAACCTTCAGAAGACAGTGGTGAAGAAAGGAGCAAAGGAGGAGTGTTAAATGACAGGGCTCCTGGGATAGATTATTTATAGGTCTCACAACACCCTTCACACACAGCAGTCCACGGCAAAGGAGAGAGAGAATGAGAGAGAAGAGGAAACACCTTTACTAATAGCTTGGACAGTGATGCAACCACGCACAATAAGAAAGAATGTGTGTGTTTCAATGTGCAAGTGTATGTACAGTGCCTTGCAAAAGTATTCGGCCCCCTTGAACTTTGCGGCCTTTTGCCACATTTCAGGCATCAAACATAAAGATATAAACTGTATTTTTGTGTGAAGAATCAACAACAAGTGGGACACAATCATGAAGTGGAACGACATTTATTGGATATTTCAAACTTTTTTAACAAATCAAAAACTGAAAAATTGGGCGTGCAAAATTATTCAGCCCCTTTACTTTCAGTGCAGCAAACTCTCTAGAAGTTCAGTGAGGATCTCTGAATGATCCAATGTTGACCTAAATGACTAATGATGATAAATACAATCCACCTGTGTGTAATAAAGTCTCCGTATAAATGCACCTGTACTATGATAGTCTCAGAGGTCCGTTAAAAGCACAGAGAGCATCATGAAGAACAAGGAACACACCAGGCAGGTCCGAGATACTGTTGTGAAGAAGTTTAAAGCCGGATTTGGATACAAAAAGACTTCCCAAGCTTTAAACATCCCAAGGAGCACTGTGCAAGCGATAATATTGAAATGGAAGGAGTATCAGACAACTGCAAATCTACCAAGACCTGGCCGTCCCTCTAAACTTTCAGCTCATACAAGGTGAAGACTGATCAGAGATGCAGCCAAGAGGCCCATGATCACTCTGGATGAACTGCAGAGATCTACAGCTGAGGTGGGAGACTCTGTCCATAGGACAACAATCAGTCGTATATTGCACAAATCTGGCCTTTATGGAAGTGGCAAGAAGAAAGCCATTTCTTAAAGATATCCATAAAAAGTGTTGTTTAAGGTTTGCCACAAGCCACCTGGGAGACACACCAAACATGTGGAAGAAGGTGCTCTGGTCAGATGAAACCAAAATTGAACTTTTTGGCAACAATGCAAAATGTTATGTTTGGCGTAAAAGCAACACAGCTCATCACCATGAACACACCATCCCCACTGTCAAACATGGTGGTGGCAGCATCATGGTTTGGGCCTGCTTTTCTTCAGCAGGGACAGGGAAGATGGTTAAAATTGATGGGAAGATGGATGGAGCCAAATACAGGACCATTCTGGAAGAAAACCTGATGGAGTCTGCAAAAGACCTGAGACTGGGACGGAGATTTGTCTTCCAACAAGACAATGATCCAAAACATAAAGCAAAATCTACAATGGAATGGTTCAAAAATAAAACATATCCAGGTGTTAGAATGGCCGAGTCAAAGTCCAGACCTGAATCCAATCGAGAATCTGTGGAAAGAACTGAAAACTGCTGTTCACAAATGCTCTCCATCCATGAGCTCGAGCTGTTTTGCAAGGAGGAATGGGAAAAAATTTCAGTCTCTCGATGTGCAAAACTGATAGACATACCCCAAGCGACTTACAGCTGTAATCGCAGCAAAAGGTGGCGCTACAAAGTATTAACTTAAGGGGGCTGAATCATTTTGCACGCCCAATTTTTCAGTCTTTGATTTGTTAAAAAGTTTGAAATATCCAATAAATGTTGTTCCACTTCATGATTGTGTCCCACTTGTTGTTGATTCTTCACAAAAAAAATACAGTTTTATATCTTTATGTTTGAAGGCTGAAATGTGGCAAAAGGTCGCAAAGTTCAAGGGGGCCGAATACTTTCGCAAGGCACTGTATGTATGTATGTATGTATGTATGTATGTATGTATGTATGTATGTATGTATGTATGTATGTATGTATGTATGTATGTATGTATGTATGTATGTATGTATGTATGTATGTATGTAGTCTGAAGTTTACATACACTTAGGTTGGAGTCAATAAAACTCGTTTTTCACACACTCCACAAATTTCTTGTTAACAAACTATAGTTTGTGGTCCTTCTGTAGCTCAGTTGGTAGAGCATGGCGCTTGTAACGCCAGGGTAGTGGGTTCGATTCCCGGGACCACCCATACGTAGAATGTATGCACACATGACTGTAAGTCGCTTTGGATAAAAGCGTCTGCTAAATGGCATATATTATTTTTAGCAAGTCGGTAAGGACATCTACTTTGTGCATGACACAGGTAATTTGACCAACAATTGTTTACAGACAGATTATTTCACTGTATCACAATTCCAGTGGGTCAGAAGTTTACATGCACCAAATTGACTGTGCCTTTAAAACAGCTTGGAAAATTCCAGAAAATGATGTCATGGCTTTAGAAGCTTCTGATTGACTCAAATGATGTCAATTAGCCTATTGGAGATGTACCTGTGGATGTATTTCAAGGCCTACCTTCAAACTCAGTGCCTTTTTGCTTGACGTCATGGGAAAAGCAAAAGAAAATCAGACAAGACCTCAAGAAAAAAAAATGTGGAGACCTCCACAAGTCTGGTTCATCCTTACAAACAATAGTTCATCTGTACAAACAATAGTATGCAAGTATAAACATCATGGGACCACGCAGCCGTTATACTGATCAGGAAGGAGATGCGGTCGGTCTCCTAGAGATGCACGTACATTTGATGCGAAAAGTGCAAATCAATCCCAGAACAACAGTAAAGGTTCTTGTGAAGATGGAGGAAACCGGTACAAAAGTATCTATATCCACAGTAAAATGAGTCCATTATCGACATAACCTGAAAAGCCACTCATCAAGGAGGAAGCCATTGCTCCGAAACCGCCATAAAAAAGCCAGACTACAGTTTGCAACTGCACATGGGGACAAAGATCATACTTTTTGGAGAAATGTCCTCTGGTCTGATGAAACAAAAATAGAACTGTTTGGCCATAATGACCATCGTTATGTTCGGATGAAAAATGGAGGCTTGCAAGCCGAAGAACACCATCACAACCGTGAAACACAGGGGTGGCAGCATCATGTTGTGGGGGTGCTTTGCTGCAGGAGGGACTGGTGCACTACACAAAAATTGATGCATCACGAGGGAGGAAAATTATGTGGCTATATTGAAGCAATATCTCAAGACATCAGTCAGGAAGTTAAAGCTTGGTCGCAAATAGGTCTTCCAAATGGACAATGACCCCAAGCATACTTCCAAAGTTATGGCAAAATGGCTTAAGGACAACAAAGTCAAGCTATTGGAGTGGCCATCACAAAGCCCTGACCTCAATCCTATAGAACATTTGTGTGCAGAACTGAAAAAGCGTATGTGAGGAAAGAGGCCTACAAACCTGACTCGGCTACACCAGCTCGGTCAAGAGGAATGGGCCAAAATTCACCCAATTTATTGTGGGAAGCTTGTGGAAGGCTACCCAAAACATTTGACCCAAGTTAAACAATTTAAAAAAAGGCAATGCTACCAAATACTAATCGAGTGTATGTAATCTTCTGACCCACTAGGAATGTGATGAAAGAAATAAAAGCTGAAATAAATAATTCTCTCTACTATTATTCTGACATTTCACATTCTTAAAACAAAAGAGGTGATCCTAACTGACCTAAGACAGGGGATTTTTACTTGGATTAAATGTCAGGAATTGTGAAAAACTGAGTTGAAATGTATTTGGCTAAGGTGTATGTATGTATGTATGTATGTATGTATGTATGTATGTATGTATGTATGTATGTATGTATGTATGTATGTATGTATGTATGTATGTATGTATGCGCGTACGCATTAATGAATGAATGTACGAACGAATGAATGTACGAACAAGTGCATGTGTCCCAGTTTGAAAGTGTTGGTTGATGAGCTCGTTCGAGGCACAGCGAAGGGTGGGAGGTGTACAAGACGTGCCATCTCCAGAAAAGCTGCATTTTCCCCTCCAGTCCAGGCACTGAATAATTATGAGCTCTGTTCTACACAGAGAAGAGGCAGTGTTTTGACTGCTTAACTGACACACTAGCACATTCAACCCATCTGGTGTAGTTACTGGGAGACAATGTGAACCCCTGCAGGGCTATCTCCAGAACAAGCAGTGAATGAAACAGTCCTCTGAAACAGACAAGCAGGAAGTGAGCACTGCAGCCTGTTCTCACCATCCCTGGGAGACCACAACACTGCTAGCTGTAAATACAGATAGCAGGAACTCTACGCTGTGTTATCACCCAAAGTAAATGTTTCCAAAACATAAAATGGTGCCATTATGAAAGAGATGAACTAGGGTCTACTTGAACAGAATAGGACTGATGTGATTTAAGCCGGGGATGGGTTAAAACTGACATGAATATCATAATGACGGGAAAGTGACATGCACATTGTACAGACACAAAAACTTCCCAGTGACAAGAGTCCTCTGACCAGTAGCTTTGGTCTGGCTGTATTGCAGCTCCCATAGGAACCTCTGCACTGCCAGTCTGCACTGTCAGTCTGCACTGCTGCTGTTGTCTGTTACACAAGAGGACGATACCCTCTTCCCTCCACTGGGAGTGAATCCACACGTCAAGGTCAGGACTCAGTACCGCTCCCGTGGCAAAGAGGAGAGAGAACAGAGCTGGCGGAATAAAACACAGTCCTGTACTGACGGTTTGTGAACTGTCAGAGGAGGACAGAGAGGATTTTGCCCTGTTGGGAGGGTGAGGGTCATCTTAGACAGGTGGTAACATGGACTGCTAGTCCCCAAATCGGTAAGACTTTGTCCACCATCTGAAATAGAAACAGTAGATTATGTGTGGGGGAAGGGAGGGAGCGAGCTCCTGGCCATCATTCCTCAAACAAAGCATTCTGGATTAATCAAAATCCAGACAGCAGCACTTCTCTTAGATGCATATACATATTTTCTATCTCTTCACATTAACCTCTAGGTTTCTGTTTGGCTTGGTGACCATATCAGTCAAGGTCAGAGATAGCTGGAGACTACAATCAGCTGGATTTAATAACCACAAACCCATCCCACATACAGGCAGAGCAGCCTAGGACAGAATACTAAACATTTGGTAGGAATAGGTGGGTGCCTGTGAGAAGTAGCAGCTTGCTGCAGGCTGATATAACACTTTAGGCCTGGTTACCAGTGAACACCCTCTGCCTTCCAGTAGGCTATCCCTGTATCACGCTGGTGCACAATGCCAAGCCAGACTACCACACCGCTCTCTCAGAGTCCCAGCCAGTGTGGGAAAGACAATGTTGGCTCACAAGAGTCCAGGGCTCAGAATTGCTCCTGATCCCACGTTAAGATACCCCTGTAATCCAAAACCCCACACAGACTTCATTGGGAGATTCCTCGCTTGATAAAAAAAAAAGAAGCTTTTGCTCATGCAGGAAAACACGTCACAGGTCAGTTATTTACTACGAGCATCGACAGGTTTGTTGAGTTGGACGTGACGCTCGACTTGCCTGGAAAGCAGAAGCCAGATCTGTTAGTATTCTATCCAACTCCTCTGACTGACATTGTCACGTCAGTCAATAATTGGTAAATGAATGGCATGACAACAATAAATCAGATGAGTTGGCTAAAGCACTACAGATTTGGCAAGCAGGCTAACGCTAGATCTCTTATGAACTTTAAAATATACACTAGACTAAAGAGTGTGACGTACCTTCCATGTGCGTGGAAGTCAAGCTGCAGGACCTTGTCCTCATGGGAGACGGCCCTCTTGGCTCTCTGGTGGTTGCTGTGCAGGGCCTCGGTGTCGTAGGACAGGCCCTCATAGTGGTGGATGTACTTGTTCAGAGGGTTTCCATACTGACCTGCAGGAACAGAGGTGAAAACAGACTTTTAATGGCCAATTAAAAAGTCAAGACAACTCATTCCTCACCAGCAGGTAGGCATGGGGTGCAGTGAGAAAACTTCAGAACAGCACTACTTCAAAACGTAGCTAGTCTATTAGGAATTATTTTTAACCGGAGACCATGACACATAATCCCTCATTATGAAAGCTTTAGCCTTGACTAGATTCACAAGTATCTTATGAATAATACAACAGCAGGCTGTGTGTATTTCTCTCATTCTCACCATTGATTTAGACTTACTGTGTGTGTGTGTGTGTGTGTGTGTGTGTGTGTGTGTGTGTGTGTGTGTGTGTTTTCCATTTCATCCTTCCTTGGATAAAGATGTTACTTCCTCAAGCACTGTTTTTGGGACTAAGAAAAGCTTCACTTTTGAAGGACACCTGCGCCCACAAGATACTATAATACTAGAGGCCCAATGGTATATATTTGCTTCATTCACTTTTCCCATTCCAACATAAGAGATTTAGTGTTGAAATGCTGGGGAGAAAAAGAAAACCTTCCACAAGTTGAGTAGATAAGCAAAAGACTGCAGTGTGCTGCAAAATATATCCCCATTCTCCTTCCCATCATAGGGACCTAGAGTGATTCCCATCATAGGGACCTAGAGTGATTCCCATCAAGAGCAGCTAGCTAGACACCCTTTAGTCTGCCTCCTGCTGACTCAGACCACTTTATTATCTTTATTATCTGACAAACACCATTCTCATCATTTCCAGCTCCTAGCAGGGGTTCCAGGCATCTCTGATGTGATCCAATCTCCAATCCCCAGCCCCAGTCTCATCTTCCCTCCCCCTGCTCCCAGAAACACATTACAGCAGAGAAACTCCGCCAACACAGAAAAATTGCCATTTGTCAAACTTCAGAGAGATTTTTTGTTTCCCTTCCAATTCCGGAGGTTTATAAAAAAAAATAAAAAAAATGTAATCACCAGAGCACTTTAAATTTGATGTACTGTCAAAAACATTACATAGCCTCATTCATGTTGGCTTTACACGACACCAACTCCATCATCAAGTTTGCTGACGACACCACGGTTGTAGGCCTGATAAACAACAACGATGAGTCAGCCTATAGGGAGGAGGTAAGTGACCGAGCATTGTGGTGTCATGACAACAACCTCTCCCTCCACATCAGCAAAACAAAAGAGCTGATTGTTAACTTCAGGAAGCAGAGGAGGGAACATACCCCAATCCAAATCAAATCAACAGGACTGCAGTAGAGAGTCAGGATTTTTATGTTCCTTGGCTTCCACATCACTGAGGACTTGTCACGGACCAACACCACCATTCATGTCAAGAGGGCATAACAGTCTCTCTGCTTCCTAAGGGGCTGAAGAAATTTGGCATGCTGCCCTGGGTCATCTCCAAATACTACCGCTGCACCATTGAGAGCATCCGGACTGCTTGCATCACGGCCTGGTACACAAATTGCTCCGTCCACAAGGCCCTCCAGCGGGTGATAAAGATGGACCAGTACGTCACTGGGACTATGCTCCAGGACATCTACATAAAAAATGTGCCTGAGTAAGACATACAGCATCATTAAGGACCCCACACACCTCAGCCACGAGCTGCTCTCTCCCTTATCACCGGGCAGACAGTATCGGAGCATGAGGTCTGATAGAAACTGTTGGTATCTACAAGCCATCAGACTGCTCAGCACTTGAACTGGACTGACCACCTGCCCCAATTCTCCACACCTTAGCACACATACACATTCATGCCACATAAACATCACAACGGCTGCTGCAGACTCTTATTATACTGTTCAGTTTATACACTGACCTCCTTACCCATAACATGTGTAAATATTGGACTATAATATTCTGCCTTCCTGTATTATACTTATGCTAAAATATGTATTCTACTGAGCCATGTACTTTATCTTCGTATTCTTATCTGTTATTATTCCTTATTGTTTTTGCATTGTCAAGAAGGAACCTGCAAGTAAGCGATGTATGCCATGCGTAGGGTTGGGCTGTCTGAATATCTCTGCTGTAAGAAAATAAGCTTGATATTGAAATATAGCCACTTAGCTAGAAAGTTAGCAAACCAAATGAACAGCTTAGATTTCTTAGTGTAAAACACTGCAATTTGAGCTGTGAACTGTGGGAAAAACTTCTCACAAAAAGTCAACCTGAGAACTGGTAATGAGAGAGTGTGAAAACCCTCAAAGGTGGTTAAGCAGAGATCAGTAACTTGATTTGATTTATTAGGATCCCCATTATCAGACGCCAATGGTGACAGCTCGTCTTACTGGGGTCCGATGCATAACAAAAAGTACATTACAGGCAAAAGACTTCACAATTTACATAAATTTAAGAACATTAACATGTAGTGTGTGTGCGCATTATCAGTTACATATGTCAGTACAAACACACAAGTAGGTCACGTGGGAGAGGTAGGGATGCACGATATATATCGGTGAGCATATCGGAAATCGGACGATATTAGCTAAAAATGCCAGCGTCGGCCCAATGTCTAGTTTAACACTGATGTCAAAGCTGACGGGCATACCTATATAACGCAGGTAGATGACGTGCATACCTGTGTAACGCAGGTAGATGACGTGCATACCTGTGTAACGCAGGTAGTTGACGTGCATACCTGTGTAACGCAGGTAGATGACGTGCATACCTGTGTAACGCAGGTAGATGACGTGCATACCTGTGTAACGCAGGTAGATGACGTGCATACCTGTGTAACGCAGGTAGATGACGTGCATACCTGTGTAACGTAGGTAGATGACGTGCATACCTATGTAACGTAGGTAGATGACGTACATACCTATATAACGTAGGTAGATGACGTGCATACCTATATAACGTAGGTAGATGACGTGCATACCTATATAACGTAGGTAGATGACGTGCATACCTATATAACGTAGGTAGATGACGTGCATACCTATATAACGTAGGTAGATGACGTACATACCTATATAACGTAGGTAGATGACGTGCATACCTATATAACGTAGGTAGATGACGTGCATACCTATATAACGTAGGTAGATGACGTACATACCTATATAACGTAGGTAGATGACGTGCATACCTATATAACGTAGGTAGATGACGTGCATACCTATATAACGTAGGTAGATGACGTGCATACCTATATAACGTAGGTAGATGACGTACATACCTATATAACGTAGGTAGATGACGTGCATACCTATATAACGTAGGTAGATGACGTGCATACCTATATAACGTAGGTAGATGACGTACATACCTATATAACGTAGGTAGATGACGTACATACCTATATAACGTAGGTAGATGACGTACATACCTATATAACGTAGGTAGATGACGTACATACCTATATAACGTAGGTAGATGACGTACATACCTATATAACGTAGGTAGATGACGTACATACCTATATAACGTAGGTAGATGACGTACATACCTATATAACGTAGGTAGATGACGTACATACCTATATAACGTAGGTAGATGACGTACATACCTATATAACGTAGGTAGATGACGTACATACCTATATAACGTAGGTAGATGACGTGCATACCTATATAACGTAGGTAGATGACGTACATACCTATATAACGTAGGTAGATGACGTACATACCTATATAACGTAGGTAGATGACGTACATACCTATATAACGTAGGTAGATGACGTACATACCTATATAACGTAGGTAGATGACGTGCATACCTATATAACGTAGGTAGATGACGTACATACCTATATAACGTAGGTAGATGACGTACATACCTATATAACGTAGGTAGATGACGTAATGACACAAAAAAATACAGCGCACACTTCCAACAACTAAACACGTTCAAGTCGAGCAGTCATTTGAAAGAGGAAGAACATTTCAGCGAGACAACTCAAAAGGGGAAATCCATTAAAACACCAAGATAATGGAATTCATTGCCCTTGACAATCAACCGTTCTCTGTCGTCTATCACCGATTGGTCGAGCACCTTGAGCCCTGGTATACACTATCAAGTAGACGGTATTCTTCAGGTGTTGCCCTACCAGAGTTACACAGTATTGTTGAAACGCACATCCATGAGCTACTTGCTATGGGCGTCACTGCCATTTGCTTCACGACTGACATTAGGACCAGCGATGTCAGCCTCATGAGCCTGACAGCATATGCTCAAGAATGTGCTGGTTGTCCTACCGCTGATGCCATTTGAGAACATGTTTCAAACATGAACACACTAGCGAGCTCCATTCGAACAACTGACTGGATAAATAAGCTCATCAACTGCGTCTGCGGCAGACATGATACCCCCGTCATGGCATTGAAACTCCTGCTCAACAAAACTGCCAACACAGACCGTGGGGTTAAAACTTACAAAAGTACTCGAGGCTGTGAACAAGCGATTCAGTGGCATTCTCTCTGAGCCTCTTTACTGTGTCGCCACCATGCTCGATGCTAGGCATAAGGACTGCAACTTTGATGCAGACAAGAAACAGGGTTTACGTGAAATGTTACATACACAGCTGGACAAGATGTAAACGGACACAGTGACAGTGCACACCGAGCAAGAGAGGCCACGGACAGACAGAGCTGAAACTTCACTGCTTGACATGTATGATGAAATCCTGGTTGAGAATGAAACTACTGAACAACGAAAACAGCACAGCAAGTAAGTGAAATAAATAGGTTTTGATGATGTTTTACTGGTAATGGGGATATATGTAAATGCCAACAAAATCATTTTTATACAGTGTCACAGACACGGCCGGCTACCAAGGACTGTGGGCTCTCCTTCTCTGTGGCCGATGTGAGTAAGACATTTAAAATGTGTTAACCCTCGCAGGGCTCCGGCCCAGATGGCATCCCTAGCCGCATCCTCAGAGCATGCACAGACCAGATAGGGAGATATTGAATATGTCCCTATCCCAGTCTGCTGTCCCCACATGCTTCAAGATGACCACCATTGTTCCTGTAATCAAGAAGGCAAAGGTAACTGAACTAAATGACTATCGCCCCATAGCTCTCACAAGTGCTTTGAGAGACTAGTCAAGGATCATATCACCTCCACCTTACCTGTCACCCTAGACCCACTTTAATTTGCATACCACCCCAATAGGTCAACAGATGATGCAATCGCCATCACACTGCCCTATCCCATCTGGACAAGAGGAATACTTATGGAAGAATGCCGTTCATTGACTACAGCTCAGCATTCAACACCATAATACCCTCCAAACTCATCATTAAAGCTTGAGGCCCTGGGTCTCAACCCCGCCCTGTGCAATTGGGTCCTGGACTTCCTGTAGGGCCGCCCCCAGGTGGTGAAGGTAGGAAAAATCTCCACATCGCTGTTCCTCAACACTGGATCCCCACAAGGGTGCGTGCTCAGCCCCCTCCTGTACTCCCTGTTCACCCATGACTGAGTGGCCATGCACGTCTCCAACTCAATCATTAAGTTAGCAGACGACACAACAGTAGAGGGCTTGATTACCAACAACAACGAGACAGCCTATAGGGAGGTGGTGAGGGCACTCGGTGTGTGGTGTCAGGAAAACAACATCAACAAAACAAAGGAGATGATTGTGGACTTCAGGAAACAGCGGAGTGAGCACCCCCCTATCCACATCGAAGGGACAGCAGTGGAGAAGCGGGAACGTTTTAAGTTCCTGGGCGTACACATCACGGACAAACTGAAATGGTCCACCCACACAGACAGTATGGTTAAGGCGGCGCAACAACGCCTCTTCAACCTCAGGAGGCTGAAGAACTTTGGCTTGTCACCCAAAACCCACAAACTTTCTGCACTGCCCACAACAGCAGGGCTCTTCAGAGGGTGGTGCGGTCTACACAACACATCACCAGGGGCAAACTACCTGCCCTCCAGGACACTCTACAGCACCTGATGTCACAGGAAGGCCGAAAAGATTGTCAAGGACAACAACCACCCGAGCCACTGCCTGTTCACCCAACTACCATCCAGAAAAGAAGGTCAGTGCAGGTGCATCAAAGCTGGGACCGAGAAGCTGTTAAGTCTCCATCTCAAGGCCATCAGACTGATAAACAGCCATCACTAACACAGATGCTGCTGCCTACATACAGACTTGAAATCATTGGCCACTTTAATAAATGGATCACTAGTCACTTTAATAATGTTTATATATCTTGCATTACTCATATGTATATACTGCATTTTATACCATCTTGCCTATGCTGCTAGGTCATTGCTCATCCATATATTTATTTGTATATATTCTTATTCCATACCTTCACTTAGATGTGTGTATTAGGCAATTGTTAGATTACTTGTTAGATATTACTGCACTGTCAGAACTGGATGCACAAACATTTCGCTACACTCACAACAACATCTGCTAACCATGTGTACATGACCAATCCATTTGATTTGACATTCTTATCAATTTATTTCCACCAATCATCAGTCATTTGTGTCATTGCAGTACATGTTGGTCTTCTCTATAAGCATGCTGAAAGTCTGTCACGACTAAGACATGAAAAAGGCTTACATACTCTTCAATAAAGCTGAGGAGTAGAACCATTATGTAACCAACTGCTATCAAAACCTGGTCATTAGTACACCACGCTCCAGAGTACGGCTGACCCAATTTAGTCGACCACTGGAATAAAGGCTTAAAAAAATATATACAAAATTGACTATGGTACGCTTATCATTTAATTAGTGTTTACTTTGTTCCAAACAGTCAGAAAGCTATAGTCATCTAACAGCACCTGTTTGGCACACATAATATGCATGCAGGGCTTGCTCCTTACCTTCTGTTTCTTTATTTCCAGTATTTTCCACAACTAATCAAATGTATTCCACTCATCCAACTTCCCCTTTACGTCCTGAGCAACCAGTAAACATGGCACCATTTCAAGTTTTAGACACACTTTCTTTTTTTAAGTCAGGGACAGCCCTACTCCAGAGTAAACCCAGAGTCAACCATACCACTAGAACAAAAAGCTATCTTCCACTCTGAGGTAAGGGAGTTTACTTTCTAGATTGCCTTGCCTTATGAGCAACCTTGACAAAGACTTTGTGCACACCAACAGTTGTACTACCTAAGTATGTATATGTTTAGCCTATAGTCTAGATCAGAAGCTAGAGATTTCCCGTTCCTTTGAATTCTCCTTAGTGATTGTGGTTGAAATGAATGAGAAAAACTCCTTCACAGTTTGAGCAAAGCAAACCTGCACAGAGAAAAGAAAGGAGAAATCACTAAAAACTTTGTAGTCATCAGCGGCGTTAGAAGGAGTTTTCTCCTGGAGGCAGCAGCGACACAGCCTCCACCTGCTCGGCTGTGATAAAACTCTCCACTTATCTAGTTCTGGCTAGGGGATAAATGCTGCTCATTAAGTGAGGGACATTGACATGCATTGCCATTCCACACGAGGCTACCCCTCTCTCCTGGGGGTCTGTCACTGTGCTGTTACTTTTTCAGGAAAGTGAGGGGACATTAATGTAGAAACAGGATGCTTTTAAAGAGCTTTTAGATGCAACGGTCACACTTTTAGCAATCAGCACGGGATGGAAGCAGCAATCACTTATTAAAGCTAGTCCCATAGGAACAGCACACTGGCTCCTGCTCATATGTAGCTCAGCATTTGGCTGACTGATGCTATGTTGGTTGGTTGCAGTGTTAGAGCCTTATTGAGACTGTCTACTATACTGGCTGATGCTAGTTGAGAATATTCCTCTGCCCAGACAGCTTGGCAACACTGGGCAAACGTTTAAACTGCTCCTCTCACTAGTCAATCCTGACAGTAGGGCTAGACTGTGTCCAGTCTGGTGTCTCCAGAGCTTCCCATTGGTGGGAACATGATCCCACTTCATTCACACTGAGGGGCTCCTTTGGTGGAAAATACAGCCTCTTCCCTGACAGCTGTGTACTAGAGTTGAGAACGTTTAAACATTTGAATTTGAAAGGGCTCAAGAAATACTGAGGGGAAAAAAAAAAAAGAATATTCACATCTGCTAGACTAGAACACAAAAAAACTTTAAGCACGCAGCACAACAGTGTGGCAAAGGAACAATGCTTTTCTATGAAGGGAGAGTTGACAGCAGACCATTTCATCTGGGAAGAATAATCCTTTTTCCACATTCGATTTTCCTCCTATCTCCCGAATGCATCTGTAGTCTAGAAGAGGATCTGAGGAGATTAGACGGATATACAGTTGAAGGCAAAACAGCAAAAATATTATTCTTAAAAAGGAGGGATGTTGCCACTTGTGAAAAACAAATGCCTTTTGTTAAAGAGAAATGCCTAACATTAAAACAAGAGAATGTCAAGACAGTGCCTAAAAAAGTTAAATGAGCACATCTACCCAGTCTCCAAGCTCTCCGCTGATGAAGCCCTCAGTTAATTGCAGGAAGTCAAGAGTACGGCTAAGTGTGACAGTGGAGAGAACTGTGAAGGCAAAGCATAATCCTGAGGAGAGCTCAGCTGCATGAAGACCGGCTCAGATTTAGACATAGGCCATCAATTTCATTAAAGCGCTGTGACACAGATGCAAAAGAGCACTCTCTGACAGTGTGCCTCCACACAACTCTGGGTAATGAAGACGGAGCACGGCCAGGGAGGGACTGGCTCTTACAGCGACACCAGAGCAGCGGCTCAATTCTCTACCACGCTAAACAGGCTTACACACACAGCTGGAGCGCGAGACACCGCCGCACAGAACAGTTCATCCGCCAAGCATTATCATTAGTCCACTCCTAGTCAACAAAGGCTTTAAAGAACGGTCAGATGCGAACAGTCGAACACACCTGAGGATAAGAACCAAATGAGTTGCTGTTTTAGCAGTCCACCTGCTAGCTGGTTGTAGACTGGTTAGCTGGCAACATCGTGAAAACAATGGGCACGCTTCAATGGGGCAGAAGGCCATGTTGTTATTTTTCTGGACGGCCAGATAGCTAGCACAAATGACAAGAAGCTGCCGAGTGGGAATCATAGGTGGCTCTTTCAATCTAGTTTTATCTTGATACCATGTCTTGTTTTGAGGTGTGTTTTTTACTGATGTCACGTCTATGCTAATATAGCTCAAATTTGCTAGCTAACCAACAACTGTAACAATGTATTTGAGAAACAATCTCATTGTGCAAATGTATTTATATTTTAAATAAACATTGGAGACTAAATATAGTGTATATGCTGTTAACAATAAGCCAACCATGTCGGTCTTTCCCCACAGTTGCCCAAGCGTCGGTTGTGTTGCTAAACAACCAACCCGTCTATAACGTCATGAGCAGGGAGACTACTTAATCGCCATACAAACAAACAAGTTCAAAAGATATTGAGATTCTCACAGCTGTCGATGCGTTAGCCTACTACCCGAGACGCTAGTTTAAAAACACCATTACAAATGTATGGTCATCAGCTGTTTGATATGAAGGGGACACTCCGTGCTTACCTAATTAGAGGAGCTCATACAGTGCTGCTGGGGTAGTGGTCTTACAGTAAAACACAGCGATTGTTTTGTCCTGGTGGCCCTAGTGTGTGGGAGTAAAAACTATTCAACAAGCAGGGGCCACACCCGGCCTGCCATGACATGTTCATGAATGAGTCAGGGAGAAAATATTCAGAGATTTACACTAGCTTTTCTTAGCCCTCCCCCAACAAATAGACTAATGACAGTAGCAGTCTAGTGTGGCACACTGATGGACAGAAACACATGAGCTGGTGGGCTTTTTAATGTGAGAATAAGGGAAGAAGATGAATCAATCAGGAAACAGAGGGGCCTTGTATGAAAACAAAATAGAGCACGCTCAGATTGCCTCCATCAACCCCCATACATGTGCATGACGTCGCCTATGCATTGTCCCACACAGCCTATTAACATGCAACACCAGTGGAATAAAGCAGAATAGACGAGAGAAATGCAATTATTTGACTAAAGAGACAGCTCATTGTATATGGCTCAATTTGGCAAGGGCTGGTGTTTGAGAAGTGATACACAAAATATTGTCAACACTATTATGCAAAACAGCATTTAGTTGAATTGAAATGTTTGGTTAAAAGAACAAGGTTCGTTCTCTTTGAATATTTGTTCTGAGTAATTGCAAGTGCCGGCATGATACCAGTATGGTGATACTTGTTAGTACCATGGCAAGTAAACAAAAACATGAGGTTTGAACTTCTTTAGGATAACAGCCCTAAATGTTGGAAACAAACATCATTAGGTTATCATCCAGAGTCACATTTACTGAATTTCAAAACTGTAGCACACAACTTAAATACAGCAGATTGTTAAAAGACCAAAAGAGGTTTGTCTGCTTCATGTGTTTTCATTTTTGTCATGGGAAAAATATTGGTATCATCACAGCCCTAGTAATTGCAACACTGAAAGTTTCTAAGAACCGAAGTTGCAACAGAGTAGATTTAGTCACAGTTTAACAAAACCCAGATATCTTAAACTTCATGACAATGGTATGTATTTTTCCCTCTATTGGTACAATGTACAGTTTCAGGGGATATGCCTTTCAGTGATACTCATCTGTTGTTAAACCTCTGTCCTAAAAGGGAAATATTTAGAATGTTATGTACAAACCCACTAACCCAGCCTACAGCAGCCAAAGCTGCCCACGACAAACTGAATCAACGGGGTAAAGGTCAACTCGAAGGCTGTTGGTTGGAGATGGAGTATGGCAGGCACACCACGGTCCCTTCAGTTGTCAGACCACATACGACTCCAGTGGATTCATGGATTTTTTCATTGAGAAAACCCATTGGAGGAATGTACGAATTGTTTCCATGGCACAGCCTTGCCTCTTATTTTCCTTTCTCTATCACAACACATCTGTGTGCAGGGTTACTGTCCAGAGGAAGGGAGGGGCATGTGAGGACTGTGACCCCAGTGCTCTATATGGCAGCATAAGGAAGTGTTTTCATTACATAAAAAAACAAACATTTAAGTGATAACTAGCAAGTCAATCATTAACATAATTTCCTCCCTTATCTAGCCACAAAAAGTTCATGTAAAACACTCTGGAATATTCAAATCAAGATGTTTTTATTTTTTATTTTTACCTTTATTTAACTAGGCAAGTCAGTTACGAACAAATTCTTATTTACAAAGACGGTCTATGAACAGTGGGTTAACTGCCTTGTTCAGGGGCAGAACGACAGATTTTTACCTTGTCAGCTCTGGGATTCGATCTAGCAACCTTTCAGTTACTGGCCCAACGCTCTAACCACTAGCTTACCTGCTGCCCCGAAAAATATAGGTCTATGCCTAGCGGATACAAGAATGTTGTTTGCCTAGTCAATCCATTTGAAGTGTTGCAAGTAGTCACTGACTTTGAATTAGTTGGCAGGGTAAAATACTAACACTAATTTGCAAGAGAAAATGTTTGGCTACTCCTTATTTTTATCCTGCTGGAATGCACCTGCTAGTCTAAATTGCCAGAGCTGTCAATGACAAGTAGTGCCTGTGGGATTCATACTGTAGGCTTAGTCAATAGTATTTCAGTGAAGTCTTCATCCTCACTCACGGAGGTGCCAAGTTTGACAGGCCAGATAGAACCCATTGACAGGAACAGAGGAAGTGGAAACAGCTTGGGTCATGATGAGTCACCCTCCACGTACATTAGCATGCTGGGTAAAGGCAGGTTGTTTGACAGGCCAGAGAGCTCAGGGCACCACCACTTGTTCTCCTGGCTGCTATTGCACCATACCACAACACTGAGTGATGGGTAAACCACAAGTCTACAACCCTGACAAGACATCCAGCCATTGACTACTGAGGGATGCAAATAACATGTCATTGGTGGGTACTGTTGTGGTGTGGACCAATGCCATGTCTACTGTCCAGTGGTCCCGGTGGCTAGCTGCAGCCTTTAACCGCTGAGAAGCAACTAATCCGATGGGTAGTGGGGACAGCAGATGTTTTTGGACAAACACGCTTTTGGGTCTGGGAGACCCGCAGTCCTGTATGGGCAATTGTCAAGGCAGCGGTTTGAAATACAAAAGCATAATGTAGCTAGTAGGGCTGGGAATTGCCAGAGACCACACAATATGATATTAGAGCGATACTTTGGTGCCGATACGATATAGATTGCGATTCTATACTGTGATTTTATTGTGATTTCATGTTCCAAACATATTGCTCATGTTATGTCTGCTTCAGATAGACAGAACACGAGAAAATGAGTTTTGATCAGTCAGGGAAATAAAAAAGTGCTGAAAACATGTTGGCTCACCATTTTTTATTTTAAAGATGGGATGGAAAATACCTGAGTTTTGGCGCAGGGACAGCCAGCTGTCTCTAGCTAACGCTGCCCGCAGGAGAAAAACAAAGCACAATTGTAACTATGTATTTTTCCCTCATCATTAGTAGCTAGGTACAATGTTCCTCCTTATTCCATGCATGCTTAGAAGAAGTTCCTCTGAACTACTGTACAGGGTGTGGGGTCCATTGCTCATGTAATGCTAAAATAATTATGAAGCAGATATTATGTATGGCTCACGCAGTACAATGTCTGCACATAGAACTAGGTTAGCCTACTGTGGAAAGTCACAGCCAAAGGAGATTGTGATGCGAAGGCATGTTTCTATGTGCTGAGGGCTTAGCACAAAATTATAACTAGACTAGGCCCACACACACACACACACACACACAAAAAACATTGCGGTTTTGAGTAGATTTCTTCATTCTAGTCTTACTGCTCAACATCCACTTGAATATGATGCAGAGAGCAAAGAAACAAGAGGCAGGGCAAGTTAGTAGTCTGTGTTAACAAGCAAAGAGCCTACTGATAATGAAGTCAGAACTTAATGTGATGCTGCTTACAGCTCCCAGCTGAAAGAGATATCGCTGTGAAAGGAATAGTGATTTGACACTGGAACACGATTTAACACAGGAACCATTTTCAGGTCAATGTTAGTTTACTATGGTCTTTCAGGAAACTGATTGGCAAGTCAAAACACTAGCGGTAGAACCATGCACTCTGAATAAAGACAGAAAAACAAACTGACAGGGAATGTGAAAACACAGTCATTATAGAAATACAAATGTCAGGCACCATGTCACAAGTATCAGAATGAACAAACTAGCCAACCATTTCACAGTTTCCCCACAAAAGAAAACAACAGAGTAAATGGTGCTTCAACAAACCAATGTGGGGAGTCTGATAAGCAATGACTACTGGTAAGTAGGTAGGTCCCCGTCAGTAAAACATCACTGGTAATCCTTATTGATTGTTCAGGCTTGGCTACATGTTTCAGTTTCCTGAATTGTTGCTTGATGCTGTCTTCTAAGGGCCTAGGCCTAATCTGACTTGTACAGTGGTTCCCAAACATTTTATAGTCAAGTACACCTTCAAAACATCCAACCTCCAGCTGCATACCCCCTCTAGCACCAGGGTCAGCGCACTCTCAAATGTTTTTTTGCCATCATTGTAAGCTTGCCACACACGCTCTATACGATATGTTTAATAAATGTAAGAATGGAGTGTGAGCTGAACAACTTGTGTCGTCGACAGGTGCAGGTGTAGTACTGTACTACCAATAGAGCTGGTATGTGGCTCCATGGACGCGGGCCTTACTAAATGGACTGTTTGAAAATGTGAAGACATTTTTTTAAAACAAAATAAACACAAATACCTCAACACAAAAACCATTCAGTATCCATATTGCTGAGGTCGACATGTCAACCAGGAAACCTATGACATCACAATAGCAGTGACATTACATCAAAAGGTCTTATTTTTCTTCTCTTTACTCACTCCCTGTGTTTTTCAACCTTTCACAAACAGACAAGCATCCATTTCCTGTCATGACCAATGATTTAATATTACAGTGAATGTTTGTGGTGCACACACACACACACGACTGTCTGCTCACCCTGGGATGGATCAGAACGGAAACAGCTCCGCCCATCATGTCACTGAGTTTACACTATTGCAGAACCACACACTATGACCAGCTGAGAGCGGGAGTGTCTTTATTGAATGTTCTAACCCTACATGCACTACAGTAGGAGTATGATAACATACAGCTGTGGGTTAATCGTGCCTTATTCAGATGTTTAAATTAGCTGAGCAAAAAAAATATATTGTGTGAATCACATTTCCTCCTAAGGTGAAGAAGTGTCATATTGCCTTGGGTATCAATACTATACCACCACTAGACAAACTTCCCTGCATTTCGTACATAGGGCCTATTTGTTTATAGCCTGGATATTAGGCAACACCTGGAACATGGAAATGATGCCATTGAGTGGTGCAAATCCAATTAAGCAATCTCTGACCTTGGTTGACAATACACCAGACAAGAACACTAGCATTTTCACAACTTGGAAAATGCATTGAAAATAAGAATGTTGACAACAAAGAGGGCAAGACGGGGGAGATAGCTGCCAGCAGAGTGCACTTTATCTGATTGGATGAGTCAAGGAGAATCCTTTGTGGACACATTCTGTATGAAGTGTGATACCAATGGAGAAAAAAATATCTAAAGTTAGCAGCATATTTTGCCCCTGTTGACTTGTTTTGAAAAGATTGCAGCAGCTTTTTCCATCAAGAGCTCTCAGGGGCAAATTTGGAAAATCTAGGGGCAAAAATGCACAAAGCCCCTCTGCATTTCTGACACTGACATTGCACATCTTGAATATGGTCAATAATATTTGGCTTTCTGAATGTGAATATACTAGAATGCTGCTCTGTATGCTTCAAACTAACAAAACACAATATCAAGTGTTTTTATAACAATGTCAATCGTGGAGACTCATTGAAGTTCTTTGGATATGTGAGGGGAAATAGAATTCAGGATTACATATTTTCCCACAACCCCACATTCTGAAAGGCTTTGCTATGCCTCCCTGACAAGCCACTGTGTACTACCAAAGCACAGGACTCCCGATTGCTCCAAAACACTCTTTTATTCTCCACATACAAACAGGGCCTTTCGGCAGAGTCTCTCTCTCTCTCAGAGTCTCGCTGACATCTTCTAATCTTCTCTTGGCAAATGCTCTCCAATCCATTCAAATGTACGGGGAACAAAACCCCATGTAATGTCTGCGTGAAACAGCAGAATGGGAGATAATGAAGCCGGTGTGTGGAGTCCCACAGCGCAAGTGAAAAGACAGCATCTCAACAGGTGAAGAGAATATGATCCGTTGGAACATAGGGATGTTACTAGTTTAATTAACATGGTTGCCTACTCTACTTCCTTTTTTCGAAATGATGGCTTTTGGATCAGTACCAGCTAAAAATGTTTAGCTGGTACTGAACAGATTAGCCAGATCTCCTGCTTTCCCTCTATGAATAATTAATGTTCAACTCTGGAAACATATTTGAGTCAAAAGGGAAGAATCTGTTACCACAAACCCTAACAAATCATTCATATCCACCCATGAATCAAATCTATGGTTATGACAACTCTTACATTCATTATTAATCTGCATGTGGCATCGAGCGTTGAATTATAGATTAGAACCCAAATCCTGATAATATAATTTGCCTTCCCAGTAAAATGTATAAGATTATACACAGTGTACAAAACATTAGGAACACCTTATTGATGTCACTTGTTAAATCCACTTCAAATCGGTGTTGATGAAGGGGAGGACACCGGGTGAAGAAGGATTTTTAAGCCTTGAGACAAGGACTGTGTATGTATGCCATTCAGAGGGATTTAAGTGCATTTGAACGGGGTATGGTAGTAGGTGCAGGCGCACTGGTTCGAGTGTGTTGAGCGTTGTCACGCGTGTATCAAGAATGGTCCACCACCCTGCCACTGTGGAAAGCATCCCTGTGGAAAGCTTGACACCTTATAAAGTCCATGCAACACAATATTAGGAGGGTGTTCCTAATGTTTTGTACACTCAGTGTACAACGATCTGAGGTTCTGAGCATATAGCCTAAGCCTAGAGGACATGAATTGCTATAGTGGTGACCAATTTAATCCCAAACTCTCCCTTTGAATACAAATCTGTGCTTTTAAAATTGCATTTGGATTGGACATTGGCGGACTTATCTTCTTAGTTTATGAAAGAACATTGTCATGGTCCTCTAAGAGAACTCTGTTTCCTCAGTAAACCTTTGAGTTCCAGTCTGGCTGGCTCATATCCCCTTTTCCACAGACAGCAAACATCGTGGTGAGCGATCACGGAGTCTAGGTGGCATCCTCTCTGCTCACACGCTCTCAGTTGGCAGCAAACGCTCTCAAGGACACACCAGGGAACATGTGCCTCACACAGAGCTCTGCTGCTGCTCTGTTTAGTTCTGCAATTAGTCTGACAGCTCTGACATCAAAATGACTATCTGACCCAACTCAACATCAGGCCCATGTCGGATGAACCAAGTCGATGCTGAAGGCATTGTTTAAAGCATTTATTTATTCTTTACGCCCTTCAAGTGAACCGTGACCAGATGTAACAGTATACTTTTTAAACCGTCCCCTCGCCCATACCCGGGCGCGAACCAGGGACCTTCTGCGCACAACGACAACAGTCACCCTCGAAGCATCGTTACCCATCGCTCCACAAAAGCCACGGCCCTTGCAGAGCAAGGGGAATTACTACTTCAAGGTCTCAGAGCAAGTGACGTAACCGATTGAAACGCTATTTAGCGCACACCGCTAACTAAGCTAGCCGTTTCACATCCGTTACACAGACATGGTAGGTAAAACCAACATGGCTAACATTTGAGTTTCTTCACGAATCAATCCACATCAGAAGAGTTATCACCCTAAGGTCAGCTGAAAACAGGGAGGAAGGATGTACTTTAAAGTATTATAATTTGAGCATATGTCCCAGTCCCTTGAATGGATTGGAGTCATTACTGCACTAAAAGTCAAATAGGCAAATGAAAGGCTCAAACTTGGCCATCATGAATAATATAAGTCAACAAACACCCATGATTAATGCAAATGAGTGGGAGTATTAGCTCACCGAGGAGAGCCATGAAACATGGTTCATTCTACTTTATCAGCTAATGAGAGTTCTCAAGTGGAATCAACAAACAAAATAATTAATTAGGATGATAAATTATGCACTAGTAATTTCAATATGGGGATTTTACAACACAATAACAATTTGAGGCTCAAATTAAATCCAAGTCCTGATCATTTAAATCAGACCGAGCAGTCTCTGAATCACTTAATCTGCAGTGGAATGTTTCTGTTCATCACTGAACAAACAAACAAACAAACAGGACACCAGTCAGAAATTGCAGGGGAGCTCAATGCTCAGGGGAACACAAGGCCCACAGCAGCTTCAGGCATATCAATTACTCACTTTGTTCACATACACGAAAAAACAGACTGTCAGAGCAGGTAAGAAAAAAACAGACCCTGCATATGTATTTTAGCCCATGGCAAACAGGAGAGGGAAATGAAAAATGCATTCGATGTCAAGACAGATGAGGCGTATAGTCAACTCAGCAGTAGTCAGACCCAGATGGAGTGGGACCTTAACAGTGTGAAGAATAATGATGAAGTTAAATGTTTGATGGCATGTTTATGAAATAGCCTACATGGGTCAGTGAAAGTCTATTCTAATGCATGCTACTGCATCACAGGGGACATCCTGTCCATGTGTCATGTTTTCAGGTCGTCTAAGTGCTGAATGAATTCAAAAATTAGCTTAGAATTTTTCAAATACAGATCACCAAATAATTATAGTCTACCATAAAAATAAAGTCATATTTGCATCAGAGCCATAGAGCTCTAGCTAGGCTGTGTACATATAAAATACAGAAAGAAAAGTCAGTGAGCTGGGCACATCATGAGAATGACAAATGTAACAATGTATGATTAGCTTTTTCCTTTCTGTCGAAATAGCTAGCAAATTCTGTACATTAGCATGTAATCACTTTGGCAGCAAAAATCTACACAAATCAACTTGCTACTAGACCAGGGGTTCCCAAACATTTACTGCACAAGACCCTAAATTTACACTAGAATATAGAGTAGAGATCGACCGATTAATCATAATGGCCGATTAATTAGGGCCAGTTTCAAATTTTCATAACAATCCGTAATCTGCATTTTTGGACACCGATCATGGCCGATTACATTGCACTCCACGAGGAGACTGCGTGGCAGGCTGACTACCTGTTATGCGAGTGCAGCAAGGAGCCAAGGTAAGGTGCTAGCTAGCATTAAACGTATCTTGTAAAAAAAACAAGCAAACTTAACATAATCACTAGTTAACGACACCTGGTTGAGGATATTACTAGTTTATCTAGCTTGTCCTGCGTTGCATATAATCAATGCGGTGCCTGTTAATTGAATCACAGCCTACTTTGCCAAACGGGTGATTTAACAAGCGCATTCGCGGAAAAAAAGCATAAACATCAACACCTTTCTTAAAATAAATACATAAGTACAGTGCCTTGCGAAAGTATTCGGCCCCCTTGAACTTTCGACCTTTTGCCACATTTCAAACAAAGATATAAAACTGTATTTTTTTGTGAAGAATCAACAACAAGTGGGACACAATCATAAAATGGAACGACATTTATTGGATATTTCAAACTTTTTTAACAAAGCAAAACTGAAAAATTGGGCGTACAGAATTAAATCAGCCCCTTTACTTTCAGTGCAGCAAACTCTCTCCAGAAGTTCAGTGAGGATCTCTGAATGATCCAATGTTGACCTAAATGACTAATGATGATAAATACAATCCACCTGTGTGTAATCAAGTCTCCGTATAAATGCACCTGCACTGTGATAGTCTCAGAGGTCCGTTAAAAGCGCAGAGAGCATCATGAAGAACAAGGAACACACCAGGCAGGTCCGAGATACTGTTGTGAAGAAGTTTAAAGCCGGATTTGGATACAAAAATATTTCTCAAGCTTTAAACATCCCAAGGAGCACTGTGCAAGCGATAATATTGAAATGGAAGGAGTATCAGACCACTGCAAATCTACCAAGACCTGGCCGTCCCTCTAAACTTTCAGCTCATACAAGGAGAAGACTGATCAGAGATGCAGCCAAGAGGCCCATGATCACTCTGGATGAACTGCAGAGATCTACAGCTGAGGTGGGAGACTGTCCATAGGACAACAATCAGTCGTATATTGCACAAATCTGGCCTTTATGGAAGAGTGGCAAGAAGAAAGCCATTTCTTAAAGATATCCATAAAAAGTGTTGTTTAAAGTTTGCCACAAGCCACCTGGGAGACACACCAAACATGTGGAAGAAGGTGCTCTGGTCAGATGAAACCAAAATTGAACTTTTTGGCAACAATGCAAAACGTTATGTTTGGCGTAAAAGCAACATAGCTCATCACCATGAACACACCATCCCCACTGTCAAACATGGTGGTGGCAGCATCATGGTTTGGGCCTGCTTTTCTTCAGCAGGGACAGGGAAGATGGTTAAAATTGACGGGAAGATGGATGGAGCCAAATACAGGACCATTCTGGAAGAAAACCTGATGGAGTCTGCAAAAGACCTGAGACTGGGACGGAGATTTGTCTTCCAACAAGACAATGATCCAAAACATAAAGCAAAATCTACAATGGAATGGTTCAAAAATAAACATATCCAGGTGTTAGAATGGCCAAGTCTGTGGAAAGAACTGAAAACTGCTGTTCACAAATGCTCTCCTTCCAACCTCACTGAGCTCGAGCTGTTTTGCAAGGAGGAATGGGGAAAAATGTAAGTCTCTCGATGTGCAAAACTGATAGAGACATACCCCAAGCGACTTACAGCTGTAATCGCAGCAAAAGGTGGCGCTACAAAGTATTAACTTAAGGGGTCTGAATCATTTTGCACGCCCAATTTTTCAGTTTTTAATTTGTTAAAAAAGTTTGAAATATCCAATAAATGTCGTTCCACTTCATGATTGTGTCCCACTTGTTGTTGATTCTTCACAAAAAAATACAGTTTTATATCTTTATGTTAAGCCTGAAATGTGGCAAAAGTACTGTATATATTTTTAAACCTGCATATTTAGTTAATATTGCCTGCTAACATGAATTTCTTTTAACTAGGGAAATTGTGTCACTTCTCTTGCGTTCTGTGCAACAGTCAGGGTATATGCAACAGTTTGGGCCACCTGGCTCGTTGCAAACTGTGTGAAGACTTTCTTCCTAACAAAGACAGCCAACTTCGCCAAACAGGGGATGATTTAACAGCGCATTTGCGAAAAAAGCACAATCGTTGCACGAATGTACCTAACCATAAACATCAATGCCTTTCTTAAAATCAATACACAGACGTATATATTTTTAAACCTGCATATTTAGTTAAAAGAAATGCATGTTAGCAGGCAATATTAACTAGGGAAAATTGTGTCACTTCTCTTGCGTTCATTGCACGCAGAGACAGGGTATATGCAACAGTTTGGGCTGCCTGGCTCGTTGCGAACTAATTTGCCAGAATTTTACGTAATTATGACATAACATTGAAGGTTGTGCAATATATCAGCAATATTTAGACTTATGGATGCCACCCATTAGATAAAACACAGAACGGTTCTGTATTTCACTGAAAAAAAAAACTTTTGTTTTCAAAATGATAGTTTCTGGATTGTACCATATTAATGACGTAAGGCTCATATTTCTGTGTGTTATTATGTTATAACTAAGTCTATGATTTGATAGAGCAGTCTGACTGAGCGGTGGTAAGCAGCGGCAGGCTCGTAAGCATTCATTCAAACAGCACTTTACTGCGTGTGCCAGCAGCTCTTCGCGATGCTTCAAGCATTGCGCTGTTTATGACTTCAAGCCTATCAGCTCCCAAGATTTTATTTATATATTTTTTTACCTTTATTTTACTAGGCAAGTCAGTTAAGAACAAATTCTTATTTTCAATGACGGCCTAGGAACAGTGGGTTAACTGCCTGTTCAGGGGCAGAACGACAGATTTGGGGATTCGAACTTGAACTCGAACTCTAACCACTAGGCTACCCTGACGCCAGATTAGGCTGGCAATACTAAAGTACCTATTAGAACATCCAGTAGGCAAAGGTATATGAAATACAAATGGTATAGAGAGAAATACTCCTATAATAACGACTACATAAAACTTCTTACCTGGGAATATTGAAGACTCATGTTAAAAGGAACCACCAGCTTTCATATGTTTTCATGTTCTGAGCAAGAAACTTAAACGTTAGCTTTTTTTACATGGCACATATTGCACTTTTACTTTCTTCAACACTTTGTTTTTGCATTATTTAAACCAAATTGAACATGTTTCATTATTTACTTGAGACTAAATATAGTTTATTGATGCATTATATTACGTTAAAATAAGTGTTCATCCAGTATTGTTGTAATTGTCATTGTTACAAATATATATAAAATAAATAAATACATTTAAAAAAAATCAGCTTTTTTTGGTCCTCCAATAACCGGCATCGACATTGAGAAATCATAAATCGGTCAATCTCTAATACAGAGGACCCCATTTGGAAAAAGTATATCACTAACATTAGTTAATGCTGTGTGTTCATATTTACTCAACTGTAGGTCCTGCCGGATGTCCAGAACTATGAAAGCATATTCTAATAGTGTAATAGGTCTTAGTCAACACTAACAAGTTATCTTCTATACCCAGTTGAAGATAAAATAAAAAGTTAATTTGTTTGTTAACATCACATATTCTCAGGGGACCCCATTTCAAGTTTGGGAACCACTGTACTTGATTCTCTGAACTAACAGTGCGTGACTGAAACTGCAGTAGTGGGGACTAGTATGTTGATACTATATAACTTTTAGTAAACATTAGTTAGATAGTTGAGAATGTCTTAAGAAAAACATCCACCACAGTTACATTCTTATTTCACTTCGGTGGACCTTTCGTAGGCTCGAGCAGGCTCTCTCGATGTAGTCCTAGCGGAACCATAAATGATAAGAAAAACAGGAACTGCACCCCTCCCAGCTAGGTAACGTTAACGCCGCTAGCCTAGCTCGCTTGCTACCATTTTCTCAATCCGATTAGCGAGCTAGCTAACGATAAACCACTTTCCTTGCTGTATGAATCAGAATGACAAAACTTACCTTTAATATTCCATAAGCAATTACACAACAGCAAGAGTTGTATCAAGACCATATCGATTAAATTCATTGTTAGTACATTGACACCGCGAATGCTTTACTGTTTCGATTTGCACTTCTTAAAGGCGCAGTCTGCGCTCTGTTTATGGCAGTACCTTCACAACCGCCTTTCACCGCTTGTCTACAACCGCCTTACGTCAGGCGCAGGCCAAGTACTAGTCCCTCCTACCTCACTAGCGCAACAAATCCGGTTTGCTTTTATTTGATAGGGCCGCTTATATTTGTTGAAAACAACAATTAAAGTGCAATTAAATTCAACAGCGACAAACCAAGCCACTTTTCAATATCAAGTTAGCCTATAAACTAATATGTTTTATTTATTAGGATCCCATTAGATGACGCCAATGGCGGCAGCTAGTTTGACTGGGGTCCGACATATAACGAAAAAGACATTACAGACAAAATACTTTACAATTTACAAACATTTGAAAACATTAACATGTTGTGTGTGTGCATCTATCAGTTACACATACATATCAGTACATACAAACAACAAGTAGGTCACTTGGGGGAGAGGCGTTGTGCCGTAAGGTGTTGCTTAATTTGTTTATTGAAACCAGGTTCGTTGTTCACTTGCGATATATAAAATGGAAGGGAGTTCCATGCACTCATGGCTTTGTACAATACAATATCATGTATTGACAATAATACATTTGTCTTGGACAGAGTTTTAGAAATATCCCTGTACCCTGATTTAATATAATATTATTTCAGTACTGAATACAGTACATCACTACAGTAGATTCCACTGTGAAATGTCAATGAATCAAATCAAATAAAATAAAATTGTATTTGTCACATACACATGGTTAGCAGATGTTAATGCGAGTGTAACGAAATGCTTGTGCTTCTAGTTCCGACAATGCAGTAATAACCAACAAGTAATCTAGCTAACAATTCCAAAACTACTACCTTATAGACACAAGTTTAAGGGGATAAAGAATATGTACATAAAGATATATGAATGAGTGATGGTACAGAGCGGCATAGGCAAGATACAGTAGATGGTATTGAGTACAGTATATACATATGAGATGAGTATGTAAACAAAGTGGCATAGTTAAAGTGGCTAGTGATACATGTATTACATAAAGATGCAGTAGATGATATTGAGTACAGTATATACGTATACATATGAGATGAATAATGTAGGTTATGTAAACATTATATTAGGGAGCATTGTTTAAAGTGGCTAGTGATATATTTTACATCATTTCCCATCAATTCTCATTATTAAAGTGGCTGGAGTTGAGTCAGTGTGTTGGCAGCAGCCACTCAATGTTAGTGGTGGCTGTTTAACAGTCTGATGGCCTTGAGATAGAAGCTGTTTTTCAGTCTCTCGGTCCCAGCTTTGATGCACCTGTACTGACCTCACCTTCTGGATGATAGCGGGGTGAACAGGCAGTGGCTCGGGTGGTTGTTGACCTTGATGATCTTTATGGCCTTCTGTGACATCGGGTGGTGTAGGTGTCCTGGAGTTGAATGTGACTGTTTTGTAGAGAACTTACGCAGAACATTTGGAGAACTTACGCAGCAGGTTAGGAGAATTAACGTAGCATGTTAGAATAATTAGGTTAAGGTTAGGAAAGGGTCAAGGTTAGAGAAAATGCTCTCTTTGTAACACCAACTATTGACTGCAAAAAATGTGTATCTCTTATTTCCCATTAGACATACTGTACATCAGACATACAGCATTGATATTTTCACTGTGTAGCTTCTGCCACTGTGTGGCTAAAAAAAGCCACTACACTGACTGAACTGGAAACCTCAACTTGTCAGTCTGCTGCTGCTACCAGATACAAGGTGATGAAGACCCGCGCACCTCTTCCTTCCCTGTGCATGCACGCACGCAAGCACGCACACATACACACACACACACACATTTTGTGAAGATAATATTACTTCAGCCATTAGTATTCTATCCATATAAAAATGAAAATAAATTAACAAGGCAACGGTAAACATGTCCTTCCCACTAATTATGCAGTGAAAATATTGCATTAAGAGACCTTTGTCCATAAAAGCCACATATAAAGTTTCATGCAGATCGGCCATTCAGTGCCAACAGAGTAGTATTTTAAGTGTTTTTCACAAAATTCGAAATTTGTTCCTTGTGAGGAGAGGGGCCTATGTACCGAATTTCATGACTAGGTCAAATGGGGTGAGGAGCGTGACCTTCAAAATGTGCATTTTCAATCTCTTGTTATAACCACCATCTGGCCAATCAGAGTAATTTTGTAAATGCCTGCTCTCTATGGCAAGACTCATTATTACCCAAATTTCGTCCAAATCGGCCCAGTGCTTTCTGAGAAATCGCATGTGATTAAGGTATGAATGAACATATAAACGAAATGATGGAGACAGATCCACAGTCCCCTCCCCGATTTAGTCGTGGGGGACAATGATTATTAACGTAAAAAATTACAGGAAACCATGACGAGAAAGCACGTGCAATTTGTTGCAAACGGATTTTAAAAAATGTACAAAATGTACAAATGATGAAAAACAGCACTCAAATCTCCCGTTATTCTCTACTGCCTCTCTTTGGCCTGAAGAGGCATTTCTTCCAGAACTCTGTGGGCTGTTCTACAGTGACGTCACTGGCAGATATGTCATGGCGTCTGTGGGGCTGAAGCTGGAGCTGCAATTAGCTAGCTAAAAGCTGTCGACAGTGTGTAAATCGAAATGGAGAAAAATGCAAACCTGCATCGAGATGTTGGAGGAAGTACTCTATGTGCTACTATTGCAGGAGAAATTGGCGATATTAAAACAGTTCGCGGAATGAAGGGAGCGACCGATACGTGCAAGATTAGTGATCATTCTCGCAGTACTTTGGTTAGTTGTACTACTAGCTCCAGTAGTGCCCCTAGCACTGCTAGTAATGCAATCTCCAGTGTTGAGAAATTAGATATGGCAGAAATGATCGAGTCTCTCTCGGTGCAAGAGAAGAACATTCAATCGAGTGGTTGGTCGGAGACATTGTCCTCTGGATCTGGAGATAATTTGAGTAACGGGATGGGATATGGCACGCAGCTGACTACAGGAAGTAGCGAGGGTGCCACCTCAAAGTTAGTAAACAACAAAACGGATGGCGAGCCCTCCTCGATGGGTTCAAGGATTACAGATGGTCAAGCTGAGGTGTTGGGTTGTGAGTCAGTTGAACCAGTGATGCTGGCAAAACCGACACACCTATGTCCGGACAAAACAAATACGGGAAACGTTAAATGTGGAGTTGCGATTGACAAACCCATATGCGAGGGTTTGCCGAGTGGGAGTGACCCGTGCATCGCGGCAGAATCTCGGAGCGTCGACTCACTTGAGTCTTTCTCGAACCTTAACTCCTGTCCCAGTTCCTATCTCAACAGTGAAGGGGTGGAGGACAAGGTGTTGGCAACAACAATACAGAGCGAGTATGGGGCTGATGGAACTAAGATCCCGTGCACCAAGGACCGGGGCGCTGGCCAGTCCATATACCACATCAAGTGGATCAAATGGAAGGAGGAAAACACACCTATCATTACCCAGAATGAGAACGGTCCATGCCCATTGCTGGCAATTATGAATGTCCTATTGCTGGCATGGAAGGTAAATGACTGACATCATAACCAGACCTCTGAGACAAGTTTACATGTGGTGTGCATGATGCCATTTGGAACGTTTACACATCTATTATTTGTCAATACTAAATTACTAATAGAGAAGTAATTATGAAGCTGGTCATCATAACTACGCTATCTGATGTATTATCAAAATAAAATAAAAATTGAATGATCAGTTGTAAAATAAACTATTGTCACCTGCCAGAATATAGAATACCATGAAAAGTTGAAGATTCCTAAATAAAATTATTTAATTTGGTCAGAATTTAAGTTAAAGTTCAAATTATACCACTCATATGCACTCCTCTTTATTTTTTCTTAATACTTAATTATTGTAATTTTATGATCGAGTTTGTTGACAGGTCACATTGACCAATTATACCATAGACCCAGTTGTATATCTTTTCCCCATGCTGCGGCCTTGGCAGCTCAGTCCCTCTCTTATGAGTAGTCTCTGAGAGCTTCCAATTGAGCCCTTTTTAAGCTTCTGGTTTCATTTACATCATAAAGATAGCGTTTAATTACTGTCAGTGATGGTTGGTTGGCAGGCAGTGGAGATTCTGATTCAGTATGTGTCTTCACAACTTAAACTGCAGCTCTGTGTCTCAGGTGTCTGAAACCTTCCCTAAAACCTCACTACCTACTGTGAAAATGGGTGACATAAAAGTGACTGTAAACAGAATTCTTTGCTTCAAACGGCTGTGTGTGTGCTGACAGTCGTGAAACCGCTGACAGTGCACTTCTGGTGACTTTAAACACAGCTTTCCACTTCCCAGGTGTGGGTGTATTTACTGTGAACCATAATCATGGGGGAGGGAGAAGCCTGTCAGCCAGGTTCTATTGGCCTGGCTAACTTTAGTCATGTTGCTTGGTTTGTTAAGTAATGTATGTGGTTCCATTACAGGTGAAGATGCCACCAATGATGGAGATCATAACTGCTGAACAGTTGATGGAATATCTTGGTGAGTATAAGTGAGAATCTGTTTACCAAACCAAAGACCCGAATGTCATTTAAATCAGCGACCTGTTCTTTAGTTGCCCTCCTGGAGGGTGACGTGTACAGTTTATTCCCTATCTCTAGTATTTCTCTAAGTTTACGGACCTGTATTTGTGACCTGTATTTTAAGCCTGATTAAAAATACAAGCCACCTTGACAGTGCTCGAAGGCAATGGACAATACTGTATTTTTCTTTGGTTTTGTACCTGTCTAGAAGGTCCATGTCACAAAATGCTAGTCTGGCTGTACATTTAGTACCCCAGTGCAGTGGAGCATTGAGCTGTAGTAGAAACTAGCCTGGGAAGTGCAATGTGACCTTAATGATAGAGTACTGGAGGGCTGTAATTATTTCCCACTGCCTGAGAAGGCATTACTGTATGAATAATCACAGGACCTGCCTCACTGCCTGCCTGGCCCCTCAGTCTTATTTTAATAATTTCCTCGCCTCCCTTCAGTAGACTGGATTTGCTGCCTCCTAGCTTTAAGATAAATAGCTATATAATATGGATTTCATATGATTTAAGCAATGGCACACAGTAATTGCATAGCTGCTGTGAAATCACCCATATGCCATTATTACCTGAGTTTTCCTTCGAAATAAACAAAACCTCCACTTAATTTTTAGCCAGTGAATACAATGGGTGCATTCGTAAATTCACTCTAGAGTGTCAGTGTTCTCTGGGCCGTTTGTAAATTCAGAGCGTTGTGAGATTGTACACTTTGACCGACAAGTAGGGTTGATCCAAGTGTTCTTAGTTCAGAACCGCAGCGAAGTACCCAAGATAAATTACTAAAGTTGGCTAGCTTGCTAGCTTCTTCCAGACACAAATAAGAGGGCACCTCCCTCTGAACATTTTACTCACCCTAGCAGAGCTAGTTAGTGTTTTCATGTTATCAGGAGGGTTAGTGACTTCATCTGTGTCACTGTCAACAATTTAATAAAACGTTTTAGCCAATGTTTATTTACAACTGTCCTAACAACCGAGTTTAGTGTGTTCGTAAATTCCTCAATTATACTTAACACTTTCAAACTAGAGTGCTTTGAAATCGGAGTAGATTGCCAGGTTGAATTTACGAACGCACCCAATAAATGAATTGGATTTACAGTATTTTGGAAGATTCTTTAATAAATTCTAAACTCTACCTGGGTCATTATACGCATTCTGGTTGTAACCTAGCTGCTGGACCTGCCCTCAGAAGAGTGCATATGGACTTGTATACCCATTAGTGATAAGCCTGGAGTCCTCACAGATGGTGGTTGGGTTTAGGGTCATAAAATATTGTATGGATGAAGTGCTGGTGGGTTGAATAAAGAGAAAACAATGCATTAAAAAAATCTATAATTGTATAATTCTTGTGCAATTCATATCTATAGACTACATTGAGGTTTTCCTTTCATTATTTATATCTGCCGTTAGTGTGTAGCGTAACTAGCGCCCTAAATGCACTCCAAATGCATTTGGGTACTTGGGCAGAAAAAGTTCAAATCGTTCCACTGAGGCAAAAAGGACAATGTCGGAGTTTAATTCAATAGTAGAAAAGCTGCGACATGGAGTGTTGATGTTTGGTGAATATGTAGTAAAGTAGTAAAAAGGGAGGATGGCAGTTCTGGCTATGTCATGTGTGATGATTCAACAGTCTCAAGACGGGGAATTCAAAATGGCACATCAAGGGAACTGTACTGTTCAGATGGGTTAACTGAAATCTGGACTGACTGTAGGTCTATAACCTCTCACATCGCCTAATATAACTCTAGCAGAATTAAGCATTTCTTGCAGTGAAATTATACACCAAATATACATTTTGAAAGTTGAACAGAAGTGGAGAAATATTATTAATTTCTTTCAGCATCTTGAGAGAATGAATGTGCGGTTCGGGACCATCTATAATCTTTATCAGCATCATAAAAGTGTAAAATAGGACAAATGTAAGCCATCACCTTAATAATAATAATAATATCTTATTATTTAAACCACATAAAATATGCATCCAAGCCGGACTGAGATCTTATCAAAAACGTGTCGTTTTAACAGCTTTTAATTTCCTTAACCGGTGAAACTGATGTCATTTGGACATTTTGCATGTCAAATCGTTCATGTTTTTTTTTTAAAGTTATTCAATTTTCTCCTTGGTCGCTAAGCGTATTTGCTGTGTGAAAGAAGCAGAGATGAAAGCGGAAAGAAAACACACCTTAACCATTTCAACTATACTGAACAAAAATATAAACAACATGCAACAATTTCAATGATTTTACTGAGTTACAGTTCATATAAGGAAATCAGTCAATTGAAATTAATTCATTAGGCCCTAATCTATGGATTTCACATGACTGGGCAGGGGGCGCAGCCATGGGTGGGCCTGGGAGGGCAGGCCCACAGGGGAGCCAGGCCCAGCCAATCAGAATTAGTTTTTCCCCATAAAACAGCTTTATTACAGAAATAAATACTCCTCAGTTTCATCAGCTGTCCGCATGGCTGGTCTCAGATGATCCCGCAGGTGAAGAAGCCAGATGTGGAGGTCCTGGGCTGGCGTGGTTACACGTGGTCTGGTTGTGAGGCCGGTTGGACGTACTGCCAAATTCTCTAAAACAATGTTGGTAGCGGCTTATGGTAGAGAAAATTAACATTACATTCTCTGGCAACAGCTCTGGTGGATATCGCTTAAGTCACCATGCCAATTGCACACTGGCATTGTGTTGTGTGACAAAACTGTACATTTTAGAGTGGCCTTTTATTGTCCCCAGCACAAGGTTCACCTGCGTAATGATCATGCTGTTTCTTTAGCTTCTTGATATGCCACACCTGTCTGGTGGATGGATTATCTCGGCAAGGGAGAAATTCTCACTAACAGGGAAATAAACTCTTTTTAGGGAAGTAAGCTTTTTGTGCCATGGAACATTTCTGGGATCTTTTATTTCAGCTCATGAAACATGGGACCAACACCGTACATATTTTTGTTCAGTGTAGATTAAAACATTAATACTGTTGATTTCTAACATTATTCTGGTGAGCAAAGGTTTATTTAGTCTTCTAGGATAAGAAGTAATTACAGAAGAGAAGTTGCCTGTATCTAATTATAGACAAGTTGAATAACATAGGCCTGCTTATAATTTCCAACATTTTGGTAGGCTATCTAAAAATGCCCGTCAAAAATGTTTTCCATCTCAGACTGTACAATGCTTCTTCTATGTTTGTGGGTCGGGTGATGGCTTTCGTTTTTTCATCAGCGCTTGTGGATGAGTTATTAGCAATTGCGGGAGGCTGCGGATGAACAAACAGCTCAACCACGCATCGCTAATACCCATGTGAGGTCAGGTGGTATGGTCCAGTATAGATTGACCAGGAGGACTGAAGAATCCCTGTGGACCAAGCCCTGCTAACGTCAGGGAAACAGGAGCTGTGTTCTTTCTCCATGCGTGGCACGCTGACCCCATTGCTTCCCTCCATAGCTGGGTGCTGTTATGATGTAGAACCAGGGGTGTCCTGTTACAAAAGGCATTCTCATCTAAGCTATAGAGAAAAAAAATCACTGTCACTATAGCCAAGCCCTCTTTTCATGGCATTGGTCAGTGTGGCTTCAATTTTACAAGCGCTATAATTCTTTGACTGGTGCTATGACTAGTGTCCCATTTTTGAGTGTGTTCTAGCTAAATGCATCATATAATGACTGTTAGGCGTCAATAACAACTCTAACTATAAGAGAAATGGAGCCACCAGCTGCCGAGTTCTGAGAGATGCCAGAAGTCCTGAAATGTATCCACATTAGTCATGCCATGGGAGTTGTTTACTTTCATATGATCATTTGGGGGTTCGGTATAGAGGTCAGTTTGTACCAAAGACTCCTGACTGTTTGTGCTACATTGTCCTACATTCTGCATGTGATTAGCAGATTCAACTGGTTTTGATTTAATCTGTATTAGTCATTATGGGCCAAGACACAGACTGTTGTTAATTTGTGGGTCAGGATATTTCTCACCATGGTTTAATTACAGTTTACACTATAGTGCTTCATTGGGGGACAGATTAGTTAGTTAGCTACCAAGATAGAATATAACAACAAAATGTGATTGGGAAACAGAGGGATGATTCTTCATTGTCAGGAAATATATTTTTGATGTCAGTCATGGGAATGTTCTTTACATTTCTCAGTTTGCTGCTTCTCTTCACGTATTTTTCATTATTTCATCATTTCATTTCATATTTTTGTACCAGGGGTGATAATGATTGTAAGCAATAACATTGTTACCTTTTGGTTAGATGTTACTTTTTTTGGATGCATTGGCTAGGAAAATGTAATTTACAATTAGTAATTGTCTGTTGTTGAACTCTGTTAATGGGAGAGCCTTGTGTTTCCTCCCCACAGAATCTGCCTCTGAGTCCATAGCGCTTGGTGTCCGTGACTGATTAATGCATGCAATTCAATTCCAATTGGAGTTTGGTTCATTTTGCTGGAAGAAAAAGTATCATCTACAGTGTGTGCATTTCATTATCAGACTACGTTATGACCAGGCAAATCTAATTTGACCTTCTCCAAATACTTTTTTATAAGAGAGGAGGAAAGCAAGAAACTGTAAACTACCCTGCTGGTCAACTGACATGAAACTCTGAGAGAGGAGACCATTCAGACTGACCCAAAACATTAGCACATTGAGCAACATAGTTGCCCATCTTTAGACATTTTAGAGGTAGCCTAGTGTGTGGGTCTGATGGAACACAGTACTCACTCCAACCCCATAGCTCTATGTTCAATACCAGTGAGAAGCCACAGAGAGGTCTTTACCCCCACTCCCAACCACTCAGGGCGGGCCCTCTCCCCCATTGTGCCCCTGATGGAATCACCTGATTGCTCCCTCTGTCTGCCTCTCTACACTTTGCTCATCTGCTCCTACAGATACCCATGGTTGATTCCTAGTTCTCAGTGTAAAAACATTCCCTGTCTCTTTCGAGTACACTGACTCACAGTGAGCACTTCAACCCTTCTGCAAATCACAGGTGACATGCAGTAATGAAGCACAGCGTTTTCATTTCACGCAACTCCTGTTTTTCCGACTGTGTCGTGGTATATTTCCTCTGAGGAATGCTCATGGTTGTAGCCATCCCTCTTCTGTACATTGCCGACCTTTAACTGTGTTATGCAGGCTGTGCGTATCATCCCAGATATGCCTCTGAGTCGTCTCTGCTCTTCTTTCACAAGTGCCCATAAATTGCAGCTCTGTTTGTGGAGACGGCTTTGTCTTTACTCTAGCTAGTGGCTGAGAGCTCATAGTGAATGGTTTGGTCCCTGGTCAAACCGTTCATCTTGTGTAATGTCCAGGAGCAGGCAGATAGGTCTGTCTCCTAGCCTCACCATTGCACTTCATTACGCACAGTTACTGTTTCATGCCCAGACAAAAAAATAATAGCTTGTGAAAAAGAGCTGCTCACAAAGAGCCCCATTTAACGTGGGCTGATTCAGACGCTGTATTAATAACTACTGTGAGGCCCATAAGGGCAGAAGTGAAGGAGATGTATGTTGTATTAGAGGCTGCTGGTCGATGTTGGGATTTAGTACTCTGTGGAGCATGCCAGTGAATCATCAACAGCAGCAGTAGAGGCCCGGGCAGGGAGGGCACCGTCTACAGTCAGCTGGCAGGGAACGGGGCAGGCGGAGGGAGGTAAGGGGAGTATGGCCGGGGGTTTCCCTGGGCATAGAAATGTCAGTCAGTTGACTGGCCTCAGCTGGGTTCATTCATGGCCAGGGCTGAGGAAGCCTGTGTCTGAGGAGAGGAAATGGAGATTGAATCAGAGTAGCTCCCCGGCTCTCAAATACACTGACCACTGGCTCACTTTGTTAAAGTAAGAAAGCAATCTTTGGATTATGAGGAAAAAGTAGGCCTATTTTTGGGGGGTTTCCAGATATAAGTCTCACAGAATCATCTTGTAACATCAAATATCTTGCGAGAGGGTATGTTTTCGACAGCTGGACACTGCCGCTGTGTGTTGCTCAGAGGGGGAGGGTGGAGTTGGGTGCGATGTTAATGGGTGGATGACAGGTGCACTGTGATTAGCACCACAGGGTCTTCAGTTTCTGTGGTGGTTGACTGACTTTACAAGGCTCTCCCTGCCTGCCCCAGTGGCTGCTCTTCCTAGGTCCTACACTAAGCCCTTAACACCTCTCTAGCGGCTCCCCACTGGCCAGGGCTCGACTGACCCTTCATGCCTGGCCGAGCCCTTCCTGGAAAAACAGCTGGCCAGCGCTTAACACTCAACATCCCGCTTCTCACTGAGGATTAGACACTTCTTATGGAATCAGAACGTAGTAGATAATATCACCTCTTCACATGGGATTGACGTAAGCAGGCGGTCCGTAAGCCTTGTGATGTCACTGGTGAGCGGGCAGGGCTCTACCCTGATTATATTTTCTCTCTCAGCTCCCCTGTGTGTCTATGGTTGCTTTAATTAGCCTGTATCCCCAGGTCTTCTGATGTTGCTTCCTCTCTCCCTCGCTCTCGCTCCCCTGCAGGAGACTACATCCTCGATGCCAAGCCGAAAGAGATCTCTGAAGCCCAGCGGCTAAACTATGAGCAGGTAAGGACTGTTGTTGCTTAAACACAATCAATAAGGGCAGTTATTCACTGATCATACGCATGCATGTCTGCCGGTCCATCTCTCTTTGTGTCTGTCTGTGGCTCATGTTGGAGAATCAGACAGGCATGCAGGATGAGCGAGGAGGCTGAGAGGGAGAGGCACGCAGGCTCTAGGCTGTTGAGTACCTCCCTCTTCCACTTAGATCTCTGATGGCAGAGCAGCAGCCAAAAAACAAGTCCGCAGCATCACACTATTAACTCGCACCACGCCAGGGGGGCTCACTTGTTCTCACTTCCCAGCCTAAAATATCCCTGCCTGCCGTTTAGTGACTGCAGTTCCTGTCCTCTTCTATCCAGAAATATATCATATTCTAATGGGCAACGATGTAATGCTGAGTATTTATACAGTCATGTGCATCTGCGTCAGTGCATTTGCACAACATTTGCATTGGGAATGAATCTCCAGAAAGACCAATGAATGTATATTTATGTAAGATGAAAATAAGCGTTGTGATGATAATGGTTATATGGAAAACAGCCCACTGCCCCAGAGCTGCTTTTAGCCCCTATATAGGTTATATAAGCCGCGTCTTGCCAGGCCTACGGCACAGCACGGGTCATGAGGGGGCAGGGTGCTCAGGCATGCATGACTGAGTTCAGATCGAGGCCAGCACTGGGGCTCTGAGTGGTTCACATGGCCTGGCAGGGATGGCTTTCTCATCCACACTCCCATCCACGCTCCCATCCCTGCTGCCTGCCTGAAATGTGGGAAGGGCACGGCCTCTCTTCCTGTCCTCTTCCTCTCCACTCTGCTGTGGCAAAGAACCAGCACATCTGTGAATGTTATTCTTTTCACGGACGTCATCGCTCAGGAAGGAGAGAAGTAATGTGTGCGTGTGTACATACCAGAGTCTGGATTACTGTCCGAGGAGAATGTTCTGACTGCTGTACAGTCGTAGCTCTCCAAGCTCCTGGTACGTTGTGGGGATTTAAGATAAAAAACTAGCAACACTCAAATTAAATGGTGTTGGACTCATTGTAATTATGGTGGTCTGATCTTGGACTATGGTCCAGAACACCAGGCTCTGTGGCGTGTGTGTGTGTACTGTGTGTGTCTGTGTGTGGATAGGCCATGTGGTGGAGTTTAGGGCAGGCTCTGTGCTGTTAGCTGGGGCAGAAACAGTTGTTGGTTCCTGTTAGATTTGGCTGTGTAAGCGCTGCCTCAACACGGCAGGAGAGCACTCGACCAGGAACGGAAGGAGCCTCACACCATGAATAGAAATAGTGTAGAGAGAGTGTTAGGGAGGCTGTCTGTCACTAGGGAGTCTTTAGCATGCCAATGTGCATGCCAAACCAAAATATAATACATTTGTAAAAGATTCAAAAATAAAAATATATCTATATATAATCTTGTTCTTGCCTTTGTTTGATATTGTCTGCTGCATATTTGAATAGTCAAGCTCCTTTTATGATTTTGAAGAGCGTTGAACGAGTTCATAACAGAGTTCTATTTATAAACTCTGGCTTCAAAACATCATCTGTCGGAGGATATGAGGATTAAAATAGCGATTGCTTGGCTGTTGTTAAACAGTAACTCAGAGACTGGAGAGCTTAGTGAAGGTTTATTCTGTAAAGACTGGTCATGGTCCCCTGATAAAGGGCACTCCTGAGAGATAGCACGCTGTAGCACTATTCACTTGACAGCGTTTTTGTGGTTGTATGATATAGAATATTGTATTGAGATAGAGATGCTCCTAAAAAATAATGTAGCAGGATGGGAGTGTGTCGCTGTATATAACCATGATTGTGGATTTTAAGAGTGCACAGTTGTAGACTAAAATGCAGACTTAAAAACGGACATAGGCTACCTAATAAAGTTTTGTGCCAGATCTCCATAATACCTGGGGAACAGTCCAGTGTGCCTTTGACATGACAACTGAATTAAAGCTCTTGCATGTGTCTGTCAATCAGTCAGCCTCGTGGTCCTATCAGCCTGATTTGCCAGCGGATGGAGGTCTGGAGTCACTCCCCAGTCCTCAGTTGAAGCAGAGTATGTGTGTGTGTGTGTGTGGGTGTGAGAGACTAGCTGGTTTGAGCTGGTGGATGAGCGTGGGTGTGTGTGGCTCTGCCACAGGGTTGTGGGACTTAAATATTGATCTGGCTCACAGCCTGCTAGTGGAACATGTGACAGGAAGGTCGGCCTGTTTATCCAATCAGTCTCCCTCTTCCGTAAAAGCTGGAGTGGAACCATTGAATACTGGCCTTCATTGTCCAGTGCCCACGGAATTGTCTATTGTACATCATCACATACAAATACCACAGGCTCTATGTGGATCCCATATTCAGCACAGCATTTATGATTAGTGTGGTTAGGGTGGCTTTACTTAATGTAGTCTGGTCGTAATCTGTAGTCTGTGAGCGGCTAGAGCCGAGTGGAGCAGGGCTTGGCCACACAGCAGGAGGGAGTGGGTGTGCAGAGCAGGCAGAATGTTGGGCAGAGCGGGAGCAGTGGGCGAGCACGTTCCTGATCTCTTACTGTGCTGCCAGCTTTGCCACCCACCAGACAGAGACGCAGTGCCCACACAGTTGTGTGTGCACTTGTCAGTGTGTGTGTTTTTGCTTGTAGGCACATTTTGTATGAACAGCGCTGACTCACGTTTGACTTGTGCTTTAGCACCTGTCCTCAAGAATACAAGCAGGAAAACAAGGAGGATAAAGCAGAGAGAATCCTCGCTGTGTGTCTCAATGATGGACAACATGACCCCAAAAAATATTGAGACCATTATTCCTTCTCCACCTAACTTTACAGTTGGCACTATGTATTGGGGCAGGCAGAGTTCTCATGGCATCCGCCAAACCCAGATTTGACTGTCGGACTGGTGAAGATGGTGAATCATTATTCATCACTCCAGAGAATGCGTTTCCACTGCTCCAGAATCCAATTGCAGCGGGCTTTACACCACTACAGCCGACCCGTGGCATTGCGCATGGTGATCTTAGGCTTGTGTGCGGCTGCTCGGCCATGGAAACTCATTTCATGAAGCTCCCTGCGAACAGTTCTTGTGCTGATGTTGCTTCTAGAGGCAGTTTGGAACTCGGTAGTGAGTGTTGCAACAGAGGACAGAATATTCTGCTTGCTTGTTTGGCCTACCACTTCGCGTCTGAGCTGTTGTTGCTCCTAAACGTTTCCAGGGCAGAAATCTGACGAAGTGACTTGTTGGAAAGGTGGCATCCTATGACGTTGAAAGTCACTGAGCTCTTCAGTAAGGCCTTTCTACTGCCAATGTTTGTGTATGGAGATTGCATGGCTGTGCTCGATTTTATACACCTGTCAGCAATATGTGTGGCTGAAATAGCCAAATTCACTCATTTGAAGCAGTGTCCACATGATTTTGTGTATATATAGTGTAAACAGCAAAGCACTGTGGAAGTGGATGAAGCCCCCCTTGCTTAGTGAGGTGCTAATCAGTAGCTCTCAGGGGGTTCATCTGATGTCATGTGACTGAAGGCCTCTGCCCTTGGAGTGGAGCAGCTGCATGGTCTGTTACATGGACCATACTAATCCTCCCCACAACTGTCCACAGGAGTCCTAATCCCCCCACACGCACAGATCGTCCAGCGAAAGGCTTTTCAATGAGCCACACCGCTAAGTACGAAAGCTGCAGAATCTCCCTGCTTTTGGGGATTTATTTTCCCTCTTATTGACAGGTTATCCTCTTAGAAAATTAAGAAAACACAGTCACCCATTCTCACCTCTCTGTGCGTGTGTGGGGTGGGGGGACAGCTGCAGAGGCTCCCTGTGACACAGACGGTGATCAATATTGTTAAGGTTTTAAAAACAATTCTAATAAATGCAACAGTTGGACAATAGATGAAGATACTCCAAATTTTGAGATTTTTAAAAATCCATCAGGATTGACTGAATTATATATAGCACATTAAACATTTGACTGGCATGGAAAAATAATGAATGGCGTTCAGGGATTTTGTTGGGAATTCAGGTGTTTTTTTTGGGGGGGGGGGTGCACTAATACATTTTATAAAGGTATTAGGTATTTATTTTATATTTTATGTTAAAATAAAGAAAATGTGTATGTGCAACATTTTGCAGAAATACAGTGGGTGTATTTGCATAAATGAAAACATTAACATAAATGGGTGGAACAGGGCTGCAACAACAAACACTTGCTCTGTCTACCCTACCATCACTCACCTGCTCTGTCTAGGACTCTGTCTACCTGCATTCACCTGCTCTATCTAGGACTAGGTTGACCTGCACTCACCTGCTCTGTCTAGGACTCTAGGTCTACCTGCACTCACCTGCTCTGTCTAGGACTCTAGGTCTACCTGCACTCACCTCCTCTGTCTAGGACTCTAGGTCTACCTGCACTCACCTGCTCTCTCTAGGACTCTAGGTCTACCTGCACTCACCTGCTCTGTCTAGGTCTACCTGCACTCACCTGCTCTGTCTAGGACTCTAGGTCTACCTGCACTCACCTGCTCTGTCTAGGACTCTAGGTCTACCTGCACTCACCTGCTCTGTCTAGGACTCTAGGTCTACCTGCACTCACCTGCTCTGTCTAGGTCTACCTGCACTCACCTGCTCTGTCTAGGACTCTAGGTCTACCTGCACTCACCTGCTCTGTCTAGGACTCTAGGTCTACCTGCACTCACCTGCTCTGTCTAGGACTCTAGGTCTACCTGCACTCACCTGCTCTGTCTAGGTCTACCTGCACTCACCTGCTCTGTCTAGGTCTACCTGCACTCACCTGCTCTGTCTAGGTCTACCTGCACTCACCTCCTCTGTCTAGGACTCTAGGTCTACCTGCACTCACCTGCTCTGTCTAGGTCTACCTGCACTCACCTGCTCTGTCTAGGTCTACCTGCACTCACCTGCTCTGTCTAGGTCTACCTGCACTCACCTGCTCTGTCTAGGTCTACCTGCACTCACCTGCTCTGTCTAGGACTCTAGGTCTACCTGCACTCACCTGCTCTGTCTAGGACTCTAGGTCTACCTGCACTCACCTGCTCTGTCTAGGACTCTAGGTCTACGTGCACTCACTTGCTCTGTCTAGGTCTACCTGCACTCACCTGCTCTGTCTAGGACTCTAGGTCTACCTGCACTCACCTGCTCTGTCTAGGACTCTAGGTCTACCTGCACTCACCTGCTCTGTCTAGGACTCTAGGTCTACGTGCACTCACTTGCTCTGTCTAGGTCTACGTGCACTCACTTGCTCTGTCTAGGTCTACGTGCACTCACTTGCTCTGTCTAGGTCTACGTGCACTCACTTGCTCTGTCTAGGTCTACGTGCACTCACTTGCTCTGTCTAGGTCTACGTGCACTCACTTGCTCTGTCTAGGTCTACCTGCACTCACCTGCTCTGTCTAGGTCTACCTGCACTCACCTCCTCTGTCTAGGACTCTAGGTCTACCTGCACTCACCTCCTCTGTCTAGGACTCTAGGTCTACCTGCACTCACCACCTTTGTCTCGGACTCTAGGTCTACCTGCACTCACCTGCTCTGTCTAGGACTCTAGGTCTACCTGCACTCACCACCTTTGTCTCGGACTCTAGGTCTACCTGCACTCACCTGCTCTGTCTAGGACTCTAGGTCTACCTGCACTCACCTACTCTGTCTAGGCCTAGCTGCACTCACCTCCTCTGTCTAGGACTCTAGGTCTACCTGCACTCACCACCTTTGTCTCGGACTCTAGGTCTACCTGCACTCACCTGCTCTGTCTAGGACTCTAGGTCTACCTGCACTCACCTACTCTGTCTAGGCCTAGCTGCACTCACCTCCTCTGTCTAGGACTCTAGGTCTACCTGCACTCACCTGCTCTGTCTAGGACTCTAGGTCTACCTGCACTCACCTACTCTGTCTAGGCCTAGCTGCACTCACCTCCTCTGTCTAGGACTCTAGGTCTACCTGCACTCACCTGCTCTGTCTAGGACTCTAGGTCTACCTGCACTCACCTACTCTGTCTAGGTCTACCTGCACTCACCTCCTCTGTCTAGGACTCTAGGTCTACCTGCACTCACCTCCTCTGTCTAGGACTCTAGGTCTACGTGCACTCACCTGCTCTGTCTAGGTCTACCTGCACTCAGCTGCTCTGTCTAGGTCTACCTGCACTCACCTCCTCTGTCTAGGACTCTAGGTCTACCTGCACTCACCTCCTCTGTCTAGGACTCTAGGTCTACCTGCACTCACCTGCTCTGTCTAGGACTCTAGGTCTACCTGCACTCACCACCTTTGTCTCGGACTCTGGGTCTACCTGCACTCACCTGCTCTGTCTAGGTCTACCTGCACTCACCTCCTCTGTCTAGGACTCTAGGTCTACCTGCACTCACCTGCTCTGTCTAGGTTTACCTGCACTCACCTCCTCTGTCTAGGACTCTAGGTCTACCTGCACTCACCTACTCTGTCTAGGTCTACCTGCACTCACCTACTCTGTCTAGGTCTACCTGCACTCACCTACTCTGTCTAGGTCTACCTGCACTCACCTCCTCTGTCTAGGACTCTAGGTCTACCTGCACTCACCTCCTCTGTCTAGGACTCTAGGTCTACCTGCACTCACCTCCTGTCTGGACTCTAGGTCTACTGCTCACCTCCTCTGGGTCTACCTGCACTCACCTCCTCTGTCTAGGACTCTAGGTCTACCTGCACTCACCTCCTCTGTCTAGGACTCTAGGTCTACCTGCACTCACCTCCTCTGTCTAGGACTCTAGGTCTACCTGCACTCACCTCCTCTGTCTAGGACTCTAGGTCTACCTGCACTCACCTCCTCTGTCTAGGACTCTAGGTCTACCTGCACTCACCTCCTCTGTCTAGGTCTACCTGCACTCACCTCCTCTGTCTAGGACTCTAGGTCTACGTGCACTCACTTGCTCTGTCTAGGTCTACCTGTACTCACCTGCTCTGTCTAGGTCTACCTGCACTCACCTCCTCTGTCTAGGACTCTAGGTCTACCTGCACTCACCTGCTCTGTCTAGGAATCTAGGTCTACCTGCACTCACCACCTTTGTCTCGGACTCTAGGTCTACCTGCACTCACCTGCTCTGTCTAGGACTCTAGGTCTACCTGCACTCACCTACTCTGTCTAGGTCTACCTGCACTCACCTCCTCTGTCTAGGACTCTAGGTCTACCTGCACTCACCTGCTCTGTCTAAGACTCTAGGTCTACCTGCACTCACCTACTCTGTCTAGGTCTACCTGCACTCACCTACTCTGTCTAGGTCTACCTGCACTCACCTACTCTGTCTAGGACTCTAGGTCTACCTGCACTCACCACCTTTGTCTCGGACTCTAGGTCTACCTGCACTCACCTGCTCTGTCTAGGACTCTAGGTCTACCTGCACTCACCTACTCTGTCTAGGTCTACCTGCACTCACCTCCTCTGTCTAGGACTCTAGGTCTACCTGCACTCACCTGCTCTGTCTAAGACTCTAGGTCTACCTGCACTCACATCCTCTGTCTAGGACTCTAGGTATGCCTGCACTCACCTGCTCTGTCTGGGACTGCCTGCACTCACCTGCTCTTTCTAGGACTCTAGGACTACCTGCACTCACCTGCTCTGTCTAGGACTCTAGGTCTACCTGCACTCACATCCTCTGTTTAGGACTCTAGGTCTACCTGCACTCACCTCCTCTGTCTAGGACTCTAGGTCTACGTGCACTCACTTGCTCTGTCTAGGTCTACCTGCACTCACCTGCTCTGTCTAGGTCTACCTGCACTCACCTCCTCTGTCTAGGACTCTAGGTCTACCTGCACTCACCTGCTCTGTCTAGGACTCTAGGTCTACCTGCACTCACCTGCTCTGTCTAGGACTCTAGGTCTACCTGCACTCACCACCTTGTCTCGGACTCTAGGTCTACCTGCACTCACCTGCTCTGTCTAGGACTCTAGGTCTACCTGCACTCACCTACTCTGGCTAGGTCTACCTGCACTCACCTCCTCTGTCTAGGACTCTAGGTCTACCTGCACTCACCTGCTCTGTCTAGGACTCTAGGTCTACCTGCACTCACCACCTTTGTCTCGGACTCTAGGTCTACCTGCACTCACCTGCTCTGTCTAGGACTCTAGGTCTACCTGCACTCATCTACTCTGTCTAGGTCTACCTGCACTCACCTCCTCTGTCTAGGACTCTAGGTCTACCTGCACTCACCTCCTCTGTCTAGGACTCTAGGTCTACCTGCACTCACCTGCTCTGTCTAAGACTCTAGGTCTACCTGCACTCACATCCTCTGTCTAGGACTCTAGGTATACCTGCACTCACCTACTCTGTCTAGGTCTACCTGCACTCACCTCCTCTGTCTAGGACTCTGGGTCTAGGACTCTAGGTCTACCTGCACTCACCTGCTCTTTCTAGGACTCTAGGTCTACCTGCACTCACATCCTCTGTTTAGGTCTCTAGGTTTACCTGCACTCACCTGCTCTGTCTAGGACTCTAGGTTTACCTGCACTCACCTACTCTGTCTAGGCCTACCTGCATTCACCTGTGCTGTCTAGACTGCCTAATTAATGACTGTTGTTGTCACGTTCTGTCGCATAATTCAACAATTGTGCCAATAGCAGGATACCCTCAACACGCTTGGCTCTAGATTACACCCATACATACTTTGAATTGTTTGCGAGTTCAGACATAATATCACTAATCCGAGTGTTCATTTTCAGAAGTTGCTTTCATTTCAGTGCATTTAATTTGTCAACATTTCAACTGTAGCAACTTTTTTTTTCAATTCTACAAAAATGTGCACCCATCTTTCCTCTCTTTCTTGTGTTGTGTTGAAATGATGTTACATCCCTGAAGAAGCTTTAGTGTTCTTCTAGATGCAACTGAATGACTATGTATTCCATTTCAGGAGCTACCGGGGTGTTTGACAGGTCATTACAAACATTTCCGCGGTCGTAACGTTAACGGGGAAAACGACAGGCACAAGGAAACGTATGATGGAGTCACAGAAGTCAAGTGAAAGCAATAAATTCAGGAAGATTTAGGTGACAAGTGCATGTCACATCCCTCAAACACAGGAATAGATGACTGAAAAAGACAGATCCTCAGGTGGGCGGGGCATGCGCGTTGCTACAGACGGGTTTTGTTAGCCTTTTTTTGTGTGTCTGAGTGGCGAACCACAGGAGGGCGTGATGAGTACGGTAGACAGGAAGTTCCTTGGTCGGAACACTTTCTTATTTGTTCAGTTTGTACACTTGACTGATAGTTCAAACTAGCAGGTATCTGTGGGTGAGTCTGCTGTTCTTCTAGCTGAAACTGCTGTAGTATGTGACAGTAGTTGGTTCACTGTCCTCAACATTTCTTCCAATGTCAAATCCTATTTCAATGCCGTAGTCAACAAGAATTCTACAAAGACTAACATCCCTGGCTAAAGACCTTGAAAAGGAACATGACTTTCTATTTGTTGTCTCCCAGAATATGAGTGATGCCATGGCGGTGCTGCACAAGCTGCAGACAGGGCTGGATGTCAACGTGAAGTTCACAGGGGTGCGGGTCTTTGAGTACACCCCAGAGTGCATTGTCTTTGACCTGCTGGACATCCCTCTCTACCACGGCTGGCTGGTGGACCTGCAGGTGAGAACCCTTCCCTCTCTGAGCCCCCTTTAAAAGTAGACTGAGCGAGTTGCCGTAAATGCAATATCCGCAATAACAGAACGTTGAAGCCCGAGGCTGAACTTCTCTGCTGTTTTTGGGCCTGTAGCTACCACGTTGTAGCAGTGTGAAGCAAACCCCGTGCACATGCCCAGATCCTCTGTGTGACTGTGAGAGTATTGCATCGCATCTCAAGGAAGTAACTATGGTACTGCTCACGGCAACATCATAAGTACCTTTAAACCCATGTAGCTATTACTATGATATACAGGCAAATATATTGTTAAAAGTCACCTTGTCCTAGAGAGATTTACACTGTTATCAAAGCGTCATGCCAGGGTAAGCCTACATCAAACACAGCCCTTATTTGAAGTGTTTCTAAAATCCCCTATGGGAAAAATGAATGGTGAAAAAACGATTGGAACCATTTCCCTGTTTGACCACTAGGTTTTATGGGTATTATGACTCATACTGTGGTACTCTATAGGCGTTTGTCAAATAGACAATCAACCAACTCCACACATTATTTATGAAAGAAATGACTTCAGAATGACTGGTTAGTGTACAGCTCCTCTTGAGTATTTTTCTTTTGAAAACATGACAATACGCTCTTGTCACTTGTTCTTCACTGCATAGTAGAACACAACAATGGTTGATGAATGCTCTCCTCTTTTATGTTCCCTCCAGATGGGCGACACAGTGAATAGTAGAACACAACAACGGTTGATGAATGCTCTCCTCTTTTATGTTCCTCCAGATGGGCGACACAGTGAATAGTAGAACACAACAACGGTTGATGAATGCTCTCCTCTTTTATGTTCCCTCCAGATGGGCGACACAGTGAATAGTAGAACACAACAACGGTTGATGAATGCTCTCCTCTTTTATGTTCCTCCAGATGGGCGACACAGTGAATAGTAGAACACAACAACGGTTGATGAATGCTCTCCTCTTTTATGTTCCTCCAGATGGGCGACACAGTGAATAGTAGAACACAACAACGGTTGATGAATGCTCTCCTCTTTTATGTTCCTCCAGATGGGCGACACAGTGAATAGTAGAACACAACAACGGTTGATGAATGCTCTCCTCTTTTAGGCTCCCTCCAGATGGGCGACACAGTGAATAGTAGAACACAACAACGGTTGATGAATGCTCTCCTCTTTTATGTTCCCTCCAGATGGGCGACACAGTGAATAGTAGAACACAACAATGGTTGATGAATGCTCTCCTCTTTTATGCTCCCTCCAGATGGGCGACACAGTGAATAGTAGAACACAACAACGGTTGATGAATGCTCTCCTCTTTTATGTTCCTCCAGATGGGCGACACAGTGAATAGTAGAACACAACAACGGTTGATGAATGCTCTCCTCTTTTATGTTCCTCCAGATGGGCGACACAGTGAATAGTAGAACACAACAACGGTTGATGAATGCTCTCCTCTTTTATGTTCCCTCCAGATGGGCGACACAGTGAATAGTAGAACACAACAACGGTTGATGAATGCTCTCCTCTTTTATGTTCCCTCCAGATGGGCGACACTGTGAAGGCAGTGGGTAACTGCAGCTACAACCAGCTGGTGGAGAAGATAATCTCCTGCAAACAGTCAGACAGCAGCGAACTGGCTGGGGAAGGTGGGTGGACCAACCGACTGAGGGGGTGGGGGGTTGCTTTCTTTCTCGCTGCTGCTTCCTCCTCCCCCCCCGACTACACATCCCAGGCTGCTTGATAAGGCCGGCATTTCCTCCTATTGCGCTGAGCAGATATACGGAGGCCTGGGCTAAACATTCCTGTGGACGGCTGACTTTAGTTGAGCTCTGTTCTTTCCCTCTCTCACGCTGCTCGTATTGCTCACCCAGGGCAGTTCAGATGTATTCCTGTCATAGGCACGTTTTCTTCTGGGCTGAGTGTTTTGTGCTTTTAGCATCAAGTTTAAGTTTTATTAGTCGTATATATGGGATACGCACGGTAGACATCGTCCAACGAAATGCTTACTTGCAGGTTCCTTGACAATGCAACAACAATAAGAAAGAATAAAATCTAAGAATAAAAAACAAAGTAAATGGCTCAGTAGAATAGAATAAACATTTTAACATCCCATAAATAAATAATGACAGAGCGAGTCAGTTGGCGGGGTGAAGAGCTGCGTCTGTTTCTCCCAACCTCTCCAGTGCTTCTCCACTGTCTTTCTAGTTTCCTCTTGTCTTAGTTCGATTATCACCCTCTCTCTCCCCATCACTCAATACAACTCTATCTCTTGCGCTCTCTGTCTCTCATTCTAGGTCAGTGTGTCTATATCCTTGTCTGTCTGTACATCACTTTATATCTCTATCAGTCCATAAGTCTTTGTCTCTGTCAGCCTGTCGGTCATTGTCAGTTTTGCGTTTGTGTCTCTCACTGACTCGCCTTCTCTCTCCCCTTCCATCTCTCTTTCTCCCTCTTTCTTTCTCCCTCTCTCTCTGCCTGCAGGCTTTGTAGCCGAGCAGTTTCTGCACAGCACGGCCACCCAGCTGACGTACCCCGGTCTGTGTGAGCTCACGTCCACCGTGCAGGAAGGAGAGCTCTGTGTGTTCTTCAGGAACAACCACTTCAGCACCATGATCAAGTTCAAGGTGAATGACCACTCAAATGAGTGAGCCTTTATCCACTGTTTCATGCCCTGTGGTTATGACAAATGGGGCCTTGCAGTACTGTTTACTGTGAATGGGTCTTCTTTACTTTCCTCTGCTACAGCGTCCCCAAACCACCGTCCATTATGAACAAAAACAAGTCAAGTCTGCCTTGTCCTGTTAGTAGTGGGAAAGGGTGTTATATAAATGAATTGCATAATGTTACCGAATTCATATCACTCAGTCCCAGATAAACCTTTATTTCAAACGTATTGCTAACTTCCGGATCAGATCACCCCTTTGTATTTTGTAGGTTGTTGACACATGGGGACTCTTTCATCCAAGTCTTTACAACCATCTGTTAACAGCTGAGCACTGTTAGTGTGTTCCCCTTCTCCCTGTCCTCCCCCTCCCAATAGATCTCCCCACACCCCAGTCCCAGGTGATGTAATGTTCAGTACACAGGGTTCTTAGGCTGGTGCGAGGGCATAAATACAAATGCCCCTTAGAGCATGGTAGACACGTGATGGGGACCTATTCAGCACCTAGAGTCTGAATGCTATCTACAATGGTTTCACCCGCCTTGTGCTCCCTCCCCTTATCACTGCTGCTGGGACAGGCTCTTCCTGTTATCTATAGCAGGGGAAGTGGAGCGTGTGTGCGTGTGCGTGTGCGTGTGCGTGTGCGTGTGCGTGTGTGTGTGTGTGTGTGTGTGTGTGTGTGTGTGTGTGTGTGTGTGTGTGTGGCACGCATGACCCCAAGATAAATGCTTACCAGTACCAAAGCCCCCCTCATTTAAACAAACACACAGACCTGTTATCCAGGTTATCTACTACAGGAATAAGAGGGTGTGAAAGTGTGTAGATGTGATTTCTGGCTGTGATAAGACGTGTGTGAGTGTATAACGTGTGTCTTTGTGTGTTCAGGGCCAGCTGTACCTCCTGGTGACAGACCAGGGCTTCCTGACGGAGGAGAAGGTGGTGTGGGAGAGCCTGCACAATGTGGACGGGGATGGCAACTTCTGTGACTCTGAGTTCCGCCTGCGACCTCCGTCAGACCCAGAGACGGTGTACCGTGGACAGCAGGACCAGATAGACCAGGTCAGACCACTAGACCGCTACGCCAATTGGGCCCTCTGATCCAGTTCCACTTCATTAATGGGAGCAACGATAAACCCATCTAGCTGAATCATGGCAGCCATTTCACACTGTTGGGTGCACCACATATCTCTTGCAGAGGATTGTATACCGTGGAGAACAAGGTGCACAGTCACAGTGCAGCATTACAAACATACTAGGTCAGGGTGAGCCACAATCAGAGTTTACCTGAAGAGAAACAGAGTGGATGGTATTAAAGGTACAGCAAGTATTACCCATCCCCTCTATCTGGGCTCTGTTATCCCCATGGCTTCCTTGCCTGCTCCATCTGCACTCAGCTCTACTCTGGAGAAGTAGCGGGGAGGAGTTCCTCAATAATAGATGTTCAAAGCTCTCCCGTTAAAACCCTCCCCACTTAGGGTTTTAATGCCTGATCAGGAGACGACCGTGACATGTGGCGCCTCCCTCTGTACTGCTTTGCATCACGCTGCGCTTCGATTGGCTGTTTAATAATGCATGATGTGGTTTGTGTCCGTTTGTGACAACAGCTGATTGGCTGGCCCGTTAGGCCTGGTGGCAGGGCTGCCCAGCAGCTTGTCCATCTGCCAGGGTCGATATTCACCACCCTCACCCAGTACAGAGAGAGAGGGAGGGATCATCTCTGCTCACGCTCTCATCTACCCAGACACTATTATAACTACAAATACCTAAATACCTTCCAGACTCACATCAAACATATCCAATCCAAAGTTAAATCTAGAATTGGCTTCCTATTTCGCAACAAAGCATCCTTCACTCATGCTGCCAAACATACCCTTGTAAAACTGACCATCCGACCAATCCTCGACTTCAGCGATGTCATTTACAAAATAGCCTCCAATACCCTACTCAATAAATTGGATGCAGTCTATCACAGTGCCATCCGTTTTGTCACCAAAGCCCCATTAAAGGGGCTGAATAAAGGGGCTGAATAATTTTGCACGCCCAATTTTTCAGTTTTTGATTTGTTAAAAAAGTTTGAAATATCCAATAAATGTCGTTCCACTTCATGATTGTGTCCCACTTGTTGTTGATTCTTCACAAAAAAATACAGTTTTATATCTTTGTTTGAAGGCTGAAATGTGGCAAAAGGTCGCAAAGTTCAAGGGGGCCGAATACTTTCGCAATGCACTGTATCTCTCTGGTCACCCCCAAAACCAATTCTTCCTTTGGCCGCCTCTCCTTCCAGTTCTCTGCTGCCAATGACTGGAACGAACTACAAAAATCTCTGAAACTGGAAACACTTATCTCCCTCACTAGCTTTAAGCACCAGCTGTCAGAGCAGCTCATAGATTACTGCACCTGTACGTAGCCCATCTATAATTTAGCCCAAACAACTACCTCTTCCACTACTGTATTATTTATCTTGCTCCTTTGCACCCCATTATTTTTATTTCAACTTTGCACATTCTTCCACTGAAAATCAACCATTCCAGTGTTTTACTTGCTATATTGTATTTACTTTGCCCCAATGGCCTTTTTTTTTGCCTCCACCTCCCTTATCTCACCTCATTTGCTCACATCGTATATAGACTTATTTTTCTACTGTATTATTGAATGTATGTTTGTTTTACTCCATGTGTAACGCTGTGTTGTTTGTGTCGAACTGCTTATCTTTATCTTGGCCAGGTCGCAATTGTAAATGAGAGCTTGTTCTCAACTTGCCTACCTGGTTAAATAAAGGTGAAATAAATATTATAGCCGACAATTAAGACAGTCTGATGCTGCACTCGGGAATATATTTGATTTCACTCTACATGAGGGTTATGAATGAATAAAGAGGTGTGTAGCCCTGACTTTAAAATGGCTGGTGTTTTGTAGCTTACAACTAGGCATACTTAAAAAAAAAAAAAAAAAAAGGTTTTTAAATACTTCAACTCTTGGCAGTGGCACATCATTCTGGTAAAACACCATGACGTGAAATGCATTGACGTGGTCCTATTCTATTTCTCTCCTTTCTTTCTTTCTTTTTCCTTCTTTCTTTCTTTCTATCTCTCTCTCTTTACCCCCTCTCCTCTCTGTATGCAGGACTACCTGATGGCGTTGTCGCTGCAGCAGGAGCAGCACTGTCAGGACCTGCAGTGGGAGCAGCTCCCTGAGGGCATCAGTGACCTGGAGCTGGCCAAGAAGCTGCAGGAGGAGGAGGACCGACGAGCCTCCCAGTACTACCAGGAGCAGGAGCAGGCTGCCGCAGCACAAGCACAGGTCGGGGAAGGAGCCTGGGAGGGAGGGAAAGGGGGATACCTAGTCAGTTGTACAACTGAATGCCTTCAACTGAAATGTGTCTTCCGCATTTAACCCAAACCCTCTGAGCAGGAGGGGAGCTTGTGAGAAGGGGGGAGGGAAGATGTGAGGAGTGGAATTGAATGAGGAATATGATGAGAAAGGTGCGTAGGGAAAAATGAGTAATGAGGATGAGAAAAAGGGTAAGGGTTGCCAGTTTATATAGATATAGCAGAGTCAGGGGCTTAGTCAGATAGAAATTAAATATATAGCTGACATGAATATGTTGTACACAATACATGTTCTGTTTGAATGCATGTTCAATGTAATTGTGATGCAATTAAGCTAGAATGCACGGTTCAGGTCTGTTCTTTTGGATACAGCCCTTAGCCGTGGTATATTGGCCATGTCCCACAAACCCCTGAGGTGCATTTACTGCTATTATAAACTGGTTACCAATGTAATTAGAGCAGTATAAATAAACATTTTGTTATACCCGTGGTATACGGTCTGATATACCACGGCTGTCAGCCAATCAGCATTCAGGGCTCGAACCACCCAGTTTATAATGTTGCTCATTCATCCGCTTGAATGAGCCACAGGTAGGTATTATGGTTGACTCTCCTGTTCCATCCTGTCTGTTGTGCAGCAGCCAGCAGAGGGCAGTGACGAAGCAGACAGAGCAGAAGCAGCAGCAGCAGCAGCATCAGCAGCAGCAGCAGCAGCATCAACAGCAGCTGGAACCACACCCACCCCAGGGAAGCAGCCCTCTGCCGGGGAGCGCAAACCCAAAAAAGAGCCCAAGGATAAAGACAAATGTGTTTTATTGTAACAGAGGATGGTTGTGTGTTTGTGTGAGAGACAAAGAGAAAGAGGGGGGGCAGAATTTTTCACATTGACCTGACACCCTACGCACAGCCCCTTTTTTTGAAGAGCGATGAGACAGTGAGGCGTTGCCGTTCCCAAGCCACTGGTGCCTGCCATCCTCTACCCTCAGTGGGCCCGGACTACTGAGGAAGGGACGCTATGACAGCTACCACTAATCTCTCGTACAGTTGGCCAAACTTTGTTACAAGTCGCACAGTGCACTATATTTGTGATCTGGGGTTCAGGTTAATGGGGGTGATTTTTATAGCAAAATTAGAAAAATCCCAGAAACAGGATGCTGGGAGGGAACGAATTCAGAATCTGAAATATCTCCTCTCATGGCACCAACTTTTTTTCAAGGAAACAATTTTCATTCATTTTCATTATTGCAGTTGATAAGCTATTTTTTTTTTTACTGCACATGTGTAGATATGCCTGCTTTGATTCAGTTCCGTTTTTGAGCGTTAGACTTTTCACTGAAAACACAACCTAGCTATTGATTTGTGGGGTTCATTTAGCTCCTTCCAATTGGAGATAATCAAGAGTTTGTTCAGAGTCTAATTGGGATAGAGATGAGGTGATAGTGACATCAGTGAGTGTAATATCTAAGCACTCCTGTCTCTTCGCCACGTTAATGGATGCCAAATTACTACTTTAAGTGTGTGTGTGTGCGTGTTTGCATGTGTGTTTGTATGCATGTGTGAGAGAGTATTTTAGAGAACTATTTTATTTTGGTATATACATAAAAAGAAAGGGATTCATTTGTTTTTGCAGGTTAGAAATTAATGTAAGACCCTGTTGTGATGAGCCTTTTGTTTATCTCTATCACTACCCACATCCCTGTTCTTCCTGAGAGGCCTGGAATTCCGTGCCATACTCTGGTAAGTGCCGTCTCTACCAACCCTCATCTTCCATTTAAGACTCGCCCTATCCAGATTGGCCTTACCAGAGTATGGCCGTGTTGAATACTGGTGTGTGTGTGTATGCTATTGGTGTCTACAGTGTATATGTATGGCTGATATGCTTGGCTGCATTGATTTATGCTCTTAATTTCAACTTGGAAATAACCTTAACAACAAAAATGTTTTCCGATGTATATGAGCAGTTGGATTGAAAGATATGCCATGTATTTAATGTCTTCACATCTAGTAGAGTCTGGACAATCACACAGACAGAACCATGGAGAAACAGGACAGTGCACCTAATTTGACTACTGTCGCTCACTCTTACGCTGTCCCTGAGAGACTTGGCTGGTTATTGGCTGCAGAGGCAGAGCAATAGTAGTATCCTACACTAATAATCTGAAGTGCCCAATGTCACACAGATTTGCCGGCAGTTAAACTGTTGGTCACGCCGTAAAAAGCTGACACAGATGTTGTCAATATGGGAAGCCTCGTGACCTAGTTGAGTTATGGAAGTAGGATTTTCTACTGTAGCCATGTTTGAATCCATGTGCTTCTCCTACAACATCTAACTTTCAGACAAAATTATATACATTGTGTACATACCTAATGCACATTTATGACAGAGCTAGCTAGTAGTTTGTGCCATTGTCCTACTATGGTACTGCCTCCTGAGAGATTTACTGTTTTCTATCTACACATTCCAGCTGGATGCCTTGACTCAAGCCTTGTGTTGTACGTCAGACCTAGAAACACAGTTATAGGGGAGACGCCTCGCAGTGCTGCTAGTTAAGGGGTCTCCTATTTTTGGCTGTTACATTTTGTTCTCATTGTTCAGAAATGGACAACCCCAGCCTTCAAGGACAAGTCCAGTACTTAGTATTTATTTTTGCCTGGCGACTGGCTGCATCTTGTAGGAGTAGGCTAACTGACTAACCGGTAGTAAGGCTTATCTGCAGGCTGGACTTGAGTACTGGGGTTAGCTCAGCCTGTCTATACGGTCCTCACGAGGCCACACTTACTCTGTACAGAAAATGCCTTACAACATTTACAATATATTTTATAAGAATAAATGGAAACAGGTGTATTACCAGAATGAGACAATCTGTACATGTAAAACTAGACATCAGAAATACTCTCAGGCCTTCTCTGAAGGGACATATCCTTGAGTGTCTTTTGTAAATTGTTAGTGTATTAGCTGCCTTGGCAACAGCAATGATTCATATATACCATTGTAAAGTATTTAATATACTGTGTTGTAATGTAAATGTGTAACCACGTATCGGATCGGTAACAAATTATTTCAACACATGGTATCTAACTAGGTCAACTTCATATTATTAGGCTGTTCATAATTATTGCTAGTTATGTTCATGGATGTAATTCCCTCTCAGAAATGGCATAACACGATGTGTTTCTGAGCTTCTCTCGGGCCTATCCCGTCAAAGGAATTCACTGACTTTACACTAGAATAGGTTTGCCATTTGTAATGGAATTCAAGGCTGCTATTAGAAAGTGAATTAAACTGCTGCTGCGTTTATTCACAATGACTACAAAAAGTAATCTGATTGAATAGAGGACTTAAAGAGAAACACCTATGTTGTAGCGTGCGTGTATATCCTGTTTTATGGTATGCTACAGTATGTCCCTGACATTATTTATTGACTAGTGATTTTGTGAAAGGTTGGGTGAAGGACCACAATCCATATTCTTGTTTCTTCTGTAAAATAACATCCATTTTAAAGTTACCGTCACACTGCAGCTTGAATTATACTTGTTAATGTGGTCAACCTTCCCAATGGCCTCAACCCATTTGTAACGACGTGCAAAAGGCAACTAGTACTGAGTATTATGATGAGAACCTCAAAGGGCCACTTTATCTAATTACTTTGAGGTTTTTGGGGGAGCAACAAGATTTCTCACGGATGCCTCACACACACTTAAAATAAAACGTTGTGCGTAAGCTTGCTTTTGAGGTCATTTACATTGCATTATTTACCAGTATCTAGATATTGTTTTTTGTTATAGCTTCAATGTTGTTCTTGAAAATAATTGCTAAGGATTTTGTTTGTGGAATGTCTCAAGTGAAGATGTGTAAGCCTTGTTATAGTGCTTGGGGGGTAAATACTGTACAAGGTCGTCCTTGAACATTTAGTCCTTGTAATTAGTTTTGCACTATAGGCTGCGTTCGGACAGGCATATTCGAGATAAAAGATCAGAATTGGTCTGCCTGTGTAAACGCAACCTAAGAGAGAAAATACCTCATTTTATACAGAATTAGAAATTGTACAAGTGCTATTGTTCTTTGGGTACCTTGTAAAAATGGAATACTGTCTGGAATTGCTACAACAGTCAGTTGAATATGAAATGCTCCTTTGACAAAAGGTATGAAAGGGCTGGTTAAATATTTCGGTTTAAAGTACTGTGTTGATGCAACTTGAACATCAGGTAGCTGTAAACCTGTTAAGGACAGAATTGATTTGTAGCTTTTCACACTAATAAAAATGCCACTGGCTGGTCATCTAAAGTTAATTTGACTATTTTGACAGAGTGGAGAAAATGGTTATTTCCCTAGTAGTTTCATGAGCACAATCCCCCATGTTGATTTAACTGCAATTGTAATAATCCCAATGTTATTCTGATGCATGTAATGCAACAATTGCTTAATGACATTCAGTGGAGTATAATTTCAATGTATTATGTTAATATTTCACTTATGTTTAACACCTTGTGAATATGAAAAGTTCAATCCTCGTAATAGAAGGTTAAAATGTTTATATACATATGACCAAATAATGTATAGCTTATCACAGTACCGTTGCAAAATGTAGATGGTGTTTCTTCTGTAACAAAATGCCTTAGACGAGAGACATTCAGCCTGATTATTAAAAAACATGGACAATAAAACTTACGTTCTCTTTTCACAACCATTCAATGTGTGATGTCTTGTATGTGCACTTCATGAGTCAAATGTAGGAGCGAAGACAAAATTAATCTTTTAATAACCTTCAGAAGCACCAGGGGCATTACTAAAAATGGTGAAAGAATACATTGATCTGCTTACATTTGACAGTTTCAGTTAGGGGAAGAGGAGTTAATGTCAACTTACAAATAACTAAAGCTGTACAATTCTATTCTAAAAGGTAAGTTGAACATTATGTGCACAGGGTTGTTTAAGTCACAGCACAACTGTTAAGAAACCATACATTGAGGTAACCTATACAGAACAAAACATTTCTATAATCGACCTTATGGCTAGAAACCAGCCTCTTGAAAAACAAGCTTAAGCTGATCTGGGGAGAGGCAGTTAGAACCGTCGGGGTGCTCCTTTGAAGGGCTTGAATCCGCCAACACTGGACATGGAACTGTTGGTGATCTGCACGATTCTGTTCATTGCAGAGGAAGAGTGGCTGGAGAAACAAAATACATTTCTGCCTAAAACAGTGTCGTATACAGGAATTAACACATCACATTTGGATTCGTTGGAATTTTGTACATTTTTCTTAGTTTACTGGGGTATTTGGAAAACCCATGGCTAATAATGTTGAATTTTAATCTACTTTAAGTCAACTTGTACAGTCAGTTAGGAGCACGTGGTCATTTCACCTGTCATGAAGCGTACTGGTAGTCCCCAGTCAGTGTTTGTTTACAAGCACAAGAGATTGGAGCCTTGTGAGTCACTCACTTGTGTAGCACATGCCAGGTGATCTCGTTATCTTATGTGCTAAATGCTCTGTAGTTGTGCATTTGGTTTGCTCTTTAGCCTCTTTCAAAACCAAGCTTTGCTTGGTAACAGCAGATAATCTCCCTCCTGGATCAAGAGCATTGCTGTCTAATATTTGCTTTGTGGATGCAGCAAACTGTTGAGCATTTTTAGTTACTTGTATAACTTCGAGCTGGGATGTCTGTCCTGCAAATACTTTAGGTCAGAGACTGTATAAAATGTTCAATGTTGTATTTAGTTAGCATTCTTTATGGAATATTCCAGAGGCGCAGTGGGGTTTGAAAATAGCACTCCTTGTGTTCCGTGTAGGTATTACAGCATATCCCAGCATGGAAACATGGATGTCACCCAAGTCTAATTCATAGTGCTCAGACAAGTCCAGTACACATGATTAATTTCAGCCACAACTATTACAGATTAAATCCACCCCTCCTATCTCCATAGACCACCTGCTCTTGATTTCCTTGTGCCATTTATTTTTCAGCTGTTCTGTGATGTCCTACAAAGATTCTCAAACCTTTCTAAAATGGGATTATTAAAAAAATATATTTTTGTTGTTGATTGATTATGGCTTTCCTGATCACCCAACAGTGCTATTTGTAGGGCTCATTTTGGAACAATGTTGACTGTTTAACCACTCCTGATCCTGTGGCGAGAAACAGGCTACACAGGAGCAATAACAGAATAAGTGGTCGTATGCCCAATATACATAACATTCTTCTATTGGTGGCAAGAATATTGTATAATAATTTAAATATAAAAAGTTTTGAATATAATTTTTTTGAGTTTTGAGTATCAGTTTATAAACCATGTGCCATGGAATCAGCACATCAGAAATATTTTCAAGTATTTTGCAACCTGTTATGGTGCCATGGTCAACATTTTGGTCCTCATAAAACTGGTATATTTTTCTTTTCATGACAATTTCTCTCTAATTTTAGTCTTTAATAAAGGCCAGACTAACAAGCTCCCCTTCCGCCTCCATTTTTGCAGTAATGCACCAATCAGTTGGTTGTAATTTTAGATAGAGCTAACAATTCCACATATTTGTGTTAACTGCACATGAGACATAACTCCACCTTTCCTATTCATAATGTTTTTTAAAATCAATTAGTATATTTGAGTTTAACCATATTTGTTCTGTCTTTTCTGGGGGATGAAACTGGAATTGCAACCAGCTTTGCAAAGCTCGTTTCAGAAAGGGTGATATTTACAAAAAAAGGTTCCAATTTCAATGAACTAAAAGTGAGAGGTTGTAATCTGGATAAAGGGAAAAGTACAGTCTTAATGCAACGGCAGTGAATACCTTGAGTGTGAGGCCATCATGCTGCCACGGCTGTCTCCCATCCTGCGGCTGTCTGGGAAGCCCCCTCCCTGGGATCCAGCTCCACCATGCCACTCCTTCCTCTGGGCCGGCTGGTCCCGGCCATGCCGCTCCACCACCACCTGGCGGCTAGAGCTGAAATGCTGGGTAGAGAAAGGGGAGATTGTAGTTATGAATTCCCTATCTGAAATGTAACTAAAATAGAGGAAATGGAGGGTATTGAATGTGTAGATTTAGATATGGGGGATTTGTGAGGTGCTGACCTGGTTTGCCATGACCATGGGTCTTCCTCCATCCCGGCCACTGAAGTTGGATCTTCCTCGGCTAACTGAGGAGCCTCCTCTGAGAGCAGGCCCCTGGCCATCTCTGCCTGAACGCTCTGGCCGCATACCTCCGGTACGCACAGCTCCACTACATAACCACAGAGACAGGACGATTACCACACGGATTACAACAAAAAGGTCATAGTCTACAAACTTAAACAGGCACACTAGGCATCTATCCATTCTGACCGTATGTCCCCCTTAGGTGCACTCATGCCGCCGTCATTCTTCCATCCTGCATGCCCAGTATGAGTAGCGTGCCCGGTGCCTCTGGGGGAGCGACTGGTATGAGACATGCCAGACATGGGTGCTCTGCCCCCTGCTGGCCGCTCCGGCATGGGTGCGGCCCGGCGCTCGTCCCTGTCTCGGATCTCTCTGCGGTCTGTGTCACGGATGTCTGCGCGTGGAGTTGGAGGAGGCTCGGCCCTGCGGACAGTCTCAAAGTTCTTGGGGTAGCGCTCAAACCCAGAGCTGTCCCTGCGAGCATTGGGGCGGGACTTCTTGGCCTCAGGCTCACTGTTGAAGCGGTTACGTCTGAAAACCCCCAACACCCAAAATGGATTGTCAGATTCTGTCAAGAGCTGACTGTTACTGGAGGGGGATAGACATGAAACTGCTATGTGGGCTGTGTGTAGCTTTTGCTCTTTGCCAGTTTAGGTTCAGGTTGCTTTATTTACAAAAAGCACTATATAAATAAGAGGGCTTATCAAAGAGGGCCTACCTCTCAATGGTGTTGGGCTCAACAGCTGCAGCCTCAGGGAAGCCTCTGCCTCTCTCCCGGGGGCTGAACTCAGTAAAGCGGTTCTGCTGGCGGTTGTAGTCCGAGCCCTGGTTGACACGGCCCTCGGACTCGGGCTGGATCTTCTTGTTGCCATTCCAGTAGGGATCATTCCTCCGGCTGAAACATTCAATGGAGAATGTTTTAACTGGGAGACAAGTAAACTGGTGTGGAATGCCACTTTTTGAGCTTGGTCAGATATGATACCAAAATGTATCTTTCACTTGATGGTCAAATTGACATCTACTGCTCATGTCTGAGACCAAGCATCCCTGTCTGCCGTGGGATGCAGACAGACCAGGACAGTATGGGAGACAAGTCTGTGTGCGGGGGGTGACGACGACAAAGCAGCACTGCACAAGCTGCTCTGTAACCTATCCTGCAACTTCATGGACATAATGGTGGAATCTGGTTGTCCACAATCAGAGCCTCAACTACACAGAGCAAACCCCGGACAAACATCCCATCCCCAACTACAGTGTGGCCTTGTGTACCTGTGGTCCACATCGCGGCCTCTCTTCAGGTTGTTTCTCTTCTCCTGCTCGTAGCGAAGCTGCTCCTGCTGCCTCCTCAGCTCCTCCCGCTCACGAGCCATACGCTCCGCCTCTTTTCGCCGCTCCTGCATTACAGAGATATAAAATCAGCATTACATCATCAATCCACTAAATGGTTTGCTCACAATTAGCTGCTCAAAAATGCTCCTAAGAGCCTTTGAAAGAGCACCAGAATGAACAATGAGTAAACAACACCTTCCTCCTGTCGTTTTTTTACAACAATCAACTAAGGTATAGCCTTGAAGACTAAACATCCATAATGATTTGAGTCCAAGCACCTGCTCTATGCGGATCCTTTCCCTCTCCAGCCTTTCCCTCTCCATGCGCTCCCTCTCTAGTTTCTGCCTCTCCACCTCAAGCCTCTGGCGTTCCCGGAGCAGGTTCTCCCTCTCCTCCCGCTCCCTTATCAGACTGATACGCTCACGCTCCCGGCGTTCCCGCTCCGCTATCTCACGCCGCCTGACGGGACAGGAAGTCACAGAAACATTAGTACCCAGCATCCTTACAGTACTACAGGGTAGAACAATTACAGTAGGAGTTTCAGGCTGACCTGCGAAGCTCCACAGCCCTGCGGACGCGCTCCAGCCGGACCATACGCTCACGCAACCTCTGCTCTTTCATCTTCTCAAAGGGGAGGATGTCTTTGCTGCCTCCCTTGTTGGGGAAAACTCTAACTCTATTCATCTCCATCTAGGAAAGACAAGCATGTAGAGGTGAACTATGAAAAATAAAGTTCCATGATCAAACTGTCAGGATATTAAAAAAACTGCGACAAACCTCTTCGGGAGGCATGAAATATCTGGGTCTCCGCTGCATCATGTTGTTGTTGGTGAAACCCGGCTTGTCAAATCTCCCCCTCCTGAACGGTGGTCTCACTTTGTTGAGGTCTCCTTTGGCATGATCAATCACCACCATCTTGCCAGGGCTCTTGGTCCCTACACAATACAGGACAGAGGTACATTTTTACTACTCTACCCATCAACACAATACATAAAAAGGAACCTGAGATAGGGAGCATACATACTTCCACCATGCTTTTTATCATCTTTCTTAGAGGCATCTGGGCCTGAGCTGGATGTTGTGCTTTTAGACTCCTGCTTCTTGGATGAATCCTTGCCGTCTTTGTCTGATGGCTTGTCGGACTTCTTCTCCTCTTTTTTGGAGGATGGCTGGGTTCTTTAGGGGGAAAAAAAGAGCAGACAAATTCATATTTCTTTCAAATTTCCCCATTCTGAAAAAGACAGATTGTGTTTCTTCCTCACTTACTTGCTAGTCTTGCTTGTCGATGCACTACGTTTGTCACTTGATTTGATTGAGCTGGTTTTGTCATCTGATTCCTTCTTCGAAGGTTCTTTCTTGAAGGGATCACTTTTAACCTGAAAACACAACAAATACTCCGTCACAGTATTTAAAGGCTACGTCACAATTCTGAAGCAATGTAATTTTCATTAATTGAAGAACAAAGGACCATGAACCTTTTTTCTCCCTACAACGAAAATGACAGAACGCATGTTGGCTCAATGGCTCAGAAGAGAATGTCAGCCAATGTTGTTCTGCAGAAAACTCTCAAAATGGCATCTTAAAACCTTCAGAACCCTTGACGTTTCTATGACGTCACAAAAGATAGAAGTCAGAGAAAAGATTCTGAACTGTAAAATTGTAATCGTTCTCTGAACATTCTCACTGAACAAGGTGCAAAACAACGGTTTGTCAGCTTACCCTTTCAACAGATATCTGCTGGCCGTGGAGTTCTGTGCGGTCCAGGTGGGAGATGCACCTTCCCACCTCTGTACTGGAAGACATTGTCACCAAGCCATAACATTTGGCTCCAGGACTGCAAGCATTAGTAACCACTTTGGCACTAAAAACCTGCGGAGAGAGGAATTTGTTTAGGGGCGGAGCAACTACATGCTGCGTGTAGAGGGTTGGGTTAAATGCGGAAGACATTTCAGTTTAATGCATTCAGTTCTACAACTGACTAGGTATCCCCCTTTCCCTTAGTAAAACAGTCAATTGTCTCCAATAAGTCAAAGCAAACCAGGACACCCATACAGTAAGAAACACCCAACCCCAGTACCCCACCACAAGAAACCATTTACGGATGTTTTAAGCTCTAGGCTTACCTTTCCATATTTGCCAAAGAGATTTTTCAAATCAGCTGCTTTGGTGTTGGAGGACAGGCCGCTCACCCATATGTTTCGAGTGGAGCTGCTTGCACTGCTACTGCTGATACTTCCTGAAATATGGTTGTTTTAAAAACATACATGCATGCACTGTAGAGGCTTTTACATGTAAAATGTCTACACATTGTACAAACTAATCTATAAGAGCCTAATGTTACTTACCGGTAAGAATTAAATGTTTAAATTCAGGTGCTTTTGACAAAATGAAATCATTTCAGACACCTTTAAAATGCCAAATAAATGTACTTTTTAGATATGTGAAGAAAACTGGGTAATACGGCACTCACAGATCAATTGTTTGTTCTGACGCTTGAGAAAAGAATGCCATTTTGGCTGTCCAGTCAATACTGCACATTGATTACATGCACTACATAAAGACCTATGCTTGACCATAGTCTGATCATTAGTAGTGACGTCTTGAGAAATGTATCTGTAAAATGCTTACCTTTGTCATCTTTTGTGGCCTTTCCATCTCTGTCCTTTGAAGAACTACAAAGCAGATTTCACAACAAATAAAAAGAAACAAGAGATGAGTGCCAGTATATGAAATCCCCTGCGGAATATGACGTACACCAGGGCAAACAACTTTTTTTTGTCAAAAAAGAAAAACACTTTTTTCCTGTATGGATTTATTTTTTTATCCCCACGGGCAAGGCTTGCATTTGGACAAAACTCCCATAATGGCCTTTTTCATTGCTTTTCCACGGGTGATATGGGTCATGTTCTCAGCCAATTTACTCCCTGGACCAATGAAATCTTCAGTATTGCGTTCGACTTCACAGCGAATCATTTCATATGTTTCTGACAAACTGACATCACAGGGACTACTGCCCCTTTAAAAAAGCCCTACGTGGGAACTGGAAAAGGCAAACGTGCTGGAAAGGTGAAAGTAACATCTGTTTTCAGCTCCTGGTTAATGACACAAATTCAGAAAAACAACCAAATGAAAGTAACAAATGGGAGGCTCATTAGGTACATCAATGAACATTTCTCATTAGGAAAAAAAGTTATAAAAATCTTGAGGCTACCCACAATGCTGCGTTCACAGTGAGCTGGAACTTGGTAGTAGTATCTTAAAGAACTGACATAGCTAGAAAGACAAACCTCTTTCCTTGACCTGATGCCCCAGTAGACGAGGGGCCTTTCTTCCCAGAATCCTTGTCTTTGTCTCCCATTTCAGCTTTCTTCGAGGCCTCTCTGCTTTCCTTCTTAGAGGAGTCAACCTTCGTCCCGTCATCCTTCTTACCATCTTTATGGCCTTCCACTTCCATCTTCATGGCATCCTTGGGGCTCGTCTCAGCAGAGGCCTCTGGCTCGTCACAGCCCTTGTCTGCCTCTGAATCTGGAAGTTTCACATGTTTACCTGTTTCCAGGAGGTCATCACCATCAACATCCAGCGTGATGGCATCTTCATTCTGGAGTGTGACGGATATGTTATCGTCCTCGTCTTCTTTAGCGGAGACGGCAACTTCAGTTTCGATCTCCTCCACTTGTTCGGCCTCCGCCTCGACTTCTGCCTCAACGTCCTCACTGGGTGGAGGTTTAGAATTTTCGCGAGTACCATCATCTGTATCAGTTACATCTGAGGGATTTAATAAGGATAAAACATGGCAAAAACACAATGTTTAACATTGACATGTCTGTTACTTGACCTAGAAAGTAGAATAGAAAGCAAGTTTAGTATTAGTGGTCATCGAAGGGTAGAAGACCACAGGAACAACAAAACATACATTCCTCATTGAAAAATGGTGGTGCGGTTCAATAATCTTCATGTCATTTTCACCACCAATACTTCTTTTGCGATCCTTACAGTTATGAGGACTGTACAGTGAAGTTACTTTTCAATGCTCCTGTCATTAGGAGCTCCATTCCAGTTCTTCAGTTTGAAGAGAGGGCATTTGAACAAATGAAATGAAAAGAGCATCTGTCCAACTTCTTCCGTAACCCCCAAAAAAGCTGTGCCCAAAGCCATGGAGGTCAAATTCAGTCTCATTTGATGACCGTTCTACTGCCGAGGGCTCTCCCATCATAGTCTTTATGGTCATCTCCCATGTCTTCTTTCCCTCATAAAAGTCTGTCTTATTAAGTGACTTGGGATGGTTGACAAAAAAAATAGATGTCATCTTTAATTGTCCTTGTGACTGTAGTGACTGGCTCAAGTCCTTAGCAAATGTGTCCTCAAGACTGTACATCATGTCCTGGTTGGTCTTTGAGCATTCTCAGTGATGATTTCTTCTCTCCGTCTGAGACATCTGTACTGCAGTTGGGTGCTACAGGAGGATGGGCCCCAATGGGCAGGAGTCCCCCATGGTATCATCAGCGCACACTGGATCTCCCTCTAACTCAGCTTGACTTCTTCCGGCATACCTTTCCCTCACCTTGAAGAAGCCTGTTGATTCCTGAGCTTTTTTATCTTGAGAGAATGTACGATGCAGTCTGTATGGTTGTTGGAGCCCCATTGCATCTCAAGCCTGGAAGAGTAGGTAACATCCCACCTTCAAAAAAGTACTGTGACAAAAATAAGCAAGTCCTCCACAAACAGGCTTGCTGAGTATCCAGCCAGCAGACAAAAGAAATGGAAGGCATAAAGGAGAGAGGGGGCATAGCAGATTCTTACCTTCACGCAAAGGGGGCTACCTGCAACCCCCCCCCTCAAAAAAAGTAATCTATTCAATAGGGTGTGAAAACAAACATACCTTCTTCAATGTCATCCTCGTCTCCCTCCTGATAAAAAGACAAATGTGAAAGGTAAATACACAAAGACAGTTTCAGTCTACTGCCTTACTAAAACCAGGTTAACTCATCTGAATACCAGCATTTTTTATTATCTGATCTGGGTATGGGAACCCAATAATCTCTAGTCTACTGTGAGAGTGGGGTAAACGCAAACATACCACAAACGTAAACATATTCATGTGACACTAACCTTGGAAAAAGATTTGTTTTCCTTGGTAGGAGATTCATCTTCCTTGGAGAAGGAGAAGTATTCCTCTTCCTTGGAGAAGGATTCATCTTCCATTGGATTGTCAGTGTCAGAGTCCACTTTCTTTCCTAAAGAAGTAATGGAGTCATATCAATCAAATTGAAAACAGAAATATTGAACAGTAATTTAAATATTAGTAATGTCAAATTACCTTTAGCTTTTGCATTTTTTCTATTAGGCGTGTCTGCTGGGAGTGGAATTTCAATTGTCTCTGCATCTCCACCTTCCTCCTCAATGGCCTGAGAAAGTTTTTTTTTTTTATTAAAACACTATTGTAATTACTAGTCGTTTATCTGCTATTAATTTAGCTGCATGTCCCACCCTTATATTTAGCCTCACAATGAAGTGTTTTACAATTTTCTTTTCAGGACAACCAGGGCTACAAGTAGAACACAAAACTGCATTCATGAGTTAATGACAGATCTAAAAAAAAAAAACAGGCCCGCTAAAGCATAAACCTGATAAAAATGAATTTATATAAATGCTTGAAGTACAGAAATTGTTCGCCCGCTGTGATATTAATATCCAACTAGTCAGTGACAACTGGAGTTTGTGACAACAACTATGTGAGCTTATTACAGTATTATAGACACCATGGAACAAGCTGCAAACACTCAAACTGGACAGTTTTATCGCAATCTCTTCATTCAAAGACTCAATCACGGACACGTACTGACAGTTGTGGCTGCTTTGTGAGATGTATTGTTGTCCCTACCTTCTTGACCTCTGTGCTGTTGACTGCACCCAAGAATGTTTGTACCATGTTTTGTGCTGCTACTACGTTGTGTTGCCACCATGTTGTTATGTTGTGTTGCCACCATGCTGTTTTCAGGTGTTGCTGCCTTGCTATGTTGTTGTCTTAGGTCTCTCTTTATGTAGTGTTGTCTCTGGTGTTGTGTTTTGTCCTATATTTATATTCTATTTATGTATTTTTTTAATCCCAGGCTCCGTCACCACGGGAGGCCTTTTGGTAGGCAGTCATTGTGAATAAGAATTTGTTCTTAACTGACTTGCCTAGTTAAATAAAGGTTACATAAAAAATGTCACTATGCTCTTCTCGGTAGAAGTAAACCTTAGCTTTCCAACAACTCTTATAGATAAACCATTCGGACTCTACAAACATGTTAGTAAAAAGACACAGCCCTGGGCCCCTCGGGATCCACCCTGGTCTCAAACACCACTCTAGCTCAGCCACTCTTAATCACACAGAAGTATGTAGATCAAACACACTACGTTTAAAACGCACAATGGCGTTACTCATTGGGTTAAAAAAACTAAAAACTTTGTTAGTCATCAAATATGAGTTTTGATTTACAACTATCGTCATTTACTGCAGTCACCGCCAGGATGTATGTCCAAAAACGGTCTAAATAAAAATGTACAAGCAACTGAAGAAAAAAAACGCATATTCCGCACCGCCAATGTAAATCACTCACATCCCAAGGATCCCTGATAGCACTAACCTTACTGCCACCGACAAGTCGGAAGTCTACAACAGCTCAATACATTGCAGTTGCCGAATATGCATTGTTTATTCCTACATACCGGTTTGTCACTAGTTGCCACAGACAAAGTCATAAGCCCCGCCTATTTCTACAATTTAACTTAAAATCTCATTTTAAACATAGCAGCTAACCCTACGCCTAACCCCAATTTAGTGGTTAACGGTGCAGTTTAAGGTGATGCAAGGGCAATTATTATGATTTATTTTTTATGAGCATGGCCTTATTTCTATTACAGCATATTTGATGACCGTCATTCATATTCCATTCACCGAGCTCAATGTAACATTGATAGGTTTAGCTACTACATAATATTTACTATAGGGGATATTCAAGTAGTATCTTAACTCTTATTCGTATTAAAAGTGCTTTGTTTATTAAGGTTTGTAAGTAAGCATTTCACGGTAAGGTCTACTACATTGGTTTTATTCTGCGCCCGTGAAAAATAAGTGTTTTAATTTATTATAGACGTTAGTTAACTCTGATCAAGATATTTCGCGAAACGAGTTAGCTGGTTAACGTGTGGATGTGCTGTGGGCTTAAAGCAACCTCGTTTTCTAAAGGAGCCATGTAACTTGCTAGGTAGCTATGCACATGCTGAATGCGATAGATGTCATGGCCAGCTAACATTCGTTACCAACGCCCCCACACTGACTGCATCGATGCAGGACCGTGGGCTACCATGTCAACCTGACGCTGCAAAGCCAGGCCGCGAGCACGCAGTTGGAAAACAAGACAGCATCCAACGGTAACGTTAGCTAGCAGGCTAGACATCTTAGTTGGCAACTACGAAAAAAAGCAAGCTGTAAATAGATAGACATTCATCCCATAACATGTTGGATAGCAAACCAGTAGCTAAACTAGCTGGCAGCAGTTGAGGACGGACTCAATCAAATTCGTACCACAACTGTTTGGTAGCTAACATTAGCTAGCGTCCGTTAGCTTTGCGTTCGCCATGTACAAATACATTGAGCTCGTTACCTGTTTCAGCCTGGCAATTAGAACATTCTTCACACCTGTGACATCTAAATTCCTTCGCTTGAGTTCAGATTTGAGATCTATAACTCGTAAATCTGTTATTTTCTTTGACTCCGTTGAAATGGCACCCGACGCCATTTTACCTCGCTGAATGTGTTGTTATAAAATTGTGTGTGCAGAAGGGAAGCACGCATGCTCACGCAATGGCCCCAAGGTTATTCTTCTCAAAATGTGTATTGGCGGATCGCAACCAACTGAAATATGCATACACTGCCAACTACTGTACTGGAGTGGGACGCTGGTCACGGCGTCCTTATTCGTCTATCTTATTCTATGATATCATGGCGGTCCCAAACAAACGTATAAAGCGCATGCCGCCACTTTATTAACACAGATAGTAGCACATCTTTGTTATTAATCTATTTCTCTTATCAAGTCCTTTGTTTCCACCTACTGTTCTGGAGTGTAAATTCATTACACTGTGTGACACAAAAGGGAAGATAAATCACTACCAACTAACCCTACATCCATTAAAACCTCACCCTTATTCCACAATGTAGCCCTATCTGATCCTACACCAGGCTGGCAGCCTGGGAGGACTGGACACTATCGTTCAACACACCTTGTAACTCCTCTGCAACAAAATTTTGTACACCCAAGTACTTCTCTGCAGCTGCCACCCCAACATCTATTTTCTGTGATTTTACGTTACATTTCTGCGGTACAGTTGACAACCATGGCTATGAATGCTAAGCACCCAACCTTACTGAAACCTATGTTATTCCTATTAATTCAATTCAAAAAGGCTTTATTGGCATGGAAAACATGTATTCCATTGCCAAAGCAAGTAAAATAAACCAAAGTGAGAAGACGCAAAACAACAACAAAAACTATTCAAATTTTACTGTCAATATTGCATTCAAAAAGGTTTTAAAAAGATAAAGACATTTCGCAGTGGAGGCTGCTGAGGGGAGGACAGCTCATAATAATGGCTGGAACAGAGCAAATAGAATGGCATCAAACCAAGTGTTTGGTGTATTTGATGGCATTCCACTGATTCCGCTCCAGTCATTACCACGAGCCCATCCTCCCCAATTAAGGTGCCACCAACCTCCTGTGATTTCAAGTGTTAGTATATATTATCAGCCATGCACAGTGTTTTAGCAATGTTCAAATAATTATAGTATGACTAGTAGGTAAAGATAAACATAAATATTGGGGGTATTTAAAACATATATGCTCCACATGGTTACCCTTTTCTCTTGGCAACAGGCCACAAATCTTGCTGCTATGATTGCACACTGCAGAATTTCGCCGAACAGATATGGGAGTTTATCAATGTTTGGTTTGTTTTCAAATTCTTTGTGGATCTGTGGGAAATATGTATATCTATACATTTGGCAGGAGGTTAGGATGTTCCACTCAGTGTCCACCTCATTTTGTGAGTTGTGGGTTCATTGTCTGTCTTCTCTTTCCCCTCAGCATTAGAGGCTGCTGAGGGGACATTAGCTCATAATAATGGCCGGAACGGTGCACATGGAATGGCATAAAAAAAATGGAAACCATATGTTTGATGTATTTGATACCATTCCACTGATTCCGCTCCAGTCATTACCATGAGCCCGGTCTCCCCAATTAAGGTGCCACCAACCTCCTGTGCCAGAGAGCCAGGTCTGCCTATGGCAGCCTCTCTTGATAGCAAGTCTATGATCACTGAGTCTTTACATAATCAAGGATTTTCTTAATTTTGGGTCAGTCACAGTTGTCAGGTATTTTCTGTTTAGGGCATTCTAATTTGCTCAGTCTTTAGTAATTATTTCAAGTGTGTCAAATAGGTATCTTTTTGCTTTCTCATAATTTGATTGGGTCTAATTGTGTTGCTATCCTGGGGCTCTGTGTGGTCTGTTTGTGTTGGAACAGAACCCCAGATCCAGCTGACTCTTCTTTAGGTTGATCTCTCTGTAGGTGATGGCGTTGTGGTGGAATGTGTGCGCATTGGTTCCTTTTAGGTGGTTGTAGATTTTAACAGCTCTTTTCTGAATTTTGACAACAAGCGGGTATAGTCCTAATTCTGATGTGGTTTTCTGGGTCTCTGTGCTTTTGGATGGACATGTTTCTCAATTTCTTTCTCAGGGTTTTGCATTCTTCATCAAACCATGTGTCATTGTTGTTCATTTTGTTAGGTTGTCTGCTTGACACTTTCAGACTTGATAGAGAAGCTGAAAGGTCAAATGTACAGTTTAGTCTTTTTACTACCAAGTTTATAGTTTCACTATTGCAGTGAAATGTTTTGTCCAGGAAGTTGTCTAAATGGGATTAGATTTGTTGTTGCCCAACAGTTTTTTTTTGTTGGTAGATTTCCACTACTTTCTTTCCATCTATAGGGTTTCTTAATAGTATGCAGTTTGGTTGGCTTTGATGCCTCATGATAGTATTACTTTGTTAAAGTAGGCTGTGATGTTGATGTGATCTGATAGGGGTGTCATTGGTCTGACTGAATGCTCTGAGAGACTCTAGGTTGAGGTTTGTGATAAATCAATCTAAAGTACTACAGCCAAGGGATGAGCTGTAGGTGTACCTACCATAGAAGTCCTCTTGAAGCCTACCATTGACAATGTACAGACCCAGCGTGCAACAGAGCTGCAAGACTAGTGACCCATTTTTGTTGGTTGTTTTGTCATAGTTGTGTCTAGGGGGGCATATTTGGGAGGGAATACTGTCACCTCCAGGTAGGTGTTTGTCCCCCTGTATGCTGAGAATGTCAGGTTCTTGTCCAGTTCTGGCATTTAGGTCATCACAGACTAGTATGTGTCCATGGCCTGGAAATTTATGACATCTTCCTCACCACCACAGACAGGTGCTGGCACTAAGACCGCTGTATAAGGAAATAAGCAAACGGGAAACCACTCACCCAGAGGTGGCACTCCTAGTGGCTGGAGACTTTAATGCAGGGAAACTAAAATCAGTTCTACCAAATTTCCATCAAAATGTTAAATGTGCAACCAGCGGGGAAAATATTCTAGATCAACTGTACTCCACACACAGAGACGCGTACAAAGCTCTCCTTTAAACAGGTCAACATACACAAGGCTGCGGGGCCAGACGGTTTACCATGTCTTCACATGTCCCTAATTGAGTCTGTAATACCAACAAGTTTCAAGCAGACCACCATAGTCCCTGTTCCCAAGAACACAAAGGCAACCTGCCTAAATGACTACAGACCCGTAGCACTCACGTCCGTAGCCATGAAGTGCTTTGAAAGGTTGATAATGGCTCACATCAACACCATTATCCCAGAAACCCTAGAACCACTCCAATTTGCATACCGCCCAAACAGATCCACAGATGATGCAATCTCTATTGCACTCCACACTGCCCTTTCCCACCTGGACAAAATGAACACTTATGTGAGACTGCTATTCATTTTGACTACAGCTCAGCGTTCAACACCATAGTACCCTCAGCTCATCACTAAGCTAAGGATCCTGGGACTAAACACCTCCCTCTACAACTGGATCCTGGACTTCCTGGTGGGCTGCCCCCAGGTGGTGAGGGTAGGTAGCAACACATCGTCCACGCTGATCCTCAACACTAGAGTTCCCCAGGGGTGTGTGCTCAGTCCCGTCCTGTACTCCCTATTCACCCACGACTGCATAGCCAGGCACAACTTCAACACCATCATTTAGTTTGCAGATGACACAACAGTGGTAGGCCTGATCACTGACAACAACAAGACAACCTATAGGGAGGAGGTCAGAGACCTGGCCGGTTGGTGCCAGAATAACAACCTATCCCTCAACGTAACCAAGACTAAGGAGATGATTGTGGACTACAGGAAAAGGAGGACCGAGCACGACCCCATTCTCATCAACGGGGCTGTAGCGGAGCAGGTTGAGAGCTTCAAGTTCCTTGGTGTCCACATCAACAACAAATTAGAATGGTCCAAACACACCAAGACAGTGGTGAAGAGGGCACGACAAAGCCTATTCCCCCTCAGCAAACTAAAAAGATTTGGCATGGGTCCTGAGATCCTCAAAAGGTTCTACAGCTGCAACATCGAGAGCATCCTGACTGGTTGCATCACTGCCCGGTACGGTATTTTGCTCGCCCTCTGACCGCAAGGCACTACAGAGAGTAGTGCGTACGGCCCAGTACATCACTTGAGCTAAGCTGCCTGTCATCCAGGACCTCTACACCAGGCAGTGTCAGAGGAAGACCCTAAAAATTGTCAAAGACCCCAGCCACCACAGTCATAGACTGTTCTCTCTACTACCGCTTGGCAAGCGGTACCGGAGTGCCAAGTCTAGGACAAAAAGGATTCTCAACAGTTTTTACCCCCAAGCCATAAGACTCCTGAACAGGTCCTCAAATTGCTACCCGGACTATTTGCATTGTGTGCCTCATCCCAACCCCTCTTTTTACGCTGCTGCTACTCTCTGTTTATCATACATGCATAGTCACTTTAACTATACATGCATGTACATACTACCTCAATTGGGCCGACCAACCAGTGCTCCCGCAGATTGCACCTTTTTTGCACTCTTGGTTAGAGCCTGTAAGTAAGCATTTCACTGTTGTATTCGGCGCACATGACAAATAAACTTAGATTTGATTTGCTGGAAAAGCTGTCTTCATTAAAGTATGGAGATTCAAGTGGGGGGAGTTAGCACGCAGGAGGACATTTTACTCTGTTGAGGTAATTTCCTTTAGAAATTCTAGCCAAATGTAAAATGTTGCTGCTTTGATTAATTTAATAGAGTAGGTTAAGTCTGATCTCTGTGTAACACTGGGTAATTTGGTGGCTGGGACTACAAGCTCCCTGTAACCTAGAGGGCAACCAGTGGGTCCATTTTCTCTGTTCCATGTTTCTTGCAGGTTGACAATGTCTGAATTTCTGATTACTTTGGTGATGTCTGGGTACCTGATCTTTAGGCTGAAAGAAGATTACCTCAGACCTTGTATTTTCCAGGATGAGATAGCAACATTTTTGTGGTCCATAGTGCTGTGTTGTTATTTGTGTGGTTTAGGCTTAGACCAATAGTTGTGAGCAGAGCATGCTGAGCATCTGATACATGCCTCTTAGGTCACAGGGTGGGGCTTGGGTGAGTGTAGGAGTGGGGGTTGTGCCTATCACTCTATTGGGGTCGGCCTACTCACAGGGAGCCACTTAGGATCCCTCACCCTGGATCCATAGGAGTTAGCACTCCTTTCCACGGTACCCTACTCCAGAGAACAAAGCAAGTCACAGGTCTTGTCCTGGGGCACGTGGTGTGGATGGCCCACACCCCTTTGACGGAAGACACACAGAAAATCATCATCAGTCCATTTCGAGTTACTTTCACTGATTCAACAGTTTCCAATTTCCTCTCAACCCATCCTGGCACCACATATGGTTCAGTCAGAAGGCAAGTATCCATTCTCTCCAAAAATCTCACTACCACTGGGCCAGAATCATCCTTGTCGAGTACGAGCCTTGTCTCGATGATGACATCTTCACTGCACTTGCCACCACAGGTAATTAATCCTCACTCTCGTCAGGTAAAATTTTAGAGCTACCGGTTGCGTTTTATTATTTTTGTACTTCACGCCAATCTTCCTCAACACACAGCTTCCCTCTACAGTCAACTGCTTTCTTTCTTCCTCGAGATCAATTTCCACATCTCCACTCTTTTTCCACTCTTAAACCTGCTGTAATAGCAAACTGTTTAAATGGTTCTTCTATCTTGAATTTGCCGCCATGTTGCGTCGACTCAAAAATCTCTACCAGCCGCCATTACTCATCACGGCTCGCAATATTGATGTAGCTATTGTGCATTATCAGCAATATCTGTATATACCGGGACTTTGATCACCAGTCAACCTACTGTGTATTGACATTCATATTGCTATGCCTTACCTATGGATCATCATCTTGGGTCCATGAAATGGGGTATCAGCCTTCTCAGTGACACCCACAGAACACAAGTGTGAAGAGTTTACACAAATATTAAAGTCGTAGCTCTTATTGCAGGACTTTGACTGTGGGAAACCTCAGAAGGAATGAGCGTTACACCAAGGCCTGATCTCAATTCCATTGAGCATGTCTGAGACCTGTTGGATCGGAGGGCTAGGGCCATTCCCCTCCAGAAATGTCTGGGAACTTGCAGGTGACTTGGTGGAAGAGTGGGGTAACATCTCACAGCAAGAACTGGCAAATCTGGTGCAGGCCATGAGGATGAGATGCACTGCAGTACTTATTGCAGCTGGTGGCCACACCAGATACTGATTGTAACTTTTGATTTTGACCCCCCCTTTGTTCAGGGACACATTATTCAATTTATGTTGGTCACATGTCTGTGGAACTTGTTCAGTTTATGCTTCAGTTGTTGAATCTTATGTTCATACAACTATTTACACATGTTAAGTTTGCTGAAAATAAACACAGTTGATAGTGAGAGTACATTTTATTTTTTTGCTGAGCATTTGTGTATTGGCATTCATATTGCACTCTACCCCCTTACCCCATTTCATCGACCGTAAAACTTTGCCTGATCCATAGGTATCAGTCTACAAAAGACAATAAGTAGTTAATTTGACGAACAGAAAAAAAGTTGAATCCGCACTGTGGATGTATTAGATTTCAGAACTGTGTTGGGGACATACTTATATTCCCTGTACAGCCTTACCTATTGATGTTGGGTCCATGAACTGGGGTATCAGTCTACTTGTGATACCCAGAACTCTGAAGAGTTTACACATATATTAGCGTTGTTGCTCTTCTTGTGGGACTAACTGGGAAATCACCTCACTATCCAGCCTATTGTGCATATTGACATGCATATTGCAATGTACAGTGTGAGCAAGACAAAGGAGCTGATCGTGGACTACAGGAAAAGGCGGGACAAACAGGTCCCCATTAACATTAACGGGGCTTTAGTGGAGCGGGTCAAGAGTTTCAAGTTCCTTGGTGTCCACATCACCAACAATCTATCATGGTCCAAACATACCAAGACAGCCGTGAAGAGGGCACGACAAAACCTTTTCCCCCTCAGGACACTGAAAAGATTTGGCATGGGTCCCCAGATCCTCAAAGTTTACAGCTGCACCATTGAGAGCATCCTGACCGGTTGCATCACTGCCTGGTATGGCAAATGCTTGGTCTCCGACTGCAAGGCACAACAGAGGGTAGTGCGTACGGCCCAGTACATTACTGGGGCCAAGCTTCTTGCAATCCAGGACCTATATAATAGGCGGTGTCAGAGGAAAGCTCATAAAAGTGTCAGAGACTCCAGTCACCCAAGTCATAGACAGTTTTCTCTGCTACCACACGGCAAGCAGTACCGGAACGCCAAGTCTAGGACCAAAAGGCTCCTTAACAGCTTCTACCCCCAAGCCATAAGACTGCTGGACAACTAATTAAATGGCCACCGGACTATTACATTGACCCCCCCCGTTTGTTTTCTACACTGCTTCAACTCGCTGTTTATTATCTATGCATCCCCCACACACTGAGTCAGTACCGGTACCCCCTGTATATAGCCTCGTTATTGTGTTACTTTTTATAATTTTTGACTTTTGTTTATTTGGTAAATATTTTCTTAACCAACAGTGCAGTTCAAGTTAAGGGCTTGTAAGTAAGCATTTCACGGTAAGGTCTACTACACTTGTTGTATTCGGCACATGTGACAAAAAGTTAGATTTGATTTATGCCTTGCCTATGGCTCTTGGCTCCATTAAATGGGGTATCAGCCTAAAAATTAGCGATGTAGAATTTCATGGACCTAAGAGCCATGGGTAAGGCTGTACATTGCAATATGAATGTCAATATATACAGTAGTTTGACTGGTGAGCTTAGACTCTTCACAGTTGTGTTCTGTGGGTGTCACAAGTAGGCTGATACCCCAGTTCATGGACCCAACATCAATAGATAAGGCTGTACATGGCATAAATGTATGTCCCCAACACAGTTCTGAAATCTAATACATCCACAGTGCGACTCCAATAATTTTTTGGTCAAATGAACTACTACTGTATTTTGTTGAATTTAATTATAAACATTTCAACCTTGTGAAGCAGGATCTATTCGAAATACGGCATTATTCCACTATTTGTATCCGTCTGCATGTTTCAATGGGAGCCTTTTATTTTGAAGGCGAATTGCAAATTCCAGACACTTTTGTGGCGAATCCTTATTGTGGCTAGCTTCACACAAGTCCAGCAACCCAACCTCCGTGCCATCGAGAGAGTAAACGGACGAGTCGAGCTGGGTAAACAACAGTGGTCGCCTCGAAGAGGCAGGAATGGGGACTTCATCGAGGGCCCTGATGGCAAATGGAATTTCTGTTTTTTCGTAGAAAAAACAGTATGTATTGCGTACTGTGTTAATATGCCACATAAAGCCAGGAAAAATATTAAGTATTTTTCTCTCGAGTCTTCATTCAGGCGCTGATTTGTAACGACGTTGGTATTGCCACGGGCCCACTTCGATTTTGTTCCTGTTGTCAGTTTCACAACCCGGTGACTGTCGTTCGATCGCGATTTACTTGTGCCCCTTATTTAAGTTCATCCAGGGCATATGTAATTCAAAGGGAGCCACGAAAGAACACAGAAGCCCACTTTCAAGAGAGTACAGGTATGTGTTCAGTCAATCAATATACGTTAGCTAGCTAGATAACTGTCTTTGTTTTTCTCTCAACGTTAGCTGGCTAACACGATCAGACAGTAGCCAGCGTACTGTAGCTAGCTAACAAGCTATTGTTTGCTCTGAAGATTCAGTAGTTAATGTTAGCTTGGTACGGTAGTAGCTAAAATGTCTTGTTGTGAGCCATTTGGGGTTGGCTAGCTAACGAGTTAGGTAGCTAGCTACATTGGTTATTAGCAAATAGGATATTATCAGCGAGTTCATGAGAAACCCAACCTTTGAATGTGAAGATTTGCAGCATTGCCATCTTGCTAACTAAGTAAACTAGTAAGCCAAGGCCATGTAGCTATAGCCATTTCTTTATTACATTTTACGATGAACTCGGACGTAACCCAAATAGCGAACGTTAGGTTAACCAAATAAGACCACTCCGTGTGGAACTGACTTAATTAAACGTTAGTTTACTAGCGCTGGCTAAAGTTGGGCAACATCAAAATATGTTGTATCTGTGACTGACAGGATGAGGAGGATGATGTCCAAATGTATATCACAATATTTACAAGTAATGAAACTGCGCTGTCAAATTAGCCTGGTAGCATGTTGTTTGGAAGAAGAAGAAAACAAAATGCTGAAGACACTTGCAGCAGTCTATTTATTTCATATTTTGTATGGCTTTGGTTGTAATATTTATGTGGCAGGTAACCTAGTGGTTTGAGCGTTGGACCAGTAACCGAAAGGTTGCAAGATCAAATCCCCGAGCTGACAAGGTACAAATCTGTTGTTCTGCCCCTGAACAAGGCAGTTAACCCACTGTTCCTAGGCTGGCATTGAAAATAAGAATTTGTTCTTAACTGACTTGACTAGTTAAATAAAGGTAAAAATGAAATAAATATGCTTTAAAAAAAATATATATTAAATAGACAGGCTTGGACAATTAGTACAGTTATGTACCTAAAGAGCCAGAGACCAAATGACGAAATATCTCTGACTGAGGCCTAGGTACACGCCAGAAAACATTAGGCAAATACTGTCACAATGGTTTAAATGTCGTTGTTTTTTTGCATAAAGGAGAACATTGTCAACCGAATGACTCATTATTAGAAAACTTGATGTGTACACTTGGGACCAGTCAATCGTTAATTATCCTGCCCTACATTCTCTGCACTGTTCCAGTATAAGAAGCACCAATACTTCTTCCCTCATGACATGTTTTGGTTTATGTTCACGATGTTGATGCCATTCTTTTTGCGTTGATGACACTCTTTATCTATGATAGAAGACACCTACTCTCATAGTCACAATTTGGAGAACAATAACGCATCACTGGATTGATTTAAAGCTGCAATATGTAACTTTTTGGGTGACCCGAACAAATTAACATAGAAATGTAAGTTATAGATCTGCCATTCTCATCGAAAGCAACACCAAAGCCGTGTTTCCATTGGCACTTTGAATTCAACCCAGGATGGGCTGGCCTTGGTGGTATAGCTCAAATTAAATTTCCACTCCCCCCAGAAATGATAAATGATGTCATGTTGCAAGGTAGCCAATATGTGACTGCAGCTGGCTTTGCTGATGTTGCGAGCCTGCAAGATGTTGGAAGTGCCAGTCAACCATGTATTTAGCTTGCTGACGTTTGCTAACTAAACGTTAGCGTTGTTAGCATAACTAATAATTCCTACCTTGCTTGCCATGGTGTTGGCTATTAACTAGCTAGCAAACCAGGCGATCGGTTTGATATGATGTAGCTAGCTTAAATACGACATGTCCAGCTAAAATTCCTGCTAGCGTGTTTCAACTCTGATTTGGTAGCTAGCATTTGAGGGCTGTTAGTTATCATTAAAAGTTTATTGTGTTAGTGTACAAATGAATAAAGGATCCAGCTTTAGTGGTAATTTGTGTTATGTCTAGCTACTGCAGTACCACTTGTTCATGTGCTAGCTAACAGCAACAAGCCCAGACAAGCCAGCTAAACGTATCCGCAACCAGCAGTGATCCACTTGGTGGTTGCATAGTAATGGCGTCACCAACCCGAATTCGAATCGAGCTGGCGCCAGTTGTGAAACTGGAAAATATATTTCACAGCGGTTTAGATGGTACAATGATTCTCTACACTATTCTTGCTTATTTTGTAACATAAACTGAAATTAGGCAAACTGTTATAATTTTAGGAAATGGCAGAGCACCTTAAATGATATGAGCTAGAAATAAACTTAATTGTAGCTACACACATTCCCTTTTTACTATGGCAGTTTCTAAAACCCACTGGATGCCATATTGCAGAGCAGTGACACAGTTATAGAATGATAATAGTGGGGCCTATTTCAGCATTTCCCCTCAGCACATCAGCATGGTTATTTATTTATTTGTCAGTTTTAGTTTGACTTGATAAAAATAGTGATATGACTGTTCATCAGAAGTAATCACATCTGTTCTGCCCACAGAATTGTAGTAGTATTGAAATACGCCTACATCATGGCACTATTCTCTCAAGCCTGTATTTGAGATGTCAAAACCTTGTAGGATATATAGTACCATGCACTAATAGGAAATCAATGCTTAATCACTCAAAGGTTGTCTAGGTGTTCATTCTTTGAATGATTTTTTATGTGTTTATACAAATGGCCATTCTTGTCAGCACATTAGGGTATTTTCATCCCATTTGGAGTATGTAATGCTGTCAATGTTAGCAGTGCTGGTTGGTTCATACGGCATTAGAAGAACCCCTGTGATTGGGATGAGGATGACATCTTAGCTTCTCAGAAGGCCCAATCATAGCGGCAATGTATGAAGCACTGTGCCCGCTTACTCAAAGCTGTTCGCTTTTTGTTTCTTGGCTAACATGTTGGCAACCTTTTTTTGTAGAGACATGAATGTGTAACTTCCTGTTCTGCAGTTCATTGCACTGTTTTCTGCTATTATTGACTGGTAGAAGTACTGCATAATGAGTTCCGATTCACCCCACAATTTGAGTCACACCTTGCACAGAACACATTGACAAACCTGCACTCTAAATAGAAAAAGCTAAATTAGGTAAAGGTTTGGGATAGGTTTAATCATTTGTGTCCTTGCGTAGGTGTTAGATTTGGTTTTTCAGCAGCCATTGCTGAAACTGTGTGTCGATGAGCTCAAGATAGGTCTGCGTTGTGCTCCTCAAGGAATGAATTAAAGCAGTTTCCCATAAATGCCCTCTCCTCTGAAATGTCTCCACCTTGGTGCCAGGGGGGATTGATTGCCAAGGTGGCTGTCCTCTGAGGCTGCTGTGTGTCATGGCGCTGCTCGCTCTGTGGCACAGGGACTCATCAGTGGCTCACAGGGGGAGCCTCAGAGGATCATGGGTCGGGGCTTTGGTTCCCTGGCAGCAGTTATACTTTGGAACCTAGGGAGGGGGCATCTCAGGATGCCCCCATCCCCACCTCCCCCCTAGCCCCAGTTCCCAGAAGTCTCCACCTGTGGCATCCTCTTCCTTCTCTTTGCTCATGAGATGGAAACACAGTCATGATACACAAGTGTTTTCATGAATACTGTATCAGGTATTTGTTCAGTGCTACTCTCAATGTTTGTTTTCTTTAGTAGGCTAGGCTACACATTGAGGGCTCCTGGCCAGATACCATCTCCTGTTGTCTAGTCTGTGAGGTGGATATCATGCTTTAATGGTAGTCAACTCAGGGCTACACAAACCCTTGAGTTGTGGAGGATTTGTGAGGATTTGATGATCCCTAGTGGTTGACCCACTCAGGGTTTCGTTGCAGTTTGAAGACCAGCATCCACACAATCCTTATGTTTCCTGCATGCCTCAATCTACTTATGGGTCACTGGGGTTTAATATGCATATGGAGAATTCCAGCAGAAAGTCAACATGAGAAAGTAATTTTGTTATTTTAAAGTGAAACCAACATGCCAATATTGTATACACTCCCCCCAAGGGGTACTATAGACAAACACATCAAACGTTTAATTTATATTTTGTTTGTCCATTCTGTGAGACATTTTAAAGTTGTGGTTTTGCATGCAAATGTAACATCCATAACTATGGAATTACTCTTGTCCAAATAATGGGTGGGGGAAGTGGCTTCCACCCCAGGCACTCACTGACTGACTGGGTTTTGCAGTAGGTTTGCATTCTAGTGTATGCTCATGAACACACCAAATTACACTCTGCACTACTTTCCAGGTGCAGGTTTTCACACACTTTATGATCATTAAATAAGCTAATAGTGCTGCATGCTCATGTGTGGTGTTGTGTAACATCAAGATCTCAGGGTCAGCGAATGGAATGCAACAGCCCGGATAGTATTGCAGTATTTGCTGTAGCTACGGCGAAAACACTGTGACCTGACCACAGTTGCTGGGTGCTTTTCTTTTTCTTTGCCTGAGATGTGCTAACATGGGGCCCTATAAAATCTGTAAAAAATGTTTGCCAATTCCTTTTCTCTCTCAAATTCTTTTCTCTTAGTTTTCCCAGGTTTCTGAAATGTTCCAGTTTTTGTCAGGTTTTCGCTCTCAATCAGAAGTCGACCGATTATGATTTTTCGAACGCCGATACCGATTACTGGAGGACCAAAAAAGCCTAAACCAATTTATCGGCCGTATCTTTTTTTTTCTTCTTTTTCTTCACCGTTTAAAAAAAAAAAACATTTTTTATTTATTTATTTGTAATAATGACAATTACAACAATACTGAATGAACACTTATTTTAACTTAATATAACACATGAATAAAAGTCCATTTAGCCTGAAATAAATAATGAAACCTGTTCAATTTGGTTTAAACAATGCAAAAACAAAGTGTTGAAGAAAGTAAAAGTGCAATATGTGCCATGTAAAAAAGCTAACGTTTGAGTTCCTTGCTCAGAACATGAGAACATATGAACGTTGGTGGTTCCTTTTAACATTCCAAGGTAAGAGATTTTAGGTTGTAGTTAATATAGTATTTATAGGACTATTTCTCTCTATACCATTTGTATTTCATATACCTTTGACTATTGGATGTTCTTATAGGCACGATAGTATTGCCAGTGTAACAGTATAGCTTCCGTCCCTCTCCTCGCCCCTACCTGGGCTCGAACACATCGACAACAGCCACACTCGAAGCAGCGTTACCCATCGCTCCACAAAAGCCGCGGCCCTTGCAGAGCAAGGGGAACAACTACTCCAAGTCTCAGAGCGAGTGACATTTGAAACGCTATTAGCGCACACCCAGCTAACTAGCTAGCCATTTCACATTGGTTACACCAGCCATTAGGTTTGTAGGGTTGAAGTCATGAACAGCGCTGTGCTTGCGAAGAGCTGCTGGCAAAACGCACAAAAGTGCTGTTTGGATGAATGCTTACGAGCCTGCTGCTGCCTACCATCGCTCAGTCAGACTGCTCTATCAAATATCAAATCATAGACTTAATTATAACACACATAATAACACACAGAAATACAAGCCTTTGGTCATTAATATGGTCGAATCCGGAAACTATCATTTCGAAAACAAAATGTTTATTCTTTCAGTGAAATACTGAACCTTTCGGTATTTTATCTAACGGATGCCATCCCTAAGTCTAAATATTGCTGTTACATTGCACAACCCTCAATGTTATGTCACAATTACGTAACATTCTGCCAAATTAGTTCGCAATGAGCCAGGCTGCCCAAACTGTTGCATATACCCTGACTCTGCGTGCAATGAACGCAAGATAAATTACACAATTTCACCTGGTTAATATTGCCTGCTAACCTGAATTTCTTTTAGCTAAATATGCTGGTTTAAAAATATATACGTCTGTGTATTGATTTTAAGAAAGGCATTTGGTGTTTATGGTTAGGTACAGTCGTCCAACGATTGTGCTTTTTTCGCAAAAACGCTTTTGTTAAATCATCCCCCAGCGTTGCATCGATTATATGCAACGCAGGACACGCTAGATTAACTAGTAATATCATCAGCCATGTGTAGTTGTAACTAGTGATTATGAATGATTGTTTTTTCTAAGTTTAATGCTAGCTAGCAACTTACCTTGGCTTCTACTGCATTTGCGTAACAGGCAGGCTCCTCGTGGAGTGCAATGAGAGGCAGTTGGTTTGAGTGTTGAACAAGTTAACTGTAAGGTTGCAAGATTGGATCCCCCGAGCTGACAATGTGAAAATCTGTCGTTCTGCCCCTGAACAAAGGCAGTTAACCCACCGTTCCTAGGCCGTCATTGAAAAGATGTGTGAATGTGTTCTTAACTGACTTGCCTAGTTAAATAAAGGTATATAAAAAAAATCGGCAAAATCGGCACCCAAAAATACTGATTTCCGATTGTTATGAAAACTTCAAATCGGCCTTAATTAATCGGCCATTCCGATTAATCGGTCGACCTCTACTCTCAACCAGACGTTTTAATAGAAAAACAACCATATTTGATGTTTTAAGAACACAAAAATGCTTAAAGCACACCAGGAGACAATTATTTGAGTCTGGGGAAATTTAAGATATTTATATTTTGGAATGTAATTACCCTTTTAATTCAAGTGAGCACCTAGCAAGAGAATGCTGTTTTTGTAGCAGACATGATGGTCGAGTTTTCTAACCAAATACTCATGATATCATTCTGCCAGGTAAGCATAGGCTACTTAGTAGTTAACATTAATTGAGAAAGGTGGAAAGGCTCTCCCAAACTATCAGACAGGTTTGAGTTAGCATCATCGCTAACAGCTACACAAAGTGGTAGACGCTCGCACCTCACACAGACGGGCATTCTCATTGCCTCTTCAGAAAGTTGCAGGAAATACAAATGACTGATGGTTTTTGTTCTTGTCTTATGATAAACTTAGGGAAATGTATTACTTTTCAATACATTTACTTGATTCCCTACTAAGTTCAATATGTTTTTGAATATTGTTGAATTCCGTTTTAATGTCTGGATTCGGTGACTCTGCCGTCATTCTCCGCATTGTGGATTTTATCGGGCCCGTCTAACAGTAAATACATGTTTTTGATGCTTAGAACAGAACCTTCACTTACTATAATGTGTGCTTGTGTCTTGTGGGTGCATTGTTATAGCCTATGCTACTATCTTATCGTTTGAGGCTTAGTCTTATTACATGAGGATTTTGAACATTCAAAGTGACTGGGAAATGTCCATGGCAGCCATTGTTGTCACCTCAGCTTGCTACATAACTTCTGAGTGATAGGAAGCAGGAGCACCACCACCAATCAGCCTCCACTACTGAGCAAACACCTATTGTTACAATGACAACTAGCATAGCCATGTCAGCAAAATAATTTTGACTGAACTCCCACACATCCGATTTGGTCACTTGTAACTTGCTGTTTGGACAGTCAGTATTCCAAAGCAGTTTTGAAAAACAAAACTGATTTGAGCATTAAAGCCTGTAGTGTGAACAATGCGTTATACCATAGACTTCATTGTTTTCAAACTGAGCCATGTCAATACACAGGATATTGCAGGCTGGAGATTGGCAATTAGTATGTCTTTTACACATTACTGTTTAATCAGTACGGCTTCATTAGGTCAACCATTATAAGGCCTCTAAAGGATAGTTTACAATGTCCAGTTCACTTTTCATTAAATAAAACATCTCATAAAGTGGGATTTTATTCTGAATCTTAGTTTGAGGTGTTTTACTGGTGGATCAAGTGTAGGAAAACACCACCCTGCCAGCTGTGTGCACGTTATACCACTCCACCACACCAAGAAGTAGGCCAATGAATGGAGCTAACATGCCTTTTTAAACAGATGGCTGCTTTCATAATTCAAAGGAAAGGACTTGAGGTGACTGCACTGAAGCAGAAGACATTTTACTCTGTCCTCCCCTTGGTGAAAGGCTTCTTTTTAAAAAAAAATAGAAACTGTGTAATTAGACTAGACAATTTTAGGAAAGGAGGAAGTGTGATAAATGAAGAGGGATGGAGAGGGGAAGTGTGATAAATGAAGAGGGATGGAGAGGGGAAGTGTGATAAATGAAGAGGGATGGAGAGGGGAAGTGTGATAAATGAAGAGGGATGGATGGAAAGGAGGAAAGTGGTGAGATTAGGCCTATATGAAGGCCTAGAAGCTTTTATTTCGGTAAGAGTTTCTGCTAGGCTAGTGTTTTGATGCCAGCATGCTTGTTTTTATTTACAAGATCTATATCAAAGGGATGCATGCTTAGCATTGGTTGCTTGTAGCCTGGTACCTTCTGAAGATATCGATAAGCGAGTTCTCCAGTCCATTCTGTTCCTGTAATGCCATTATGAAGATGTCTCCTAATCTCCCCACGCAGCCTTTCCAGCCTTTATCACTCTACAATAGAGAATTGAGCTGGAGACATTCAACTGGTCAAAGAGATGCTCCAGTGTTTGTTTCCACCTTTTCCATATTACCAGGCTTCATGACCTTACTTTGCTCATCAGTTTCCTTCATTACAGCATCAAGCCTAGCCAGCATACTGAGATTAGTCCCAGATTACCACCCAGTCTGAGTCATGCTCTGCCAGGAATGGATAATCAAACAAATGCTACATAACTGACTCAGCCCAAGGCCTCAATTAATTTGCTCTCAAAAAACAAACCATGGTGCACTGTTTTTGCCTACACAACCAGATAGCGAGTGCCCCTATATTACCACCACATGTAAATATTATCATAATACATTTAGCCCATATTTCTGTTCATAAACTCCATTGAAAAATAATGATCGCACTTTGTTAGTGTCTAACGTTTATCTTCTCTTGTTTCACAGAACTAGGTTAGTTGCGGTGCCGCCAATGGACCTATAGGAGCTGGTGGAAGTGTTGTTGGCATTGCCTCTGCGTGGACCAGGCAGCATGAAGAGCGAGGTGCCCTCTGAGGCCCAGGGTAGACAGGAGCACCTGAAGGGTCCGCTGGCCAACCCAGAGCCCATGGAGACAGCCAAGAGCTTCCCTGCCAACATGGAGGTGATCGGCAAGGCAGGCAGCGAGTTTGCACAGCTGTGTGCCGAGACTAGGCACCGGCCCCTGAGCCACACAGGGGCCCGCAGAGACCCAGACAGGGGCCTTCCCGGACGCAAAAAGCGCAAGAGCCAACAACCAGGGCCGTCGGACTGCTCCCTGAAGGAGGGTCGTGTCAGTGAGGGCTCTCTTCCCCTTCAGCGCCACCAGCCAGATCTCTTGGAGCGTCGCAGCGAGAACGAACGCAACCCAGAGTCCTCGTTCAGTGACTGTGCCTCCTCTCCCTCCTCCAGCCTGCGCTTCGGGGATTCGGATACTATGAGCTCAGAGGAAGAGGTGGAGGCTGGAGGGACGGGAGCAGCAGGGGGACCGCAGCCCGCACAGCAGGCGCCGGTCTCCACTACAGGGGGCGGGACCGGGGTGGGCTTGCGCACCATTCTGGGTCGGACTCGGGGAAGCCGCTCTCATAAGTGGGCACGGTTGGAGATGGAGCCGGTGCCGGTGCTGCTGAAGCGGCCGTGTCTGAGCGGGCGGCGGTCACTGCATAGGAAGCGGTTTGTGAAGCCTGGGCCCGGCGCCATCCAGCGGACTCAGAAGCAGAAAGAGCGCCTACTTCTCCAGAGGAAGAAGCGGGAGGTAATCGCTCGTAGGAAATACGCGCTGCTCCACAGCACCAGCAGCTCCAGTGAGGAGCTGACCAGCGAGTCATCCTCACCCTCGTCCACAGAGGCAGAGGACGAGCTATATGTCGACGTCAGCAGCAGTAGCAGCCAGCCAAGCAGCGCAGCGGTGGCCACAGGTAAACTCATCCTCCTTATGCACTCTGGTGCGTGCTTCAGACTTTTTCTCTTGCGCACGGGCACACACATTTTAAAAACTTTTTCTGAATTACACATTACAGTCGAGAAGGATTCAAACATTTTATAGGTCATGGAAAAATTAACACTTATGGATACAGAAAACACATCCTTCTCCATAAAGCTAAGCTACCCATGACTGCTGACAGAGGAGTACCTCGCTAGCTGCTTTGCCTTTGTTCTACGCAGGTCTGCAATCTGAAGGCCACGTACTGTCAACCTATGTACATGGCCGAAGATCCCAAATATCAGCACTACAAAGTTTGCACTGATAGCCAAGGCTGTTTAGACGTGACACAAGGGGCTGGTATTTCAGCAACTTCTCAGTAAAGGTCTGCTCCATCTTGGAGTCAAAAGAGTAACCCACTTCCTAAATGAGCACCCCCGCCCCCACAACAACAGAAGCTGGCATTTTGTGAGAAAAAAACACACACACAATCCCCATAGAGAGGAAAATTTTCATCACTCCTCTGACTCGGAGCTTGCAATGACTTATGACATGAAGCTGCTCTGACCAGGGTAAATTGTACTGGTCCTTACACTTTAATAATTTAGCAGACTCTCTTATTCAGAGCGACTTACAGGAGCAATTAGGGTTAAGTTTCTTGCTCAAGGACACTGACAGAGTTTTCACATAGTCGACTCTGGGATTCGAACCAGCGATCTTTCGGTTACTAGCACAATGCTCTTAACTACTAGTCTACCTGCCAACCCACAAGTCAGACCAGAGTCAAAGGAGTCGCTCACTGTTAAATAGCCAGCCAGAGTTAAATCACAGATAGACTCCATCCGTAGCACCGTTCACTCGTGTCCAACTGCTCTGTTTCCCAGCTGTCCTTGTTAGTATGGAGTGGGGGGGGGGGGTTCATGGATTCATGATGTTGCAGAGCCAAACATGTCATACTTTTGTCCACATTAGTCAAAGTCTGTGCATCTAGTCTTGCATCACACCCCGGAAATTTATTTGACAACATATGTAATGCAAGCTAATTTATGTGAATCCGCTTTGCTCAGAATTGAGACCAATTGATATTTTTAGCCACCGAGAAAAGAAGGAATGCATGAATGGCTTTCAGAATGTACATTTACAGTGTGTATGTACACAGCCTATTCCTACAGTTTTATCCAGTCTCACTGTAACTGTATTGGGGGGAATATATTTGGCCTCTGTGGGTGTTGTTCTCTGGAAATGAGATGTGTAGCCTAGAGGCCAAGCAACCATTACACTGGTTTTGTTCCATCTTGCTGAAAGATGTCCTACCAGGGCTATTTGAAGACACTCAGAATTGGGATTTCTTTCACCAGGCCAGCAGCTCTTTCTCTCTCACTCTAGCCAGAACTGTGTTTTGTTTACTGTCTCCCTCTCCCCTTTATTTGGAAAGACACTTGATTTGAAAGTGAACGTCAACCGAGTGCTCGTTACACTCTCAAACACACGACTCCAGTAAAATGTTATTTTATTCAGAGAAAATTATCCAAATAAAGCTCTCGTACATTACTCCTCTGATCGTGGAAGAGACCATTTTAATCCCCGAGCCAGGTTTGGTTTTAATCCCCGAGCCATATATTGATTGATGAATTAGCTCACAGTCAGAGCTAGGCTATTTTATGAACAAAGCCCAAATCACAGGACTAGGATGGGTGTGGGTGTGTCTGTGGGTGTATCAAATCAAATTTTATTGGTCACATACACATGGTTAGCAGATGTTAATGCGAGTGTAGCGAAATGCTTGTGCTTCTATTTCTGACAGTGCAGTAATAGTAATATCTTGTGAAATTGTTAGATTACTTACAACTAATATACACCTAATACACACACGTAAAGGAATGGAAAAGAATATGTACATAAATATATGGGGCGGAAGGTAGCCTAGTGGTTAAAGCGTTGGACAAGTAACCGAAAGGTTGCAAGATCGAATCCCCGATTTAAGGCAGTTAGGCCACTGTTCCTAGACCATCATTGAAAATAAGAATGTGTTCTTAACTGACTTGCCTAGTTAAATAAAGGTAAATGTGTGTGTGTGTGTGTGTGTGTGTGTGTGTGTGTGTGTGTGTGTATATGGATGAGCGATGGTCGGGTGGCATAGGCAAGATGCAAGACATGGTAGAAAATACAGTTGAAGTCGTAGGTTTACGTACACCTTAGCCAAATACATTGAAACTCTGTTTTTCGCAAATCCTGACATTTAATCCAAGTAAAAATTATCTGTATTAGGTTAGTTTGGATCACCACTTTATTTTAAGAATGTGAAATGTGAGAATAATAGCAGAGAGAATTATTTATTTCAGCTTTTATTTCTTTCATCACATTCCCAGTGGGTCAGAAGTTTACATACACTCAATTAGTATTTGGTAGCATATCCTTTAAATTGTTTAACTTGGGTCAAACATTTCAGGTAGCCTTCCACAAGCTTCCAACAATAAGTTGGGTAAATGTTGGCCCATTCCTCCTGACAGAGCTCATATAACTGAGTCAGGTTTGTAGGCCTCCTTGCTCACACGCTTTTTCAGTTCTGCCGACAAATGTTCTATAGGATTGAGGTTAGGGCTTTGTGATGGCCACTCCAATACCTTGACTTTGTTGTCCTTAAGCCATTTTGATACAAAGTGTGCTTGGGGTCATTGTCCATTTGGAAGACCCATTTGCAACCAAGCTTTAACTTCTTGACTGATGTCTTGAGATGTTGCTTCAATATCTGTTCGCTGCTCTGGCCCCCCAATGGTGGAACAAACTCCCTCACGACGCCAGGACAGCGGAGTCAATCACCACCTTCCGGAGACACCTGAAACCCCACCTCTTTAAGGAATACCTAGGATAGGATAAAGTAATCCTTCTCACCCCCCTTAAAAGATTTAGATGCACTATTGTAAAGTGGCTGTTCCACTGGATGTCATAAGGTGAATGCACCAATTTGTAAGTCGCTCTGGATAAGAGCGTCTGCTAAATGACTTAAATGTAAATGTATATCCACATAATTTCCCTTCCTCATGAGGTCATATATTTTGTGAAGTTTGTGAAGTGCACCAGTCCATCCTGCAGCAAAGCACCCCTACAACATGATGCTGCCACCCACGTGCTTCACAGTTGGGATGGTGTTCCTCGGCTTGCAAGGCTCCCCCTTTTTCCTCCAAACATAATGATGGTCATTATGACCAAACAGTTCTATTTTTGTTTCATCAGACCAGAGGACAAAAAGTACTATCTTTGTCCCCATGTGCAGTTGCAAACCGTAGTCTGGCTTTTTTATTGCTGTTTTGAAGCAGTGGTTTCTTCCTTGCCGAGTGGCCTTTCAGGTTATCTGAATTTATAGGACTCTTTTACTGTGGATATAGATACTTTATATAGATACCAGCATCTTCACAACGTCCTTGCTGTTGTTCTGGGCTTGATTTGCACTTTTAGCATCAAAGTACGTTCATCTCTGGTTCATCCTTGGGAAATTGCTCCCAAGGATGGACCAGAATTGTGGAGGTCTCCAATTCTTTTTCTGAGGTCTTGGCTGATTTCTTTTGATTTCCCCATGATGTCAAGCAAAGAGGCACTGAGTTTGAAGGTAGGCCTTGAAATACATCCACGGGTACAACTTCAATTGACTCAAATGATTTCAATTGACCCAAATGATGTCAATTAGCCTACCAGAAGCTTCTAAAGCCATGACATCCTTTTCTGGACTTTTCCAAGCTGTTTAAAGACACAGTCAACTTAGCGTATGTGAACTTCTGACCCACTGGAATAGTGATGCAGTGAAATAATCTGTCTGTAAACAATTGTTGGAAAGATTACTTCTGTCATGCACAAAATAGATGTCCTAATTGACTTGCCAAAACTATAGTTTGTTAAAAATAAATTTGTGGAGTGGTTGAAAAAAGTGTTTTAATGTCTCCAACCTAAGTGTATGTAAACTTCTGACTTCACCTGTACATGTGAGATGAGTATTGCAAGATATGTAAACTTTATTAAAGTGGCATTATTTAGATTGAGATTTTATAAAGTGACTAGTGATCCATTTATTAAAGTGGCTAATGATTTGAATCTGTATGTTGGCAGCAGCAGTGTTAGTGATGGCTGTTTAATGTCTCTAGGGTAGGGGGCAGCATTGGGAATTTTTGATGAAAAGCGTGCCCAAATTAAACTGCCTGCTACTCAGCCATAAAAGCTAGAATATGCATATAATTAGGATAGAAAAGACTCAGAAGTTTCTAAAACTGTTTGAATGATGTCTATGAGTATAACAGAACTCATATTGCAGGCAAAAACCTGAGAAAAAATCCAACCAGGAAGTGGGAAATCTGAGGTTTGTAGGTTTTCAACTCATTGCCTATCGAAGATACAGTGGGATATTGGTCATATTGCACTTCCTAAGGCTTCCACTAGATGTCAACAATCTTTAGAACCTTGTTTGATGCTTCTCTGACTTGGCTCTGACCTAACATAATAGTTTGGTTTGCTTTGTCGTAAAGCCTTTCTGAAATCTGACACTGTGGCTGGATTTACAACAAGTGTATCTTTAAAAGGGTGTAAAATTATTGTATTTCTGTTTTGAATTTGTCGTCCTGCAGTTTCACTGGCTGTTGACGAGGTGGGACGCTACCGTACCCTAGAGAGGTTAACAGCTTGATGACCTTGAGATAGAAGCTGTTTTTCAGTGTCTCTGTCCCAGCTTTGATGCACCTGTACTGACCCCGTCTTCTGGATGGTAGTGGGGTGAACAAGCAGTGGCTCGGGTGGTTGTTGTCCATGACAATCTTCTTGGCTTTCCTGTGACATCGGGTGCTGTATGTGCCCTCTGGAGAGCCTAGCGGTTGTGGGTGGTGCAGTTGCTGTACCCGGCTGTGATGCAGCCTGACAGGATTCTCTCGATTGTGCATCTGTAAAAGTTTGTCAGAGTTTTGGGTGACAAGCCAAATTTCTTCAGCCTCCTGAGGTTGAAGAGGCACTGTTGCGCCTTCTTCACCACACTGTCTGTCTGGGTGGACTATTTCAGTTTGTCCGTGAAATGTGTACGCGGAGGAACTTAACTTTCTAGCTTCTCCACTACTGTCCCTTCGTGTGGATAGGGGGGTGCTCCCTGTGCTGTTTCCTGAAGTCCACAATCTTCTCCTTTGTTTTGTTGACTTTGAGTGAGAGGTAGTTGTCCTGACACCACACTCTGAGTGCCCTCACCTCCTCCCTGTAGGCTGTCTCATAAATTAATCAATCAATCAATCACATGTATTTATAAAGCCCTTCATACATCAGCTGATATATCAAAGTGCTGTACAGAAAGAAACCCAGCCTAAAACCCCAAACAGCAAGCAATGCAGGTGTAGAAGCACGGTGGCTAGGGAAAAAGTCCCTAGAAAGGCCAAAACCTAGGAAGAAACCTAGAGGAACCAGGCTATGAGGGGTGGCCAGTCCTCTTCTGGCTGTGCCGGGTGGAGATTATTACAGAACATGGCCAAGATGTTCAAATGTTCATAGATGACTAGCAGGTTCAAATAATAATAATCACAATGGTTGTCGAGGGTGCAACAGGTCAGCACCACAGGAGTAAATGTCAGTTGGCTTTTCATAGCCGATCATGCAGAGTATCTCTACCGCTCCTGCTGTTTCTCTAGAGTTGAATACATTAGGTCTGGAACAGGTAGCACGTCCGGTGAACAGGTCAGTGTTCCATAGCCACAGGCAGAACAGTTGAAACTGGAGCACCAGCACGACCAGGTGGACTGGGGACAGCAAGGAGTCATCAGGCCAGGTAGTCCTGAGGCATGGTCCTAGGGCTCAGGTCCTCCGAGAGAGAGAAAAAGAGAAGGAGAGAATTAGAGAGAGCATACTTAAATTCACACAGGACACCGGATAAGACCGATAAAGGCCCCGTCTGACGATACCCCTGAACAGGCAGGATATAACCCCACCCACTTTGCCAAAGCACAGCCCCCCCACCACTAGAGGGATATCTTCAACCACCAACTTACCATCCTGAGACATAGCCAAGTATAGCCCCAAAGAATTCCGACACGGCACAAACCAAGGGGGGACGCCAACAAGCCCAGCCAACTTTCTTACGTAGGTATTCCTCTTGTCCAGATGGGATAGGGCAGTATGATGGCAATAGCATCATCTATGAACCTATTGGGGCTGTATGCAAATTGAAGTGTGCCTAGGGTGGCAGGTAAGGTGGAGGTGATATGATCCTTGACTAGCCTCTCAAAGTACTTCATGATGACAAGTGAGTGCTACAGGTGGCGATAGACATTTAAAAAACTGCATAGTTTCCTAAGGACTCAAAGCGAGGCGACCATCTCTGTGGATGTATCTGTGGGTATTGAAGGCTCAGTTTTATTTTTTTAAATCTTCAGTGTTTAAGCTCTGCATCTTTGTAGGTGCCAGGGGTAGATGCAGTGAGAAGTCCAGCATTTTCCATTCTTTTGACATAGCTCTTGTGTAGTGGAATACACACAACGAAGTTAAGCCCAAGGGTTTGCTGGAATATGACCCCTGGGCATGGCCAAGCCTGTTAGGATTTTTATACATTTACATAGGCTGAAAATGCCTGAAACAAAGAGGGCTATGTTCAAGAGACATTACAGTTTTTTTCCCTCTCATATTCATACGCCTCTTTAGGAACCTCTGAGGCCAGCTCTTCTGCAGTTACCATGAATATAAATGCTTTGATGGAGCTCTAATGTATGTGTTTCACTTTGAGACATCCAAATGAGGGTGTGCGTCGCTTGCTATAAAAGGCGCTATAGAATGGCCCGGTGCTGAACAAACATATTTCAAGTTTGACTATATATGCACATTTGAATTTCCTGTTGAGTAGCAATAGCACCTTCCCTCCCACATATCTCAGTCTTGCGCACAGTCATTATTATGAAGCACATTCTCTTTGTTCTACCGAGGTCACTCACTGGCTCCTCTCTCTCACACCCCTGAGTCACCCTGACCTGTGAATATGTGTGAAAAATAGACTTTGTACGCAAGGTGGGGAGGTACTGCTGATGGGGGGGGGCTAACCGACCTCGCACCAAAAGGGCATGTGTCTCCGCTCTATTACCAGGAGCGCCAAACCTGGCAGCCCAGAAACCTGGCCTCTTCCTCGGTCTGAGCTGCAGGTGTCTGGGTTTATGCACCCTGCTTGTCCTCCCACAACACACCACAGTGAAGCAGGGTAGAGCAGCACAGCACGCCTGACAACCACCTGCTGTTTCCCGGCTGCACCGCTACAACACAAGCCAAAGAACACCATTTTTCAAGGAACTCTTAATTTTCCATTCCTGCCTGACTCTTTTTCACCTCTCTGAGTTTAATGTCTTCATGTAGCTAAGCTGTAATAGTGTTTCCACTCAGTGGCCCTGGGGAAGGATCGAGGGGGTCATGGGGCAAGGCTGCCTCTCTCTCTCTGTGTCTTTTGCTATGGGAAGTAGGTGGGTGGAGAGGACTGACTCAAGTACTGAGCTCTAATCCCCACTGTAGCCTGCTAACAACAAGGACTCTGAGGAGAAACTATGCCATTGTTCAGCAGAAGAGACGCGGGGGGGAGGCAGTCAGTAGCGATGGATCTCTATTGGCCAGAGGAGGGGATGAATGTAATGTACATAAAAAGGCCCAATCACAAAGCTGCCTATTCACAAGACTTGAAATACATGGACATGACAGGAGTGTTTTAGTATTGTAATTCCTGTATTCATGTCACAATATAGACATATGCCATGCAATAGGGTACGAAAATCATGACAGTTCTATATATTACATTTCTATCTGCAATTGACCATACTGTGTGTTATGCCAAGCTGCATACACCCCTGAGGTCATAATCTGCCTTCTCTCAACTGCAAAATGGAGAATGCAGACACTACACACTGAAATAGATCTCTATTCAAAGCTAGCAACCAGGACATTACTCTTATTTGTCCATGTCAATCGTCACATCGGCCATTGTTCACTGTTTAGATGTGAGGTCATATATTCTTCTTATTTACATTTCCTAAACCAGGAAGTGTTTGTGTAGAGCAGTATGTTTCATGAGGGAGAGAGGTAGCTAGGTTAGGAGAGGGTGCTTAGCAGCAGCACCCAGTGGACCACTGCAATAGAACTCACTCAGGGGAGTGCTGATGTTCACGAGAGCAACAAGCCACTGCTCACTACACACAAACAACACAGCATCTATGAGGCAACACATGGCACAGTTGAACCTAATGTTAGAAAATAATTTCAGTATAGTAATAATACACTGGATGAGAATGAGTTTAGTTTTTGAACTGTAAGTTTTAATCTTGTAAAATATGTCTGTAGATTAAACAGACAGTGAGTATAAGGGCCACATTTAGAACAAGCTGTTTGGGATAGTGTGACAAAAACAACACGCCTCTTGCCTTCCTGGTTGTGATGAAATGTTAAGTGTATTGAACACACTCCAGGCCTCTTCCTGACAGTTTAAAAAAATGTTTTTATTTCACCTTTATTTAACCAGGTAGGCAAGTTGAGAACAAGTTCTCATTTACAATTGCGACCTGGCACTACAGTGAGGCCAGGTCAGGCATGGCTGAAATGAGAACTGGAACGAGAGACCGTGGACAGGGGACCAATCAGAGTGCAGATGCAGAGATTGCACAGCAAATCCTGCAGACAGTGGAGAGCAGAGCATCATTTACTGACCTACATTTAACAAAGGCCCAGTACACAGACTGTTAGCCTGCACAACCACACCACAATCACTATTCATTTATACTGATACTAATACTCATATTTAGCTTTGTGTGTGTTTCTCCCCTGGTGAGGAAGAACCACCAGAAGATGCTGGTGGAGGTTGTTTATGTTGCTGCGTAACACACATGCGCTGATGTGTTGTCAACCAGCCATCTTAGCAACAGAGCCTGCTATATACAGCAACAGACATGTACAGTATAACCTCTCTGGAATTAACTGCGTACTAAAATGGCTGCAATTTTATTTACGTAAAGAGAATTTCTGGCCACTTTATATGACTACAGTCCAAGGTTCTCACGTAGCAAAGAGTCTCATTTGATCATTATCAGTTGAACAATGTTTACATCAGGACTTACAGGTCAAATTGCTGGATGTCTCCCCCCAGTATACTCTTATCTTTTTGGATGCCTAGTCACTTTACCCTGCCTTCATGGACATATACTACATTACCAAAAGTATGTGGACACCTGCTCGTCGAACATCTCATCTCAAAATCATTGGTTATTAATATGGAGTTGGTCCCCTCTTTGCTGCGAGAACGGCCTCCATTCCTCTGGGAAGGCTTTCCACTAGATGTTAGAACATTGCTGTGGGGACTTGCTTCCATTCAGCCATATAAGTATTAGTGAGGTCAGGCATTGATGTTTGGCGATTATGCATGGCTCGTAATCGGTGTTCCAATTCATCCCAAAGGTGGACGATGGGGTTGAGGTCAGGGCTCTGTTCAGGCCAGTCCAAGTTCCTCCACACCGATCTCGACAAACCATTTCTGTTTGTACCTCGCTTTGTAAGGGCCTTCCCCAAACTGCTGCCACAAAATTGGAAACACAGAATCGTCTAGAATGTCATTGTATGCTGTAGTGTTAATATTTCCCTTCACTGGAACTAAGGGCCCTAGACCAAACTGTGAAACAGCTCCAGATCATTATTCCTCCTCCACCAAACTTTACAGCTGGCATTATGCATTCAGGCAGGTAGCGTTCTCCTGGCATTCGCCAAACCCACATTCGTCTGTCGGACTGCCAGATGGTGAAGCGTGATTCATTACTCCAGAGTAGAGGTCGACCTATTATTATTATTATTATTATTATTATTATTCAACGCCGATACCGATTATTGGAGGACCAAAAAAAATCTGATGCAGATTTTTTTTTTTACATTGATTTTTTATTTGTAATAATGACAATTACAACGATACTGAATGAACACTTATTTTAACTTAATATAATACATCAATGAAAATACATTTTGCCTCAAATAAATAATGAAACATGTTCAATTTGGTTTAAATAATGCAAAAACAAAGTGTTGGAGAAGTAAAAGTGCAATATGTGCCATGTAAAAAAGCTAACGTTTAAGTTCCTTGCTCAGAACATGAGAACATATGAAAGTTGGTAGTTCCTTTTAACATAAGACTTCAATATTCCAAGGTAAGAGGTTTTAGGTTGAAGTTAATATAGTATTTATAGGACTATTTCTCTCTATACCATTTGTATTTCATTAACCTTTGACTATTGGATGTTCTTATAGGCATTTTAGTATTGCCAGTGTAACAGTATAGCTTCCGTCCCTCTCCTCGCCCCTACCTGGGCTCGAACCAGGAACACATCGACAACAGCCACACTCGAAGCAGCGTTACCCATCGCTCCACAAAAGCCGCGGCCCTTGCAGAGCAAGGGGAACAACTACTCCAAGTCTCAGAGCGAGTGACATTTGAAACGCTATTAGCGCACACCCAGCTAACTAGCTAGCCATTTCACATTGGTTACACCAGCCATTAGTTTTGTAGGCTTGAAGTCATGAACAGCACTGTGCTTGCGAAGAGCTGCTGGCAAAACGCACAAAAGTGCTGTTTGAATGAATGCTTACGAGCCTGCTGCTGCCTACCATCGCTCAGCCAGACTGCTCTATCAAATCATAAACTTAATTATAACATAATAACACACAGAAATACGAGCCATTTGTCATTAATATGGTCGAATCTGGAAACTATAATTTCAAAAACAAAATGTTTTTTCTTTCAGTGAAATACGGAACCTTTCGGTATTTTGTCTAACGGCTGGCATCCCTAAGTCTAAATATTCTTGTTACATTGCACAACCTTCAATGTTTTGTCATAATTACGTAAAATTCTGGCAAATTAGTTCGCAATGGGCCAGGCTCCCCAAACTGTTGCATATACCCTGACTAGCAACTTTCCTTGGCTTCTTACTGCATTCGCATAACAGGCAGGCTCCTCGTGGAGTGCAATATGAGGCAGGTGATTAGAGGGTTGGACTAGTTAACTGTAAGGTTGCAAGATTGAATCCCAGAGCTGACAAGGTAAAAATCTGTCATTCTGCCCCTGAACAAGGCAGTTAACCCACCGTGCCTAGGCCGTCATTGAAAATAAGAATGTGTTCTTAACAGACTTGCCTAGTTAAATAAAGGTGGGGGAAAAAACGGTCAAATCGGAGTCCAAAAATATCGCCCCTAATTAATCTGCCATTCCGATTAATCGGTCAACCTCTACTCCAGAGATCGTGTTTCCACTGCTCCAGAGTCCAATGGTGGTGAGCATTACACCACTCCAGCAGACACTTGGCATTGCTCATGGTGATCTTAGTCTAGTGTTAGGCTGTTTGGCCATGGAAACACAATTCGTGAAGCTCCCGATTAACAGTTCTTGTGCTGATGTTGCTTCCAGAGGCAGTTTGGAACTCCGGAGTGAGTTCAGGGGCAGACAATTTTTTTTATGCGCTTCGGCACTTGGCTATCTTGTTCTGTGGCTTGTGTGGCCTACCACTTCGCGGCTGAGCCATTGTTGTGCATAAACATTTCCACAATAACAGCACTTACAGTTCACCGGGGCAGCTCTAGCAGGGCAGAAATTTGACGAGCTGACTTGTTTGGGAAGGTGGCATCCTATGACTGTGCCATGTTGAAAGTCACTAAGCTTTTGGCCCCCGAGTGGCGCAGCAGTCTAAGACACTGCATCTTAGTGCTAGAGTTGTCACTGTAGACCCTGGTTCGATTCCAGGCTGTATCACAACCGGCCGTGATTGGGAGTCCCACAGGGCGGCGCACAATTGGCCCAGCGTCGTTAGGGTTTGGCTGGGGTAGGCCGTCATTGTAAATAAGAATTTGTTCTTAACCAACTTGCCTAGTTAAATAAATAAAGGTTAAATAAATTAAAAGATTGCATGGATGTGTGCTCGATTTTATACAACTGTTAGCAACCACCGTGGCTGAAATAACAGAATCCACTCATTTGAAGGGGTGTCCACATACCTTTCTGTGTATATATAGTTTATCTGGTACTCCCTGTATATAGCTCCACAGTGATCTGGTACTCCCTGTATAAAGCTCCACACTGATATGGTACTCCCTGTATATAGCTCCACACTGATATGGTACTCCCTGTATATAGCTCCACATTGATATGGTACTCCCTGTATATAGCTCCACATTGATCTGGTACTCCCTGTATATAGCTCCACATTGATCTGGTACTGGTACTCCCTGTATATAGCTCCAATTCTCAAATTCTCCCACTTAAAAAGATGAGAGAGGCCTGTAGTTTTCATCATAAGTACACTTCAACTATGACAGACAAAATGAGGAGAAAAAATCTAGAAAATCACATTGTAGGATTTTTAATGAATGTATTTTCAAATTATGGTGGAAAATAAGTATTTGGTCAATAACAAAAGTTTATCTCAATACTTTGTTATATACCCTTTGTTGGCAATGACAGAGGTCAAACGTTTTCTGTAAGTCTTCACAAGGTTTTCACACACTGTTGCTGGTATTTTGGCCCATTCCTCCATGCAGATCTCCTCTAGAGCAGTGATGTTTTGGGGCTGTTGCTGGGCAACACGGACTTTCAACTCCCTCCAAAGATTTTCTATGGGGTTGAGATCTGGAGACTGGCTAGGCCACTCCAGGACCTTGAAATGCTTCTTACGAAGCCACTCCTTCGTTGCCCGGGCGGTGTGTTTGGGATCATTGTCATGCTGAAAGACCCAGCCATGTTTCATCTTCAATGCCCTTGCTGATGGAAGGTGGTTTTCACTCAAAATCTCACGATACATGGCCCCATTCATTCTTTCCTTTACGTGGATCAGTCGTCCTGGTCCCTTTGCAGAAAAACAGCCCCAAAGCATGATGTTTCCACCCCATGCTTCACAGTAGGTATGGTGTTCTTTGGATGCAACTCAGCATTCTTTGTCGTCCAAACACGATGAGTTGAGTTTTTACCAAAAAGTTATATTTTGGTTTCATCTGACCATATGACATTCTCCCAATCTTCTTCTGGATCATCCAAATGCTCTCTAGCAAACTTCAGATGGGCCTGGACATGTACTGGCTTAAGCAGGGGGACACATCTGGCACTGCAGGATTTGAGTCCCTGGCGGCGTAGTGTGTTACTGATGGTAGGCTTTGTTACTTTGGTCCCAGCTCTCTGCAGGTCATTCACTAGGTCCCCCCGTGTGGTTCTGGGATTTTTTCTCACCGTTCTTGTGATCATTTTGACCCCACGGGGTGAGTTCTTGCGTGGAGCCCCAGATCGAGGGAGATTATCAGTGGTCTTGTATGTCTTCCTTTCCCTAATAATTGCTCCCACAGTTGATTTCTTCAAACCAAGCTGCTTGCTTACCTATTGCAGATTCAGTATTCCCAGCCTGGTGCAGGTCTACAATTTTGTTTCTGGTGTCCTTTGACAGCTCTTTGGTCTTGGCCATAGTGGAGTTCGGAGTGTGACTGTTTGAGGTTGTGGACAGGTGTCTTTTATACTGATAACAAGTTCAAACAGGTGCCATTAATACAGGTAACGAGTGGAGGACCGAGGAGCCTCTTAAAGAAGTTACAGGTCTGTGAGAGCCAGAAATCTTTGTTTGTAGGTGACCAAATACTTATTTTCCACCATAGTTTGCAAATAAATTCATAAAAATCCTACAATGTGATTTTCTTTTTTTTTCTCATTTTGTCCGTCATAGTTGAAGTGTACCTATGATGAAAAGTACAGGCCTCATCTTTTTAAGTGGGAGAACTTGCACAATTTGGTGGCTGACTAAATACTTTTTTGCCCCACTGTAGCTCCCCATTGATCTGGTACGGGTACTCCCTGTATGTAGCTCCACATTGATCTGGTACTGGTACTCCCTGTATATAGCTCCACATTGATCTGGTACTGGTACTCCCTGTATATAGCTCCACATTGATCTGGTACTGGTACTCCCTGTATATAGCTCCACATTGATCTGGTACTGGTACTCCCTGTATATAGCTCCACATTGATCTGGTACTGGTACTCCCTGTACATAGCTCCATTCTTGTGTATTTTATTCCTCTTGTGTTAAAAAAACAAACTTTTTTTTACTCTGCATAAATTGGAAAGGTTCGTAAGCAAGCATTTCACTATATAGTCTATACCATTTGTATTCATTTAACAACCCTACCTGCATGTACATAATTATCTCAATTACCTCGACACCGGTGCCCTCGTGCATTGACACATTGACTCTGTACTGGTACCCCCTGTATATAGCCTCCACATTGACTCTGTACTGGTACCCCCTGTATATAGCCTCCACATTGACTCTGTACTGGTACCCCCTGTATATAGCCTCCACATTGACTCTGTACTGGTACCCCCTGTATATAGCCTCCACATTGACTCTGTACTGGTACCCCCTGTATATAGCCTCCACATTGACTCTGTACTGGTACCCCTGTATATAGCCTCCACATTGACTCTGTACTGGTACCCCCTGTATATAGCCTCCACATTGACTCTGTACTGGTACCCCCTGTATATAGCCTCCACATTGACTCTGTACTGGTACCCCTGTATATAGCCTCCACATTGACTCTGTACTGGTACCCCCTGTATATAGCCTCCACATTGACTCTGTACTGGTACCCCCTGTATATAGCCTCCACATTGACTCTGTACTGGTACCCCCTGTATATAGCCTCCACATTGACTCTGTACCGTAACACCCTGTATATAGCCTCCACATTTACGCTGTACTGGTACCCCCTGTATATAGCCTCCACATGGACTCTGTACCGTAACACCCTGTATATAGCCTCCACATTGACTCTGTACCGGTACCCCCTGTATATAGCCTCCACATTGACTCTGTACCGGTACCCCCTGTATATAGCCTCCACATTGACTCTGTACTGGTACCCCCTGTATATAGCCTCCACATTGACTCTGTACTGGTACCCCCTGTATATAGCCTCCACATTGACTCTGTACTGGTACCCCCTGTATATAGCCTCCACATTGACTCTGTACCATAACACCCTGTATATAGCCTCCACATTGACTCTGTACTGGTACCCCCTGTATATAGCCTCCACATTGACTCTGTACTGGTACCCCCTGTATTTAGCCTCCACATTGACTCTGTACTGGTACCCCCTGTATATAGCCTCCACATTGACTCTGTACCGTAACACCCTGTATATAGCCTCCACATTTACTCTGTACTGGTACCCCCTGTATATAGCCTCCACATTAACTCTGTACCGTAACACCCTGTATATAGCCTCCACATTAACTCTGTACCGTAACACCCTGTATATAGCCCCGCTATTGTTGTTCACTGCTGCTCTTCAATGATTTGTTTTTCTTATCTCTTACCTTTTTTCTTAATTTTTCTTTTTTTGTTATTTTCTTAACTGCACGTATGGTTAAGGGCTTGTAAGTAAGCATTTCACTGTAAGGTCTACAAATGTTGTATCCGGCGCATGTGACAAATAAATACAATTTGATTTGGCGCATGTGATGAATAACTTTGATTTGACTGTGTTGTGTTCCAGGTTCTCTGGATGAAGACGTGGTGGTGATCGAGGCGACTCCTGCACCCCCTGTCCCAGCCAGCGAGGAGATCAACGTCACCTCCACCGACAGCGAGGTGGAGATAGTCAACGTGGGAGATGGCTTCAGGTGAGCACCTTTCCCTGTCTCCTCTCTGAGGAGATCAACGCTGTACAGAGCTAATGAACCACAGTGGAAAATCGAATGAAGTGACATGGTAAAGTACTTTGGCTGTGAAATTCTCTCTCTCGGGAGAAAAAACATCCATCTCAATATTTCCCCCCATCTTTAAGCTGTGAAAGCAATCTAAATGGCACCGGCCTTTATTTGTGTCCTGAGACAGCCTGGCCCTGCAGTACAGACAGTACTTTATCCTCGTGGCTCTGTCAATATAATCACAGTCAACTGTGGTGTGTCTAATAGAGGCTCGCTGGGCCTGGCTTCTCATCAAGTGTCATAACATTTACTGAGACTGTCACATTGTGCTGGGGTAGTGCTTTTCCAGGATACCTCAGAAATGCAGTGTAGGCCCTTGGAGTGCTATTTGGCCCCTATGGAGAAGTTGCTGGTATCGCTATGGCATGGGAGATAATGCACATCTGGGATTGGCTGTGAAGCTGGCAGGCTGCAGCATTGCACTGCCATTCCACAGCTCTCCCAGCTGTTGCTATCGCTGTCCTCTTCAAGGGCAAGGCGTCCATACAGTAATACCCCAGCTCTCTCACCACTCTCCATGAACAATCTAACGAGAGACCCTCTGTTCCCCCAGGGCATTCTCATCTGACCCTCAGTTCTCTCTGATCCAGGTCCAGTTACATCTGATCCCCCTGTCAGATAACTCCAGGTCTAGTTTGAGGGTTTCTCTGGTACAGTCTCTGATCTAGAGAACCAGGACATTAGATCCAGGTGGATTTGCTTTTCTTCTCGCGGCACGATCTCCTGAACCGATATGATTACTTAAACATGGGAAATAAATGCCAGCTGGTTACAGGTTACCAGGGCTTTTGGCAGGCTTTGTGAAGTGGGTACCCAGAGTGTAGTCTTTCTCCGTAGACCTAGGCCTACATGATTTCTCTATCTGACTCATGTGGGATGTCTTCTGAAAATCCTCTCTGCCATGACCTGAGGAAAGTTGATCTCATTCATTGGGATTTTAAAGCAGTGCCAGTGTGAGAGCGCTATGTTACAGTATATCGGTACTGTTATAGTGGTGTTCCTCTCGGATTTGTTTCTAGTTGTCTCCCCTCGTCTTTCTCTCCTTGAACCCCTCTCCTCTCTTTAATTGTTATTGAGGTGTATTGGTGCATAGCGCTGACAATCATTTCCACCAGCTTGATTCCATTATCTCACCCTCTGCTGCCAGAAATAGCAAGGCCTGTGAATTTCACTCCTGCCAGCAAAGTCACTCTGTCAACCCAAATGAATTGCTCTCTGTTTGTGATATGCGTTGTCTCTTGTGAGACAAATGAGCAGAATTCCAGCAGAAATTCTGCTCCGGCAATCAAATGGTCAGTTTCAGTTACTGTAGCGTTTATCTTGTAGAAAACGTTTATACATGCCAGCAAAGCCACAACACAACACTAAACAACACATTTATTGCACTATAACGGTGACAAACGGTGCCCACAAACTGTTAGTGCTTTCGGAAAGTATTCAGACCCCTTGACTTTTTCCAAATGTTTTTATGTTCGAGCCTTATTTTAAAGTCGCTAAAACATTTTATTTATTTATCTACACACAATACCCCATAATAACAAAGCAAAAACAGTTTTTTTTTTGAAATGTAATAAAAAATGTAAAAAAACAAATGTCTTATTTACATAAGTATTCAGACCCATTACTATGAGAGTCCAAATTGAGCTCAGGTGCATCCTATTTCCATTGATCATCATTGAGATGTTTCCACAACTTGATTGGATTCCACCTGTGGTAAATTCAATTAATGGGAGAAGGGCCTTGGTCAGGGAGGTGACCATAAACCTGATGGTCACTCTGACATAGCTCTTGAGTTCCTCTGTGGAGATGGGAGAACCTTCCAGAAGGACAACCATCTCTGCAGCACTCCACCAATCAGGCCTTTATGGTAGATTGGCCAGACAAAAGCCACACCTCAGTAAAAGGCACATGACCGCCCACTTGGAGTTTGCCAAAAGGCACTTAAAGGACTCAGAACATGAGAAACAAGATTCTCTGGTCTGTTGTCCTGTTGGAACAGGAGCAGGTTTTCATCCACATCCCCACAGCATGATGCTGACACCACCATGCTTCACCGTAGGTATCGTGCCAGGTTTCCTCTAGACGTGCCGCTAGGCCAAAGAGTTCAATCTTGGTTTACAAATGCACTGTACATAAAGCTGTCCCAACAGCAGTCCCAACACCTTACCACTGCTAGTCCTGGCTATCAGCGGAGCCTTGTCTGGCAGCGAAACAGTTCATTCAGCCTAATTTACTGACTTTAAATAACATAGCTGATATGGCTGACTGCTTAAAGAAATGTGGTTTCTACTGACAATTGTTGTTCAAACTATGGCGTAAGGGGACGACGTGAGGATGAGGCAATCTGTTATTTTGATTAAGACATTCAATTAATGAGCGAGTTAGGACAGATGTTTTCAATATAACTATTTGTTTAGCACTTTTGAAATGGGCTGTTCTTACAGTATTCTCCCTGTACACCAATTCAGAACCATAGGATAAATAAAGGCATCATATAGGCAGACAATGAAAGCTCTTACAATATTCAATGATTGCATTTCTCTAAAACAGGTTATAGGCACCACCAAGTCAGAACAGTAGGTTAAATTAAGAGGTGAAAATAGATCATATATATATATTATTAGAGTGAGGCACATGGGCTACGACCAGCTTACTACACAACATACATTTAGTATTACTTTCTTAGCTACAGTATACATATCTACATGGCATATTACATTTATGCAGCAGCATACAAGATATTTTTGGACTCAGTCTTATGCTGTGCTCACTTGAACAGGAAGGCGGCGCAGCGGTCCTTCGTAGGCAAATTTTGGCATCAAACTCTATCATCAGTCTGGCATTCTCTGGATTTATGGTGCTTTCAAGACAACTGGGAACTCTAAAAAAAACTTTTAAAACAATGGCGAATCATGATGACGTCCGTGATCTTGAGGTCGGAGCTCTAGAAATAGGCCCGAGTTCCCAACTTGCAATTGTGCTTTGGATTACCATTCAAAATGTATATTCCCATTTGGTGCTCGTTTTCTTCCGAGTTCCCAGATGTCTTGAACTCACTGAAGTCTGAGATTTCCCAGTTAAGTGTTCCCAGTTTTGAGCACGGCAGTTGAATGTTTATCCTTTTTAATCTTGGAAAAGAGACCCTTAAATGCAGAGTTGGACCACACACCAACTCTACCAGAATAGCAGGCTAGTGATTGCTTTGCAATGCTTGTTGTTGATTCCTTTCAAACCACTCATTGTTGAATTTACAATTTCCAACTTGTTGTGTAGTGTTTATGGCCGATGAGCACCGATACTTTTTATCTATAATTTCTCATTATTATTTATCTACATATGACGGGGATTGAAAATAATCTACCAGTAGATTGTCGACTTGAATCATGATGATGACTGCAAGCTAAGATTTTCATTCCAATCAAAGCTACTGTAGATCTAACGTGATTTGATGTCATTTTATCTGTGGCCAATGACCTTAAGCCTTCTTGGATGGACACTTCTAATGTAATTTTATGGCAGCACCCAAGAATTTTCAAGCTCCACCCGTAGATTTTGCGGTGATGTAGTTCACCGCTGACACTGTTCTGACACTGTCATTGTAATTAAGAATTTGTTCTTAACTAACTTGTCTAGGTAAATAAAGGTGACATTTTTTATCTTTTTTTATCTAAAAAATGTAATGTCCCCATGCGTGACAGAACACTGAGCCAATAACGGCGCAACTGGAGAACACTACCAACCCCCACCTCCACGAAAGCACTGAGCTAGACTGAAACACCTGCATTTTGGAGCTGCCCTTCTCAAGAAAGCAAAGAAGAGACCAACTTGTTATGTGGATTTATTAACTCAGTGATATTTTTTTTAAATTAATTAAACAATTACATTGTTTGCGAACAGATATGTGACATGTATTAATGCCAAAATAACGTGAAAAACAGGAAACAAAAAAAGCTAAACAGGCAGGGCTCAAAACAGCCCTGAATGACTGGTCACCCCTGCTTGTATGGAATGAATGGCTAGGTATCTGGGGAGTAAAGTAAACAAAATAAACCTACATCTGTGATTTTATGTATCCTTTTTATCCCATTGCAGGTCAAAACACTGTTCTGGCACTTAAAAATACTTCAAGGTTTACCGCAGGTTTTCTGAATAGGCAAATTCTCTCAACCCTGTGCCTATCACCAATCTCTAGATGTGCACAAAGCATACCATAGGTCTAAAGATATCAGGAGTGGCCAGCCCAATGACCCCAGTGCATTTTCATGTTTTTTTTTTCATTTCATCTGAATGACATGCAGATGTTCAGGGTGGCAGTAAGTAAGGCCTATTGATCAGGGGAATGGATGGCTGACTAGAGAGGAGATAGTTTGCTAGTAATCACAGGTGAGCCTCCCAGCTGCTGTGTCCTTGAATGAGCCACTAATTTGCTTCAGTTAATACTCAGCTAGCTACATAAGTGCAAACTTAATGAGGCTGTGTCATTCACTTGCATGTTAGTGGATTGGTTGGTTCCTGTCGCTGTATAGTGTGTTAACTAGCTAGCTAATCCACCTTGTGTAATTATGCTCCTTACTAATGTAATCCATGGCATAGCATGCTAGCATTGTTATTGCAGTGGCCCATATGTACTTTCTATCTCTTCCCGATTTAAAAAAAAATTGTTTATACCTTCCGGAAACCTGCCTCACCCAAATGTGATACGGAATCGCTATTATCTTTATTTTTAGAACACACTCAAGAACCTCCAGAAGCTAACCAGCTAGCTAGCTACAAGCTACTTAGTCATTGTTATTTTTTTTACCTGGATAACACTCGCCAGTCCAGCTCCCCTGCCCCATCCACCACTGCCCCCTGGACTCTGATCACTTGGCTACATAGCTGATGCACGCTGGACTGTCCATTAATCACGGTACTCCATTCTGCTTGTTTGTTTTATCTGTCGGCCCCGTTGCCTAGTCAATGCCATTTTACCTGCTGTTGTTATGCTAGCTGATTATAATAATAATAATAATAATAATAATAATAATAGCTGTTGTCTCACCCACTGTTTTAGCTAGCTTTCCCAATTCAACACCTGTGATTACTGTATGCCTCGCTGTATGTCTCTCTCAAATGTCAATATGCCTTGTATACTGTTGCTCAGGTTAGTTATCATTGTTTTAGTTCACTATGGAGCCCCTAGTCCCACTCCTCATACCCCTGATACCTCCTTTGTCCCACCTCCCACATATGCGGTGACCTCACCCATTACAACCAGCATGTCCAGAGATAAAACCTCTCTCATCATCACCCAGTGCCTGGGCTTACCTCCGCCATACCCGCACCCCACCATACCCCCGTCTGCGCATTATGCCCTGAATATATTCTACCATGCCCAGAAACCTGCTCCTCTTATTCTCTGTCCCCAACGCTCTAGGCGACCAGTTTTGATAGCCCTTAGCAGCACCCTCATACTACTCCTTCTCTGTTCCGCGGGTGATGTGGAGGTAAACCCAGGCCCTGCATGTCCCCAGGCACCCTCATTTGTTGACTTCTGTGATCGAAAAAGTCTTGGTTTCATGCATGTCAACATCAGAAGCCTCCTCCCTAAGTTTGTTTTACTCACTGCTTTAGCACACTCTGCTAACCCTGATGTCCTTGCCGTGTCTGAATCCTGGCTCAGGAAGGCCACCAAAAATTCAGAGATTTCCATACCCAACTATAACATCTTCCGTCAAGATAGAACTGCCAAAGGGGAGGAGTTGCAGTCTACTGCAGAGATAGCCTGCAAAGTAATGTCATACTTTCCAGGTCCATACCCAAACAGTTCGAACTACTAATTCTGAAAATTACTCTCTCCAGAAATAAGTCTCTCACTGTTGCCGCCTGCTACCGACCCCCCTCAGCTCCCAGCTGTGCCCTGGACACCATTTGTGAATTGATTGCCCCCCATCTAGCTTCAGAGTTTGTTCTGTTAGGTGACCTAAACTGGGATATGCTTAACACCCCGGCAGTCCTACAATCTAAGCTAGATGCCCTCAATCTCACACACATCATCAAGGAACCTACCAGGTACAACCCTAACTCTGTAAGCAAGGGCACCCTCACAGACGTCATCCTGACCAACTGGCCCTCCAAATACACCTCCGCTGTCTTCAACCAGGATCTCAGCGACCACTGCCTCATTGCCTGTATCCGCTACGGTGCCGCAGTCAAACGACCACCCCTCATCACTGTCAAACGCTCCCTAAAACACTTCTGTGAGCAGGCCTTTCTAATCGACCTGGCCCGGGTATCCTGGAAGGACATTGACCTCATCCCGTCAGTTGAGGATGCCTGGTCATTCTTTAAGAGTAACTTCCTCACCATTTTAGATAAGCATGCTCCGTTCAAAAAATGCAGAACTAAGAACAGATACAGCCCTTGGTTCACTCCAGACCTGACTGCCCTCGACCAGCACAAAAACATCATGTGGCGGACTGCAATAGCACCGAACAGTCCCCGCAATATGCAACTGTTCAGGGAAGTCAGGAACCAATACACGCAGTCAGTCAGGAAAGCTAAGGCCAGCTTCTTCAGGCAGAAGTTTGCATCCTGTAGCTCCAACTCCAAAAAGTTCTGGGACACTGTGAAGTCCATGGAGAACAAGAGCACCTCCTCCCAGCTGCCCACTGCACTGAGGCTAGGGAACACGGTCACCACCGACAAATCCATGATTATCGAAAACTTCAACAAGCATTTCTCAACGGCTGGCCATGCCTTCCGCCTGGCTACTCCTACCTCGGCCAACAGCTCCGGCCCCCCCGCAGCTCCTCGCCCAAGCCTCTCCAGGTTCTCCTTTACCCAAATCCAGATGGCAGACGTTCTGAAAGAGCTGCAAAACCTGGACCCGCATAAATCAGCTGGGCTTGACAATCTGGACCCTCTATTTCTGAAACTATCCGCCGCCATTGTCGCAACCCCTATTACCAGCCTGTTCAACCTCTCTTTCATATTGTCTGAGATCCCCAAGGATTGGAAAGCTGCCGCAGTCATCCCCTGGACACCCTGGACCCAAACTGTTACAGACCTATATCCATCCTGCCCTGCCTATCTAAGGTCTTCGAAAGCCAAGTCAACAAACAGGTCACTGACCATCTCGAATCCCACCGTACCTTCTCCGCTATGCAATCTGGTTTCCGAGCCGGTCACGGGTGCACCTCAGCCACACTCAAGGTACTAAACGACATCATAACCGCCATCGATAAAATACAGTACTGTGCAGCCGTCTTCATCGACCTTGCCAAGGCTTTCGACTCTGTCAATCACCATATTCTTACCGGCAGACTCGGTAGCCTCGGTTTTTCGGATGACTGCCTTCCCTGGTTGACCAATTACTTTGCAGACAGAGTTCAGTGTGTCAAATCGGAGGTCATGTTGTCCGGTCCTCTGGCAGTCTCTATGGGGGTGCCACAGGGTTCAATTCTCGGGCCGACTCTTTTCTCTGTATATATCAATGATGTTGCTCTTGCTGCGGGCGATTCCCTGATCCACCTCTACGCAGACGACACCATTGTATACACTTTCGGCCCGTCATTGGACACTGTGCTATCTAACCTCCAATCGAGCTTCAATGCCATACAACACTCCTTCCGTGGCCTCCAACTGCTCTTAAACGCTAGTAAAACCAAATGCATGCTTTTCAACCGATCGCTGCCTGCACCCGCATGCCTGACTAGCATCACCACACTGGATGGTTCCGACCTTGAATATGTGGACACCTATAAGTACCTAGGTGTCTGGCTAGACTGCAAACTCTCCTTCCATACCAAACATCTCCAATCGAAAATCAAATCAAGAATCGGCTTTCTATTCCGCAACAAAGCCTCCTTCACTCACGCTGCCAAGCTTACCCTAGTAAAACTGACTATCCTACCGATCCTCGACTTCGGCGATTTGTATTATATATTATTATTATATATATATATATATAGTATTATTATATATAGTATGCTCTAGTCGGCTGGCCCTCGCTACATATTCGTTGCCAGACCCACTGGCTCCAGGTCATCTACAAGGCCATGCTAGGCAAAGCTCCGCCTTATCTCAGCTCACTGGTCACGATGGCAACACCCATCCGTAGCACGCGCTCCAGCAGGTGTATCTCATTGATCATCCCTAAAGCCAACACCTCATTCGGCCGCCTTTCGTTCCAGTACTCTGCTGCCTGTGACTGGAACGAATTGCAAAAATCGCTGAAGTTGGAGACTTTTATCTCCCTCACCAACTTCAAACATCAGCTAGCTGAGCAGCTAACCGATCGCTGCAGCTGTACATAATCTATTGGTAAATAGCACACCCATTTTCACCTACCTCATCCCCACAGTTTTTATTTATTTACTTTTCTGCTCTTTTGCACACCAATATCTCTACCTGTACATGATCATCTGATCATTTATCACTTCAGTGTTAATCTGCAATATTGTAATTATTCGCCTACCTCCTCATGCCTTTTGCACACATTGTATATAGACTCCCCTTTTTTCTCTGTGTTATTGACTTGTTAATTGTTTACTCCATGTGTAACTCTGTGTTGTCTGGTCACACTGCTATGCTTTATCTTGGCCAGGTCGCAGTTGCAAATGAGAACCTGTTCTCAACTAGCCTACCTGGTTAAATAAAGGTGAAATAAAAAATATGCCAAATATGGCCGCTTCTATGATGGTTAGAGAGGAGGTACACAGCACAGCCATGTCATGGCGTGTTCTGTCTAAACAGGCCCTTTGGGGCCAGAGAAGGTTCTAGAAGCCTCCGGTCTCTCTGGTATGACCAGTCATGTGGCATCACTTCCCATTATTTTCAGGATGAGAGGAGCCCCCTCCACATTCTACAAACACTAAAATAGGCAACTCCATATCTGCCCATTTAGAGTCCTATGATATTGGCCTACAGTACCTATCGTATAATAGATTTAGTGCCTGCAAGGATTGTGATTAGAGGGCGACCGATTATGATTTTTCAATGCCGATACCGATTATTGGAGGACCCCCCCCAAAAAGCTGATACCGATTAATCGTTTTCTTTTTTTTTTTTTGGGGGTAATAATAACTATTACAACAATACTGAATGAACACTTATTTTAACTTAATATAATACATCAATAAAATCAATTTATCCTCATAAATAATGAAACATGTTCAATTTGGTTAAATAATGCAAAAACAAAGTGTTTGAGAAGAAAGTAAAAGTGCAATATGGGCCAGGTAAGAAAGCTAACGTTTAAGTTCCTTGCTCAGAACATGAGAACATATGAAAGCTGGTGGTTCCTTTTAACATGAGTCTTCAATATAAGAAGTTTTAGATTGTAGTTATTATGGGAATTCTAGGACTATTTCTCTCTATACCATTTGTATTTCATTAACCTTTGACTATTGGATGTTCTTATAAGCACCTTAGTATTGCCAGTGTAACAGTATAGCTTCCATCCCTCTCCTCGACGCTACCTGGACTCGAACCAGGAACACATTGACAACAGCCACCCCTGAGGCAGCGTTACTCATGAAGATCAAGGTGAATAACTACTCCAAGTCTCAGAGCGAGTTACGTTTGAAACGCTATTAGCGTGCACCCCGCTAACTAGCTAGCAATTTCACATCGGTTACACCAGCCTAATCTCGGGAGTTGATAAGCTTGAAGTCATAAACAGCGCAATGCTTAAAGCATTGCGAAGAGCTGCTGGCAAAACCCACGAAAGTGCTGTTTGCATGAATGCTTACGAGCCTGCTGGTGTCTACCACCGCTCAGACTGCTCTATCAAATCATAGACTTAGTTATAACATAATAACACACAGAAATACGAGCCTTAGGTCATTAATATGGTAGAATCTGGAAACTATGATCTCGAAAACAAGACGTTTATTCTTTCAGTGAAATACGGAACCGTTCCGTATTTTATCTAACGGGTGGCATCCATAAGTCTAAATATTCCTGTTCCATTGTACAACCTTCAATGTTATGTCATAGTTACGTAAAATTCTGGCAAATTAGGTGGCCCAAACTGTTGCATATACCCTGACTCTGCGTGCAATGAATGCAAGAGAAGTAACACAATTTCACCTGGTTAATATTGCCTGCTAACCTGGATTTCTTTTAGCTAAATATGCAGGTTTAAAAATATATACTTCTGTGTATTGATTTTAAGAAAGACATTGATGTTTATGGTTAGGTACACATTGGAGCAAGGAGAGTCCTTTTTTGTGAATACGCACCGCAAGATAAACTAGTAATATCATCAACCATGTGTAGGTAACTCGTGATTATGATTGAGTGATTGTTTTTTATAAGATACGTTTAATGCTAGCTAGCAACTTACCTTGGCTTACTACATTCACGTAACAGGCAGGCTCCTCGTGGAGTGCAATGAGAGGCAGGTGGTTAGAGTGTTGGAGAAGTTAACTGTAAGGTTGCAAGATTGAATCCCCAAGCTGACAAGGTAAAAATCTGTCGTTCTGCCCTTCAAGGCAGTTAACCCACCGTTACTAGACTGTCATTGAAAATAAGGATGTGTTCTTAACTGACTTGCCTCGTTAAATAAAGATGAAATAAAGGTGTAAAAAAATACCGATTTCCGATTGTTATGAAACTTGAAATCGGCCCTAATTAATCTGTCGACCTCTAATTGTGATCATGTTGTTTTCAAGGGTAGGTTTTTAGATGAAGGATATTTGTTCTGTATGTAAGGCAGTGCAATGAAATGTTGAGTCGTGTTTGGCTGTTCCCGGAATGGGACCCTCTGTGTGAAACCTAAGGTCAGTTGTTGGCGCTCCCTCTCTCAGGCTCTGACCGTTGACGTGACCCATCTCCAGGCTCCCAGTTCTCTGTGTGTATGTGCTATGAGTGGAATGCGGGGAGTGGGGGAAAACCGGGGGGGTTTTCTAGGCAGGGGGAGGGGGATAATAGCAGCAAGTCTTCACATCTCAGGAAAATGCCGGACCTGTGTGTGTGTGTGTGTGTGTGTGTGTGTGTGTGTGTGTGTGTGTGTGTGTGTGTGTGTGTGTGTGTGTGTGTGTGTGTGTGTGTGTGTGTGTGTGTGTGTGTGTGTGTGTGTGTGTGTGTGTGTGTGTGTGTGTGTGTGTGTGTGTGTGTGTGTGTGTGTGTGTGTGCGTGTGTGCGAAGAGGAACCAGGGCAGGAACAAGAAGAGTAATAACATACTGTTGTTTAGTAGCGTGGATGAGCAGTTAAAGAACCGGTTTAGAGACCAGTTCAGGCTGCTGTGGAGTGGAATAGCAGGGGAGCAGGCAGAGTCTCTCTATAACTTTGCATAGTTATAGCATACCCAGAGAAGAGCTGCACTGGGGATCAGGCCACATGCCTCCGGTTGTTTTTAGCAGTGAAGCCAAGCCCCCCTTCCAGAGGCCAGCTCATCTGACCACTCTCTTTGGGCTCACCATCTCAGTGAGCCCATTCTTCAGGTCTGGAACCCCAATGGAGAATTTCACCCACTTGGCTTGACTGACTGGAGCTTCAGTGGCCCTGTTAATTTCTCCCATGTTCCATCTGTCCCACAGACATGCGATTAGCTTGCCCGTGATTGATTGTTCCCTGACGGTGCTCCTCTGTAGATTTATTCAGGCTGTGCAGTGTGACTTATTTTAAACAGTGTTATCCAGGAGAGATCAGTAAGGGGGGATCAGTAAGGGGGGATCAGTAATGGGGGAGGGAGATCAGTAAGGGGGGGGATCAGTAAGGAGGGGGGGGGCAGTAGGGGTCATCAGTAAGGAGGGGGATCAGTAAGGAGGGGGAGGGAGATCAGTAAGGGCCCTCTAAGAAATAGAAAAGGGCTGTCTTTCAGAGAGCTTGTAAATATTTGGAGTGTGATACAGATGGGTTTACATAAGCATTGCTCTCTCCCTCACCCCAGCCCTTGCTCTCCATCTCCCTCCTCTCTCTCTGGCGCTCCCTCACTTGCTCTATCACTCTTCCTCCCACCCCCTCGCTCTCTTCCTTAATCTCCCTCCCTCCGCTCTCTTACTGTATCGCTCCCTCTCTCTCCCTGTAGATATCTCTCACTCCCTTATCTCTCTCTCCCCTTATCTCTCTCTCCCCTTATCTATCTCCCTCCCTCCTCTATCTTCCTTCTCTCCATCTCTCTTCATGCTAGGTTGACCATATTCTCCCTAGGTATTTCCGGGAAGTGAATGAGCAGAGTAGTTAGTTACGGGGTGTGTGTGTGTGTGTGTGTGTGTGTGTGTGTGTGTGTGTGTGTGTGTGTGTGTGTGTGTGTGTGTTTATTTCCCCATCTCTGCCTGCACCTCCCAAAGCTGCCCTGGCTTGCAGGAGAATGCAGAGAAGGGCTGTTTCTGAAGGGGGAGGTGTAGCGAGGAATACTGGATGTGGAGGTTAAAGGGCAGCAGGATGAGCAATACCAGTTTTCCGCTGAAAGATCCTTTGTTTACTGTGCAGAGAGGATAATGGTTGGGATAGAGTGTGTGAGTATGCATAAGTGCCATATTCAGTATCAGTGAAGGCTTTGGATTTTGGTGCAGAACATGCAGCTTGCGCTTCTGTCTTGCTGTTTAATGTAGTACCAGGTGCTTCATATTGTTTGTTTCCACACACATTCTATTGAGTCCCTTAATTGTGTCGCCCTCCCCAGTACCATAGCCTTTATACACAGCCCATAGATCCTGTCCCTGCAATTAGCCCCACACAACCCCACTGTCGAGCCCTCTCTAAGCCCTCAGGCATTTGGCAGATATGCGTGGAGATGGCAAAACCCTGGTCCTGCCAAGCCCCCAGTTCCCACAGTGTTCATGTTTACTGTGTTCTGTTTTCCCCTCACCTCCACCCCTCAGAGGCCACTGTGGTAAACAGTTATTTACAAAATAATCCCAGGTCTACATTGTGGGTAATTAGGTGCTTGTCCCTGGTGGGCTAGCCTGTTCTCTGGGCCCCGAGGTCGGCTAGCCTGTTCCCTGGGCCCCGAGGTGAGCTAGCCTGCTCCCTGGGCCCCGAGGTGGGAGAGAGGAGGAGCAGGTGCCAATTACAGTGCAATCAAGCCACACCTCCTATACTGGCTCTCTGTGTGTACCACCTTCACTGCTCCACATGGTGTGTGTGTGTGAACTGCCCCATGGGACATGCCATGGAGGCTTTCCTTCCTCTATTCTGCATTGCCAACATCAGAAGTTGCACTAATAGGTTTTTGTTGCCTTCCGTTCTTTTTCGTTTGTTTTGAAGTGTGTCCATCTGACAGGAAATGGAATGGAATGGACTGCTGTTAGAGCTAATGGGAACCCCCCTCCTACACACACACACACACACACACACACACACACACACACACACACACACACATCACAGCACCAATGCAGCCCACAGCAGTTAGGCATTTCCTCTGCTGAATTGTGTGAGAAGACAGAGTGTGAGTGGACACACTCTCTCACACGCCTGGTTATTATAAGGACTTCTTAGGGGTGTGTGTGTGTGTGTGGCGTTGCTATTGTTGTGCACACACACACTGGTCTCACTGGAAAAGCAGCAGCCCACCATGCTTGTCTGTAATCTTATTGTTTTAATGATGCATCCTGTGGTTTAGAGGTTCCAGCAGCAGCCCTGTGTTGAGAGGAGCAAGAGTCTCTCTGCTCCTGGCTCTCCCCTTCCCTCAGCCTGGTCTTGGCCCTCAGGCCTGGTTCACTGCTCTCCCTCTCTTCCACAGCCCCATCTCTCCATGACAGGCTGCTTTACGGCAGGCACTCTATCCCCTAGGCTCCCCCCTCTCATCCTGCTTTACGGCACACTGACACTCTCTGGACTCCCACATCACACGAGATAGCGGAAGGCAGGAGGAAAGAGTGAGGCAGTGAGATGGGGAGAGAGGAAGACTGCGAAAGGGAGAGGAAAGAGAGCACAGTCAATGATGCACAATGGTTGTGACTTGAGAAAATGTGTGTGGTAGCTGAGGCCAATTGAGGTAGAGATGTTTCTGTGTGTTGGATGTTGAATTGTGTTTTCCACATGGTTGTTTTGGAGTTTGTTAGTGGATGTGGTGGAAGAAACCATGTGTGTAAAACAAACGTGATCTTTATATATGGTTCTCAAAGGTTTGCACAGCTGTGTGTGTCTCTCATGCGCACGGCTGTGTGTAGACTGTCTTTTTGAATTAGCTGCAGCGCTAGCACTCATGTCAGCTGGCTCTTATTTACTTTCCAGCCAGGCGTTCCAGCAGCTCCCAAAGTGAGCCCGATTTTGTGCTCATCACACAGAAAAAGCGGTGTGGATCATCTCCTGCCTCCAAATGACGACGTTTCAACTTTCCCTTTTACTACATAAATGACATCATAAAATGAACTGTTGTTCATATATTTATTTAAAGGACAATCAGGCTGGGAAAGCAAGAGATTTGCTTTGGGAGGACAAATGGGCTGAATTGCCTGGATTTTCTCACTTCTCCATGAAGTCTTATTGACTGGGTCTCATCCACTGACCACCGGTCTCCAGTGAGAGGGCTGTGTGATCAGCAATCTCATAGAATTGTTACAATACCGTAGCCCAGGGTCTAGATAACCTGGCATTATCAGCGTGGTCCCAGTCAGTCTGAACTGAAGCCTTGTTTAATCTGGTTTACCCCCCTCTCCTCTCCTTCCTCTCTAACTGGCTGTGTGTTTGTGTCCACAGGCCTCGCTCGGTGGGGGGCCACGGCAGGATGTACTGGGGCCCCAGCTGCTCCCAGAACCGACCCCAGGAGCCGCGCAGCCGCCACCGCCTCTCTACCGTCATCCAGCCTCTGCGCCAGAGCGCCGGGGAGGTGGTGGACCTCACAGTGGACGAGGATGGTGAGCATGAGGACGTGCCGACCCCCAATACCACTCTGAGATGAACTATATGATGTAACAGTCACATAGACGTCCTAGACTTAGACTCAGGCCTCTGTTTTTCCACTGTCTTTTCTTTCAAAGCTAGGCTCATTTGTCTTTCAACACAAAGGCGAGTTTACAGTAGTCCTCTTAAGGACAGTCATTTTTACATGAGCAACATACAAATGGTTGCATGTTTTGTCTGTCTGTCTGTCCATGCAGTAAACTTGCTTCTCTGGACCGTCCGTCCTTCCGTCCAGAGAAGCAAGTTTACTCTTGAGGCAGAAAGAAAATAGATCTGGTGATTATATGTGTAAAAATCAATTACGTCGGGGAACAGCTTTTTCATAGATGCTGCTTACGATAGCCGGACTGTCGCACAGCATGTGAATGTGGGCATCAAATACTTGGATTTAGATGAGTTTCATGCTTTCTTACATGATCCAGCTCGACACTGCGTAGGGGGTTGGGAAATATTACATGTCAAATTAAATACTCTCATTTACACTCTATTGTTTAATAGGATTAGCTAGCTTCTTCCACACATCTCTCCAAACCTGGGAGCGAGTGGCTGTCGCTAACTTGAAATAAGAATTGTCCTGTCATCACAATTCAATTTGAAATGTTCCCGTAAGCGAGCACTGTTTTAATAATGATTCATCTGTATTTGTTCATCAAATGGAGGGATATTAATAGCAACCGTGCCCCTGTCTGCTCTTTCATTGGTTGGCTTTTACACATCAACCCAATGCATTTCTGATGCATGTCGTTTCATACTGTCAATCCTATCATGTTTGTAACATGATAAAATGTCACAGTTATGCCAGCCACTGGAGCAGTAGCCAGAAGCATGCTCTTCATTGTAAATGTGGAGGCATTAGGCACAATTAATGAAATACACCTGGCAGTATTAAAGCTTATGTGGGTAAAGGGTTTCACTCTGGATTTAGGGGACATACAGCCGACTCCTGATGAGTATAGCCTACATTTAATTACAAAGTCCATTTAAGAGCTGTGTATTTAATCATCCCCAATTCATATACAGTTGAAGTTGAAAGTTTACATACACTTAGGTTGGAGTCATTAAAACTAGTTTTCAACCACTCCACAAATGTCTTTTTAACAAACTATAGTTTTGGCAAGTCAGTTAGGACATCTATTTTGTGCATGACAGAAGTAATTTTTCCAACAATTGTTAAGACAGATTATTTCACTGTATCACTATTCCAGTGGGTCAGAAGTTCACATACACTAAGTTGACTGTGCCTTTAAACAGCTTGGAAAATTCCAGAAAAGGATGTCATGGCTTTAGAAGCTTCTGATAGGCTAATTGACATCATTTGAGTCAATTGGAGGTGTACCTGTGGATGTATTTCAAGGCCTACCTTAAAACTCTTTGCTTGACATCATGGGAAAATCAAAAGAAATCAGCCAAAACCTCAGAAAAAAATTGTAGACCTCCACAAGTCTGATTCGTCCTTGGGAGCAATTTCCAAATGCCTGAAGGTACCACGTTCATCTGTACAAACAATAGTACGCAAGTATAAACATCATGGGACCACGCAGCCGACATACCGATCAGGAAGGAAACGCATTTAGTCTCCTAGAGATGAACGTACTTTGATGTGAAAAGTGCAAATCAATCCCAGAACAACCGCAAAGGTTCTTGTGAAGATGCTGGAGGAAACCGGTACAAAAGTATCTATATCCACAGTAAAACGAGTCCTATATCGACATAACCTGAAAAGCCGCTCAGCAAGGAAGAAGCCACTGCTCCAAAACCGCCATAATAAAGCCAGACTACAGTTTGCAACTGCACATGGGGACAAAGATTGGACTTTTTGGAGAAATGTCCTCTGGTCTGATGAAACAAAAATAGAACTGTTTGGCCATAATAACCATCGTTATGTTTGGAGGAAAGAGGGGGAGGCTTGCAAGCCGAGGAACACCATCCCAACCATGAAGCACAGGGGTTGCAGCATCATGTTGTGGGGGTGCTTTGTTGCAGCAGGGACTGCTGCACTTCACAAAATAGATGGCCTCATGAGGATGGAAAATTATGTGGATATATTGAAGCAACATCTCAAGACATCAGTCAGGAAGTTAAAGCTTGGTCGCAAATGGGTCTTCCAAATGGACAATAACCCCAAGCATACTTCCAAAGTTGTGGCAAAATGGCTTAAGGACTACAAATTCAAGGTATTGGAGTGGCCATCACAAAGCCCTGACCTCAATCGCATAGATAATTTGTGGGCAGAACTGAAAAAGGTGTGTGTGAGCAAGGATGCCTACAAACCTGACTCAGTTACACCAGCTTTGTCAGGAGGAATGGGCCAAAATTCACCCAACTTATTGTGGAAGCAATTGGAAGGCTACCCAGAATGTTTGACCCAAGTTAAACAACTTAAAGGCAATGCTACCAAATACTAATTGAGTGCATATAAACTTCTAACCCACTGGGAATGTGATGAAAGAATGAATGGCCCCAAGCCATTATATATACACCTTTTAAAAATGACCTGAAATCCCTCCTCTTTAGGAAGGTCCTCCATTAGATATAGCTGTGTTCCATGTCCCTTGTAGTGTCATCTGGGTTCTTTGTTTCAGTTTCTCTGTCTAGTTGTTTATTGTTTTTATTTATTTCAATGAAAATCAAATTATACATTCAATTTATTATTATCATATATCAGGTGTGGACTGACTGTTCTTGTAATGGCTTTACCATTCCAACATCCTGCATATCTCTGGCTAATGGCTATGTTTTCCCAGACCATTTTGCCCTCTAACCTGAGGCATTAGCAAACCAGACCAAAGCATTAATGTGACTTAAGTCCAATTTGGTGCATTTTCTTTATGGTCTCGCACTGTGTGACTGATAACAGAATAACAGAGCAGTGTGAGATATGAGCCTATTTGCATTTCTTTGGAGGAGGAGGAGAAATTAATTTGTGACTATGAAAAGCAGATGGAGCGCCACTGTGGAATGTTAATGAGGTCTCTTCTCCCTGGCTGCCAAGCCACAGCAGCCAGTCTACACACCAGGGTTTCCGTTCACCGGTAACAGACAGCTTTTGGCCGATTTTAAAAATAAATAGAAAGCAGATAAAATTGCCGTGTGTATAGTAGGCTTACACTGAGTGTCCAAACCGTTTGCAACACCTTCAGTTGCAACCTCTTTTGCCATCAGAACACCCTCAATTCGTTGGGGCATGGCCTTTACAAGGCGTCGAAAGCGTTCCACAATGATGCTGGCGCATGTTCACTCCAATGCTTCCCACAGTTGTCGAGTTGGCCGGATGTCTTTTGGGTAGTGGACCATTCTTGATACACACAGGAGACTGTTGATCGTGAAAAACCCACCAGCGTTGCGGTTCTTGACACAAACCGGTGTGCCTGGCTTCTCCTACTATACCCCGTTCAAAGCCTCTTAAATATTTAGTCTTGCCTATTCACCCTCTGAATGGCACACATACACAACCTTGTCTCAAGGCTTAAAAATCCTTCTTTAACCTGTCTCCTCCCCTTCATCTACACTGATTTTGAAGTGGATGTAACAAGTGACATCATAGTTTTCACCTGGATTCACCTGGCCAGTCTTTCATGGAAGGAACATGTTTTGTTCACTCTGTGTATATTCGTTATGGAGGCATATCTTATTTATCACACGCCTACAGCATACAGATACAGAGCCTTTGAGTGGAAAATCTGTCAGAGCGCGAGAGCTGCTGCTACAGCATCTCCAACAGTAAATGCTTAGGCAACAGAAGGCAGGCTTCATCAGCGCGTCACACACCACTTTGCAATTAGCTAGAGGTAGTATGCATTTTGAAAATATATACTTAATTGTTTGAAACCTGAACATTTTAATACATACAGTGCCTTGCAAAAGTATTCATCCCCCTAGGGTTTTTCCTTTTTTTTTTGCATTACAACCTGTAAATTAAATAGATTTTTATTTGGATTGTTGAAGTGAAATTGGTGAAATGAAAAAAATAACTTGTTTAAAAAAAAGTATAAAAGGTAAAATGGTGCATGCATGCGTATTCACCCCCTTTGCTATGAAGCCCCTAAATAAGATCTGGTGCAACCAATTACCTTCAGAAGTCACATAATTAGATTTCACACAGGTGGACTAAATTTAACTAAGTGTCACATGATCGGTCACGTGATCTCAGTATATTTTCACCTGTTCTGAAAGGCCCCAGAGTCTGCAACACCACTAAGCAAGGGGCATCACCAAACAAGCAGCACTATGAAGACCAAGGAGCTCTCCAAACAGATCAGGGACGAAGTTGTAGAGAAGTACAGATCAAGGTTGGGTTATAAAAAATATCCGAAATTGAACATCGGAGTATCTGTCCATAGGACCACTTTAAGCTGTACGTTCCACAGAGCTGGGCTTTATGGAAGAGTGGCAAGAAAAAAGCCATTGCTTAAAGAAAATGAATACGCAAACACGTTACCTGTTCTCCAAAAATCATGTGGGAGACTCCCCAAACATATGGAAGAAGGTACTCTGGTCAGATGAGACTAAAATATAGCTTTTTGGCCATCATGGGAAACCGCTATGTCTGGCACAAAGTCAACACCTCTCATCACCCCGAGTATACTATTCCCACAGTGAAGCATGGTGGTGGCAGCATCATGCTGGGGGGGATATTTTTCATCGTCAGGGACTGTGAAACTGGTCAGAATTGAAGGAATGATGGATTGAGCTAAATACAGGGAAATTCTTGAGGGAAACCTGTTTCAGTCTTCCAGAGATTTGAGACTGGGACGGAGGTTCACCTTCCAGCAGGACAATGACCCTAAGCATACTGCTAAAGCACAGTTGAGTGGTTTAAGGGGAAACATTTAAATGTCTTATAATGGCCCAGTCAAAGCCCAGACCTCAATCCAACTGAGAATCTGTGGTATGAATCAAAGATTGCTGTACACCAGTGGAACCCATCCAACTTGAAGGAGCTGGAGCAGTTTTGCCTTGAAGAATAGGCAAAAATCCCAGTGGCTAGATGTGCCAAGCTTATAGAGACATATCCCAAGAGTCTTGCAGCTGTAATTGCTGCAAACGGTATCTCTACAAAGTATTGACTTTAGGGGGGTGAATAGTTATGCACCCTCAAGTTTTCTGTTTTTTTGTCTTATTTCTTGTTTGTTTCACGATAAAAAATATGGCGCCGGTCAAATGTCCGGCGCCACATTTTCCTGACGGAAACCCTGCTACACACACACAGATATGTGTGCTACATAATAAATTCCCACCTGTCTTCCCTACCTCAGATCTCTCTGTCGTGCCATCCACCTCTGACAGCATTCACCCTCAGACTGTCAGCTCCTCGTCTTCATCCTCCTCTCATCATACCTCTACCTCAGAGCCCCACGATGCTCCGGGCCCCTCCACCAACTGCCCTGGTCAAGGCCCAGCCCCAGACAGCACGTTGGCACAGGGGCCAAGGGGTACCGCAGGCACAGAGGGTAAGTCAGACCATAGACTCTCCAGAAAGCCAACCTTTATAAGTGTGCCTTTATAAGGATTAGGATGTGTGCCTTTATAAGTTTAGTAATCTTCCCTGTGGGTCATCTATGAATAATGATTGAAGCTTAAAGGTGTTTTCCATCTCTCTATCAGATGAGAGTAGAAGAGCCTCATCCGGCGTGGCAGGAGAGAGTGGGGGCGCGGCCATGCCCAGGTTACCCTCCTGCTGCCCGCAGCACTCCCCCTGCGGAGGGCCCTCCCCTGGTCACATGACCCTGGGCCATTCCAGCTGCCTGCAGGCCCAGCCCTCCCAGCAGCCGGGCTCCCAGCAGCACAGCCACGCCCACCACTTCCACCACCACCATCACCACATGCCTCAGCACCCACCTCCACCCACTCTGCCCTTTCCTGAGCCCAGCTGCCCCCTAGAGAGGCCCACTGCCCTGCCTGCACCATGCAGAGGGGGAGGGATCAGCAGCAGCAGCAGCTCCAGCCAATACCACGACCAGGTAGGCCTGAGCATCAACACCCTGTTATGTTTTTTACATTGTAGCATTGTTGGAGGTTTGGCTGTTACTTCTGCTTCCTGTTTTTGATTTCCCCAACTTTAATATATCGACCAGAGAATTTATGCATTTCTTATAGCAGTAACATTTTATAAATATAGTCCATATTAAAAATGTTGCTTTCTTAAATCTTGAAAGTATTTTCTTTTTTGCCCCAAATCTATAAAAGTAGGCAAAATGAATAGAATTTGAGGAGATAAAAGGCTTTTCCCCCCACAATAGCTGGAGATAAATTAGAAATAATTTATAGTTCTAGTAAACTATGTAAGCCATGTTCTCCCTGGCAGATGGCACCATCGCATTCAAATGCATCTTTGACCAAGTCTTTGTGTATCTAAACAAAAGGCTCTGTCAATATCTGCACTAGTCAATGAATCAGATTCAAGGTGATTTTTAAGAAGGAAAAAACAGAATAGGAACTGAAACAGACAAATAACTGGTATCTTAACAAAAACGTTACAAAGGATCTAGCTGGCAACCTCCCCTGAAGCCAGATTCACCGCTGAATAGTTAAAATTCTGCTAATTGTTAGGAGCTGCTGGATTGTATTATTTACCATCAAAGTGGACCAGTTTGTGGTTAAAGTGTAATGAGTTGGGTTGGGTTTGAGAGGGCTGTGTCTGCAGGTCAGGTTAGGGGCTCCCTCCATAGACCTCCGTCTCTCTCTCTTGATACTCTCTGATTCCTACATAATTCATGCAGGGCTGGTGCAAGTATTCAAAACTGGGCCGTCAGGGCTCTACCATGAAAAGGAGGAAGTAGTTGCATGGGTGAGGCAAAATACTGTGCCCTTTGATGGGTTTGGCCTACATGTAGGTACCGCCCTCAGCTACAGCTCAGAGAAAGGAGACATACTGCCTGCATAAGGTGAATAAAGTCATGTTTTATGCATCCGTCTAAATATGATTATTTATTTGAATAATTCAACGATGGAAGGCTGCTACTATGATTTGAAACTCCATCACTTAGATTGCATTTTCTCAGCCGGTTTACTGCAGTCTAAACTGTGAAGCCCATTGTCTTGTACTTGTATCTTGTACTTTGTGCTGGCTGGACCATGAAGCCCTGTGGTTTTAGTTTAGTGTTTTACTAGTTAGTTATATATTCTGTCACTACAAAGATCAAAGTCGGACAGTAGCACCATAACATCATCGTCTGGTTCTACTCTCTCCATACCTCCCCTCCCTGTATTTCTCACCCATATTCTTTCCTTTTCATTCCCCTCCTCTCCAACCCTCCTGTCTCTCTCTCCCCTCCCAAGCAGACTCTGCCGGTCGACCTGAGCAACAGTGGCTTGCGGAGCGGCGGGGGCAGCGGGGCCGGTAGTTTCCATGGCACCTCAGCCTTTGACCCGTGCTGCCCAGGCTCCACGTCGCGGCCCGCTGCCTACAACTCCCAGAATGCAACGGGGCCAGGGCCCAGCCAGCCCAGCACAGTGGTGGACTCCTTCAGCTCAGCCATGGTGGCCCAGCCTCAGCCACAGCCACAGCTATCCACCTGCAGGCACTTCATGCACCCCTCCTGTGAGTAGAGCTACATCTGCATCAAAAGGGAAATGGCCTTTTATTTTGGGAGGTGATATTATTTTATGGTGTCTTTTGTTTAAGTGTTGATTTGATAGGAAAATGAAATGCTGCAGTAGTAACTATAGTGTATTATTCCCATGCAGAATGTGCATACTACTGTACTAAACACGTTAGCCTTTGGGATTTATACAGTAACTATTACCACCAGACCTTGAAAGATTATGCCGACAACAGCACTCTTGAAACCCAGTGCTAATAGTAATTAAGAGAAACACCTGATGTTTAATGTGCTAAGTGCTGCGGGTGTGCTACCAAACAGGCCTTGTTAATTGCTGGTTCTCCTCAGAATAGCTCTGTGTGGAATGAGAAGGAGTGTAGCGGGGCTCCAGTAAGGAGGGAGGGATGGGCTGGGTCTGTCCGGGGTCTCAGGTGGGAGACCTGCTCAGCACATGGAACAGCCAGGCAGCATGTTTCAGTGAGGAGAGTCATAACTGATGATGATCAGGTGTCATCATTAGGAAGGGGACTTAAAGGCGATCTGGTAAGGTGTTACTAACTACTTCTCAACTTTCTCCCACCATTCTCATTCTGTCTCTCTGACACCCAGACGCTCCCCTGGCACGCTCCCTGCACCACCAGCCCTCTAACACCTGCCCCCATTCCCATGGTAACCCTCCTCCCCCTCCTCAGCCCACTCCACAGGGTGACTACGTCATCCCCCACCCCATCCATCCCTTCCACACGCCCCTGCCATCCCACCCCCCTGGCCACGCCGTGCCCGCACCCCCCCCTGCCCCTCTGCCCGCCCACCACCTCACAGGCTCCAATGCACCCCAACACCTGCCCGCAGAGCACCAGGCCCTGCAGCACCACATGCCCGCACTGGGGACCTCTGTGCAGAGGCTGCACCAGCACGAGATGCTACAGAGGATGGAGGTCCAGAGACGCAGGATGATGCAACACCCCACGTGAGTGTAGCCTCTGGCCCCGGTCCAACCCGTCTGATGACAGCAACACAACTGCAAGCACAGACAGTAGCTTCCATTTGTCTGATTACAGTGACAATATTATGATATTTTCCATCTCATGTTTCTGATACACCCCCCTTTCTTCTCCTTTCTCCAGACGAGCACATGAGCGCCCCCTCCACACCCCCACAGAATGCACCCCAACTACGGCCATGGCCACCACATCCACGTGCCCCAGACCATGTCGTCCCACCCACGCCAATCTGAGCAGAGGACTGCATGGTTAGTACCATTTAGAGCAGTGGAGGGCCAGTGCCTTGCGTTTAGGGCCGAGAGTCTTTTTAAAAAAAAATACTGACGTATGTGTGGCCTGCTGTGCGCAAAGGATATTGTCAGTCATGCATGCCCTCATCTTCACTGTTAAAATGGCCCCCGTGATGTCAATGTCTATGAGTTGATGAGGACTGTTTGTTGGTCTGGTTTTCTTCTGTAGGGAGCTGGGTATCGAGGCTGGAGTGACCGTGGCACCATATCCTTCAGGACACCTGCACCCTCACCTGCCCCACTACCACCCTCCCCCAAGACTGCACCACTTCCCCATCCCCTTCATGGTGAGTGCACGACTGGCACCTTCACTCTAAGCACATGTGCCTACGTTAGAATACATGAGAAGTATGGCTTAGATGAATGATGCTAGCCCTCTATTTATAACATCTGTTATTTCAGGGATGGTTTGTTGGGCCACATGAATAATGCATTGGCAATTAATGGTGGCCCGTAAGGCATTTCAAGTGCATATTCAACATAACCAGCAGCCTGAAATCAATGGATGCCCCTTTGAAAAGATGTTAAAATTTAATGCACAATGTCAGAAGATATGAAATTGTGAGACTTCTGTGGTTATCAAAAATGCAGTTTTTGGCAATGCTAACCGGACTTCATACCCAAGTCAAGCAGTGTCAGCAGACTTGGTTGATAATGCTATATCGCTATATGTGCTTCATGAACTGTAGCCTATAGAAACAAGTGACTGTACTCTACTGAAGTGAACATATTTCCATGGAATTGTTTTGCCTCCTTCCTCACAGCACACTGGCATGTCTGAAGTAACCTACCCGCACATCCGCTACATCTCATCCAGAATGACTGGATTTGGACGAACTTATGAGGTAACACTCAATTAGTGAAGATATAGTAACTAGGGCCTGGAGTTTTTCCTGCACATGTCAAGAGGTGAGGAAACTCTCCTGGCCCTGGTAATTAGTTATGAAGGAGCTGAGAGTGTGTTATGGCTGTGGCTTATGAGCTGTGTGGAACTGAGTTGGCACAGTCTCACGTTGGGTTGTTTTCCTGCCCTATTTCCTCAGGATCTGCTGCATTTAGAGGAGAGATTGGGGACTGTGAACCGAGGGGCCTCTCAGGGAACCATAGAGAGGTGCACTTACCCACACAAGTACAAAAAGGTGAGAGCACTCCTATAAAAGTGTGTGTCTGTGTGTGTGTTTCAGAACATATCCTATGTAATGTAGTTTGATGTGATGTATTTTGTGCATGTCTGCACAAGATTTTATTCTGGGACAGAGTGCACACTCAGTGGTTATTTTGTGCTCCTTTCAAAATATGAATGTATTGCTATCGTTAAGTCAGATGCTGTAGAAACTAGAAGGTGTCCCTTTCAACCAAAGTTGCAGCCTTAGAAAACATTGTAGGGAAAGATTCCATCTAGTTTTCCAAATGCATTTAAATAAGTAACCTAATAACCTGCTGCCCAATACAGAAGGTGTTGGAGACTGAGCGAGACATTGACGAACAGTTAACCCCTGAAGCATGGGCAACTATTGGGAAAAATATGCACGCAACCTCAGACTCGGTGAGAAAAAAATGAACAAATTCAATTTGGAAACATGTCTCTGCTCATTTATAGTTGTTAATGGTAGTAGGTTTGGGGGCAAGGGGATTCGGCAGTAGAAACATTTGATAGATTTAAAAAATATATATATATATATTTATTTAAATATATATATTTTAATCCATATTACCTTGATCCATAGGGATGACATGACATGTTTTGTAGCCAGGACAAAATGACCATTATCTCTGTCCTCATAGGGATATGTGTTCACCCTCATAATGCTTGTTCTGTATACAGTAAGCCCTCTATCAGTCATAAAGGATAGTTAATTCGCAAGTTGTTCTGTACCTGTAATGTTTACAGCCTGTGAACTCTGAATACATTTATTGTGTTTGATGGTAACCCTCATAGAATGGTCTCAGCCTTCCCTGTTTGTAATGCGTCTTTATAATGTGAATACAAGTTGTCTTTGTGGAAACAGTGATGCTGTGTATCTATAATGGTGTTTTCCAATGTTTCCATTAACAGAGAAAGCTGCATGGTAAGCAAGAAGAAGATGAGGGGGCGGACGAAGACACAGAGGAGAAATGCACCATCTGTCTGTCAATACTGGAGGAAGGGGAGGACGTCAGGTACAGTTATACTGTAGCGTGTGTGTTTTAATGCAGGGCTGTTTTTGTGTGAGAACGAACACTCGTTTCCCACATTTCTCTTCATATGCCGTGGAGATTTTCTCAACACCCAAAAGTATAGTAATCAGCAGAAAAGCCAATCCTTTGAGTGCCTGAAAATGACTGGTCTCAGAGGACATTTCTGGAGCTCAACATATGTGCTCATGTGATCAAGCGAGTTTCAGAGTTTCTGCCCTCTGTTGGTGTAATGTAAGAACTGTAATGTATGAATGATAATTTTCCATCTTTCAGCAAACCAAATGAAAAAAATGTATTCATTGTCATTTCCTTCCAACTTTACAGGATTGTTTCATTATGAAGATGGAATTCAAAGTCTATGTCTAACAATATATTCTCTCTTCCACAGACGCCTACCTTGTATGCATCTCTTCCATCAACTGTGTGTGGACCAATGGCTCCTCACCAATAAGAAGTGCCCCATCTGCAGAGTGGACATCGAGGCGCAGTTGTCTGCCGTTGAGAGTTGATGCTGTTTTTCTAACAACTCTTTGTTGGAATTTTCTTTATTTGTTGTTTTGTTTTGAATTTTTCTTCAGTACTGCAGTCAACCAAAGAGGGCATGAATTACCTGAGCAGATCCACTATGAGAAAATAAAAAACTTCAGGCTAAAGAAGTGTTGAGCCTAGAGTGCCAGCTATCACACAGTACAATACTGCTCGAATTGACATCTCCATTAAGGATTTAAAATGTTATTGTATTTATAAAGCTTTTATGTAGCTTTTGATTGTTTCCTCATGTCATATATTATTTTATTTTTTTATTTTTTTGCATGGCTCCTCGCAATGCATTTCTTTGCACATTTATTGTGGGCTTCTCATGGCCTAACAACTTGCAGGTGAGGATAGCTGTTCTAGTAAAGAAGCATTTCTATATACCTAATGCCTTGCTTTACTGGAGTAGAACGTTAACCTCCATTTAAAAACATTGCAGGACTCATTTTACCGATCATTGTATTGATTAGTTTATGTTTAGACAATGTGGTTTGCAAGTGGAAGACATTTTATTTCTAAGAAGGTAAAACAAGACATTCCTTAATTAGGAAAATATCATGTTAAACTGATCAGCTGCTGTATTCATGTTCACCCAGTATTTCTAGAGTGGGAATAAACTCAAACTTCACCTCATCTCCCAGAAAATGCATATGCGTGTCTTACACCTCCCCTGCACCACCTTGATTTGACTAAACACCATTCACACGTCATCTAATGTATTTTAGAGAAAAAGAAAATGAATGTCACATCTGTTCTTGACTGTTACATTTACATTGTTCTTTTTCAATGGAATGATTGTTGAGGTCTGCTGAGGATACAGTCTGTGTTCTGTTTGGATTTCTCCCTCAGACAGGCCCCAGATGGAAAACTGGGTTCTATAAGGGGATCTCAGGCCCACAGATGCAACCAGTTTCACATGAGCCTACAACCTGGGGATATCTGTTGTTTGGAAGCTGGGAATGGCGTTGGTTTATCCTTGCTTTTTGTTTATCCTCCGTTTCTTTTTTTTTTCCCAGAGGGAAATACGCAGCTCTCAGCTCAGAATAATACATAAGTAGCTGAATATTCTTACGTCCCAGATCATTGTTCTTACCCACACTTTTTCTCTCTCTCTCTTTCTCTCGCTCTCTCTCTCGCTCTGTAGCTGTGCAGCAGCAATCTCTCTTTGCTGCCATTGAAAAGATAACACTAATATTATTCTCGACTTGCTAACTTGCATATACTTGCACAGGAGAGAACAGACAGGAGTGTTGTAAAGAGAGTGCGCTGAGGCCATGTATTTCCACTCTGATTGCTGAGTTTTGGAAAAAATAAATAATTTTGAATGGAGTGTTGGAATGCAGTACTTATGGCAGGTATCCATGCATTCGTAGACTTAATGGCACCAGTATGATATTCCATGGGATTTATATTAGTTTTAAAATAATATTAATAAAGTTAGAACTCTTTCCTGTGTCTGTTTATTTGTGCCTTACCATTCACCTATGCATGTTTGTCCATATTTCACAACTGCACATTGAGGGATCTACTACTGACAAATATTGTTAACACTTGGTATTCACACCCCTAGACTTTTTCCAAATGTATTATAGCTTGAATTTAAAATGTATTACATTTAGATTTGCTTGTCATTGGCCTCCACACAATACCCCATAATGTTATGTTAAAGTGGAATGAATAAAGTTTTCCTTTTTTTTTTTTTTTTTTACGAATGAATTAAAAATGAAAAGCTGAAGTGTCTTGAGTCAATAAGTATTCAACCATTTTGTTATGGAAAGCCTACATTTCAGGAGTAAAAATGTGCTTAAGTGACATAAGTTGCATGGACTCTGTGTGCAATTCTAGTGTTAATGTGATTTTTGAATGACTACCTCATCTCTGTACTCCACACATAAAATTATCTATAAGGTCCCTTAATTGAGAGTGAATTTCAACCACAAAGACCAGGGAGGTTGACCGAGTGAAAAGAAGTCTGTACAGAATAAAAATATTCCAAAACATGCATCCTGTTTGCAACAAGGTACTAAATTAATACTGCAAAAGATGTGACAAAGTAATGAACTACTTGTCCTGAATACAAAGTGTTATGTTTGGGGCAAATCCAATACAACACATTACTGAATACCACTCTCCATATTTTCAAGAATAGTGGTGGCTGCATCCTGTTAAGGGTATGCTTGTATTCATTAAGGACTGGGGGGTTCAGGATTTTTTTTTAAAAATGGAATGGAGCTAAGCACAGGCAAAATCCTACAGGAAAACCTGGCTCAGTCTGCTTTCTAACCTAAAACACAGTTGCTTACAAAGAAGACAGTACATGTTTCTGAGTGGCTGAGTCACAGTTTTGACTTAATTCTGCTTGAAAATCTATGGCAATATTTGAAAATGGTTGTCTAGCATTGGTCAACAACGAATTTGACAGAGCTTGAAGAATTTAGAAAAAATGTGCAAATACTGAACAATCCAGTTGTGCAAAGCTTTTAAAGACTTACCAGAATTACTCTGTAATTGCTGCCAAAGGTGATTGTAACATGTATTGATAGATATTTGTGTATTTTGTTTACAGTAAACTAGCAAAAAATTATAAAACATGTTTTCAGATGGTTGAGAGAAATATATTTAATCCATTTGGAAATCAGGCTGTAACTCAAAATGTGGATTAAGTCAAGCGGTATGAATACTTTCTGAAGGTACTGTGGATGTAATATAGCAGTACTAAAAATGCCTATTCAACCCCCCCCCAAATGGATTGTGCCATGACAGTGAAATGCATATAAACTGTTTATAATCTGTTTATAATCCTCATCAAGTAAAGATTAATTGAAGTATCCATCCATGTATCCAAAGAGCCTGCAGCAAGAATAGAAATATATATTTTATGCATTGTATGTAGATTCCCCTTACTTATTACTACTCATCAATCAGGGAAGACCATGTGTGGTGTTTCTTAATTAGAGTAGCCAAGATTAGCATTTTGGTCAATTCATAGAATGTTATTTTGGCCAAGTGGATTTATCAGCAATATTGAGATGTGGCCTCTGCTGAGCAATACATCCATGCTGCAGACATTTTTTTTGTTTCCTTTATTTAACTAGGCAAGGCAGTTAAGAACAAATTCTTATTTACAACGACAGCCTAGGAACAGTGGGTTACTGCCTTGTTCAGGGGCAGAAGACAGAATTTTACCTTGTCAGCTCGGGGGATTCGATCTGCAACCTTTTGGTTCCTGACCCAAAGCTCTAGGATTACCTGGGGCCTAAGGTTGTGCAAATAGTAAAAAAAAAAGAGAAAAGGGAGAGAAAAGAGAAAATAGTTGCATTAATGTTTGCAACATTGCAAACATTAATGCAACTATGTTCTCTCTTTTCTTCAAATGGCATTGCTTTTTGTAATTTAAAAGGAAAAAGTGTCGTTTTTGGATTAGTTGTGTCAATTTCTCTTTGATTGGGTCGTTACTAGCTAGCTACCCCAGCCACAAAGTCATAAACCCGCCTATTTCTACAATTGATCTTCTTAAAATGTCATTTGAAAAACAACCTTAACCTTAACTTTAAACACACTGCTAACCGTATGCCTAAACCTAACCATTTGTATTAATGACTTTTGAATTTTGACTACCCAATTGTGAACTTGTAGCTGTGGTAACTAGTGGAAACCCTTTTATAGGGGTGATCGTTGTCTAATCGGGTGGGGGTTCTTATCATAGATTTATTTTTATTTTTTATTCATAATACAGATCAACAACTTATATTGCTACATCACACAAAACAGAACGCATGTATTAACAATAAAATACTAAAACACAAAAAATATCAGTGAAATAATAAAATAAAAATACAATTCTAGTGCAATTGTAATCACTCTGAAAAAATATAATTATGATTCAGGAAATGTTATTCTTGTTGTTGTTCACTAGGGATAATGTTTTAATAAGATAGTTAAATTCAATCAAAAATATTTTTGTTCTTATCATAGATTTATTTTTTTTATTTTTTTTAAGATTTTGTATTTTAAATTCATAATATAAAAATCTACTTACTTGCTACATCAAACATGTCTAACAAAACAAAACACAGGTATTTTAACATTAAAATACTCAAACATACAAAAAATATCAATAAAATAATACAAAAAAATAAACAATTTTAGTGCAATTGTATTCACTCTGAAAAAATCTTATTATTAAGATTTGTTTTATTATCTTATTATAATGACGATGTTATTATTGTTGTTATTCACTAGGGCTAATGTTTTAATAAAATAGTTTAATTCAATCAGAAAAATCTGTAGTCTTGGTATAGAATTTTAGAATTTTTGTTTGTGTATGAAGTATTTGGCAACAAGAATAAAACATTAACAATCATTTCAGTGGTCTTGTTATCATTGAAATATTAACATATTATATCTTTCATGTCAAAAACATAGGCAGTGTTCATAATGGTAAATAAGTATTTGGCAAGGTTTTCCCAAAGTTCGGACAAATGTACATTCAAAGAACAAGTGAGACAGATTCTCACCTTCCTTTTCACAGAAAACGCAGATATCATCAATAGCCACAAATTTGGATATCATATTGATATATTTTATGTAAAATTTTGAAGTGCACTTCCTTAACTTTGTTTGGTATACAGTATTTGTAAGGCCTTGTCAGACAATGTCAGGAATAAGCATGTGTTGGATTTTGTTGACATAACATAACACTTTCAAGATAAACTGGTTGAAAAGATGTTTGATCAATACTGATTCAATATGGTATTTCATTCCAAATAATGTTTTTAGTAAGTTGGGAGGTCAGTTGGGAGGTCATGTAATTATATTCCTGAAAGATTACCTGCTAAATTGGCTAGGTTTCACCAACAAGCTTTAATGGCCTGGAAAATATGTTTCCTGCACAATTTTTCCCCACATAAAGCTCTTTTGGGGAATAATTCAGACATAACTATAAGGAATAAGTCATTGTTCTACACCAGCTGGCATGAGAGGAATATTGACTTTGTTCTTGATATTTTCGACAACAAGGGTAATATTCTCACATATGAACAAGTTATAACATTGAAAGAGTTTCCAATACCTTTCAGAGATTTATTTCTGTGATCAAAGCCGTTCCCAGTGGTCTAACTACACTAATGAAAACTCATTTTAGCTTTGGTAATGATCACAAGGTTTATCCATTACTCAGATTGGAAGGCGTGGGTTTACTTGAGAGATCTTGTTGTAATAAATATATAAGACAAATTCTTCATTCACAAAACCAATTTACACCGAGAGGAACGTTTTTCTGGTTCTTTATCATAGATATCCATTCTGATTGTGACTGTGCGACGTCATTCTTGATTCCTCTTTGGCAACCAATGAAAGAGATGCATTCTATGATGCGGAATCCAATTAGAATCAACAGAGCGGTATTTGAATGACTGTGGATTGGTTCTTTGACACTTCTCACCTGGGCTTTTTTCCGATTATAGCTGGCTATCTGGCTGCCTTGGTTTTAACCAAGCGTGACGATGTCATTAGAAGTTCGTTCTGCGGTAACTTTTTACAATCTGGACTAGCTAATGTGTTTTTGTGTGCATGTAACTCACAGCTAACGTTTCTGGCGATATGTAGTTATATTTTAGCTAGCTAGCCAATTTGCTATCTAGTAGGTAACGTTAAGCAACTAGGAAATAAATGCTGGAAAACGAGCGTATGTTTTGCCTAAAATAAAGTTGCGTAACCGGGCAAAACATTTAGCTAGGTAAGCTAAGGTTACCTAGTGTAATTGCGCATGGCTAAATAATGTGTCATTAGCTGACGACGTTACCCGTCGCTTGCTAACTAACATAACAAAACTGCAGACTTTTAATTAGATATGTTTTATGTTAACTTTTGGGGGGGGGGGGTCTTCAACAGTTAAGGAACGCAGACAACCCAACACTAATGGGAAAGGCAAATGTAGCTGGAGCAGGAAGGGCTGTGCTTGGAGAGCTGTCCAACTTTCCCAATGCTTGCAAAGCGGTGCCGTTCAAGGTATGTTGTCTTACCCGCTGTTGTTTGGTCCATTGTCTGTCTGATTTCACTAGTTACTCTTTTGCACACTAGTATTTCTACTTGCACATCTATCACTCCAGTGTTAATTTGCTGAATTGTAATTACTTCGCTACTATGGCCTATTTATTGCCTTCTCTCCTTGCGCTATTTGCACACACTGTATATAGACTTTTTCTATTGTGGTGTTGACTATACGTTTGTTTATTCCATGTGTAACTCTGTTTTGTCACACTGCTTTGCTTTATCTTGGCCAGGTCGCAGTTGTAAATGAGAACTTGTTCTGAACTGGCCTACCTGGTTACATAAAGGTGATTTTTTTTTTTTTTTAAGTTCTCAAACATGGTTCTCTATACTCTGTACAGAAGACCGTTCCTGCCAAGACTTCAACCAAACAATCTATGAACCAACAAGACCAGCTAGCAGCTGTTTGGCCTCAAGTTCCTCAGCCTGAAGTGTATGCTAACGTGTCCATGAAGGAAGAGGAATTGTGCCAGGCGTTCTCAGAAGCTCTGCTTGCTGTAGAAGACATTGATGAAGGCGATTCAGACCTGCCACAACTGTGCTCTGAATATATAAAGGATATCTATGGATATCTGCAGCGCCTTGAGGTAACTTGTGTTTTCTCTAGGCTAACATGGTGATGACTCGTTAAATATTTTGTACTGGTCTCCAAGACAATCTTGAAATGTCTCTCAACAGACCCAGCAGTCTGTTCGGGCCAAGTACATGGATGGCTATGAGATCAATGGACGCATGCGTGCTCTCCTGATTGACTGGCTGATTCAGGTGCACTCCAGGTTCCAGCTATTGCAGGAGACTCTCTATCTGACGGTGGCCATCCTGGATCGCTTTCTTCAGGTAAGCCTTGTAAAAAATAAAATGGCGTATCTGTGTGTGTCAAACTTTTTTTAAAAACCCCTTCTACTATCTAGGTGCAAACTATTGGCCGCAAGAAGCTCCAGCTGGTTGGTGTGACTGCCATGTTGTTGGCGTCCAAGTATGAAGAGATGTATTCCCCGGAGATAAGTGATTTTGTTTACATCACAGACAATGCATTCACCAAGGCCCATATTCGGGAGATGGAGCAGCTGATTCTGCGAAGTCTGAACTTTGAGCTTGGACGGCCTCTACCCCTGCACTTCCTCAGGAGAGCCTCCAAGGCTGGCAATGTAGGCTACTCAATGACATGCATGTTTTCATACAATTTTCTTTATGGGTGTGGTTATTCAAATCGCCCCATCATCATTAACTGCAACTATTTGTTAGAGGTGGAAAAGCCAACCACTGACTGGTTACCAGAAGGTTACAGTAATACCAGTCATTGTCTTTTCAGGCTGACGTTGAGAAGCACACATTAGCCAAGTACCTCATGGAACTGACCCTCCTTGACTATGACATGGTGCACTACCATCCTTCGGAGATTGCTGCTGCTGCCTTGTGCCTCTCCCAGCTGCTGCTTGATGAGCGCAACTGGGTAAGGTTCTGTTTTGTGGCAATTATTGTGATGGTCCACTCTGTATCAGAAATACATTACAGAATTCAACCTGGTTTGGTGCTAGCAACAGATATGGTCTGTTTTTACTATTGTGTCCACTCCCTGTGCAGACACCAACACAGGAGCACTACTCTACCTATAATGAGAACCACCTCAAGCCAATCATGGAGCACATTGCCAAAAACATAGTTTCTGTCAATGAAGGGCGAACAAAGCTTCAGGTAAGGTCCTCTGATGGCTTGACATTGTGATCTAATCTTGTACAATTTAGGTAAATTGATACATGTCACCTCTTGGGAAAAAAAACATTGAGTAATTGTGTTCCAGGCTGTCAAGAACAAGTATTCAAGCAGCCGACTTATGAGGATCAGCCTCATCCCTCAGCTGAAGTCTACCTTTGTAAATTACATGGCTGCTGCTCTGCTCCCATAACTTAAACCCTAATGTCATGACGTGAATGCTGACTAAGTCTGCTGCACTTTATTTTTAAGAAAATCCATTGTGAGATGGTCTTTTGGACTGCTGCTTTTAAGTACATGTAAATATTTTACTTTTTACAAATAAACCTTGTTTTGAACTCTTAAATATAATCTAGATGTTTTTAAACATTGTGTAGCAATTCAGTTTTAGTTGCTGTTAAATGGACAGTAAAAGCCACGCAGCCTGGTGGTTACAATTTTATTCTTACGGAGTATCGATGGGTAAAACACCACCTACAGAAGTATAACTTTATGGGCCTGCCATTTTTATTCAGACATTTAACTTTAGTACAGCTTGTTCCTACTGCAGGATTTATAGCCCAGTGTTCCTGAACACAGCTGCACCAGGATGTTGCAGCATAGTCCCAGATCTGTTTGCATGTACAGTTGTCGACACAGCTACAAACATCTGGGACCAGGCGATAATTAGTAGGGAAAGGAGTTTCCTGACCAGCTAGGGCAGAACAGGATAGAGGCCAGTTAAAGCATTTATGCAAAAACTATTAACATTAATGCAGATTAACTACATTGCAACTCTGCCACAGTTCAAGCCTGAGAGCTTTTTTTAGGGCTCTCTTCAATCCATAGCGCTAAAGATTGGCAATTAGACAACATTCATGGTAAATGCGTCATGTCACCATTATTTCAGAGCGTCCAATGCTTTTATGGATTGAACCCAGACCTAAATGATTATGCACAGTGATAAACATTGGAAACCAGAAAGAAAATATTGTTCAGTGCCATAAGCATGAAGTCAGTGAAACTTTTACTTTCATTTGAAAGAAACTACATTCACCCAGACTGTGCACTTAAATCTACATGGAATACAATATCAAAAGCAGAGAACTTTGAATTAAATCCTGCAGGGAAACACTTAAATTGTAACAAAGTATTGACTTAATTCCTAAAATGTCAAGAGATGCACATACAGTATATCTATGTAAACAAATTATCCTCTAGTTTGGCAATCTTTCAAAACATCCAAGGATTACTAGCTGTGGCAGGAGTTACCAGTCTGTCCAAGTTAGTACCTGTAGCTACTGATAAAGTGCTTATAAACCAGACAATGCACAGTGTGGCCCGACAGTTCTGGGGATATCACTTGGATTTTGGAAATAAGAGCAGGGGGATTCCTGAAGACAACGTTTGTCACACTGCATTTCCTGAAAGTGATTGCATCCGTTTAGTTGATTAATAAGAATTGGTTATCATACACATTTGATCATTGTTTTTCTAGGGAAATGTATTGCCGAAGTTAATAAAATCACAGTGCAATGAACTATTAATGTCCATTTTATGTAAAAATTTCAACATTTCTATAGCCAATACCATCTGTAAATTCATCTTAGCAGCACAAATCCCCATTGAAAAGAATATTGAACAGAGACAGTGGCTTCTTGGAAACAACCCTGAACTCATGTTAAAACCATTCATTTCCAAAATGAGAAATGTAAATTACAACCTTGTTTCCAAATCTCATGCATCCAAAATATCACCATAAAACCATAGTGAAGTGAAAAGGGGGAAGGGAGACTGTAGAAAGCTATATAAATACAATAAATAGTTTTGTTCAGTGCTCACAGGGATTGAGTAGCGATTTGCCCCTGGACAAAAGTATTGTCCTCAGATCCCCATAAAAATAGAACTTCATTGCAAGCCTGACACTCCTCTTGCCTGTCCAGAATAACAGGAAGTTACATCCAGAAGAAGGCTACAATGCAGGAGTGGAGAAAATGTCAGTTTCTCTTCTCAGGTCTCACAAAATCTCTTGTTTGATAGCTCTATCTCCGGTGTGTACTTCCCTCCTGGTTATTGACATGCAGCTCCTAGATCTTGCTGACGTAGTTGTTGGGGAACAGGCCTTGCTTTGCCCGTAGCCTCCCCGTCCACCAGCCAGACGCATCTGATCAAGAAAGAAGACTTAGTTTACAGTGGGACATTTTATTTTTAAATTTTAAAAGAGTTAAATTGCAAATGTTTTGTGCACCAAATTCAATAATTGTCCCTTTGTGCGATGATGTGATTTCTGCCTCCTGTTTATTACCTTCCTTGATGATGTCGATGATGTCGTCTGCATTGAAGCTGAGCTCATCTGTGTCCTGAGCATCATAGGCATAAAGGGCTTTGCACTGGGGCACCTGGGGCTTGGGTTTGGGGGCAGGTTTGGGTCGCCCCCTCCTGGGGGTGGTCTACTGACCGACTGTCTTTGGACACTGAGGAATAAAGAGAAAGACAACAGGAGTGAGCTTTAGTTATCAAAGAAAAGAAAGTCTTCTATCCTTCATTAATGTGACACTATTCTACTGGTTGACTAGAACACTACAGTCAGTCATTAGGAAAGCTTCTGGTTATTGTGTGGCTTTAGCAAAGGATGTGAAGTTATCGATATTGGGATAAAAGGACATACCATGTGAGTTTGTGGTAGTTATTATTGGATGTGCTTACTCCATTGTTTCTTTCAAAGTCACATAACTAAATAGAAGTTGATATGCTCTGTTCTCCCACAAGATGGCGAGCCATCCCATAAAATTGTCTCAGTACCAACACTATTAGTGCCTTTCCAATTAGGATTTACTCCAGTGTTTTACCCAGAAGGCTCAGACTTTTCTGTTTCCATCTACGTGGGCCGGCACCCATGTCTCACTGGGCCATGGCTCTGGCAGACCTGCTCTGCATGGGAGCCAAGGCAAGGCCCTGGGTACTTTTCAGCTGGTACTTACAGTACATAACAATGGCTAACAATGAACTTTAACACCTTCTCACAAAGCAATAGTCTTGAAAGATGCAGAGGTGTTTGATTATGCGCAACACAAGTCTTTAGTGTCATACTAAAGGCTAGTTATTGTGGAAACACAACATTAGAGCTCACATTAGCATAACACACTGGTAAGCCCATGGTGTGGGGTTAAGTATCATTGGAAATCACATGGTATTATGGAGTGTAAAACCCTGGAAAGTTGTTTGTATATACAGTGAATTAACTTGAGAAAGCTAGAGATGAAAAATACATACACCTTCACAAAGTCAACCAACAAGCAAACTATCACACCAAATCAATCACCAATAAAAAAAGTTACATCTTGCTTCCCCAAGATTTGTATCCAGGATATCTCAAAATCATTGAGACATACCCAATCAGCTTACACCAGAGCTAATTTTAGGAGAAAAAAGTAAGCCCAGTAATTTGCAAGCAGCGGGATCTAGCGATATTATATGATAATAGATTCCATATCATGCCTTTGAAGGTATAATTCTGGAGCAAAATGACTCTTCAACAACAGAATGATTGATAGCATGTTACGGGGCTCAGACTTTTTTCTGTAGTTTCGTCCAATCAGATGATATGTTTTGCCTTCTTCTGATTCAACATCAGCTGTTAGATGTCTACAAGCAAGAAGGAGAGCATCTAGCTACAGGAGAGCCAGGGAGAGATATACACATCATGCCAGTGAGCTGCACCTGGCTTGGCTAAGGTCTGAACCATCACCCAACACCGCAAACACTCAGACTCACATTCCTCCATTCGAAGCTGTCCGGGCGCCTCCGTTACTATAAAGGAATACATCATCCAAGTTACAGCAGGACTGTGTGTGTGTGCGTTCTTGTGCGCTCACACACTGAAACAGCACTGCACAATACTGACACAAACCATGTTACGCACCATACTCATCCTCAGTATTTACATGTTTATGTAAGAGCAAACGTATCTGTATAGTAAGTCATTATAGTTATCAGTTCTTAGGGCTCTGTATTGGGAGGTAATCAGGGCTGTTGGTGCCAGTACTCACCCTGCCGCCCCCTGGTCAGGGACCTTCAGACAGTCCAGGTTTGGCTGGTTGGGCTTAGGATGGCTACTGCCTTTCTCCCTCAGAATGATGTTGTTGGGCAGGAAGGGGCAGGACCCATTGCCTGTTGACGGAGGCCTCTGATTGGAATGCTGTGAGGCGTTCCTCTGATTGGCTATGTGGTTGGTGTTTTTCAGACCACCATTCTGATGGGCAACTGTGACAAAAGAGGAAGATGGTTGTCATCAAGTTGAAACAGCTAACTGTTGCTAACTGCTTTATTATGTACAGGGGTGAGAGCCTACATCAGCTAATGATTATTCTACCTGGAGGCCCAGGGGGAGCCCGTGTGGGAGTGTTCTGATGGGTTCTGGACACACTGGAGCGACTCTGAGTGAAGCTTTTCTTGGTGGGACCTAGAAAGGGGACTATGTCAGTAAACAGCATGTTTCAGACAACACTAAGAAAACACCATGTTTATTGAATCCTGATGTGGAGGGATGGTACACACTACTACTGTAACACTCACGTGTGTTCTTGGGCAGACCAGCTCCAATGCTGACCTGCAGCGTCTTACTGGAGGGCTTTGTGACAGCCACGTCCCCCTGGCCCTGGACAAACATCACCTGTCTGGAGCCGCCTCCACTCAGGAAACCCCAGTTCTCCTTCTTCAGCTTCAGCTCCAGTCTGAGAGACAGAGCAGAGAGCATCTCCCTTACAACCACTGACTCAAACCACCCACTGGAAACTGCCAGAGAAATGTAATCTGTTATCTCAGTACCAAATCAAAAGCAGTATTTCCAGAACTACCCCAGAGTATTGTAAATAATGTTGACCAAAGCTTTGTCTACTTCCACTCCACCCATATATCACACTGTCTGTTTAAAATGCATGTTTGTGTTTACAGCACGTACGTGGTGCCAAACTTGAGCGGCAGCTTCCTCTGGGTCCTCTCCTCGAACCTGCGGGCCAGCAGGCTGATGAACTCGGTCTTAAAGGTGCACTCCAGCAGGCTGTCATACTCCTGCTCATGTAGGATCAGCAGGTCGTCCTGCATCGTGCTGAGGGACAGGGACAGATCAATCAGTTGGGACTGGGGAGCAACTTTGTGACATGCACTGTAATGTGACAGATATGAATAAAGTTTGATTTGAAATGATATGTTGGAGGAGAGCGATTGTGAATTCGACATTCGATTCTATTGTCAGAACACAGATTCTCTCGTCAGGTAAATATAGTACATTTGCATGTAAACGGCCCAGATTAATTATTTTATTTTACCAGGCAAGTCAATTAAGAACAAATTCTTATTTACAATCAAGGCCATTTGTTTTGTTGAATTCACCAGTAAAGACAAATAATACTGACAGCATCAGCCCAGAGGTCAGGTCAGCTAAAATTATTACGACCCACATTACTTTATGACCCACTAAGCTTGACATTTGCATTTCTGTGAGCTGACAGAACAATCTCATGTGTAATGGGGGGCTGATTCCTGAGCTGTTTATCAACTTCCCTATTGAGACCCAGTGATTAGTATCTTTTGTACTTGAAAATACCGAAACCCAGATACCATGAATGTACAACCGTTTGGATGACATCACTGACAAGACCAATAGTCTCTGTACAGTACATTGTGCAACTATCTATTTGTGACCGCTGGTGAAAAGTGTTACACTTTAACTAGCTGGCTTTGCGAGGCCTGGAGTCTGCTGGTCCTGTGTGTTCTTACTGCCTAAGGGGAATAAACACTAAACAGTCAGTATGGGGCTAGTCAGACCCTGCCAGCATCTCCTGGTGCCTAGGACCTGCGTCATAATACCTGAGAGACACAGCCAGGATCTTCTCCACATCAATCCGCCTCTTCAGCACCTCAGTCACCTGACCTTTCTCAGGGCCCTGCTTCACCTTTTCTCTCCCAATCAGGTACATACACTTCGGGGTCAGGATCAAGTCTCTCTTAATGCCCTAGAAACACATATGGACAGAGAGGAGACAAATGGTCATTGGACTAACAATATCGGAAACAAACAAACAGAGAATTCTGCTGCTCAAGACACCTACTTTGAAGCGACGGTCGTATTTTGTGACTTTGTCAGCGAAGTCAATCTTTTCCCTCTTGGCCAGGAACTGTCGTAGCTCAGGCCTGTCGTCCATACCGAGGTAGTCCCCCACAAAGTTCCTGTTGAGGCTGTGTCTCCTCCTCTCCTTCCTGTTCACCAGCAGGTCAGAGGCTGGGGATGGACACACAGGGACAGGCAGTCAGACAAGAATGCATACATACAGACTCAATTCAGTTCATTTTTAGAAGCATTAGACCAAAACCTTGACACTGTTTGACATCTAAGTTTGAATATTAGTCATGATAATTAGACTATTTAGTTTTTTCAAAACGTGATTGTCACTCACCTTCCTCCCTCATCTGAACGTATTTCTTGCGGGCCACATACTTGCGCCAGGCTTTCTGGATGGCCCTGGCATGGCTGTCAAACTTACGTTCCCTCGTTTCCTCCAACAGGAAGAGCTGTAGAAAGAGGCACAGATATTAAAACATTTATACCTGAACAACCTGTGACAGCAAAACATACTGTGCCTACCTCAGTGTACAGACCCACCCAAATACAATGGCAGGGATGACTGAACAGACATACTGTTAATGCTTGAAGAAATCTGAATAGACAAACACAATTCCAAGTTGTCAGGTTTTTTCAAATTCCTATCAGTATATAATAGCATAAAACTATAATGTATAATAACACTGACTAAATGGGTTATGGATAGATAAGCCATCCAGTGAAAGGAGCCTTGCCTAATACACAATTTTTTCCAATGTCCAGACCCATATACATTAGTAACAGTGCTATGGGTGGGTGGGCTATCAAGTCCTAAGCCCACCCTGGCTCTGCTCCCTCCTTCTCATTTCCTGATGGCCCCCCAGACACCCAGCATCAAATCTCCCCCTGCCCTGTCCCAGACTAAACACCATGCCCACTCACATGTGCCCACACCCCTGGCACAGGCCAGACAATCTCGGTCTTGTCCTATCACTTTACATCAAATTACCCTTTAGTTACTAAACACATTCAAACTAGATCCGAATGTCAAATCAAATGGAAGTTTATTGGTGACATGCACACGGAACAGTGAAATGCCTGCTTGTTAACACTCCTCAACAATACAGTAAAATAACAATCAAAAATGTAAACATTTCATTTTAAAAAAGAGTAATAAAAACAAGTATGAGTTCATTATACAATATAAAGTATGATTGATTTATAAAAATGAAGACTGCTTTATACATGTTAAAATAAAAATGGGGAAAAACCAAAAGTGAGGATAAAAATGACTATGAAAGGAAGGAGATGACCGTTGAAGAGAATGTGGAGCCAGTGTTTAATCTGGGCTGGGAGTGTGTTTAATCTGGGCTGGGAGTGTGTTTAATCTGGGCTGGGAGTGTGTTTAATCTGGGCTGGGAGTGTGTTTAATCTGGGCTGGGAGTGTGTTTAATCTGGGCTGGGAGTGTGTTTAATCTGGGCTGGGAGTGTGTTTAATCTGGGCTGGGAGTGTGTTTAATCTGGGCTGGGAGTGTGTTTAATCTGGGCTGGGAGTGTGTTTAATCTGGGCTGGGAGTGTGTTTAATCTGGGCTGGGAGTGTGTTTAATCTGGGCTGGGAGTGTGTTTAATCTGGGCTGGGAGTGTGTTTAATCTGGGCTGGGAGTGTGTTTGAGCCACCCAGACCTTTAACTCTGAGCAGCACCTGACAGTGTGACACCTCTGACAGTGTCTCACAGGGTTATCGATTAGCACCTTGTGAGATGGTCTACTCTGAAGAGAGAGTGATTCTACTCTTGGCCTGGACTCAAACTATGTCATCTAATTATATGAAGAGAAAAAAAAATGATTTAGCCATGAACTAATGACTGTGTCAGCGTCTTATCAGAGGGAGGTTTGTTTTGAGAAGCCTGGCAGCTTGGTAATCGCAGGGTCCGCCCCTGTGTGATATTTGTGTTTCATAAGCACTCATCAGTCACATCGGCTCAGGAGGGCAATGAGGGGGAGGGGGGATGGGGAACTTGGCAGTCTGCTGCTGAACTCACACAAGGCCTGATTCAGGACTATGTAATGTATCTTCACGCATGTGTGTACAGATGTCAATAAGTGATCTCACAGGCTAGCCACAAGCACAGCTTTCATTGGAGCAGTGGGAAAAAGTGCAGTTACGGTGGAAAAAACACCATCCAATGTCCCACCACCTCCTTGACCACAGACTCGCACTTGTGTATGAGTTCCAGTGTAGTGTTGACTCAACAGCTCTGACGTGGGCACCAGAGCGGTGTCTAACCCGCTCCCCAATCACAGATATACTGACATGTTCCTGCATACTACTTTACTACCTTTTATGGTGTGCAGTCTAAAAACTCTTGAGTCTTGGATTTCTCTCCCTGACAACAGAATTATTGCATGCCAACGCATATGTCAACAACACCATGGCAGCCTGCAGCCTATGAGAGGTCTAATTCTACGCCTGTTCTAACCTATTAGAAGAAAGTTAGGTAGGTGGTATTTTCATTGGACGAAGGCAGGTTGGTGGTACAGTTTCATGGAATGGGTTACTTGAATGGGTATACTTACTGAAAGAGGCCAGTTTACAGTACATATTCACTGTAGATACTCCCTTTATGTAGGCAGGTCAGAGAGGAGTAGTCTAACTGTATGGAGGCAGGTCAGAGAGGAGTAGTCTAACTGTATGGAGGCAGGTCAGAGAGGAGTAGTCTAACTGTATGGAGGCAGGTCAGAGAGGAGTAGTCTAACTGTATGTAGGCATGTCAGAGAGAGGAGTAGTCTAACTGTATGTAGGCATGTCAGAGAGGAGTAGTCTAACTGTATGTAGGCAGGTCAGAGAGGAGTAGTCTAACTGTATGTAGGCAGGTCAGAGAGGAGTAGTCTAACTGTATGGAGGCAGGTCAGAGAGGAGTAGTCTAACTGTATGGAGGCAGGTCAGAGAGGAGTAGTCTAACTGTATGGAGGCAGGTCAGAGAGGAGTAGTCTAACTGTATGGAGGCAGGTCAGAGAGGAGTAGTCTAACTGTATGGAGGCAGGTCAGAGAGGAGTAGTCTAACTGTATGGAGGCAGGTCAGAGAGGAGTAGTCTAACTGTATGGAGGCAGGTCAGAGAGGAGTAGTCTAACTGTATGGAGGCAGGTCAGAGAGGAGTAGTCTAACTGTATGTAGGCATGTCAGAGAGAGGAGTAGTCTAACTGTATGGAGGCAGGTCAGAGAGGAGTAGTCTAACTGTATGTAGGCATGTCAGAGAGAGGAGTAGTCTAACTGTATGTAGGCATGTCAGAGAGGAGTAGTCTAACTGTATGTAGGCAGGTCAGAGAGGAGTAGTCTAACTGTATGTAGGCAGGTCAGAGAGGAGTAGTCTAACTGCATGTAGGCAGGTCAGAGAGGAGTAGTCTAACTGTATGTAGGCAGGTCAGAGAGGAGTAGTCTAACTGTATGTAGGCAGGTCAGAGAGGAGTAGTCTAACTGTATGTAGGCAGGTCAGAGAGGAGTAGTCTAACTGTATGTAGGCAGGTCAGAGAGGGGCGGTATAACTGTATGTAGGCATGTCAGAGAGGGGCGGTATATCTGTATGTAGGCATGTCATAGAGGGGCGGTATATCTGTATGTAGGCAGGTCAGAGAGGGGCGGTATATCTGTATGTAGGCATGTCAGAGAGGGGCGGTATATCTGTATGTAGGCATGTCAGAGAGGGGCGGTATATCTGTATGTAGGCAGGTCAGAGAGGGGCGGTATATCTGTATGTAGGCAGGTCAGAGAGGGGCGGTATATCTGTATGTAGGCAGGTCAGAGAGGGGCGGTATATCTGTATGTAGGCATGTCAGAGACGGGCGGTGCAGGTCAGAGAGGGGCGGTATAACTGTATGTAGGCAGGTCAGAGAGGGGCGGTATAACTGTATGTAGGCAGGTCAGAGACGGGCGGTGCAGGTCAGAGGGGGCGGTATATCTGTATGTAGGCAGGTCAGAGAGGGGCGGTATATCTGTATGTAGGCATGTCAGAGAGGGGCGGTATATCTGTATGTAGGCATGTCAGAGACAGGCAGTGCAGGTCAGAGAGGGGCGGTATATCTGTATGTAGGCAGGTCAGAGAGGGGCGGTATATCTGTATGTAGGCATGTCAGAGAGGGGCGGTATATCTGTATGTAGGCATGTCAGAGACGGGCGGTGCAGGTCAGAGAGGGGCGGTATAACTGTATGTAGGCAGGTCAGAGAGGGGCGGTATATCTGTATGTAGGCATGTCAGAGAGGGGCGGTATATCTGTATGTAGGCAGGTCAGAGAGGGGCGGTATATCTGTATGTAGGCAGGTCAGAGAGGGGCGGTATATCTGTATGTAGGCAGGTCAGAGAGGGGCGGTATATCTGTATGTAGGCATGTCAGAGACGGGCGGTGCAGGTCAGAGAGGGGCGGTATAACTGTATGTAGGCAGGTCAGAGAGGGGCGGTATAACTATATGTAGGCAGGTCAGAGACGGGCGGTGCAGGTCAGAGAGGGGCGGTATATCTGTATGTAGGCAGGTCAGAGAGGGGCGGTATATCTGTATGTAGGCATGTCAGAGAGGGGCGGTATATCTGTATGTAGGCATGTCAGAGACAGGCGGTGCAGGTCAGAGAGGGGCGGTATATCTGTATGTAGGCAGGTCAGAGAGGGGCGGTATAACTGTATGTAGGCATGTCAGAGAGGGGCGGTATAACTGTATGTAGGCATGTCAGAGAGGGGCGGTATAACTGTATGTAGGCATGTCAGAGAGGGGCGGTATAACTGTATGTAGGCAGGTCAGAGAGGGGCGGTATAACTGTATGTAGGCAGGTCAGAGAGGGGCGGTATAACTGTATGTAGGCAGGTCAGAGAGGGGCGGTATAACTGTATGTAGGCAGGTCAGAGAGGGGCGGTATAACTGTATGTAGGCAGGTCAGAGAGAGGCGGTATAACTGTATGTAGGCAGGTCAGAGAGGGGCGGTATAACTGTATGTAGGCAGGTCAGAGAGAGGCGGTATAACTGTATGTAGGCAGGTCAGAGAGGGGCGGTATAACTGTATGTAGGCAGGTCAGAGACGGGCGGTGCAGGTCAGAGAGGGGCGGTATAACTGTATGTAGGCAGGTCAGAGAGGGGCGGTATATCTGTATGTACGCATGTCAGAGAGGGGCGGTATATCTGTATGTAGGCAGGTCAGAGAGGGGCGGTATATCTGTATGTAGGCAGGTAAGAGAGGGGCGGTATATCTGTATGTAGGCAGGTCAGAGAGAGGCGGTATAACTGTATGTAGGCAGGTCAGAGAGGGGCGGTATAACTGTATGTAGGCAGGTCAGAGAGAGGCGGTATAACTGTATGTAGGCATGTCAGAGAGGGGCGGTATAACTGTATGTAGGCAGGTCAGAGAGGGGCGGTATAACTGTATGTAGGCAGGTCAGAGAGGGCGGTATAACTGTATGTAGGCAGGTCAGAGAGGGGCGGTATAACTGTATGTAGGCAGGTCAGAGAGGGGCGGTATAACTGTATGTAGGCAGGTCAGAGAGGGGCGGTATAACTGTATGTAGGCAGGTCAGAGAGGGGCGGTATAACTGTATGTAGGCAGGTCAGAGACGGGCGGTGCAGGTCAGAGAGGGGCGGTATAACTGTATGTAGGCAGGTCAGAGAGGGCGGTATAACTGTATGTAGGCAGGTCAGAGAGGGGCGGTATATCTGTATGTAGGCATGTCAGAGACGGGCGGTGCAGGTCAGAGAGGGGCGGTATAACTGTATGTAGGCATGTCAGAGAGGGGCGGTATATCTGTATGTAGGCAGGTCAGAGAGGGCGGTATATCTGTATGTAGGCAGGTAAGATAGGGGCGGTATATCTGTATGTAGGCAGGTCAGAGAGGGGCGGTATATCTGTATGTAGGCATGTCAGAGACGGGCGGTGCAGGTCAGAGAGGGCGGTATAACTGTATGTAGGCATGTCAGAGAGGGGCGGTATAACTGTATGTAGGCATGTCAGAGAGGGGCGGTATAACTGTATGTAGGCATGTCAGAGAGGGGCGGTATAACTGTATGTAGGCATGTCAGAGAGGGGCGGTATATCTGTATGTAGGCATGTCAGAGAGGGGCGGTATAACTGTATGTAGGCATGTCAGAGAGGGGCGGTATAACTGTATGTAGGCATGTCAGAGAGGAGCGGTATAACTGTATGTAGGCATGTCAGAGAGGGCGGTATAACTGTATGTAGGCATGTCAGAGAGGGGCGGTATAACTGTATGTAGGCATGTCAGAGAGGGGCGGTATAACTGTATGTAGGCATGTCAGAGAGGCGGTATATCTGTATGTAGGCATGTCAGAGAGGGGCGGTATAACTGTATGTAGGCATGTCAGAGAGGGGCGGTATAACTGTATGTAGGCATGTCAGAGAGGGGCGGTATAACTGTATGTAGGCATGTCAGAGAGGGGCGGTATAACTGTATGTAGGCATGTCAGAGAGGGCGGTATAACTGTATGTAGGCATGTCAGAGAGGGGCGGTATAACTGTATGTAGGCATGTCAGAGAGGGGCGGTATATCTGTATGTAGGCATGTCAGAGAGGGGCGGTATAACTGTATGTAGGCATGTCAGAGAGGGGCGGTATAACTGTATGTAGGCATGTCAGAGAGGGCGGTATAACTGTATGTAGGCATGTCAGAGAGGGGCGGTATAACTGTATGTAGGCATGTCAGAGAGGGGCGGTATAACTGTATGTAGGCATGTCAGAGAGGGGCGGTATATCTGTATGTAGGCAGGTCAGAGAGGGGCGGTATAACTGTATGTAGGCAGGTCAGAGAGGGGCGGTATAACTGTATGTAGGCAGGTCAGAGAGGGGGCGGTATAACTGTATGTAGGCAGGTCAGAGAGGGGCGGTATAACTGTATGTAGGCAGGTCAGAGAGGGGCGGTATAACTGTATGTAGGCAGGTCAGAGAGGGCGGTATAACTGTATGTAGGCAGGTCAGAGTATAACTGATGTAGGCAGGTCAGGTATAACTGTATGTAGGCAGGTCAGAGAGGGGGGCGGTATAACTGTATGTAGGCAGGTCAGAGACGGGCGGTGCAGGTCAGAGAGGGGCGCGGTATAACTGTATGTAGGCAGGTCAGAGAGGGGCGGTATATCTGTATGTAGGCATGTCAGAGAGGGGCGGTATATCTGTATGTAGGCAGGTCAGAGAGGGGCGGTATATCTGTATGTAGGCAGGTAAGAGAGGGGCGGTATATCTGTATGTAGGCAGGTCAGAGAGAGGCGGTATAACTGTATGTAGGCAGGTCAGAGAGGGGCGGTATAACTGTATGTAGGCAGGTCAGAGAGGCTGTATAACTGTATGTAGGCATGTCAGAGAGGGCGGTATAACTGTATGTAGGCAGGTCAGAGAGGGGCGGTATAACTGTATGTAGGCAGGTCAGAGACGGGCGGTGCAGGTCAGAGAGGGCGGTATAACTGTATGTAGGCAGGTCAGAGAGGGCGGTATAACTGTATGTAGGCAGGTCAGAGAGGGGCGGTATATCTGTATGTAGGCATGTCAGAGAGGGCGGTATATCTGTATGTAGGCAGGTCAGAGAGGGGCGGTATATCTGTATGTAGGCAGGTAAGAGAGGGGCGGTATATCTGTATGTAGGCAGGTCAGAGAGAGCGGTATAACTGTATGTAGGCAGGTCAGAGAGGGGCGGTATAACTGTATGTAGGCAGGTCAGAGAGGCGGTATAACTGTATGTAGGCATGTCAGAGAGAGGCGGTATAACTGTATGTAGGCATGTCAGAGAGGGGCGGTATAACTGTATGTAGGCAGGTCAGAGAGGGGCGGTATAACTGTATGTAGGCAGGTCAGAGAGGGGCGGTATAACTGTATGTAGGCAGGTCAGAGAGGGGCGGTATAACTGTATGTAGGCAGGTCAGAGAGGGGCGGTATAACTGTATGTAGGCAGGTCAGAGAGGGGCGGTATAACTGTATGTAGGCAGGTCAGAGACGGGCGGTGCAGGTCAGAGAGGGGCGGTATAACTGTATGTAGGCAGGTCAGAGAGGGGCGGTATAACTGTATGTAGGCAGGTCAGAGAGGGGCGGTATATCTGTATGTAGGCATGTCAGAGACGGGCGGTGCAGGTCAGAGAGGGGCGGTATAACTGTATGTAGGCATGTCAGAGAGGGGCGGTATATCTGTATGTAGGCAGGTCAGAGAGGGGCGGTATATCTGTATGTAGGCAGGTAAGATAGGGGCGGTATATCTGTATGTAGGCAGGTCAGAGAGGGGCGGTATATCTGTATGTAGGCATGTCAGAGACGGGCGGTGCAGGTCAGAGAGGGGCGGTATAACTGTATGTAGGCATGTCAGAGAGGGGCGGTATAACTGTATGTAGGCATGTCAGAGAGGGGCGGTATAACTGTATGTAGGCATGTCAGAGAGGGGCGGTATAACTGTATGTAGGCATGTCAGAGAGGGGCGGTATATCTGTATGTAGGCATGTCAGAGAGGGGCGGTATAACTGTATGTAGGCATGTCAGAGAGGGGCGGTATAACTGTATGTAGGCATGTCAGAGAGGGGCGGTATAACTGTATGTAGGCATGTCAGAGAGGGGCGGTATAACTGTATGTAGGCATGTCAGAGAGGGCGGTATAACTGTATGTAGGCATGTCAGAGAGGGGCGGTATAACTGTATGTAGGCATGTCAGAGAGGGGCGGTATAACTGTATGTAGGCATGTCAGAGGGGCGGTATAACTGTATGTAGGCATGTCAGAGAGGGGGCGGTATAACTGTATGTAGGCATGTCAGAGAGGGGCGGTATAACTGTATGTAGGCATGTCAGAGAGGGGCGGTATAACTGTATGTAGGCATGTCAGAGAGGGGCGGTATAACTGTATGTAGGCATGTCAGAGAGGGGCGGTATAACTGTATGTAGGCATGTCAGAGAGGGGCGGTATAACTGTATGTAGGCATGTCAGAGAGGGGCGGTATAACTGTATGTAGGCATGTCAGAGAGGGGCGGTATAACTGTATGTAGGCATGTCAGAGAGGGGCGGTATAACTGTATGTAGGCATGTCAGAGAGGGGCGGTATAACTGTATGTAGGCATGTCAGAGAGGGGCGGTATAACTGTATGTAGGCATGTCAGAGAGGGGCGGTATATCTGTATGTAGGCAGGTCAGAGAGGGGCGGTATAACTGTATGTAGGCAGGTCAGAGAGAGGCGGTATAACTGTATGTAGGCAGGTCAGAGAGGGGCGGTATAACTGTATGTAGGCAGGTCAGAGAGGGGCGGTATAACTGTATGTAGGCAGGTCAGAGAGGGGCGGTATAACTGTATGTAGGCAGGTCAGAGAGGGGCGGTATAACTGTATGTAGGCAGGTCAGAGAGGGGCGGTATAACTGTATGTAGGCAGGTCAGAGAGAGGCGGTATAACTGTATGTAGGCAGGTCAGAGAGGGGCGGTATAACTGTATGTAGGCAGGTCAGAGACGGGCGGTGCAGGTCAGAGAGGGCGGTATAACTGTATGTAGGCAGGTCAGAGAGGGGCGGTATATCTGTATGTAGGCATGTCAGAGAGGGGCGGTATATCTGTATGTAGGCAGGTCAGAGAGGGGCGGTATATCTGTATGTAGGCAGGTAAGAGAGGGCGGTATATCTGTATGTAGGCAGGTCAGAGAGAGGCGGTATAACTGTATGTAGGCAGGTCAGAGAGGGGCGGTATAACTGTATGTAGGCAGGTCAGAGAGAGGCTGTATAACTGTATGTAGGCATGTCAGAGAGGGGCGGTATAACTGTATGTAGGCAGGTCAGAGAGGGCGGTATAACTGTATGTAGGCAGGTCAGAGACGGGCGGTGCAGGTCAGAGAGGGGCGGTATAACTGTATGTAGGCAGGTCAGAGAGGGGCGGTATAACTGTATGTAGGCAGGTCAGAGAGGGGCGGTATATCTGTATGTAGGCATGTCAGAGACGGGCGGTGCAGGTCAGAGAGGGGCGGTATAACTGTATGTAGGCATGTCAGAGAGGGGCGGTATATCTGTATGTAGGCAGGTCAGAGAGGGGCGGTATATCTGTATGTAGGCAGGTAAGATAGGGGCGGTATATCTGTATGTAGGCAGGTCAGAGAGGGGCGGTATATCTGTATGTAGGCATGTCAGAGACGGGCGGTGCAGGTCAGAGAGGGGCGGTATAACTGTATGTAGGCATGTCAGAGAGGGGCGGTATAACTGTATGTAGGCATGTCAGAGAGGGGCGGTATAACTGTATGTAGGCATGTCAGAGAGGGCGGTATAACTGTATGTAGGCATGTCAGAGGGGGCGGTATAACTGTATGTAGGCATGTCAGAGAGGGCGGTATATCTGTATGTAGGCATGTCAGAGAGGGGCGGTATAACTGTATGTAGGCATGTCAGAGAGGGGCGGTATAACTGTATGTAGGCATGTCAGAGAGGGGCGGTATAACTGTATGTAGGCATGTCAGAGAGGGGCGGTATAACTGTATGTAGGCATGTCAGAGAGGGGCGGTATAACTGTATGTAGGCATGTCAGAGAGGAGCGGTATAACTGTATGTAGGCATGTCAGAGAGGGGCGGTATATCTGTATGTAGGCATGTCAGAGAGGGGCGGTATAACTGTATGTAGGCATGTCAGAGAGGGGCGGTATAACTGTATGTAGGCATGTCAGAGAGGGGCGGTATAACTGTATGTAGGCATGTCAGAGAGGGGCGGTATAACTGTATGTAGGCATGTCAGAGAGGGGCGGTATAACTGTATGTAGGCATGTCAGAGAGGGGCGGTATATCTGTATGTAGGCATGTCAGAGAGGGGCGGTATAACTGTATGTAGGCATGTCAGAGAGGGGCGGTATAACTGTATGTAGGCATGTCAGAGAGGGGCGGTATAACTGTATGTAGGCATGTCAGAGAGGGGCGGTATAACTGTATGTAGGCATGTCAGAGAGGGGCGGTATAACTGTATGTAGGCATGTCAGAGAGGGGCGGTATATCTGTATGTAGGCAGGTCAGAGAGGGGCGGTATATCTGTATGTAGGCATGTCAGAGACGGGCGGTGCAGGTCAGAGAGGGGCGGTATAACTGTATGTAGGCATGTCAGAGAGGGGCGGTATATCTGTATGTAGGCAGGTCAGAGAGGGGCGGTATATCTGTATGTAGGCAGGTAAGATAGGGGCGGTATATCTGTATGTAGGCAGGTCAGAGAGGGGCGGTATATCTGTATGTAGGCATGTCAGAGACGGGCGGTGCAGGTCAGAGAGGGCGGTATAACTGTATGTAGGCATGTCAGAGAGGGGCGGTATAACTGTATGTAGGCATGTCAGAGAGGGCGGTATAACTGTATGTAGGCATGTCAGAGAGGGCGCGTATAACTGTATGTAGGCATGTCAGAGAGGGGCGGTATATCTGTATGTAGGCATGTCAGAGAGGGGCGGTATAACTGTATGTAGGCATGTCAGAGAGGGGCGGTATAACTGTATGTAGGCATGTCAGAGAGGGGCGGTATAACTGTATGTAGGCATGTCAGAGAGGGGCGGTATAACTGTATGTAGGCATGTCAGAGAGGGGCGGTATAACTGTATGTAGGCATGTCAGAGAGGGGCGGTATAACTGTATGTAGGCATGTCAGAGAGGGGCGGTATATCTGTATGTAGGCATGTCAGAGAGGGGCGGTATAACTGTATGTAGGCATGTCAGAGAGGGGCGGTATAACTGTATGTAGGCATGTCAGAGAGGGCGGTATATCTGTATGTAGGCATGTCAGAGAGGGGCGGTATAACTGTATGTAGGCAGGTCAGAGAGGGGCGGTATAACTGTATGTAGGCAGGTCAGAGAGGGGCGGTATAACTGTATGTAGGCATGTCAGAGAGGGGCGGTATAACTGTATGTAGGCAGGTCAGAGAGGGGCGGTATAACTGTATGTAGGCATGTCAGAGACGGGCGGTGCAGGTCAGAGAGAGGCGGTATAACTGTATGTAGGCATGTCAGAGAGGGGCGGTATAACTGTATGTAGGCAGGTCAGAGACGGGCAGTGCAGGTCAGAGAGGGGCGGTATAACTGTATGTAGGCAGGTCAGAGAGGGGCGGTATAACTGTATGTAGGCATGTCAGAGACGGGCGGTGCAGGTCAGAGACGGGCGGTATAACTGTATGTAGGCAGGTCAGAGAGGGGCGGTATAACTGTATGTAGGCAGGTCAGAGAGGGGCGGTATAACTGTATGTAGGCAGGTCAGAGAGGGGCGGTATAACTGTATGTAGGCATGTCAGAGACGGGCGGTGCAGGTCAGAGAGGGGCGGTATAACTGTATGTAGGCAGGTCAGAGAGGGGCGGTATAACTGTATGTAGGCAGGTCAGAGACGGGCGGTGCAGGTCAGAGAGAGGCGGTATAACTGTATGTAGGCAGGTCAGAGACGGGCGGTGCAGGTCAGAGAGAGGCGGTATAACTGTATGTAGGCAGGTCAGAGAGGGGCGGTATAACTGTATGTAGGCAGGTCAGAGAGAGGCGGTATAACTGTATGTAGGCAGGTCAGAGAGGGGCGGTATAACTGTATGTAGGCAGGTCAGAGAGGGGCGGTATAACTGTATGTAGGCAGGTCAGAGAGAGGCGGTATAACTGTATGTAGGCAGGTCAGAGAGGGGCGGTATAACTGTATGTAGGCAGGTCAGAGAGGGGCGGTATAACTGTATGTAGGCAGGTCAGAGACGGGCGGTTCAGGTCAGAGAGGGGCGGTATAACTGTATGTAGGCAGGTCAGAGAGGGGCGGTATAACTGTATGTAGGCATGTCAGAGAGGGGCGGTATAACTGTATGTAGGCATGTCAGAGAGGGGCGGTATAACTGTATGTAGGCAGGTCAGAGAGGGGCGGTATAACTGTATGTAGGCAGGTCAGAGAGGGGCGGTATAACTGTATGTAGGCATGTCAGAGAGGGGCGGTATAACTGTATGTAGGCATGTCAGAGAGGGGCGGTATATCTGTATGTAGGCATGTCAGAGACGGGCGGTATAACTGTATGTAGGCATGTCAGAGAGGGGTGGTATAACTGTATGTAGGCATGTCAGAGAGGGGCGGTATAACTGTATGTAGGCATGTCAGAGAGGGGCGGTATAACTGTATGTAGGCATGTCAGAGAGGGCGGTATAACTGTATGTAGGCAGGTCAGAGACGGGCGGTATAACTGTATGTAGGCAAGTCAGAGAGGGGCGGTATATCTGTATGTAGGCATGTCAGAGAGGGGCGGTATAACTGTATGTAGGCATGTCAGAGAGGGGCGGTATATCTGTATGTAGGCATGTCAGAGAGGGGCGGTATAACTGTATGTAGGCATGTCAGAGAGGGGCGGTATAACTGTATGTAGGCAGGTCAGAGAGGGGCGGTATAACTGTATGTAGGCATGTCAGAGAGGGGCGGTATAACTGTATGTAGGCATGTCAGAGGGGCGGTATAACAGTATGTAGGCATGTCAGAGAGGGGCGGTATAACTGTATGTAGGCATGTCAGAGAGGGGCGGTATAACTGTATGTAGGCATGTCAGAGAGGGGCGGTATAACTGTATGTAGGCATGTCAGAGAGGGGCGGTATAACTGTATGTAGGCAGGTCAGAGAGGGGCAGTATAACTATGTAGGCATGTCAGAGAGGGGCGGTATAACTGTATGTAGGCAGGTCAGAGAGGGGCGGTATATCTGTATGTAGGCATGTCAGAGACGGGCGGTATAACTGTATGTAGGCAGGTCAGAGAGGGGCGGTATAACTGTATGTAGGCAGGTCAGAGAGGGGCGGTATAACTGTATGTAGGCAGGTCAGAGAGGGGCGGTATAACTGTATGTAGGCAGGTCAGAGACGGGCGGTGCAGGTCAGAGAGGGGCGGTATAACTGTATGTAGGCAGGTCAGAGAGGGGCGGTATAATTGTATGTAGGCAGGTCAGAGAGGGGCGGTATAACTGTATGTAGGCAGGTCAGAGACGGGCGGTGCAGGTCAGAGAGGGGCGGTATAACTGTATGTAGGCAGGTCAGAGAGGGGCGGTATAACTGTATGTAGGCAGGTCAGAGAGGGGCGGTATAACTGTATGTAGGCAGGTCAGAGACGGGCGGTGCAGGTCAGAGAGGGGCGGTATAACTGTATGTAGGCAGGTCAGAGAGGGGCGGTATATCTGTATGTAGGCATGTCAGAGACGGGCGGTGCAGGTCAGAGAGGGGCGGTATAACTGTATGTAGGCAGGTCAGAGACGGGCGGTGCAGGTCAGAGAGGGGCGGTATAACTGTATGTAGGCAGGTCAGAGAGGGGCGGTATAACTGTATGTAGGCAGGTCAGAGAGGGGCGGTATAACTGTATGTAGGCAGGTCAGAGACGGGCGGTGCAGGTCAGAGAGGGGCGGTATAACTGTATGTAGGCAGGTCAGAGACGGGCGGTGCAGGTCAGAGAGGGGCGGTATAACTGTATGTAGGCAGGTCAGAGAGGGGCGGTATAACTGTATGTAGGCAGGTCAGAGAGGGGCGGTATAACTGTATGTAGGCAGGTCAGAGACGGGCGGTGCAGGTCAGAGAGGGGCGGTATAACTGTATGTAGGCAGGTCAGAGACGGGCGGTGCAGGTCAGAGAGAGGCGGTATAACTGTATGTAGGCAGGTCAGAGACGGGCGGTGCAGGTCAGAGAGGCGGTATAACTGTATGTAGGCAGGTCAGAGACGGGCGGTGCAGGTCAGAGAGGGGCGGTATAACTGTATGTAGGCATGTCAGAGACGGGCGGTGCAGGTCAGAGAGGGGCGGTATAACTGTATGTAGGCAGGTCAGAGACGGGCGGTGCAGGTCAGAGAGGGGCGGTATAACTGTATGTAGGCAGGTCAGAGACGGGCGGTGCAGGTCAGAGAGAGGCGGTATAACTGTATGTAGGCAGGTCAGAGACGGGCGGTGCAGGTCAGAGGGGGTGGTCTTACCGACTCAGGTGCTTTGATGAAGACCTTTGTGCGTCCAAGCTGGAACTGGTCCTGGTCCATGTTGACTGCACGTAGGAGATGAAGAACACCCTGCTTCTCATCTCCACGCCATGTAGGCCACGACTCCTTAGTCAGGATGGCATACCTGAGGAACATAATGACGGAGAGAGAGATAATTAGATGAAGAGAAAAATTGAGAGAAAAATCCACAACTAAACCCTCATTTTAAAAATGTGGACATGTTGCAGCATTTGCGAGAGATGAAGCATATACTATTGCTATCCTTGTCCTGGATGATGCAAGGGAGAAGAAAGAGGCCTGGGGCATATTAAGAAAATACATTCACCACACCACAAGTCTAACAATACAGTAACCAAACTCGAAACTCAGCAGTGCTTTTTCACGATGACTCTTATAGAGTACAGTGCCTTGCGAAAGTATTCGGCCCCCTTGAACTTTGCGACCTTTTGCCACATTTCAGGCTTCAAACATAAAGATATAAAACTGTATTTTTTTGTGAAGAATCAACAACAAGTGGGACACAATCATGAAGTGGAACGACATTTATTGGATATTTCAAACTTTTTTAACAAATCAAAAACTGAAACATTGGGCGTGCAGTTTTATATCTTTATGTTTGAAGCCTGAAATGTGGCAAAAGGTCGCAAAGTTCAAGGGGACCGAATACTTTCGCAAGGCACTGCATGTGTATAAATCTGACAACAGAAGCCCTGAGCTCTCCCTGTGTTCTATAGCAGTGGTTCTCATCAGCAGGCTCAGCACACCCCACAGCCTGTTCCTTTTAGCCTGCCAACACTAACATTAGCAAAGTGAACACTTCCCGACTGCCTGCAAATGCCGACCCTGTGTCCTTTTCCTGAGAGAGATGAGAGAGAGACCGCCCTACCCTATGCTGCTGACTGGGATAGAGGCATACAGAAACCAACTGCCGTTCTTATTCTGGAAGGGCAGGGAAGATAGTGTCACATGAAAGAGACTCATACAGTTCAAGTCAGAAGTTTACATACACCTTAGCCAAATACATTTGAACTCAGTTCTTCACAATCCCTGACATTTAATCCTAGTAAAAATTCCCCGTTTTAGGTCAGTTAGGATCACCACTTTATTTTAAGAATGTGAAATGTCAGAATAATAGTAATGAGAATTATTTATTTCAGCTTTATTTCTTTCATCACATTCCCAGTGGGTCAGACGATTCCTCCTGACAGAGCTGGTGTAACTGGTTCGTAGGCCTTGCTCGCACATGCTTTTTCAGTTCTGCCCACAAATTTACTATAGGATTGAGGTCAGGGATTTGTGATATTGGCTACTCCAATATCTTGACTTTGTTCTCCTTAAGCCATTTTGTCACAAAGTATGCTTGGGGTCATTGTCCATTTGGAAGACCCGTTTGTGACCAAGCTTTAACTTCCTGACTGATGTCTTGAGATGTTGCTTCAATATATCCACATCATTTCCCTTCCTCATGAGGCCATCTATTTTGTGAAGTGCAACAGTCCCTCCTGCAGCAAAGCACCCCCACAACATGATGCTGCCTCCCCTGTGCTTCACGGTTGGGATGGTGTTCTTCGGCTTGCAAGCCTCCCCCTTTTTCCACCAAACATAACGATGGTTATTATGGTCAAACAGTTCTATTTTGTTTTATCAGACCAGAGGACAAAAAGTACGATCTTTGTCCCCATGTGCAGTTGCAAACCGTAGTCTGGCTTTTTATGGCGGTTTTGGAGCAGTGGCTTCTTCGTTGCTGAGCGGCCTTTCAGGTTATGTTGATATAGGACTCGTTTTACTGTGGATATAGATACTTTTGTACCTGTTTCCTCCAGCATCTTCACAAGGTCCTTTGCTGTTGTTCTGGGATTGATTTGCACTTTTCAGTACGTTCATCACAAGGAGACAGAACGGGTCTTCTTCCTGAGCGGTATGACAGCTGCGTGGTCCCCTGGTGTTTATATTTGCATACTATTGTTTGTACAGATGAACATGGTACCTTCAGGCATTTGGAAATGGCTCTCAAGGATGAACCAGACTTGTGGAGATCTACAAATTTTTTTCTGAGGACTTGACTGATTTCTTTTGATTTTCCCATGATGTCAAGCAAAGAGGTACTGAGTTTGAAGGTAGGCCTTAAAGTACATCCACAGGTACACCTCCAATTGACTCAAATTATGTCAATTAGCCTATTAGAAGCTTCGAAAGCCATGACATTTTCTGGAATTTTCCAAGTTGTTTAAAAAGGCACAGTCAACTTAGTGTATGTAAACTTCTGACCCACTGGAATTGTGATACAGTGAATTATAAGTGAAATAGTGTCGGTAAACAATTGTTGGAAAAATGACTTGCATCATGCACAAAGTAGATGTCCTAACAGACTGGCCAAAACTATAGTTTGTTAACAAGAAATTTGTGGAGTGGTTGAAAAACTAGTTTTAAAGGACTCCAACCTAAGTGTATGAAGACTTCCGACTTCAACTGTACATATAAACTCAGCAGAAAAAGAAACGTCCTCTCGCTGTCAACTGCGTTTATTTGTATTTGTATAATATTTGTATGAACATAAGATTCAACAACTGAGACATAAACTGAACAAGTTCCACAGACAGAAATTGATTGCCTACCATCTGTAAGCTGTTAGTGTCTTAATGACCGTTCCACAGGTGCATGTTCATTAATTGTTTATGGTTCATTAAACAAGCATGTTTAAACCCTTTACAATGAAGATCTGTGAAGTTATTTGGATTTTTACAAATAATCTTTGAAAGACAGGGTCCTGAAAAAGGGACGTTCTTTTTTGTTGAGTTTATATATTCTTAGTTCCATTCCTTTTCTTAGATTTGTGTGTATTGGGTATATGTTATGAAATTGTTAGATATTACTTGCTAGATATTGCTGCACTGTCGAAACTAGAAGCACAAGCATTTCGCTACACTCGCAATAACATCTGCTAAACATGTGTATGTGACCAATAAAATTTGATTTGATATACACTGAAAGTGTAGAATTCATTCATTCCGTTATGCCACTCTCCCTCAGAAGGAAGGGCCTTACCTGTTGAGGAACTTCCTGAAGACTCTGCGGTAGGCATAGCCAGCACGCCTCACCCTGATGTTCTCCTTCAGGCCCAGGTACTCCACTTGGTGCTTTACCCTGAAGAAAGAAGAGAGAGGGGAATACAGTGTCAGTCTGGCTGGGATGTATGAAGAAGGTTGGTCAGCTGCTTCAACCAACCCTTCACCACAAAGATATAGCAGTGAAGACGTTCATCTGTCAGCATCTACCTTCCTCCATTTCTAAGATAAATCTAAATAGACCAATTCTATATTATGTTGAACCTCATGGTGGGGCTATAACATAATTGATATGTTCCAACACTAAGGATACTGTAAGGAACTAAAGAATGCACCCAGGCTTCCTGTGAAAACAGCAGTTCTGGTGCTAATTAGGCAGTCCGACCTGAGCCTGAGCCTGAGCCCAGCTCACTGCTGCTCACAACAGGAAGACCATTAGGCCCCAACAACACAGCACCCTGCATCAGTACATCTTGTACCAGGGAAGGAAGAGCGGGAAGGAAAAACAGAGGGAGTTGGAGTGTCTCAGAGACTTCCTCCATCACCCAGTCTTTTAAAGAGGCCCGAACAGGGAAATACAATACCAGTGAGTGATTCAACAAGCAGACCTAACAACATTGAGTTGAGTAATGTGATATCCTGCTCAATATCAATTGACAATCTCCAGAACGGACTGTAAATGATGTAATAAAAATCGGTTTAGTTTGACACTTTCACACACATCTCAAAGACGGGGTGTTTTGCAGTTCCCTGACATTTCAGTGTTCAGACACTCACCGGCTCTCCTCCCAGTCCTTGGGCTTCTTGGTCTCATTGGGTTTGATGCAGCGGATGTAGTGAGGGGTGCACTTCATCAGCGTCTGGACCAGGTCATTCGCTTGTTTCTGAATGGAGAAGTAGGAGGAAGAAGAGGAGGAGGATGAAGAATAGTTTGTGTTTAAAACATATAAACTGTATCTACATGTTGTTGCTGAATCACTGTTTGTACTCCAAGCTGTAGTGTTCAGGGACACAGCACTGACGCGACTGATTACAAGGTGGTATCTTTGTGATTAAGAGATACTGATGCATGTCAGAGAGAGAACATGGCACCACGTCCCTGATTAAAACTATCATCACTGGAACACAGAGACGACACTAAAACAACACTGGAGTGAATTTGCGTTTAATCTGCAGGCTCTGGATTTGCACCTGACAGAGAGTGATAAGGTCAGGTAGCCGCGTGGCCCATAGATACACCCATGTCACTGATGTACGGTGTACAAACACACGTCTCACAGCAGCTCAACACACCTTGATTTTACTGCCCGCTGTCGTCGGCCGGCCTTTCTTTTCGGCGTTGAGGTTATCTGGAAACAGGGCCCTGATGAAAGCTCTGTAGAGGAGAACCAGGGTGTAATAAGGACTGATAGACAACATTGGCAACGTATATAGAAGACCAGGCTAAGACTGTTCTCCACTTGAGTGAGTTTTCTTAGAAGCAGCAAACTCAGGTCTGTGAAATCTCTGCGCTGGCTGCCAGTGGCTCAGCTCACATTGTTGTTTAGCTTCAGGGAACTGAGCTGAAGTTTGAATAACTGTGGTTTTTAGCTGCTCTCCTGCCAAACTGTGACTTTCACTTCCTCGAAATGTGCATTTTTATTGCACTGTGACTGGAAAGTTATACCAGCAAATATGGTATTTTCTTCATACTCATTCCTTGTAATCATGCTACAGTCAGAATGTCCTCACTCACAACATGGTCTCTAAACCCATGATGGATGTGTGCTGGTCAGAATGTAGCACATAGCTGCTGGGATTCCAGAACCTCTCAATAGTTCTGATCTCAACCTTTCTGTTTATCACTTGAAGTGCTCAAAGTGCTCATTTTGCAGTCCTCAAATAAACCTGTTGTAAATAATAACTAACAAGGTTCAAGTTCAAGAAATCTACTGCTTAAGGAATGATTTATTTGTTGTTGACAAACATATTAGTCACGTAAAACAAATACAAGGACTGTCAGGACACAAAATGTGCAAACGTTTACGCATGAGAGCTACCATCTTTCCCTGCAGGAGTATTTGTCTGGTCTTAAACTTTTTAATCAAGGCCATGTGGACATAAGGGAGGATCAGTGGGCTTTGTGTGTGCAGATGGACCAGCAGCACACTAACAATGTCCAGCTGACTATAATGATATTTTCTTTCTTCTCTGAGCAGACCTGCTGCGCTAAGGAATGAGGCTCCTTTCCCTCCACACATTTGTGTCTGTGTGTCTATAAGTGTGTGTGGGGGGGGGGTTGGAGTTTTGGGGTCTGAATGGGGTTTGGGGGTCTTGGCATGGCCCACCCTGCAGGCCCCCCTGCAGGCTACACACAAAAGGGCTTTAGAGGCTGTGGGGGCTGTTTGCACAGATGGCCACTGGCGGCTCAAAGGAGGCCCAGGAACGCACAAGACAGTAAGGGGAGTCTACTCCTCAATGTAGCTCCCTAGGGACCTTAGGACCTTAGAAGTCCTGAGCAAACCCCCAAGAGAGGGGAGAGCACCTCCAGCCCTGCACACGCCTATTGATCTGCCTTTCCCAGCTGCACTGGTCATCTGCAAGTCTCCTTCAGATGCATCCATTCATATAGATCATAATAGAAGATGTCTCTTTGTGGACTTAAACAAAATGCTCGGCCCGGTCTCAGAAAGAACAGCTAGCTGCATATGCTCTCTAATGCTTGCATAAGTGATGAGTGACTTACATTTCGCTGCTTTGCATCAACTCGATGAGGTCACTGAAGAGGACGTCACGGTTCCTCTCACAGAAGCCCTCTGCGTCGTAGGACACCTGGAGGAGAGATGTTAGAGGGTTAGTGACGATCACAGCACACAGTTAACCCATTCAGACAGCAGTTAGGGCACCTGGACTGAACTGACGGTACTATCAAAATTAACAGAGAATGTTAAGAGCAACAAAAAGAAAAATCATTGACAAAAGATAATCGATTGATGACAGGTTCTCTGCAAGACCCCCAATGTTACATTTTAAAGCTTGCTTCCCAACTCCAGCTTCATATACATAGAGTGTGTATAGATCATTGGTATAGCCACAATAGTCTGGGGTGGTAGTGTAGAAATGTAAGAAGCCATGATGACTTAGGACCAGGACCCCTTCAAGCCATTATGACATGGTTTATTAAGACTTGTGGCATGTGTACCAGACTGAGACCCAAACACATTTGAAGCAAACAGCACAGACCAAGAGAATGAAAGGGTGAGAGAAATTGAGAAAGAGTGAGAAAAGGACTGGAAGAAGAGAAAGAGACGACGTGAGAAGAAGAAAGAGCACAACAATATGAAAGAAAGATAGAGGGAGAGACGAGAGGAGAGGGGAATAAGGAGAGGAGAAACAGTATACTGCAGTGTTGCAGACCTTGCCAGCGTAGTGGTGGATGATGAAGCCTTGGTTCCAGCTGTTGAAGTGTTCATGGGAGTTGATGGCCACCCTCAGCTTCTGCAGCATGGTCTGGTCTGCCCCCTCGCCCACCGCGTGCATGGTGGCACACACGTCATCCAGGATACTCATGATGCCAGGGGGGTTCTGGGAGGAGAACCAAAGAGATGAGCACAGAGAATAACCTCAGCCACCACATCAGATATAAAACATGACCATCTTGATTATAACTGACAATGCCAACTTTCTTTACACACTAGACACTCTTTCTGAATTCCACTTAAATACATCAATGTCAGGGATAGACTAAAGTGATAAACATGGGTTACAGTATTCATTGTGTACTCCACCAGCTCAAAGCATAACAGCAGAGCCAATTCACAATTAGCTACCGCGTTGCATCCCAGAACATCACACACCCATACTGAATGATGTCATCACAACACTGCTGCCCTATCTAGCTCCACACGGTGTCCATGGACACGGCGGCCAGTGGCCTTCACTGGTAACAGTCATTGCAGTGTCTCTGGCTCTTTAGTTGTGGCAAAGTCACAAACAGAGAACACAGTTTTTTTGTCACTAGTGGAAATGCAGCTGTGGTAAAGTTACCACAGTCACAGATGTAGCCAACTGGGCTCGGTCTAAAACAGAGTAGTCAGAGACTGGACACAGACTGCCTCAGATCTCAGCTTGTTTAAGGGTCGCCCTTGTTGTGGATTTCATGGATTAAGCCTCTCAGCGGGACGGATAAATCAAATTAAGAGGCATGTCGGCACGTTTGAGGATGTTAGACTGCCGGTCATGGGAAGAGTGGGGAGGCTTCAGTGGCCCTACTGTAACTCAATTGGCAGAGTGTTTGCTCTTATGTGGAGCATTTTGACGGCAGGCATAACAAACTACAGATCTATCTAAAGCAGTTTCACAACGATTTCCTGTTACCCCATTTATATGTGACTTCAAGGTATGCATTCAATTAATAGTGGGCACTGGGGACTCTGCTTACCAGTTTGCTCTCAATGAGATCGCAGACAATCTTATTGTTAAAGTATTCGATAGGAGTCCACCGGATGCCTTCTTGTACATACTCCTCCTAGAGAGAGAGGGGGGAGGAGAGTGATTGGTCTGACGATGATTCTCTACTTAAACATGAGACAAGTAACTTCTGCTGGTGTAAGAACAATGAGTGAAAAGCCCAAAACATTACCTGCTCAGCTTTAAGCGTGAGCTCAATGAAGATCTGTTGCAGTTTCTCATTCACAAAGTTGATGCAGAACTGCTCAAAGCCATTTTTCTACACAGAAAGAGATGATGCATTAGTGATAAACCAGAGAGGCTGTGAGAGTGAAGTCATCCGTACAGACACAGAGAGCTGGGGAACTCCTCTGGGCTTCCTGAATGGGCCATGTTTATGAGGTGAGGTTATCTACCAGTCAGCCTGGAGTGGCTGGAGGAAAACATCTACACAGTACTTTACACCACAATAGACCTGGGACCTGAGACTAATGTTTTATCTAAAGAAACCCGATATTTCCCTTCTCAGGCCCTCTGAGCACTGAGGTTTATTTTCTCTGTGCTTTGTTAGTAATAGGCCTGTGTATTAACATAAGGACTGTGGACGGACCCAACCACTGTTTAGATAACAGTTGTATGCTATCTAAACTTACAGCTTTACATTAGCTCATGTTAGGTATCAGAGGACAGGTACATCATGGTTTGAGGCTGTCGCCACGCTACGACACTGAAGCTGTCCCGTTTCATTATTTAATCAAGGCCAGTCCTTTTCAGGGGGCATCTGTGAGACCCCCAATAATGCAACCTAAACAAACAGCTAATCAGATTAGAAAAGTCCATTGAAGAATGCTGTCCCAATCAAGAGATGGGACATAATCCAGACACTTTACAAAATCAGTCTGATCCTGTGTCTTCAAGCTGTTTAACTACCCAAACTTTACTATGATTATTGAGATGTAGTGACCATGTATCACCTTATGCTAAGATTTCCATATGTAAATCATAACATAAAAGGGCAAATCTACAGAAAACTTACTTGGAATATTTCAAATCCATAGATATCCAACACGCCAATATTAAACTCTTGATGAACCTTCACGATGGCTTTGTTGATGGACTGAAACAGAAAAAAAATGCTTTGTTACATTTGGCCATTTATGAAGGGAGAGGACCGGGTATTATTCTAAAGGTCAACAGGTCAAGGAGAAGGAGTGTCCATTCATACCTCTACTAGGAAGTCAAAAACACGTGAGTGCAAGGCCTTGGACAGGGCGTCCCGTGTGTAACACGCCTGCTCCACATTCAGTGTCACATCGATGGACTCCATAGAACTACCCCACTTGCTGTCCATCTTCCTGCTGGTCAACTTCTCCTTCAGCCGCTTCTGGTCAATCCCCAGCAGAAACGCAGGGAAGGCCAGGACTGTAGAGAGAGAGAGACGAGAGAGAATGAAGAAAGAGATTCTACAGATGTGTGGTACACACCCTCATGAGACAAAACACCAGTACATTCTGAATACGTTGGATACAATGAAACAAAGGGTTCAACAACAAAACGGAATGCAATCAAGTCTGGTGATGACTCAATGCTCCCTCCTCCCTGCCATAGCCACAACAACTGGGTTCTCCTAGCAGAGGCCTGGGCATGCGGAGGGCCATTAGGACTCTCCTGAGAGCCCCTCCCTGCCTCATTACACTGAGTCACTTCCCCCAGAAGGAAACTGCTCTCAGTCTCTGACGGTGTCTGAGAATGCATCAGATGGATCAAATAGCCCCCGTTTGGGAAATGAGGGTGTGACTGACTGTACTCCATACCACAGCACAGGCCAAGTCTATCCTCAGGACCATGCTGCATCTCCTACTGTAGCCCTCTCCCTCAAAGAGGATATAGATAGTATCAATGACGAGCAGCCAGTTCATCTATACCCAAAATAATGATCCATACCAGTCTGATGGATGGTTATAGGTTTATATGTACAGTACAAGGGAGTGTTTTTTCTAGTGGATCTGAGGCAGGGATTTGTTTGGCTGAGCGTAAGCAGATGTTTATGCCGACTTGTGTTGGTGTGGTTTTATATGGAGCACCAGGGGTCTTGATATATGAAACACATTGCAGTCAGACAGGAAGTGAGATAGGGGGGAGAGGAAATGCAGAGACTCTACACAACACCGCATTGTACCCTGGCTAACCAGAGGTGCTATATTGCATAATTCAGCCTGGATGGGTGGCTGTGAGGTGGGCAAGGAAGTAGAGAAGAAGGGAGGGAAGGAGGGATGAAGGGGAAGAGAGGGGCGGGGGGAGAGTAGGAGTGGGGCAGGAAAAGGCTGCATTTCTCTGAGTAATTTTAGTCTGTGATGTTATGTGCTCAGACATTGAAAATGTTTTTTTTATTTTCTCTGGTAATTCAGCGTGGCCTGGATCTTGGCTGCAGCCCTGCATTAACACAATGAAGCTTTGGGGAGTGAAAACAGTCAGTGCAGCATGCTGAGAAATGTGCTTCCTAACCCGTCCCATAAAGGGCAGCCCAGGACACTGGAGAGGAACGCCAGAGGGACATGCCAGTCTGCAGGTTGGAGACAGAGAGACAGTCTGACCCCTTTCTCCCATCCCACACCCTGTTGACTCCCCTCAGATGTTAAAGGACTGGATTGGTGCAAGTAACAAACGCTACCTAGCCCTCTACATAAACAAAGTTACAAGGGTTGGTACGTACACTCCTCGCTCTCAACAGCGGCGTAGTTCCCTGCTTCCCTGAAGTTGATGTTCCCAAGGTGCAGGACTCCGGCTACGATCTGCAGCACCAGGCCACGGTCCTCCCCTGAGATGCCAATCACCTCCATGGCATGCTGGTAGAGGACAGAGACAGAACAGGAGGCATGAACCCAGGGTCGGAAAACAGGTTTACAGTGGCTTACAAAAGTATTCACCCCCCTTGGCATTTCTCCTATTTTGTTACCTTGAATCTGGAATTAACCTGGAATTAAAATATATTTTTTGGGGGGGAGGGTTGTAATCATTTGATTTACACAACATGCCTACCACTTTGAAGATACATAACTATTCACCCCCCCAAAGTCAATACTTTATAGAGCCACCTTTTGCAGCAATTACAGCTGCAAGTCTCTTGGGGAATGTCTCTATTAGCTTGGCACATCTAGCCACTGGGATTTTCGCCCATTCTTCAAGGCAAAACTGCTCCAGCTCCATCAAGCTGGATGGGTTCCGCTGGTATACAGCAATCTTTAATTCATACCAGAGATTCTCAATTGGATTGAGGTCTGGGCTTTGACTGGGCCATTATAAGACATTTAAATGTTTCCCCTTAAACCACTCGAGTGTTGCTTTAGCAGTATGCTTAGGGTCATTGTCCTGCTGGAAGGTGAACCTCCGCCCCAGTCTCAAATCTCTGGAAGACTGAAACAGGTTTCCCTCAAGAATTTCCCTGTATTTAGCGCCATCCATCATTCCTTCAATTCTGACCAGTTTCCAAGTCAGCTGCCGATGAAAAACATCCCCCCCCGGCATGATGCTGCCACCACCATGCTTCACTGTGGGAATAGTATTCTCGGGGTGATGAGAGGTGTTGGGTTTGCACCAGACATAGCGGTTTCCCATGATGGCCAAAAAGCTCAATTTTAGTCTCATCTGACCAGAGTACCTTCTTCCATATGTTTGGGGAGTCTCCATACGTGCTTTTTAGCGAACACGAAACGTGTTGTGGTTCCATATTCTTTACATTTTTTAATAATAGATTTAAAATGGTGCTCTGTGGGATGTTCAAAGTTTTGGATATTTTTTATAACCCAACCTTGATCTGTACTTCTCCACAACTTTGTCCCTGACCTGTTTCGAGAGCTCCTTGGTCTTCATAGTGCCACTTGTTTGGTGGTGCCCCTTGCTTAGTGGTGTTGCAGACTCTGGGGCCTTTCAGACCAGGTGTAAATATTTTATTTTATTTACTTTACTTTACCTTTATTTAACTAGGCAAGTCAGTTAAGAACAAATTCTTATTTTCAATGACGGCCTAGGAACAGTGGGTTAACTGCCTGTTCAGGGGCAGAACGACAGGTTTGTACCTTGTCAGCTCGGGGGTTTGAACTTGCAACCTTCCGGTTACTAGTCCAACGCTCTAACCACTAGGCTACCCTGAGATCACGTGACCGATCATGTGACAGATTGTGTGACAGTTAAATAAAGTCAACCTGTGTGCAATCTAACTAATTATGTGACTTCTGAAGGCAATTGGTTGCACCAGATCGTATTTAGGGGCTTCATAGCAAAGTAGGTGAATACATATGCACGCACAACTTTTCCGTTTTTTATTTATTTAGAAACAAGCAATTTCTTTCATTTCACTTCACCAATGTGGACTATTTTGTGTATGTCCATTACATGAAATCCAAATAAAAATCCATTTAAATTACAGGTTGTAATGGAACAAAAAAGGAAAAACACCAAGGGGGGTGAATACTTTTGCAAGGCACTGTACTTACTGCTGTGGTACCTAAACTATGTCCTCTAATTACTCCTGTTGTGGTTTCACTGGTAAAATAAAAACAGGTGCAGTACAGGGTGGAGAATGGAAGAGAGGCCATGAAGAAGAGAAAGGCAGAGAGAGAGAGAGAGAGAGAGAACAATAACAATGGAAAGATACCAAGTAAAACGTACCACAGTTTCCTGAAAATCACTTTTGTCGTTGATGTCATCCACTTTGTAGGATCCAGACTGATTGAGGTAATTGTAGTAATCCAGGCTTGTGATTCCGAGGCTGCTCTTCTGTTCTCCAGTGGCTCCCTCTATCAACTGCACAAACAGAAGACAGTGTTAGATGATTATACTTCTGTCAAGTAAGAACCTGTATACAGTAATTCTAGACTTAAAAGGTCAACAGGAGCTTTCAACCTGTGAACTCACATCGTCTTTCCTCACATTTCTACATGACAGAAGTATTTTAGACAGGCAGCACCATACACACATGCTCATTAAGTCAAATCAAATCAAATTTTATTTGTCACATACACATGGTTAGCAGATGTTAATGCGAGTGTAGCGAAATGCTTGTGCTTCTAGTTCCGACAATGCAGTAATAACCAACAAGTAATCTAACTAACAATTCCAAAACTACTGTCTTATACACAGTGTATGGGGATAAAGAATATGTACATAAGGATATATGAATGAGTGATGGTACAGAGCAGCATAGGCAAGATACAGTAGATGGTGTCGAGTACAGTATATACATATGAGATGGGTATGTGAACAAAGTGGCATAGTTAAAGTGGCTAGTGATACATGTATTACATAAGGATGCAGTCGATGATATAGAGTACAGTATATACGTATGCATATGAGATGAATAATGTAGGGTAAGTAACATTATATAAGGTAGCATTGTTTAAAGTGGCTAGTGATATATTTACATCATTTCCCATCAATTCCCATTATTAAAGTGGCTGGAGTTGAGTCAGTGTCAGTGTGTTGGCAGCAGCCACTCAATGTTAGTGGTGGCTGTTTAACAGTCTGATGGCCTTGAGATAGAAGCTGTTTTTCAGTCTCTCGGTCCCAGCTTTGATGCACCTGTACTGACCTCGCCTTCTGGATGATAGCGGGGTGAACAGGCAGTGGCTCGGGTGGTTGTTGTCCTTGATGATCTTTATGACCTTCCTGTAACATCGGGTGGTGTAGGTGTCCCAGAGGTCAGGTAGTTTGCCCCCGGTGATGCGTTGTGCAGAACTCACTACCCTCTGGAGAGCCTTACGGTTGAGGGCGGAGCAGTTGCCGTACCAGGCGGTGATACAGCCCGCCAGGATGCTCTCGATTGTGCATCTGTAGAAGTTTGTGAGTGCTTTTGGTGACAAGCCGAATTTCTTCAGCCTCCTGAGGTTGAAGAGGCGCTGCTGCGCCTTCTTCACGATGCTGTCTGTGTGAGTGGACCAATTCAGTTTGTCTGTGATGTGTATGCCGAGGAACTTAAAACTTGCTACCCTCTCCACTACTGTTCCATCGATGTGGATAGGGAGGTGTTCCCTCTGCTGTTTCCTGAAGTCCACAATCATCTCCTTAGTTTTGTTGACGTTGAGTGTGAGGTTATTTTCCTGACACCACACTCCGAGGGCCCTCACCTCCTCCCTGTAGGCCGTCTCGTCGTTGTTGGTAATCAAGCCTACCACTGTTGTGTCGTCCGCAAACTTGATGATTGAGTTGGAGGCGTGCGTGGCCACGCAGTCGTGGGTGAACAGGGAGTACAGGAGAGGGCTCAGAACGCACCCTTGTGGGGCCCCAGTGTTGAGGATCAGCGGGGAGGAGATGTTGTTGCCTACCCTCACCACCTGGGGGCGGCCCGTCAGGAAGTCCAGTACCCAGTTGCACAGGGCGGGGTCGAGACCCAGGGTCTCGAGCTTGATAACGAGCTTGGAGGGTACTATGGTGTTGAATGCCGAGCTGTAGTCGATGAACAGCATTCTCACATAGGTATTCCTCTTGTCCAGATGGGTTAGGGCAGTGTGCAGTGTGGTTGAGATTGCATTGTCTGTGGAACTATTTGGGCGGTAAGCAAATTGGAGTGGGTCTAGGGTGTCAGGTAGGGTGGAGGTGATATGGTCCTTGACTAGTCTCTCAAAGCACTTCATGATGACGGAAGTGAGTGCTACGGGGCGGTAGTCGTTTAGCTCAGTTACCTTAGCTTTCTTGGGAACAGGAACAATGGTGGCCCTCTTGAAGCATGTGGGAACAGCAGACTGGTATAGGGATTGATTGAATATGTCCGTAAACACACCGGCCAGCTGGTCTGCGCATGCTCTGAGGGCGCGGCTGGGGATGCCGTCTGGGCCTGCAGCCTTGCGAGGGTTAACACGTTTAAATGTCTTACTCACCTCGGCTGCAGTGATCAGCACCACACGTTTTATACCCAATTTAGAGTTGTATGCTTTATTCTCCTTTCACGTGTCAAAAAGTTGCATTATGGGAGTTTGTCCGCCACCTCTCTTCTAGAGACCTCAAGTGGTACACAGTGAGAACAACTCGACCAGCTTTCAGGAGCCAAATAGCACATCAAATCAAATGTATTTGTCACTTGCGCTGAATACAACAGGTGTAGAACTTACAGTGAAATGCTTACTTACAGGTTCTAACCAAGAGTGCAAAAAAGGTATTAGGTGAACAATAGGTAGGTAAAGAAATAAAACAACAGTAAAAAGACAGGCTACATACAGTAGCGAGGCTGTAGAAGTAGCAAGGCTACATACAGACACCGGTTAGTCAGGCTGATTGAGGTAGTATGTACATGTAGATATGGTTAAAGTGACTATGCATATATGATTAACAGAGTAGCAGTAGCGTAAAAGAGTGGTTGGCGGGTGGTGGGTTGGACACAATGCAGATAGCCCGGTTAGCCAATGTGGGGGTGCACTGGTTGGTCGGCCCAATTGAGATAGTGTGACTATACATATATGATAAACAGAGAGTAGCAGCAGCGTAAAAAGAGGGGTTGGGAAGGAGGCACACAATGCAAATAGTCCGGGTAGCAATTTGAGGACCTGTTCAGGAGTCTTATGGCTTGGGGGTAAAAACTGTTGAGAATCCTTTTTGTCCTAGACTTGGCACTCCGGTACCGCTTGCCAAGCGGTAGTAGAGAGAACAGTCTATGACTGTGGTGGCTGGGGTCTTTGACAATTTTTAGGGCCTTCCTCTGACACCGTCTGTGTATAGTCCTGGATGGCAGGCAGCTTAGCCCCAGTGATGTACTGGGCCGTACGCACTACCCTTGGTAGTGCCTTGCGGTCAGAGGCCGAGGAATTGCCATACCAGGCAGTGATGCTCTCGATGTTGCAGCTGTAGAACCATTTGAGGATCAAAGGACCCATGCCAAATCTTTTTCGTTTCCTGAGGGAGAATAGGCTTTGTCGTGCCCTCTTCACAATTGTTTGGACCATTCTAGTTTGTTGTTGATGCGGACACCAAGGAACTTGAAGCTCTCAACCTGCTCCACTACAGCCCCGTCGATGAGAATGGGGGCGTGCTTGGTCCTCCTTTTCCTGTAGTCACCAATAATCTCCTTACTCTTGGTCACGTTGAGGGATAGGTTGTTATTCTGGCACCTCCCGGCCAGGTCTCTGACTTCCTCCCAATAGGCTGTCTCGTTGTTGTCGGTGATCAGGCCTTCCACTGTTGTGTCGTCTGCAAACTTAATGATGCTGTTGGAGTCATGCCTGGCCATGCAGTCGTGAGTGAACAGGGAATACAGGAGGGGACTGAGCACGCACCCCTGGGGAACTCCAGTGTTGAGGATCAGCGTGGCAGATGTGTTGCTACCTACCCTCACCACCTGGGGGCGGCCCGCCAGGAAGTCCAGGATCCAGTTGCAGAGGGAGGTGTTTAGTCCCAGGATCCTTAGCTTAGTGATGAGCTTTGAGGGCACTATGGTGTTGAACGCTGAGCTGTAGTCAATGAATAGCATTCTCACATAAGTGTTCCTTTTGTCCAGGTGGGAAAGGGCAGTGTGGAGTGCAATAGAGATTGCATAATCTGTGGATCTGTTTGGGCGGTATGCAAATTGGAGTGGGTCTAGGCTTTCTGGGATAATGGGGTTGATGTGAGCCATTATCAACCTTTCAAAGCACTTCATGGCTACGGACGTGAGTGCTACGGGTCTGTAGTCATTTAGGCAGGTTGCCTTTCCTGTTCTTGGGCACAGGGACTATGGTGGTCTGCTTGAAACATGCTGGTATTACAGACTCAAACAGGGACATGTTGAAAATGTGAAGACATCTGCCAGTTGGTCAGCACATGCCTGGAGCACACATCCTGGTAATCCGACTGGCCCCGCAGCCTTGTGTATGTTGATCTGTTTAAAAGGTCTTACTCACGTGGGCTACGGAGAGCGTGATCACACAGTCGTCCAGAACAGCTGATGCTCTCATGCATGCCTCAGTGTTGCTTGCTTCGAAGCCAGCAGAGAAGTGATTTAGCTCGTCTGGTAGGCTCGTGTCACTGGGCAGCTCACGGCTGCGCTTCCCTTTGTAGTCTGTAATAGTTTGCAAGCCCTGCCACATAAGACGAGCCCCGGAGCTGGTGTAGTATGATTCAATCTTAGTCCTGTATTGACGCTTTGCCTGTTTGATGGTCGTCGCAGGGCATAGCAGGATTTCTTGTAAGCTCCCGGGTTAGAGTCCAGCACCTTGAAAGCGGTAGCTCTACCCTTTAGCTCAGTGCGAATGTTGCCTGTAATCCATGGCTTCTAGTTGGGGTATGTACGTACAGTCACTGTGGAGACGACGTTCTCAATGCAATTATTGAGAAAGCTAGTGACTGATGTGGTGTGCTCCTCAATGCCATCAGAAGAATCCCAGAACATGTTCCAGTCTGTGATAGCAAAACAGTCCTGTAGTTTAGCATCTGCTTCATTATAGACCGTGTCACTGGTGCTTCCTGCTTTAATTTTTGCTTGTAAGTAGGAATCAGGAGGATAGAGTTGTCGTCGGATTTACCAAAATAGAGGGCGAGGGAGAGCTTTGTACGCGTCTCTGTGTGTGGAGTACAGGTGATCTAGAATATTTTCCTCTCTGGTTGCACATTTAACATGTTGATGGAAATTTGGTAGAACTGATTTATGTTTCTCTGCATTAAAGCCTCCGACCAGTAGGAGCGTTGCCTCTGGTTGAGGGGTTTCCTGTTTGCTTATTTCCTTTAACAGCTGACTGACTGTGGTCTTAATGCCCGCATCTGTCTGTGGTGGTAAATAAACAGCCACGAAAAGTATAGCTGAAAACTCTCTAGGCAAGTAGTGTGGCCTGCAATTTATCACAATATACTCTACTTCAGGCGAGCAAAATCTAGAGACTTCCTTATATTTTGTGCACCAGTTGCTGTTTACAAATATGCACAGACCCCCCTCGTCGTCTTAACGGAGTGTACTTGTTACTGTCAGTGTCCTGAAAGCTGAATTTCACTCATGGACACTGCGAGGCAATTCCTGTACACATTTCCCCACTTCTAAAATGTGCATAAACACTATTATTAAACAGGAAAATGATAAAAACATCATGTTACTGGAGTCCCTCACCTGATAGAATATATGGAAGCTCCTCTCTCCAGGATTCCTCATGACGACGCGTGATTTCTCCAACAGGAAGTTGGAGATTTTCCCTCCATCTGGCTCGCCGCCGGAGCTGAACTGGATCTCAAAGTATTTCCCCTGAAGGAGGAGAGTGTGGCGCTTTAGTATCAGCGAAGGCCTTGCTAAAGCTAAAACCCAGACAACACAGAGCAGGAAATAACAACCATCACATGAGTTGTACTTCAGTGCACACCTGCAGCCCAGTGGTGTGTGTGTACTAAGGCTTGAACCCTTTCTCACTCTCCCTTTCCTTCTTTCCTCCAGACAGGTCTGTCCTCTGTAATGTCTATCCCATTCCCAACCAGTCTGAAGCCCCAGAGTGCACTGAGACACTATTAATACAGGGAGACTTCCTCAACCATTTCTCAGACCATGTGTCAAACCTAATTTACTTTCCCCAAACTAAACCAGGAAAACTAAGAACAGAGACAATACTGCCTTGTCTGTCAACCTGAATACAATACTTACCACTAAGCTCTGTTGTGAATGCTATAAGTGGGTAAACTGGCTTTAGAGGACACTAAAGTCTGCCTTTAAAACCTCTCTCCAAGCGAACTGTCTTTAAAGAATAGTATGTTTTTTTTCTATGTGCATCTTTACTGGCAGTGGAGTGTCCACTCTTTCTGGACAGTGTGTCCCCACAGCCCTGGTAAACCAGGCCACACGAGGCTAGCAGTCCCAGCCAAGAGGAGACGGGAGAAGGCAGTAACACAGCTTATAAAAAAAGAGGAGCACACTAATTCACTATCTCCTTTTTTTCTCTTCTCTATTTGCACTGGACGTCCTTGTGTTCGCTTTGGTTCCAGAAACAACAGTGAAGCAGCTTCAAATCATTCCAGGGCAAAACACAGTGCCAACCATATGATGTTAGGCCCCATTCCGGTAATCATTATTATTTATTTTTTAAAGAGAGATTTGGAAAGACGTGGGACCCTTACAAATCTGCTGGAGTTGTTGTTCCTCACTGTCTTGGCGTTCCCGAAGGCCTCCAGGAGGGGGTTGGACTGGAGGATGATGTCTTTGACGTGCTGTGAGGGAGCAGACAGACAGTAGGCTCGTTTTAGTGACTTACAGGTAGGGTATAGAGACAGTGGGTAGGGAGACACTACTACACTCTGCAGTGATGATCTGCCAGCAGGGATGTGCAACATGCACCGTCTCTGGAAGTTTCCACCGTTGCTCCGCTCTCATAGCGTCTGGAGCACATTATCTTTCCCATGAGCCATCTGCATATCAGGAGCCCATGAGTTTTAAAATCAGCACAGCGTCGTGGAGGCCGAACTATCATCCTCTCTATTATTCAATGTGAAATGGTAGCATTTCTTTGAATCCTTTTGCGTCCCTGAGCTATTGTCCTCTATGAAGAAAAAAACTTTAGTGGCATGGCGGTTCGGGTGTAACAGATTTTTGAACTTACCCCAGGGCTCAGTTAAACCTTTACATACAGTTGAAGTCGGAGGTTAACATATGAGTTTTAATGACCCCAACCAAAGTGTATTTCACCACTCCACACATTTCTTGTTAACAAACTATAGTTTTGGCAAGTTGGTTAGAACATCTACTTTGTGCATGACACAAGCAATTTTTCCAACAATTGTTAACAGACAGATTATTTCACTGTATCACTATTCCAGTGGGTCAGAAGTTCACATACACTAAGTTGACTGTGCCTTTAAACAACTTGGAAAATTCCAGAAAATTATGTCATGGCTTTAGAAGCTTTTGACAGGCTAATTGACATCATTTGAGTCAATTGGAGGTGTACCTGTGGATGTATTTCAAGGCCGACCTTCAAAATCAGTGCCTCTTTGCTTGACATCATGGAAAAATTAAAAGAAATCAGCCATGTCCTCAGAATAAAAAATGGTAGACCTCCACAAGTCTGATTGGTCCTTGGGAGCAATTTCCAAACGCCTGAAGGTACCACGTTCTTCTGTACAAACAATAGTACGCAAGTATAAACACCATGGGACCATGCAGCCGTCATACCGCTCAGGAAGGAGACACGTTCTGTCTCCTAGAAATTAATGTATTTTGGTGCAAAAAGTGCAAATCAATCCTAGAACAACAGCAAAGGACCTTGTGAAGATGCTGGAGGAAACAGGTACAAACATATCTATATCCACAGTAAAACGAGTCCTATATCGACATAACAAGAAAGGCCTCTCAGCAAGGAAGAAGACACTGCTCCAAAACCGCCATAAAACAGCCAGACTACGGTTTGCAACTGGACATGGGGTCAAAGAATGTACTTTTTGGAGAAATGTCCTCTGGTTTGATGAAACAAAAATAGAACTGTTTGGCCATAATGACCATCTTTATGTTTGGAGGGAAAGGGGGAGGCTTGCAAGCCGAAGAACACCATCCCAATCGTGAAGTACAGGGGAGGCAGCATCATGTTGTGGGGGTGCCTTGCTGCAGGAGGGACTGGTGCACTTCACAAAATAGATGGCCTCATGAGGAAGGAACATTATGTGGATATATTGAAGCAATATCTCAAGACATCAGTCAGGAAGTTAAAGCTTGGTCGCAAATGGGTCTTTCAAATGGACAATAACCCCAAGCATACTTACAAAGTTGTGGCAAAATGGCATTGGAGTGGCTATCACAAAGCCCTGACCTCAATCCCATAGTAAATTTGTGGGCAGAACTGAAAAAGCATGTGTGAGCAAGGAGACCTACGAACCTGACTCAGTTACACCAGCTCTGTCAGGAGGAATGGGCCAAAATTCACCCAACTTAGTGTTGGAAGGTTGTGGAAGGCTACCTGAAACGTTTGACCCGGGTTAAACAATTTAAAGGCAATGCTACCAAATACTAATTGAGTGTATGTAAACTTCTGACCCACTGGGAATGTGATGAAAGAAATAAAAACTGAAATTAATCATTCTCCTACTATTATTCTGACCTAAGATAAGACAGGGACATTTTACTCAGATTAAATGTCAGTATTTGTGAAAAACTGAGTTTAAACATATTTGACTAAGGTGTATGTTAAATTCCAACTTCAACTGTATGGAACTAATCAAACTGCTCTGTGATTGCCAACTGAGACTTCAAAACACATACAATTCCCAGGTTAAAAACACATGCTGTATCTGTCACTCAACATCAATTTGCATGCATATGATTCAGCGGCATGGTAATCTGATATGCATCCTTCAGTCAGAAACCGATACAGGGTGAGGATAATCAGATACAACAACTCTGCTGTTCAGTCTGTCTGTTTGAGTAGACAGGGGGAGTGAAGTGACTGTCACTCACAAACCCTTACACCCCCCCCCACATACACAAAGCACGCCTTCCACAAGCACATGCACACAGGAGTTGGGGAGACCATGTGAAGGAGACATGTGGACAGAGGGATTGACAAAGCTAAATTAGGCAGGAAGGGTATTGAGAGAGGTAGGGGGTTTCCAACACAATGGAGACCTTATTCAATAAAACAATAGAAATTCCAAGGGCAATGTTTGTATTAAACTACATAGACCGCACATATTTATTTTAAATACATTCTTCAACAAAAGTTACAAGCACACTTTTTAATACATCTTGAAATGATTTAAAAGATGCAAGGTACATAAGACTCATAGCCAGTAACAATGCAGAACCATGTACAGTACATTCAAAAAGTATTCAGAACCCTTACTTTTTCCCCATTTTGTTACATTATTCTAAAATGGATTAAATCATTTCCCCCCCTCATCAATCTACACACAATACCCCATAATGACAAAGAGAAAACATGTTTTTAGAAATATTTACAAAATTAAAAAACAGAAATACCTCATTTACATAAGTATTCAGACCCATTGCAATGATACTCCAAATTGAGTTCAGGTGCATCCTGTTTCCATTGATCATCCTTGAGATGTTGTCTATATAAGGTCCCACAGTTGACAGTGCATGTCAGAGAAAAAAACAAGCCCTGATGTCACAAAGGAATTGCCCGTAGAGCCCCGAGACACGATTTTGTCGAGGCACAGATCCGGGGAAGGTTACCTAAAAAGATTCTGCAGCATTGAAGCTCCAAGAACACCGTGGCTTCCATCATTCTTAAATGAAAGAAGTTTGGAACCACCAAGACTCTTCCTAGAGCTGGCTGCACGGCCAAACTGAGCAATCAGGGGAGAAGGGCCTTGGTCAAGGAGGTGACCAAGAGCCCAATGGTCACTCTGACAGAGCTCCAGAGTTCCTCTGTGGAGATGGGAGAACCTTACAGAAGGACAACCATCTCTGAAGCTCTCCACCAATCAGGCTTTTATGGTAGTGGCCAGATGGAAGCCACTCCTCAGTAAAAAGCACATGACAGTCTGCTTGGAGTTTGCTAAAAGGCACCAAAAGGACTCTCAGACCATGAGAAACAAGATTCTCTGGTCCGATGAAATCAAGATGGAACTCTTTGGCTTGAATGCCAAGCCTCACTTCTGGAGGAAACCATGCATCGCTCATCACCTGGCCACTACGATCCCTATGGTGAAGCATGGTGGTGGCAACATCATGCCGTGGGCATGTTTTTCAGCAGCTAGGACTGGGAGACTAGTCAGGGTTGAGGGAAAGATTAACGGAGCAAAGTGCTGAGAGATCCTTGATGAAAACCTGCTCCAGAGCGCTCAGACTGAAGGCGAAGGTTCACCTTCCAACAGGACAACGACACTAAGCACACAGCCAAGACAATGCAGGAGTGGCTTCGGGACAAGCCTCGGAATGTCCTTGAGTGGCTCAGCCAGAGACCGATCGAACATCTCTGGCGAGACCTGAAAATAGCCATGCAGCAAGGCTTCCCTTCCAACTTGACAGAGCTTTAGAGGGTCTGCAGAGAAGAATGGGAGAAACTCCCAAGGGATAACAGGTGTACCAAGCTTGTAGCGTCATACTCGCTGTCAAAGGTTTTTCAACAAAGTACTGAGTAAAGGTTCTGAATACTTATGCAAATGTAATACGTGTTTTTACTTGTAAAACATTTGCAAAAAAAATCAAGAAACCTGTTTTTGTTTTGTCATTATGTGGTATTATGTAGATGAGAAAAACAAACAATTTAATCCATTTCAGAAAAAGGCTGTAATGTAACAAAATGTCTGAATATTTTCTGAATGCACTGTACATTGAAAATGTACAGTAATTAGTCATACACCCTTTCCCACATGACTCAGAGCGTGATAGCTAACATTAGCTTTGAACTTGAAACCTTGACTAAAGTACAATAATTCCAGGGTGGAAAAAGCACTATACTAATCAGACTGAAAAAATGACTACCATCACAATTGTGTCTGAGTGGAAGCATCTTGTGATCCAGTTTATATTCCTACAGACTGGAAATTCCAAGCCCTTTTGAGTGGGCCAATAATACCAGGGAGGCTGGTGGAGAGGGGTGGCTTGTGGACAGGACATCTGCTGAGTAGTGTAGGGGCCAGATGGCTGCTGGGGGGTTGGGAATGAGGGTATTTGGGGGTTGGATGGGCTGCTGATGGACTGATAATGATAAATGGGAGATTGGAGGGAGGGATGGCAGGAGATGGTTTGGGTGGTGCGGAAACGGGAGGTTTAGACAGGAAACAGCAACCGGTCATTAGGATGGACTGGCGTCATAAGGTACATTGTAAATGACAGTGGATGTGTGTGTGATCGTCTGAGATGAATCACATTTTCACAACTGTAGTTGAGCTGTGTTTCACAGTGTAAAATGAAAGTAGCTTCTCTGGGCTCACCTGCACTTTGGGTCCTCCTCCAGATACTCTGGAGATGTATCCCATGATGTATTTGGCTGCTACCGTCTTCCCTGCACCACTCTCTCCACTGAAACACAGAGTAGAGAGGTTAGAACGGTCCATATAACATGGCAGTCCTCTGAAACACAAGGTACAATTCAAGGATGCCCACGTTGTTAGTTAAAGGCTGTCTGTAACCAGATGCTGCAATTACTCTGCTTGCCTTGCTATTCAAGAGGACGTCCCTCTTAGCAACACACAGTTCTGGAAATAACAAGTAAATGAGAGTATACACTTTCTCTGTGGAAATTCAACTGAACTCCGAAGCTGAAAAAGCAGTTGTAGATGTATGGTACCAGACAGTTGCATGTTAAATAACACTCCATGAAAATCTCCTCTAAGCCTGGTTTTAAGAGGGTCAGTAGGTGTTCACCCAAATGCTCCTTTATTGTCTCTTCTTATCCCCAATTAGCATGAAGGTGGCCTACTATTGAAGGAGGAGATTTCTCAATTTGACCCATGGCTCTTTTCTCTTCTCTTCAATGTGCGATGTAGGAACAGAAGTTGAGCCAGTCAAAATGCTCTTCCTCCAATTCTCCCAGCTGAGCCAAACCCTTCACTTCAAATAAACTTTTTTCAAACATCCAGAATTACCAGGTGAAACGCCATCTCTGGACTTCCTGTCCACAGAGACTCCACTTCCTATGTTCACTCAGCTCTCCTTCTCTGTGGTTGATGCCAACCAAAATCAGACTCATCTCAGCAGTAAACCTCCCACTCTAGAAGGGGCTAATAACACTAATCCTGTTTTGTCACATTTGCCCAGTTTCTTTTCTTCCTTCTCTTTCCTCAACCTCTCCTTGTATTTTTCCTCCTGTCCTTTCACTTCACCAGGGTCATACTTATTTAGACATATGTGGTTTGGCAGTGGATGACAGAGGAGTCTGTTTTTTTATTTCATTTTTGAAGGGGAGTCATGTCGGTAATGCCCTTCTGAGACGACCCAGCTGCAGACCGTTAGAGGAAGCCATAAGAAGTCATCAAAGCAACTCTATATGCTTATTCATCTCACTAAGGCCGATACTGGACTCTGGACCTCTATAGTATTCAGTCTAGCTTGTTACACAGCTATTCAAAACAACTATAACAGTTCTAGATATAGTGGTCACTACAATGCACTCAAAAACAGTCAGTACACTGACTAGTGACCAAATGTGATTCAATGTTCCCTCTAATCTTTGCCAATAAGCATTTGTAGGACCTTCACCCTTAAGAGAACCCATCTGCACACGTGGACTTATGGGCATGTTCTTTTCAGCTGGAGCAGGCTAGGGGCTGGAGTTTGAATCACATCCTATTTTTACCCCCCTGAGGGGTGCGCCCATTGTTGTAATTACACAGCACGTAGATGCTTAACACATTGTTGACTGCCTCTCCCATTTATTGGCCAAACAAGGACAGAAGGAGAGTCATGTCGTTATAGACTGCTTACTGTAAAGTCCTACATTCAGCACTGAATCACTGGGCTCACTCACAGCTCAGCTTGACAAAGAAAGGACCTGAAGTGATCATTACAGACGTCAGCTATGAGTGAAACGGAATGCATGCTGAGTATCATGTGGAACGATGGATACCAGTTACGGCAGATTTGTATGATTTGGCACATTGTGTTCCCAAGCCACGACTGACTCACAGACACAGACAGAGACAGAGACACAGACAGAGACACACACACACACACAGTGTGACTGAAGTCTGGCTTCATTTCAACTTGTTGGATAGCATAATTTCCTGCAACTGAAGGGTCCTTCCATTAACAGTGACAAAAAACTTAGATGGATTCTCCATTTCCCATGTCATTGTTTCATGGAAAGCCTTTCATATCAATGGGGAGAAAAGAACCTTCCCTACAGAACTAATAAGCAGAAGAAAACTTATATGAACAGAGGGTAGAATATAGTGTGTCAGACACTACATTTCAGGCCACCCTTTCCCGGGATAGAGCTGTAAACTCATTGGCCAGAGTCTTGGTAAAGAAGGACGGCAAAAACTGTGCACAACACAAATGGTGCCATATGATTTGAAATATTGGAGCATCAGTGTTGTAGAAGCGCAAGCACTTCTATATTTCATATGGCATCATGTGTTTTGACCACTCAGGGAGATAGTTAATACATTTATAACTATTGTACGATAATACTCTACATCTTTATTGCCCTTTGTAACTTAGCTTTCCTCTCCCAAGAATTTGAGTGCAGAAAAATCAGTGAAGTCAGACATTGACAAATAGCCCAGTCAACACCACTTGACCACGTCAGATGACTCATGTCATGTTGAATGACTTCTTTAATAAGTGGGAGAGAAAAAAGGTCCAACACAGTACAGTACTGACCACACTGCCTGGACAGCAATTTCATGAAGGGCTTTGTTTGCTGACCTGGTGCATCACAAATCCACTTCCATTCCTTTTATGTGGGTATCTGTACTGGCAGCTGTCTAAACAACGGGAGGAAAGTGCTGAACCAGGGCCTCAGGTGACTTCACAACACTAGGGAAGGATCTCTGGACTACCACTGTGACCAAACACATTTTAATGGCCAGTTAGGCCATTTTACATTTCCTTCTTGACCACTGCTTGGTAAGACAGACTTTGGTTTGGTTCAATCATATTGCTTTCAAATGTCAAGTATTTTCAGCTGAGCGGTCTAAAGAGGAAAGGAAGCTGTATTTGGGGCATGGTCAAAGAGTCCAGAACATTTTCTCTGTGATCATCTGCCTGTCTGAGGCGAATAATCCGTATCCGAGTGTAATATACAGCATACTCCCAAATGTGTTAATTGTCACTACTCATCCGTTCTCAATCCATAACAGCAGAGGAACAGTCCCTTCCTGTGCCGTGAGAGAAGACTCACGCATGAGCAACAAAGTACTATGCAGGTGCAATTCCTGTTTTATAAAAGCAGGAAGCTAATGCATAAATAGACACTGTGTTTTGTTTTCATTCTACATCCTGAGAAATGTTTTTAAAATCAACCATTTGCCACAAGAAAAGAGCCTTGAGGCCATATATTTAGACTTGATGGTGTATTTTTCCAGTGTGCCTTTCCCAGCAGGCTGTGATATGAGGATGGTGGATTACGACTGGTTGAAGAACCCAGACTGAGCAGGGCACTGTCAGTCACCAGCACTCCTCCCAGTCAGGTGGTGGATCCTGTTGGTTCCCTTCCCATCTATTATCATCACATTCAACAGTAGCACTCTTCCACCCGTGTCACCATGCAGTCTCCTCATATCCCTCCCTGCCTCTGGACTTATGCCTCATTCACAGGCATTTCCCACATACCAGCTCTGTTGTTGTGGTTTTCAGTTGTCACCCTTTCTCCCCACACAAACACTGAAAGGGAGGGGAGGTGCCTGAGACATAATAACGAGAAAAGCAGGCAGGCAGACTCACCTGATGATGACACACTGGTTCTCCCTGTCGATCATCATGTTTCTGTACATGTTGTCTGCCAGGGCGTAGATGTGAGGAGGGTTCTCATACTGGGCCTGGGGATTCAACAGAGATTATGATCTAAGAATATCTCGTAAAAAAAAAAAAACTGGGTGGGTCCAATTTCTTGTTCCTAAGTGGAAAACTGACTGTAAAGGCAAGACTGTAAAGAATTAGGAGTAATTCATGTAATGAAGAAATAATGTCAGAGGGCTAACTGTTTTTATCAAGCATAGTTAACGTCTGATTTGGCAGCCAAGGCCACTTCCAGTATGCTGGCCACAAACACTTTAAACAGGCTGTACTGAAGGTATTGCCAGGCCTTTTCAACGGGCACGTTTCTAAATCTGCTCCAACTGAGGGGTGCTGCTGGAAAAGGTATTCGAAGCACACCTAACCCAGTTCATTTAAAACTTTGTTCTTTCTACTGATAACATCATCATAAAAACATTACTTATCTTAACTTTTCCAAGTATGAGGTGACGTTGTACAAACAATTAGGATACAAGTTGAATACATTGATAGCAGAGTTTTATTTTTACCCAAAGAGAAAAACCTATTGGTACCCCGTCTCATACTCCTGTCTAAAGAGAAAAACCTATTGGTACCCTGTCTCATAGTCTCATACTCCTGTCTAAAGAGAAAAACCTATTGGTACCCTGTCTCATAGTCTCATACTCCTGTCTAAAGAGAAAAACCTATTGGTACCCTGTCTCATAGTCTCATACTCCTGTCTAAAGAGAAAAGGCTGCTCACCGCGCCCTGATACATCTCCACTTCCTTGTCCCCAAAATATGGCATCTGCTTGAACGGGTTAACAGAGATGAGCACAGGGCCAATGTAAGTCTGTAGAGGTTAAGGATCATACTAACATGTGTACCAGTAATAAACAACCGTTCAGGTCCCTGTGACTCACATGGTCAAAGGTAAAAAAACAACACAAAAAATTCCAAGAGCTCACTAGTTATCTGCATCGAGCACCAATGACAACCCTCCCCTCATTTTACTCTTTAAGACAATGCGGTTTCAGAACATATTTATAAATCTTGACGTAGTCCCTCTTGAAGAAAAATGACCTAACTGTGAGTAATTGGGTCCATGATGTCATTGCAATGTGCATCTGTGTGGTAGCACTGAAGTGTGTGGTGATTGGACCCAAGCCTTGTAAAGACAGTGTTCACACAACAGAGTGAACAGCCCAGCAGTGTAGTGATATGAGGTTTAGGCCCTGTAGCCCAAAGCAGCTCCCGGCACATAAAGCTGGTATTGAGGACGCCCTGCAGTGACCCCAGCCCCAGTACGTCACTGGCTGGAACACTCTGTGTTGATGCTATTTTCTGACCACAATCAGAGGATTGAGTTTTCAATCTAAAATGGCCAGCATCCGCTCAACTCTATAATCCTAAAGACTGCCAGGACACAGATGAGGTTTTAATTAATGAGCTCCTTCGAGAACTTTCAACATTTTCCATCAAAAGGGTCATTCAGAGACCCAAACATTTCAACACTACTTGGATACATTATATTGGCACAAGAACAAAACTTTAAACCTCAATATATTCTTGAGGTCTGTAAGAGTGAAGCTGAATACTCTTCTTATGGATTGTATCGGCCTATAGGCCTGGGGCATTTACAGATCTGGCCCGGAATGCTCTCAGCACAGCCAAACAAAACCATTACTGTTGTAGGAAAGTAGCTGCACTGCTCACATTCACCATGCATTTCTCAGCAACCCTTCCCCCAACCTCTTTTCATATTGCTGCATGGTGAGATTAAACCAGAGTAAACCTGATTACGATCCATTCCAGCCTGGAGGTGAAGGAAGCTGAACTCAGGGGTCCAGATAGGGGCGCAAAGAGGCCCGTCTCCCCCTCGCCACTGGCGATACATGGTGGAGGTAGCCCAGTGTCTGGAGCCTCAAACACTAGATCATTAATCTGAGTTATTACAGCACTGGGAATGGTCACTCAGCTATTCTGGGAACAGTGGGAGTGTGTCTACGGCAGGGCTTAGCCATTCTTCATCGAGGTGTGAACGGTGTGTGAATGTGAAGGATACAAAGATGTAGTCGTCCATGTATCTCTTCTTGAGGTTGTCCACAATGGCGTCCTCGTTGATCTTGGAGAGGAGCACCATGTCGTCCACTCCACTCTGCTTGACATTGTGGCTCTGCCAGTGGTACCGGTAGTGGCCCCGGCTCCCCTGGAACACACAGAATACAATACACATCTGTTAGTGCCTTCAGACTGCTTGCAGCCACATCAAACTATAAAGGACAGAATAATATCTAGGCTAGGAGTTTTTCCTGACCGCGTGACCTGACCAGGGGGAAAAAAACAATGGCCCTATAGTCTCATAGAAACTTCATTATCAGAAGCATACCTTTACCTAGGACTGAAATCACCACATTTGGTTAGAGTACTGGAGTAGGCAGCAAAAACGTTTAGCAGAAAACTGGTCAAGATTCCCAAAAGTGCTTTGTGTGTTTTTGGCTCTTTGATGTTGTGTTCTGACTACTGTCAGACCTTTCCCTTTACCTCCCTCCCCCTCTCTTCCTCTTCTACCTCCGTTCCAGTTGGATCTTTTTTTTCTGAGAGCAGGTCTCCAGAAAGCTTAGGCCATTCATCATGTGAGTCAATGTCATCTGGCTACTGAGGAAAGGATTACAATGTGCTGTGAGGAGTGAGTCTTATTCTCCTGGATGGAGAACCAATCAAAGCCACAGACCAGATCCAGAACATTAGTCAACACTGGACACATCTCAATACCATTTAACACATTGTTTGCCTCCTGATTCCACTGAGAAAGAGCATTTTAAATCCTTCCTATTCTATTTTAGTTTACCTTTGAACTGGAGGGCAGCTTTACATACGGCTGAACGATTTGTATTTCTACGCCTGTTTTCTCTTCCTGGTTCTGGAATGCTATGTTTCAACTTTTGAAGTGGTTCAGATTGGAAAGGGCTGGTGCATAGATTAGATGGCAGCAACACTTCCATATTTCAGATTCCATAGGCTACAACAGACTGAATGGTGCAATGTGACAATCACTTGTTAAATGTCAATTTGAGGTTAAAGACAAAAAAGTACAGTTGCACTAAGATGTACTTTCTCTACCAAAGCAACACAGAGCAAAACCATGGTGACATTACAGTAATATAAAGTAACACCACAGTAGATTTAATACACCAATGGAAAGCCATGGTAACTTTCAATAATTGACTTGTACAAAGTCAAGCAGAGAGACTGCTCAAATGAACCCTTAACGTTGGCTCAATTTATTTTTACACCAACAAAATAAATACCACAACCTCTCTTTACAGACTCTCTTAGCATGGAACATAGTGAGTAATGTTAATAGCTTCTCAGACTATTTCTATGTGCATTTTCACTCAGGAGCCAAGACATAAATTACTGCTCCATTAATTTTCCCAGACGGTTCCCATTATCATGTTTTACTACTTTTTTTTAAACAGAAGAAAAGGCTGATTTGGCTTCTCATTGGCGTGCTAAGCAGGGTGCATTACATGTGATTCCATACCCTGGGAGCTCATAAACACCTCGCTGGAGATGATGTGCGAATGAATAGAATATTAATGGGACACTGGGAAATTGGTGTCTCAGGAATTTGAAGATAAACAGTGCATTCGGAAAGTATTCAGACCCCTTCCCCTTTTCCACATTTTGTTATGTTACAGCCTTATTCTAAAATAGATTAAATCATTTTTTAATATTAGGTGAAATAGACTTACCCGCCAATGCCTAAATCTACCCGCATTTGGCACGTGGCAGGTGTTAATTTTAATCCCTGCTTCCAAGTGAAGGTAAACTTTTGGTTTTATTAATTTATTACCACGAGGCCCACCGGTGTAACTGCTTGCTGACTGTACTGCATGATTATTAACATGTTAGTTCTAGTAGCTATGTTGACTATGACGTTAGCTAATATGGTGACAATGATGTAGGCTGTGTGTAGCGATTATGATATGAAGGTTGGGCTTAGAAAGATTTTTTTCACCTAGTCACAGACAGCTGATTTGTTTTACTGCATTTCCATGTTTGAGTATATCACAATCAAAGTATGTGAGTCCGTCTGAGTAAGGGTGAGTCAGACTCTTGATAAAGCATGAGCCAAGTCAGAGGATCACAGAGCCCTTTACACAGGAGAAACAGTCCAGTCTTCCAGGCAGCGATCCTAAACATTCAGAAAAAAAGGACTAGTTGATCAATAACAATGAATAATGTCATATTATACTGAGCTTCTCTGTTATATTTCCATACTCATCTGAAATCCAACACATCAGCTGCATCTCATTGTCATGCTCTAATGCAGTAGCAATGACATTAACTGCATTGAGCTTGGAATCTACTACAGATGTCGCAGTTGAGCCCACCACAAATATGCATAAAAACAGCCCAGATCTATAGCACAACCCCAGGCAAATCCTACACCATATATGCTGTAGGACACAACCCTACATCCACAAATGAAAATGAAGTACCACCCTAAGCTATTTAGAGTGCTATATTTATCTTGTTGCTGCTTTGTTGGGAATGATAATGTTCTACTTGAAGAGGGAGAGGACATAAGCCAGAAACACAGGAGCCAAAAGTTCAGGGTATTTTCCATGTGGGTTAGAGGAGAACATTGGGTACTTTGAGATGTTTTCAATCATTTGCTAACACACCAATAAAATGGTTTATAAACATTGATAAGAATGTATAAATGGCTCATTGATGACAGTGGTTATAAAGCCAATCACTGACTGCTTGTTGGATGCTGTGCTATAAACTGCTAATATATGGCTCTGGTTGAAACCTACCTATGTGTTTTGACTGAGCCTAGAGCAGGATGCTGTTCTCTCTGGTAAGTGATTCCCCAGGTTAGTGGAAAAGTTGAGGTGAGTCAGTCAGTGCTGGAGGTCGGAGAGCATACAGTCCCTTAGGGGGACAGATGGAACTGGGAGCTACCAATAATATCTGACTTTACTCTGAGTACATCTTAACAACCACCTTCTACACACAGACCACCCTTAGTAACAGCATACTACAGAGCATCAGTCATAATAATGATCTTTGCTTCTGTACAGTTCCAGTCACATATTATGTGTTTCACAGATGTCAAAACAACCTTGATCCCGGGAAGTATGATTGGAACCTCTGTCCAAAGAGATCTAGGATTAATCTGATTCATGACTTGATCTCCTTCACTCTCTGAAATAACAATCAACTCCTTATAGTCTCCCAGGTTTGGGACCAGACCTTTTCCTTAAAGTTACCCCGACAGCAGTTGAGGAATTTCTGCACCAGCCCCAGATTCATAATGTCAGGCTTTTTTTCATGCAAATACCATTACCATATATGGATAGTGCTGAGCAGAGCTGAGTTCGAGAAATGGCTGGGTTTGATTCAGTACAACAGGCGACACCCCCCTTTCCCCACTGTTACTCTGTTCTCCTTTTCCAACCTTGGATTTGACACAGAGCCCACCATGTGTTAAGAAGACCACTTTCTGGTGCTGCACTCTACTATAGAACTGGATCTCTTTCCAGTAACAATCTGGTGGATATTGCTTGGGATGTGGCCAGGATCAGGCTACACATTTATTTTGTTCATGCAAGGGTTGGATAAGTGCATACATGTGCTACCATGTAGTAGTTCAGTTGACCTGATTTCTGAAAGCAGCTCCATTCTGAGTCAGGTTTCCCTTCCCAGAGAAGGATTAGGATTTTATAAATGATTTTTGATTTAATTTAAACAGATTTGAGAAGCTTTGGACAGATGCACATATACTAAGTCTTACAGTATGAAATGCCATCATGCATTTTGTTGATTAAAAAAATCCCCACCCCCCCAAACCTTGAAGAAAATACTCTGATCCTCCACACCACCCACACTATATCTAGCATTGGAAGGCATGATGTCAGTTAGTACTTCCTGTCTCCATGATCCCGGGTCACAGCCAGGTCAGCCATATATCAGCTATGACCTTTGCAGTTGTAACATCCATCTTTGGTGTGTACTAATTGATTCTTGAAGACTGTGACTTATAAATGCCTCATGAGCTTTTAGTTAAACTGTCATACCCTTTCAGAACCCAGGATATCAGCTTGTTTTACTTCAATGTTTGGAAACAAAGTAAATGTAAACAAACACTGTATAGCCTCAAAACATGGTTAAAACTATAATGTTGAGATCATGGATGTCAACATTATATTTGAGAGTGGTTTCTCCAGCCATATCTCAAGTATTTACTGAAAAAGGGGCGCATTGTTATTATTGCAACTCCGGATTGCCCCTTTAACAGACAAACTAAATAGAACTAAATGAAGGCCAACACTAAGCAGTGCTTCCACCTGGACTCTATCATTGCTCTGGATCAACTGCTGAATCTGCATTTTTAAAAACCACTCATTTCAGAGCAGTGCCAGGAACAGAGTGCTGACAGAGAGTGAAACCTTCCACAAGTCAAGAGGAGAAAACAAAGCAATCAAAGAGAGAGGTTGAAAAACCCTGGATGATGATTGAGAATACTGTGATGTCTCTAATATTAGAGACAGTAGTCTGAACAGTCTGAATCATTATCCAGGGTATTTCAAGATGAGAAAAGAGAAGTAACAATAAGCAGCAGTGTGGGGCTGTTGCCATGCACAGCTACTCCATTGGATGGGATATTCATTAGGGTCACAGAGCACCATAAACAGCAGCCTCTTCCTCAGCTGGACCATGGTCACCATGGTAGCAACACCCAGGGTCCAGCCAACTTCACCATTGCTCAGCACCATGCCAGTAGAGGAGACATCCATGCCAAGCCTAAGAACACTACCCAGACTTGGACTAATAGTTGTCTCGTGTCAATAAGTTAAAAAAATTCTGACCCTGTCTGAGTCTCTTAGCCTGGCAGCCATAACTCCCCATTAATAAAAATACCCAGAGCTCAATGCCAGTGGAAACAGTCCCCGCTACCAAAGCTCATGGGCATGAAAATATGACTTACACCGATTAGTCAATTCAGTGTTGGTCTGAGAGACATTAACACCTGTAAACATGCAGTTTGGTCTATATCTATTAGGTGTAGGTGGTAGACATGAAAATCCAGGCTGCAGTGCTTCTCTCATTCTGCTGTGCAACTTACCCTGAAGTCACCTGCTTAGAAAAGATATATCAACATCAATAATGCAGAGAAAACCACCACTACTCCTTAACTGTCTAAGTTCTTATACTGTTTATCTGGGCCAGGGCTGACGTACATGTTGAATAAGCTTTTACATAAGACAAGTGAAAAGAGGCCCTATTTTTCAAAGAGTTTGTTACACAATTGTACTAAATCAACTCTAGATAGTAGCTGAGGGTAGTGTGAACTGGAGACAGCTGTAGCCTGCAGGGCAGGGCTAGTTAGGCCTGGGTAGCTGGGTGCCTGTGTCCTCCCCAGGGAGAACAAACAGAGAGGTAAGGAGATGTGTAAGCTGAGACTGGAGGAGAGGTTTCAAAAGAGAGAATCCTCCTATGTACTGAATCCATGGAAACGCATGTGAAATGTCATATTTCACGAGAATACATCTACCGTTTATAAGTCCCCCTTAAATACATGACAATGTTTATGATAAGATTCACTTCTAGCCACACAAAAAATAATAATTAAATGTAAAATCACATGCTATGGTATAGGGTGGCTAGATGTCACTGTGGGTAGGCCTACTCTTAAGAACAGCCACACTATTTTTCTTGCAGCTGGAACGTAAACAAACCATTTGCAGCAGGCTCTCATTCGTACCAATGATTTTCTGTGCCACACAGTGGCTGCTATTTGTCCAGACCAGTCTCAGGTTTGTTACACAGCTTCCAGCTAGAAGCCCTCCTATAGGAAGGGAATCTTTGCAAATGTTCAGCGCCTATAATAGAAATTATACATTTTTGCAAAGACAATATCTCCCTGGTCTCAGTTTTTGTATGGTGGTTTGCTCTCGCTGTCAAAGAGAACCTTCCATCCTTCTTTTTCAGCTTTCCATACATTACCGGGTAGATGAGTGCCACACGTAGAATTTCCCTGAACTAGATCTCCTAAGTGGGTCCCATGGCACTGCCTAACATTGCTGTGACAACAACCTTCACTCTCTCGAAAATCAGGTAGTCCTCAATTATCTCCTGTAAACATGGCTGATAAGAAAATGCCATTGTGTGAGGTGTGACACCTGCAGGGATACCCTCCCATTCCCAACAAGTAATACCATACTGCAGAGTTCCCCAATAGGCACCCCATGGGCCAAATTCAGCCCGCCACTGGGTGATTTTGTTGTTGGACATAAAAGACTGTAAAAATAAAATAAATAAAAATCACCAGGAAATCAGCTCAAAGTCATTTTAAATGTAGGATATCTGTTCCCAGGTTTCCTATGCATAAACAGAGAGGCATATGTGGGTTTTATCCCAATGTAATCAAGGTTTGAAATCTTTTTGTTTTTGTCAAATACTATCTGTTTGGGATTCTTGCGATGTTCCGGCCCCCCGATCATCCACTCAAGGATAAATTGGCCCACAGCTGAATGTAATTGGGGACCCCTGCCATACGGTTATTCAATATCCCTTTACTGTGGAACACATCTGGGTGGTCTGACATTCATACTCATTCATAAGGGATATGGGTAGAACTCTCTAGGAGTCAGTATTGGAATAAAATGTCAAGCTACAACACTGCCAGTTAGCAAAGTGTTTTTTGTTTTTTCAAAAGAAAACCCCAATGACTGAAGGATTATACCAAATACTGTTTCTCAGCTGTGAAATCACCTGCTAGTCAGGAGCCAATCACTTCTCATAAATCCAATACACCCTTCAATATCCACGGGGTATCTTGAAGATAGACCTTAGAAATCTTTCATGACATGGTAAAGACTCCATCCTCAGGGTCTGAGACACCAAACTTCTTACTGATACAGGAGGGATCTCCTCTTGTCGCTCTGGATAAGAGCGTCTGCTAAATGACTTAAATGTAAATGTAAATGTAAGACTGTTGCCAGGAGGAGAGTCAATTGCCATAAACAGAAAAACCATCCTCTGAATTAGTGAGGCTTTAGCCCAGAAGCAGTCATGGGTTATGGCCTGGACTAATTGGCCCATTGAAACAGATATATGACAAAGTACCTCCCAGGCCTAGACAGGAGAACTCCTGAATAGGAGAAGAAGGAGGGCCACTCACTCGAAAACACATCAATGCAGCAGGAGTTGTTTTTACAATGTGTACCAAAACTGTCTGGGTCCTGGGCACAGTACTGCTATGGCATAACACGGCTGAAATGAGCCCAGATGCCTCAAGTTACTGTGGGATAGGTCTGTGAAGGTCAGACACTGTTAAATGGCGTGGCTGGAGCAAAGCTAGGTGGATGTATATTCTCTAAGACACGATGAGTGCTTTCAGCGTCTGGATTTTTATCACCGCAACAGAGAGTGAGAGAGATATCTTCGACAGTGACAGAACAGAAGGGATACAGGCGGTGGTGGTGTGACGTGTCCGAAAGAAATGTGAAAGAGAACCTCGTCATAAGGGGTGTGGCTGGCTGGGTGTGTAGAAAAGCATGCCTTGTGCTTGTTCATGGTATAAATAGAATAAGGGCCCAGTTTATACATTGGATGTATGGTTCATTTTCCTCCTTTGGCTCCACCAAGTTCATTCCTCCGCTTATGAACCAGTCCTTTCAGGGGGAAAATAGAGGTTGACCGATTATGATCCAGATTATTGGAGGACCAAAAAAAAGCCGATACCAATTAAAAATTGGCCCATTTAGATAGGAGTAATAATGACAATTACAACAATTAACACTTTTATTTTCACTTAATATAAATACATAAATAAAATATATTTAGTCTCAAATAAATAATGAAACATGCTCAATTTGGTTTAAATAATGCAAAAACATAGTGTTGGAGAAGAAAGTAAAAGTGCAATATGTGCCATGTAAAAAAGCTAACATTTAAGTTCCTTGCTCAGAACATATGAAAACTGGTGGTTCAATATTCCGAGTTAAAAAGTTTTAGATTGTAGTTATTATAGGAATTATGACACGTCGACTATTTCTCTCTATGCAATTCACATTTTATATACCGTTGACTATTTTATGTTCTAATAGACACTTTAGTATTGCCAGCCTAATCTCAGGAGTTGATAGGCTTGAAGTCATAAACAGCGCTGTGCTTCAAGCATTGCTAAGAGCCGCTGGCAAACGCAGTAAAGTTTGAATGAATGCGTACGAGCCTGCTGCTGCCTACCACTGCTCAGTCAGACTGCTCTATCAAATCATAGACTTAATTATAATAAACACACAGAAATAAGAGACTTAGGCCATTAATATGGTCAAACCCGGAAACTATCATTTTCAAAAACAAAACGTTTATTCTTTCAGTGAAATACGGAACCTTTCCGTATTTATCGAACAGGTGGCATCCATAAGTCTAAATATTACGGTTACATTACACAACCTTCAATGTTATGTCATTTTTATGTAAAAATCTGGCAAATTAGTTCACAACGAGCCAGGTGGCCCAAACTGTTGCATATACCCTGACTCTGCTTGTACTGAACGTAAGAGAAGTGAAACAATTTCCCTAGTTAATATTGACTGCTAACAGGAATTTCTTTTAACTAAATATGCAGGCTTAAAAATATATACTTCTGTGTTTTGATTTTAGGAAAGGCATTGATGTTTATGGTCAGGTACATTCGTGCAACGATTGTGCTTTTTTCGCAAATGCCCTTTTGTTAAATCATCCCCCGTTTGGCGAAGTAGGCTGTGATTCGATGAGAAATTAACAGGCACAGCATTGATTATATGCAACACAGGACAAACTAGTTAACCTAGTAATATCATCAACCACGTGTAGTTCACTAGTGATTATGTGAAGATTAAACTTATCTTATAAAAAACAATGCTAGCTAGCTACTTACCTTGGCTCCTTGCTGCACTCGCATAATGCGTAGTCAGCCTGCCACGCAGTCTCCTCGTGGATTGCAATGTAATCAGCCATAATCAGCGTCCAAAAATGGCGATTACCGATTGTTATGAAAACTTGAAAAATCGACAATGCATATTAATTCGGTCAACCTCTACCCGACATAGTGAGCAGTCCAACAGGGCAACAGCAGAGAACACATTCATTTCACTAAGAGAACACAAAGACACATAAACCGCCTGTGTCAATAACATCAGCTGTGTGATAAGCTGTCCGACAGAGGTGAACTAACACAAAGCGACTTCTATACAAATCAATATTTGTTTTTTGGGCCCTGCTGCTGCTGTGTACGTATACAGAGAGGAAGCCACACTAGGTGCAAAATCTGTATAGTAAGTCCACTACTAGAGTGCACAAATTACAGCCTGCCATAAAACTGCTCTGCCTAAACCAAGTTTGACAGATTCATACAGAAGCACAACAGCTTTTAAGAGATAGCAGCCCACAAAAGGGAAGCATAACTGAGAAGTTAATCAAAGCCAGACATGTGGGAGCTTTATTAAATATTCTGCCATCTATTTTTGGGATGAATTTTTTTTTTAAACGCGATTATACACTATAGTCAAACTCAAAATCAACTGGGTGCATTAAAAAAACAGATGTCCTGGGAACCGTAGAGCCAGATTTAGTGATCATTTATCCTAAATGCTAACATCTAGCATGGCTCCCAGGACGGTAGCATCAGAGAGATGAAAGGCCGTGTGTACACCTGATGGTATAGAAAACAGGCAGACTAACGATGCTGGCTAGAGCATCTTACTCCCAGCCACTCAGGGAAATGGGTGCTGGCTGACGACCAAGAGCAGCACAACTCCCATCTGAGCTGACGTTAAACACTCAGGAAGTCATCAACAACGGCCTCTCCCCAGAAAGCATTCCACCCTCCCCAAGTATGGCCTAATAACCTGGCTCACCCAACAGAACACTGGTAATAACCTGGCTCACCCAACAGAACACTGGTAATAACCTGGCTCACCCAACAGAACACTGGTAATAACCTGGCTCACCCAACAGAACACTGGTAATAACCTGGCTCACCCAACAGAACACTGGTAATAACCTGGCTCACCCAACAGAACACTGGTAATAACCTGGCTCACCCAACAGAACACTGGTAATAACCTGGCTCACCCAACAGAACACTGGTAATAACCTGGCTCACCCAACAGAACACTGGTAATAACCTGGCTCACCCAACAGAACACTGGTAATAACCTGGCTCACCCAACAGAACACTGGTAATAACCTGGCTCACCCAACAGAACACTGGTAATAACCTGGCTCACCCAACAGAACACTGGTAATAACCTGGCTCACCCAACAGAACACTGGTAATAACCTGGCTCACCCAACAGAACACTGGTAATAACCTGGCTCACCCAACAGAACACTGGTAATAACCTGGCTCACCCAACAGAACACTGGTAATAACCTGGCTCACCCAACAGAACACTGGTAATAACCTGGCTCACCCAACAGAACACTGGCAATAACCTGGCTCACCCAACAGAACACTGGTAATAACCTGGCTCACCCAACAGAACACTGGCAATAACCTGGCTCACCCAACAGAACACTGGCAATAACCTGGCTCACCCAACAGAACACTGGCAATAACCTGGCTCACCCAACAGAACACTGGCACAGACCTTTACTTTACACACCCATCCATTTACAGTCTGTCTGGGACTGGGTATGAGGCTGCTGTCTATCACTGTGTTTCCACACCACATGCCCAATGAGAACTAATATAAAATACTTATTTTTGGAATACTTTGTTTTGTCACCGACTTACTTTGTGTCTGAACAGCCCAAGCAGCTGACCAGGTCTAAAAAAAAGAAATGAAAGAGAGCTCAAACTCAGTCACTGCTACACACACACACACACACACACACACACACACACACACACACACACACACACACACACACACACACACACACACACACACACACACACACACACACACGTGATCCCAAATACAGCTTCATGACTTACTGTTCTGAATATACACAATGAATCCAATGACAAACATTTACATTCCACAAAGACAACCTTAATGAATCACAATCAGCTTCACTGTCACAAAATCACATACCAGATTTCACTGCAACCCTTTAGACACATTTCTCATAAAATGTTATTTCAAAGCGTTTTTGTGCAGTAAAAATGTGAAAAGAATAAAAAATGATAGATGTTGCAGTAGGCTGTTTGTAGTCCTCTCCAGCTTTGAAGGGAATAATATAACACAGTTCCAATGATTTCCAGCTGACGATCTCTTGATTCTCTGATATTAATCTTATATTGTGTTGATCACTATAGTACTGCAGAGCTACATCACACCAATTAGATATTTTCATTGAGGGTTACAGTTGATGTTTGGTTCAGTGATATGGACAGTTAAGACACACACACACACACACACACACACACACACACACACACACACACACACACACACACACACACACACACACACACTATATATATGAAATAACACATATGGAATCATGTCGTAACCAAAAAGAGTGTTAAATCAAAATATATTTTATATTCTTCAAAGTAGCCCCCCTTTGCCTTGATGACAGCTTTGCACACTTTTGGCATTCTCTCAACCAGCTTCATGAGGATTGCTTTTCCAACGGAGTTCCCAAATATGATGAGCACTTGTTGGCTGCTTTTCCTTCACTCTGTGGTCCAACTCATCCCAAACTGAGGTCAGGTGATTGTGGAGGCCAGGTCATCTGATGCAGCATTCCATCACTCTCCTTAGTCAAATAGCCCTTACACAGCCTGGAGGTGTGTTTTGAGTCATTGTCCTGTTGAAGAACAAATGATAGTGGGACTAAGCGCAAACCAGATGGGATGGCGTATCGCTGCAGATTGCTGTGGTAGCCATGCTGGTTAAGTGTGCCTAGAATTGTAAATAAATCAGACAGTGTCACCGGCAAAGCATCCCCACACCATCACAACTCCTCCCCATGCTTCACGGTTGGGAACCACACATGCAGAGATCATCCGTTCACCTATTCTGCGTCTCACAAAGACATGGTGGTTGGAACCAAAATGATCTCATTTGGACTCATCAGACCAACAGATTTCCACCGGTCTAATGTCCATTGCTCGTGTTTCTTGGCCTAAGCAAGTCTCTTATTATTTGTGTCCTTGAGTAGTGGTTTCTTTGCAGCAATTCAACCATGTATCATCTAAACAGTTGATGTTGAGATGTGTCTGTTACTTGAACTGTGTGAAGCATTTATTTGGTCTACAATTTCTGAGGCTGGTAACACTAATGAACTCTACAGCAGAGGTAACTCTGGGTCTTCCTTTACTGTGGCGGTCCTCGTGAGAGCCAGTTATCATAGCGCTTGATGGTTTTTGCAACTGCACTTGAAGAAACTTTCAAAGTTTTTGAAATTTCCCGGATTGACTGACCTTCATGTCTTAAAGTAATGATGGACTGTCGTTTCTCTTTGATTATTTGAGCTGTTCTTGCCATAATATGGACTTGGTATTTTACCAAATATGGCTATCTTCTGTCACAACACAACTGATTGCCTAAAAACGCATTAAGAAGGAAAGAAATTGCACAAATTAACAAGGCACCTGTTAATTTAAATGCATTCCAGGTGATTACCTCATGAAGCTGGTTGAGAGAATGCCAAAAGTGTGCAAAGCTGTCATCAAGGCCAAAAGGGTGGCTATTTTGAATAATCTCAAATATAAAATATTTTGAATTGAACACTTTTTTGGTTACTACATGATTCCATGTGTTATTTCATAGTTTTTGATGTCTTCACTATTATTCTACAATGTAGACAATAGCAACAAATAAAGAAAAACCCTGGAATGAGTAGGTGTGTCCAAACATTTGACTGGTACTGTAGCTAATGAGATTATGGGTATTACTGGCACAATACAGTGGGAAACTGTGTGGCACAATAGTATACAATTTATGATTATAGGAAAGCCATAATGAGCCATTAACCTTAATCTAAGAAGTGATGCAGGGTGAAAACAATGGCGACCTAGGGCACGGTAACAGACTGAGATGGGTTGATAAAGTCTCCATGGGGCAGTGCTGGAGCCCAAACACTGAATCAGAGGCCTATGATCTTTTGACATAATGCAACAGTGGATAGGAAACAAGCTGAACAGATAAATGGAACTCAGCTCTGACAGAGCGTGACATTTTTCCATTTCCACAGCTGTGCCAACGGGTGAGAAAACACATGCAAATAGAAGTTTCAAATAAGACTTTGTTTACTTTTTTGTTAGGTCAGAGCTTGCTGAACAGAGTTCCACCTCCTTAGTGTGGGAGACTGTGTGGACAGTGGATATCTGTTGAAAATTACAAAAATAAAGCAACCAACCACAAAATAAGGAAAAACAGATTATGCAAATGAGGACATCTAGAGCATGTACTTGTCTCTCACTATGGTGTTACTTGGTTATAATTAAGCAATAAGGCCCGAGGGGGTGTGGTATATAGCCAATATACCATGGCTAAAGGCTGTTCTTACCAACTAAAGAATTCGGAGTGCCTGGATACAGCCCTTAGCCTTGGTTAGTTGGCCAAATACCCCCCATGGAATTCAGGGCATGTTTGTCTGTATGCAAACAGAACCCTCTCAGAACCCTGCTCAAATCCACAGACAAGACAGAAAAGATCCAGAGGCAGACAGAAGACTCCAGCTGTGCTCAATGGGGCTGATATCATGGTAACTACTTTTGGAAAATATGAAAGTTATAGTGACAAATGTTGTGAAATCTTTGTCTCACAGCATGAAATTGCCTAAAATATGTCAAACCGACATACTTCAAGAAAAAAACAGAGTTTCCATTTACTACACATAACACCTATAAAACTTAGCAGCTGTTTAATTGTGGCCCAGACTAGAACAGGTGGGTATTGTCTGAGCGAGAGAAGATATCACATCAGCCTAGAAGTCTGATCAAAAGTGGCCTCCTCTGCATGGGACCAAAGAGCTGCCTGGCACAGTCCTCCCCATCCCTCACTGGGGTAATGGGAGACATTTGCTGTGAGAACAGACTGTGCTCTCCATTGGGGGTAGCCTGCAGGCTACCCTCACCCCAGTGGGCACCCAGTCCTGTGGGTAGTGGTGCGAGAGCCAGGCTCACAAATGGTGTGCTGTACCAAGGGCTGGGCATCAGTAAACCTGGGCAAGCCAAAAGAGAAGACTGGAGCTGACAGTGAGCTGGCCGGGACACACAGACCCAGATCACTTTACAGAGGGGAAAATACAGCTGGCTGTTCCTCACCTGACCACCACATTCACAGCTGGCCCAGGTTGCTGAGGGATGTGTTTCAAATTTCAAAGACATTAAAGGCCTGCATTAGGGAAAGGGGGATACCTAGTCAGTTGTCCAACAATGTATTCAACTGAAATGTGTATTCCACATTTAACCCAACCCCTGTGAATCACAGAAGTGTGGGGGGCTGCCATAATCGACATCCACGTCTTCGGCGCCCGGTAAACAGTGGGTTATCTGCCTTGCTCAGGGGCAGAACAACAGAACCACTGTGCCATCACTGAACCGACTGAGGAAAGCAGAAAATAAAATAATGATTCATGGAAATGTTCACGACACAAAGGTGAGGCAGAAAATGGGTATACAATTGGATCTAAAAGGAGAATCCTCTATATTTTTGCTTGCTCCAAAACCAATAGATTGACACATTTTATAATGTAGGGTTACCTGTGAATGGCCACAGTTAGCAGGTGGTATTAGTTTGCACAAAGGTAACATTTACTTGTCAGTGAAGAACAATGGGGTTTTGGTTTGGAGAACAAACTGCCACCATGATCAACTACTGAGGAATACTAAGTAAGTGCCAAACAGAGGAAGTTGCTGTGTTAATGGCATCATGAATGGTAACCATGAAGCGGTATCCTCTAATCTGATGCACTTTAAAAGACATGGCAGGATGTGGCATCACATCAGACAGCATATCTGTTTGAAGACAAAGGTCAACAGCAGCTCTTTATAAAACTAATTAAAATGTTAAACTACCAATAAAAAACTAAATTAAAGAAATGCTAATTTTAACCAGTTTTATGTTTAATTCATCCTTTTAACTTTTCATTTTGCACAAACAAACCACAAGGGGTTACAACCAATGAGTAAATATCATTCAGAGGAGCTTCTGTGAGAACATTGTCAGAATAGTAAGGCTAAGACAAGCGTTTAACATCCATTAATAAATCTGATTCTTGATCCAGTCTGATTCCATCTGGTCTGGAAGTCAATGAGTCAGAACTTAGAACCTGTGTGATGGCTTATGGAACGATACGAACATGAAGATGGAGCTTTGGAACAAAGACCAATATGCGTGGGATTGATAAAGAGGAGAGTGTAGGTTTACTGGATCTCTGTGAACAAATTCCCCAGAAGGGGTGTTCGCCCTGTTCTAAAGAAGGGCTCGAATTCCTGCAAAACTCTTTTCAGCATTTCAGGGTGGAAAAAAATGGAGCACAGGCTTTGAAATGGGGGTATATTACTGAGCATTCACCTCCCTGCAGAAAAAGATGATAAAAACCATACGCTGTCATACTGACCTAGTATTCAGCATCTGGCAGAGTGGGGCCTGTGAGTGATGCTACCGCCTGGTGCTCCAGACAGTCAGAGTGACAGACTGCTTCTCTCCACACAAACCAAATATTAGAGTTCCCTCAATGTGACCCCAAAAAGCCGTTCTTTTTTTTTTAAAGGAAGAGTTGTGCACTGAGTAACTGCGGTGAGTTTCATTCTTTATCTCTGACATCAGACTAAAGAGAGGAGAATATCTGGGGAAGGTTTATTATTTGACAGAAAGTCTGCTTATGACGAGCCAGGTTCTGACACATCTAGATGACGTACTATGATCTTGCACGCAAAACAGCTACCTACTTTTGGAGCAAACCTGGAAAAACAATTGCTCCTTTCATGTCCAATTATTCCAGTGGTGCAAAATGTTAAGATGCAAGACGTATTAAATGTTTTCCACCTGGTTCATTGAAAGGATACATTCAGTTGTGTCCAACCGTTTCATATTGTTTTGAATTCAACCTTTCCATTCTCTGCTTACTGAATATTATGCTCAATAATCCTGTCACTGATGAAAGGATCTGTATATACAGCACATATGTTCTACTGTCATTAAAGCTACCTCACCAGAAGGAAACCAGTCCATTTCCTTCTGGTCATTCAGCATGAAATTCAGCACCCATGCCAGGGAACCGCCCACAAGCGCAAGTCTAAATAAGAATATCTCTTAACTTCAGCAGATCTAGGGGACTTGGGTTCACCGCAGCATATTACCTCTGAAGTGAGTCAGATTGTGCCTCAAGGCTAAAAGTTGTCTAATGTTGGCTCATCGAGATGTGTGCACAGCATGCTAAATCTATCTATCCTCGTATCTGGGTTTATTCGTTGGAATCTACTACAGAAGGATGAAGATAATGTTTTTAAAACCATCATGAGCCTACAGAGAGGGGGTCATCCAGTCATCAAACAATGTATATGCATGCATTTTATGGTACAGGAGGACAATGGGTAAACCATTTGAATTCAATCAATTTTGACAGTACCTCTTTTTGATTTGAACTTAACCTTCCATACGTATTTGCCCATTGTAGAAATGGTCAGAAAGAGAAAGTGTGCTTCAAAAGATAAAGGTGTTCAAAGTTTTTGCATACCCCACCATACTATTAGCTATCCATGTCTTCATCACTGGAAATTATACAGTTGAAATGTATAGAATTCAAAATCTTGCAAACAGGGTTTTTTGTGTTGTGCCATCGGTTGAGACACACAACATGCTCTTGAATACAGGGTGTCATGTTGTGGTTAATAAACGTAATAAAATGGGAATACACATTTTTTAAATGAGACTTTCAAAATGGTATCACAAAGATGGTTGGAGGTCCACAAATCAGACAACGTTGACTTAAAATGGTAATATATTAAAATGGTAATATATTAAAATGGTGCGTGGACCGGCGGTCCTCTTTGTGGTAGTAATTAGAAGTACAAATTTCAATTCAATTTTCAACGGTGTACTAGTTAAATCGCAGTTATCTGAAGGGATAAGATTGTTATTTCCATGATCGAGCACAAAACAAATATCAGATGATATATCAGATGATGTAGGGTCTAAGAAATTATCAAATAGTTTGACAACCCCGTTCGTACGTTTTGAAATTATATCAAACTAAACCGTTTTATCTTTTACAGTGATGAAAAGATAAATGGTATGGTGGGGTATGGAAAATGGGTCAAATCTGAGCACCTCTATCACCCGAATGTTTTGTCATTCAGGTCCAAAAAGTAACTTTCTGACCACTTCTTCCATGGGCAAACATGTATGGAAAGTTTTGTTTAAATCAAAAGGGATACTGTCAAAAAGTGATTGAATTCATATGGATTTACCCCAACGGAAGGTCACGTAAAATAGTTATATTGGAACTCTTGTAATTGTAACATTGTTCTAATACAGTGCATTAGGAAAGTATTCAGACCCCTTGACTTTTTCCACTTTGTTAGATTACAGATTTATTCTAAAATTGATTCAATTTTTTCTCTCATCAATCTACACACAATACCCCATAAAGACCAAGTGAAAACAGGTTTAGACATTTTTGCAAATGTATTAAAAAACAGAAATACCTAATTTACATAAGTATTCAGACCATTTTCTATGTGACTCAAAGTTGACCTCCGGTGCATCCTGTTTCCATTAATCATCCTTGAGATGTTTCTACAACTTGTTTGGAGTCCACCTGTGGTAAATTCAATTGATTGGACATGATTTAGAAAGACACACACCTGTCTATATAACGTCCCACAGTTGACAGTGCATGTCAGAGCAAAAACCAAGCCCTGAGGTCGAAGGAATTGTCCTTAGAGCTCCGAAAAAGGATTGTGTTGAGGCACAGATCTGGGGAAGGGTACCAAAAAATGTCTGCAGCATTGAATGTCCCTAAGAACACAGTGGCCTATATCATTCTTAAATGGAAGATGTTTGGAACCACCAAGCCTCTTCCTAGAGCTGACCGCCCGGCCAAATTGAGCAATCAGGGGAGAAGGGCCTTGGTCAAGGAGGTGACAAAAACTTGATGGTCACTCTGACAGAGCTCCAGAGTTCCTCTGTGGAGATGGGAGAACCTTCCAGAAGGACAACCATCTCTGCAGCACTCCACCAATCAGGCCTTTATGGTAGAGTGGCCAGACGGAAGCCACTCCTCAGTAAAAAGCACATGACAGCCCGCTTGAGAAATAAGGTTCTCTGGTCTGATGAAACCAAGATTGAACTCTTTGACCAAGCGTCACATCTGGAGGAAACCTGGCACCATCCCAATGGTGAAGCATGGTGGAGGCAGCATCATGCTGTGGGGATGTTTCTCAGTGACAGGGCCTGGAAGACTAGTCAGGATCGAGGGAAAGATGAACGGAGCAAAGTACAGAGAGATCCTTGATGAAAACCTGCTCCAGAGCGCGTCGGACCTCAGACTGGGGAGAAGGTTCACCTTCCAACAGAACAACAACCCTAAGCACACAGCCAAAACAACACAGGAGTGGCTAAAGGTCTCAACGTCCTTGAGTGGCCCAGCCAGAGCTCGGACTTGAACATCTCTGGAGAGACCTGATAAAGGCTGTGCAGCGACACTCCCCATCCAACCTGACAGAGCTTGAGAGGATCTGCAGAGAAGAATGTGAGGAACTCTCCAAATACAGGTGTGCCAAGCTTGTAGCTTATACCCAAGAAGACTCGAGGCTGTAATCACTGCCAAAGGTGCTTTAACAAAGTCGTGAGTAAAGGGTCTGAATACTTATGTAAATGTGATTGGTTAAAAAATAACAATAATTAATACATTTTCTAAATGTTCTAAAATACTGTCTTTGCTTTGTCATTATGGTGTGTATTGTGTGTAGATCGTTGAGGGAAAGAAAACAATTTAATCAATTTTAGAATAAGCCTGTAACGTAACAAAACGTGGAAAAAGTCAATGGGTCTGAATACTGTCCCGAATGCACTGTATAACTTCACGGTTTCAGCTCGACTGCTAGCCAAGGTACAGAGCTCAGTTACATGGTACTGAAGGTTTGTTCCTTGGATTCCTTTGTGGGAAACCAGATCTACAGGCTCCATACACTGAGCACTGGGAGCAGAGCAGACTGCATAACAGGGTTAACCTGTTCTAGAGAGACAACACGTGGGATATGGACCTTCCTAACACCTTTCTAATGTTTTGTACACTGTGTATATACTGTCATTACCAACCCCGCCCTATGTCCATATCCCACGTGTTGTCTCTCTAGAACAGGTCAACCCTGTTATGCAGTCTGTGCACTGGGAGCAGAGCAGTGTATGGAGCCTGTAGATCTGGTTTCCCACAAAGGAATCCAAGGAACAAACCCTCAGTACCATGTAACTGAGCTCTGTACCCATTCTTGATACACACGGGAAACGGTTGATTTTGAAGAACCCAGCAGTGTTGCAGTTCTTGACACACTCAAACCGGTGCGCCTGGCACCTATTGACATACTCCGTTCAAAGGCACTTCAATATTTTGTCTTTCCCATTCACTCTCTGAATGGCACACACACAATCCATGTCTTAGTTGTCTCAAGGCTTAAAAATCATCATTTAACCTGTCTTATCCCCTTCATATACACTGATTTAAGTGGATCAATAAGGGATCATAGTTTTCACCTGGATTCGACTGGTCAGTCTATGTCATGGAAAGAGCAGGTGTTCCTAATATTTTGTACACTCGGTGTACAGTACATGACATTACAAGTCAAGCAAAGTCATTCAGTGGATTTGGGCAATTCAAGCAGAACAAATTATTTTTTTAAATATTTCTCCTTAATTAAATCAAAATACAGCAGTTGACTTGTTGGATTCAATACACAGTACTTTAGCTGATACCCACAGTGGGATGTCTGCCACAATGGCAATGGCCACACGATCTGTGATCTAAACACAAAGGAAGAGGCCACGCAACAGGGACAACTTTCTCCATAACTCTCTCCGGTATGCTTAAGCTGTTGGGATGACATTCAGTAAGCAGGAGAAACCGATCTCCATGTGGATATCACACAGGCTGCTCTCTGTCTCCTCTTCCATGACCAACCTGTTTTATTCAAAGTAGGGCTGTGCCAACACTGTACCTAGGAAGTGGGAGCTGCATGTGACTGTCCGTCAGTATAGGTGGTTGCTATAGGGACTGTATCTGCAGGCCACCTTTCTTTTACTACAACACCAGATGTATACTTGTATGGTAAGTGAGATGAAAGTTGTTGAGTAGACAACCATTAAAAATGTGACGTTTTTTTCCATTATGCAATATTCGCTTAGTTGTGAGCAGTATGAACCACCTGTATCACAGGGAGTAAACAAACAAGAGTGTTTCCACTGGGCCCTCTAGATCTCAAGAGATCCAATGTCCAGTTTTCATCTTTAGCATGTCTCACTAAGGCTTTGATATCAGATACACACTGTTGTCAAAAACATTTTGGTTTAATGTTTTACCATATCTCTGTCCACATACAAAATCCTGCTCAGTTAGAGAGGGAGGATGAGAGAGAGTGTGAGAGAGCACTTTTATCATAAACATATGGTAGGTAGGTTACTCCTCAAATAGGAGATGGAAAATAGTGGATTGGATTGTTGTTGCATTCTTATCAACATTCCATACAACCTGCTAGATCAGATTGAGACGAGAAGAGGCATTTAGTCCAAGTTGTTCTTTGAATTTAACTTTACACTGTAGCAAAACAAAATGTAATGATTTCAATTCCTGTCTACTTAAATATATAATTATGTGAAATAGGCACTCATACATCTCATTATGTTATTATTCTCTATGACAATTAATACCATAAAGGCTCTTGGTTGCAAAATAGGCAACTTCACATCAGCCTGTAAAAATGACTCTTGCAGCACCGCAGTAGGCTATGACTCATGACGACATTACCTTGTTGAATGACTAGCTAAACATTTCTTTAAATATTCTGGTGACAATTTACAGGATGCAATTTCAACCTTATTTGACCATTTAGAAAATTATATGGTCATTAGACTAAACCCTAAGAATTTATTTAATAAAAAGTACATTGTCCCCTTGCATTGACCATTTAATCTGTGCAATAGGAATATGCTAATCTTGCGATTTATAAGAATGTTGACATGATATTTAACGTCATCGTGTCACGAATCCATCAGACCTCCATATATTTAACAATCTATAAAGAACTTTCACGTCCCTTTCAAGAAGAGACATTATCGTGTTCCTTCATATCCATATGAATATGTTATCCAGAAAAGAATTGTCTGTAAAAACTAAGTTATCTTACCATTCTTTCTCCTTCCCCAGACAGTTACAATGTATCCTTGTATTCCGTATTGAACAGGGGCTGGCTGTCTCAGTAGTCGTCTATTACTAAAAAATGTAAAACGTTGTTTTGCAGTTGGCCAGCTAAGAAAAAAAACAAGACAAAGTCTAAATAAAAAATAGGATCGCAGACGCCTTCCAAGCAGGAACACACAGATTCTCCTCAGGACCAGCTTCCTCTGTCCATTCTGTAGCTATAGTCTAAACATGAATAGACATAGGAACTGAACTCAGGCTCCCGAATGCTGCTGTTGTATGCTTGAGAGGTAAAGTTCAACTTCGAGGCTGGTAGCTGACTGAGCAGCCTGACCAAACAATCCATAAATGGAAAATTCGTCTTTAGCCCTCAGCCAATAAGAGAGGGGTCTGGAAGCGTCACTCCAGAGGGAATCACACCAGATGATTTTGGGTACGTTGGAGAACGCATTTGCTGTGGCTAAAAATTGTGGCGATATCAAATCAGACAAAGAGTTTTGAATTTGATAAGAATTTATTCTAAAAGAGGACCATATTGTACAAGCATTATACACGGTATAATACTTTTAGGTCACTTATGGGAAAGCTTTTACAAGTTTATCTTTCCTTCTAAATTGAGCAGAAACAATGTCATGTTCCCTTTGATATTGCCATTCCGTTTATTTTTAATCCTGAGAAACTCCCCATACTTTAACGATTAAAAGCAAACTCATAACATCATGCAGCCACCACTATGCTTGAAAATGTGGAGAGTGGTACTCAATTATGTGTTGTATTGAGGACAAAAAGTTAATTGCTTGGCCAAATGTTTTGCAGTATTACTTTAGAGCCTTATTGCAAACAGGATGCATGTTTTGGAATATAACAAGCTTCCTTCTTTTCACTCTGTCTATTAGGTTAGTATTGGGAAGTAACTACAATGTAGTTGAGCCATCCTCAGTTTTCTCCTATCACAGCCATTAAACTCTGAAACTGTTTTAAATTCACCATTGGCCTCATGGTGAAATCCCTGAGAGGTTTCCTTTCTCTCCAGAAACTGAGTTAGGAAGGATGCTTGTATCTTTGTAGTGACTAGGTGTATTGATACACCATCCAAAGTGTAATTAATAATTTCACCATGCTCAAAGGGATATTCAATTACTTTTTTTTGTACCCATCTACCAATAGGTTCCCTTCTTTGTGAAGGAATTGGAAAACCCCTGGTCTTTGTGATTGAATCTGTGTTTGAAATTCACTGCATGACTGAGGGACCTTACAGGTAAGAAATGAGGTCGTCGTAAAAAATAATGTTAAACACTATTATTGCACACAGAGTGAGTCCATGCAACTTATTGTGTGACTTGTTAAGCACATTTCTAATCCTGAACTTCTTTAGGCTTGCCATAACAAAGGGGTTGAATACTTGACTCAATATTTGTAATTAATTTGTAAAAATGTCAAAAAACATAATTCCACTTTGACAATATGGGGTATTGAGTGTAGGTCAGTGACAAAAAAATCTACATTTTATCAATTTTAAATCCAGGCTGTAACACAACTAAATGTGGAAAATGTAAAGGGGTGTGAACTTTCTGAAGACACTGTAAGTAACATAACCCAAATAATAATCAAATCAAATCAAATTTATTTATATAGCCCTTCGTACATCAGCTGATATGTCAAAGTGCTGTACAGAAACCCAGCCTAAAACCCCAAACAGCAAGCAATGCAGGTGTAGAAGCACGGTGGCTAGGAAAAACTCCCTAGAAAGTAATAATCATGTGAATTACATTTAATTAGTTCTATGTGACAGATAAAACAACTGTGTGAACACAAATAACTGGAGCAGCGGGATGAAGACAAAGCACAAATTTTTCACTGTGTCAAATATAGAAAGAGTTCACCCAATTAATTTATTCCAAGTAATTGAATATAAACCATTATATAGGGTGCGATTATACAGGCATCTCAATTCTGATATTTTTCCACTAATTGTTCTTTTAACCAATCACATCAGACCTTTTCATATCAGCGCCAGTTCAGAGCTAATCTAACTGGTAAAAATATCAGAATTGGGCTTCCTGGGGAAATGCAGTCTAACATGGTGGACCTGTTGAGTGGTTGAACCAGCCTTGTGCCTTGTCAGTGCCAGGTGTGGGAGATTAATTGTAATTAACGGTATGGCCTTCAGTATATAACCTGGATGTTTTCTGTGGCAGATTCCAATTACCATGAGACGGTTGGAGTGCATAGGGAAGATGAGATTGTCCAAATTCAGAAGGGGTGCTGCTCAGGTCATCTATAAGTCTTTGCTAGGTAAAGCACCACCTTATCTCAGCTCACTGGTCACCATTGCAGCACCCACCCATAGCACGTGCTCCAGAAGGTATATTTAACTGTTCACCCCTAAAGCCAATTCCTCCTTTGGCCGCCTTTCCTTCCAGTTCTCTGCTGCTAATGACTGGAACGAACTGCAAAAATCACTGAAGCTGGAGACTCATATCTCCCTCACTAACTTTAAGCATCAGTTGTCAAGAGCAGCTTACAGATCATTGCACCTGTACATAGCTCATTTGTAAATAGCCCACCCAACTACCTCATCCCCTTATTTTTGTTGTTGTTGTTGTTGCTCCTTTGCACCCCAGTATCTCTACTTGCACATTTATCTTCTGCACATCTATCACTCCAGTGTTACATTTCTAAATTCTAATTATTTTGCCACTACGGCCTATTTACTGCCTTACCTCCCTAATCTTACCTCATTTGCACACACTGTATATAGACTTTCTATTGTGTTATTGACTGTACGTTTGTTTATTCCATGTGTAACTCGGTGTTGTTGTATGTGTCGCACTGCTTTGCTTTATATTGGCCATGTCGCAGTTGTAAATGAGAACTTGTTCTCAGCTGGCCTACCTGGTTAAATAAAGGTGAAATAAAATACATAAATATGTGTGGTTATGGCAAGGTTGACTGCATGCAAGTTGGACCTGCTCTCCTTCTCCCTGGGCATGCCCCTCTGAAGTGTTGTGCAAAGTATTTTATTTTTCCCTTATTTAACCCTTATTTTATCAGGTAAGTTGACTGAGAACACATTCTCATTTACAGCAAAAACCTGGGGAACAGTTACGGGGAAAGGAGGGGGGATGAAGGAAGCAATTGTAAGCTGGGGATGACTAGGTGACTGGGATGGTATTTTGGCTTTTGAAAAAGTGGCGAATCGCATCTCTGCATGTCTGGCAGACATATCAGTGTGGATGACGGATCACCACCTCAAGCTGAACCTCGGCAAGACGGAGCTGCTCTTCCTCCCGGGGAAGGACTGCCCGTTCCATGATCTCGCCATCACGGTTGACAACTCCATTGTGTCCTCCTCCCAGAGCGCTAAGAACCTTGGCGTGATCCTGGACAACACCCTGTCGTTCTCAACTAACATCAAGGCGGTGGCCCGTTCCTGTAGGTTCATGCTCTACAACATCCGCAGCGTACGACCCTGCCTCGCACAGGAAACGGCGCAGGTCCTAATCCAGGCACTTGTCATCTCCCGTCTGGATTACTGCAACTCGCTGTTGGCTGGGCTCCCTGCCTGTGCCATTAAACCCCTACAACTCATCCAGAACGCCGCAGCCCGTCTGGTGTTCAACCTTCCCAAGTTCTCTCACGTCACCCCGCTCCTCCGCTCTCTCCACTGGCTTCCAGTTGAAGCTCGCATCCGCTACAAGACCATGGTGCTTGCCTACGGAGCTGTGAGGGGAACGGCACCTCAGTACCTCCAGGCTCTGATCAGGCCCTACACCCAAACAAGGGCACTGCGTTCATCCACCTCTGGCCTGCTCGCCTCCCTACCACTGAGGAAGTACAGTTCCCGCTCAGCCCAGTCAAAACTGTTCGCTGCTCTGGCCCCCAATGGTGGAACAAACTCCCTCACGACGCCAGGACAGCGGAGTCAATCACCACCTTCCGGAGACACCTGAAACCCCACCTCTTTAAGGAATACCTAGGATAGGATAAGTAATCCTTCTCACCCCCCCCCCTTTAAGATTTAGATGCACTATTGTAAAGTGACTGTTCCACTGGATGTCATAAGGTGAATGCACCAATTTGTAAGTCACTCTGGATAAGAGCGTCTGCTAAATGACTTAAATGTAATGTAAATGTAAATGGTATGAGGGCTAGATTGAGAATTTAGCTAGGACACTGGGGTTAACATCCCTACTCTTACGATAAGTGCCATGGGATTTTTAGTTACCACAGAATCAGGACACCCGTTTAACCTTTAACGTCTCATCCAAAAGATGGCACTCTACACAGGGCATTGTCCCAAATCACTGCCCTGGGGCATTGGGATATTTATTAATAAAAACATTTAGACCAGAGGAAAGGGTGTTTCCTACTGGTCCTCCAACATCACTTCCAGCAGCATCTGGTCTCCCATCCAGGACCAACTCTGCTTAGCTTCAGAAGCAAGCCAGCAGTGGGAGGCAGGATGATATTCTGCTGGCGTAATATTGAGCAGATCTGTGGGTGTCATGGCTCAGGCCTTTATTGAATTGTGGATTTAAAATGTTGTCTTGTTGTTCTTGTCCCTGATCATATGATTGCACGCAGTTTCTCACAGCCACATTTCTAATGTAATTTGGTTGATGGATATTTGTAAAGCTTATGCAAGTCCACTCCGTGTCTGCTCATCTACGGTCGGCAATGTGAGAAGTGAGGTGAGGCGACAGGTAGCCTAGCAATTAAAAGCATCAGATTTGACTCCCTGAGCCGACTGTGAACAATCTGTTGATGTGCCCTTAGTCGTCCTGTAAGTCACTCTGGATAAGGGTGTCTGCTAAATTTCTAAAATGTAAATGAGGGTGCAGGGAGGGGTGTGGTCAGACTGCTCGCTCTGTAACCTGTCTGACAGGCTTAACAATGGAATGCAGGCTGCCCATAACATTGGCTGTTTTTGAGAGGATCAAAACTGCAATGTATCATGGGTCAATTGTAACTGACTGATATATAAATAAGTAGTTATTTATAATGCAAGGTGATTTATAGATCAGGCAGTTGCCTGCAGTCATTTTGATTCTCTTAAACATGGCCAATCTGTAACAGGTCATGCTGCATTTCCAACATCCTTGTCAGACACGTGTGCGTGTCAAAAACCTGTAGAACCTCATTGGTGAAAGACAACAATCGCTTATGAAGAGCAAAGATTATACACTGCTCAAAAAAATAAAGGGAACACTAAAATAACACATCCTAGAACCGAATGAATGAAATATTCTTATTACATACTTTTTTCTTTACATAGTTGAATGTGCTGACTACAAAATCACACAAAAATGATCAATGGAAATCAAATGTATCAACCCATGGAGGTCTGGATTTGGAGTCACACTCAAAATTAAAGTGGAAAACCACACTACAGGCTGATCCAACTTTGATGTAATGTCCTTAAAACAAGTCAAAATTAGGCTCAGTAGTGTGTGTGGCCTCCACGTGCCTGTATGACCTCCCTACAACGCCTGGGCATGCTCCTGATGAGGTGGCGGATGGTCTCCTGAGGGATCTCCTCCCGGACCTGGACTAAAGCATCCGCCAACTCCTGGACAGTCTGTGGTGCAACGTGGCGTTGGTGGATGGAGTGAGACATGATGTCCTAGATGTGCTCAATTGGATTCAGGTCTGGGGAACGGGCGGGCCAGTCCATAGCATCAATGCCTTCCTCTTGCAGGAACTGCTGACACACTCCAGCCACACGGGGTCTAGCATTGTCTCACATTAGGAGGAACCCAGGGCCAACCGCACCAGCATATGGTCTCACAAGGGGTCTGAGGATCTCATCTCAGTACCTAATGGCAGTCAGGCTACCTCTGGCGAGTACATGGAGGGCTGTGCGGCCCCCCCCCCCCAAAGAAATGCCACCTCACACCATGACTGACCCACCGCCAAACCGGTCATGCTGGAGGATGTTGCAGGCAGCAGAATGTTCTCCACGGCTTCTCCAGACTCTGTCACATCTGTCACATGTGCTCAGTGTGAACCTGCTTTCATCTGTGAAGAGCACAGGGCGCCAGTGGCAAATTTGCCAATCTTGGTGTTCTCTGGCAAATGCCAAACGTCCTGCCTGTGGATGTCGGGCCCTCATATCACCCTCATGGAGTCTGTTTCTGACCGTTTGAGCAGACACATGCACATTTGTGGCTTGCTGAAGGTCATTTTGCAGGGCTCTGGGAGTGCTCCTCCTGCTCCTCCTTGCACAAAGGTGGAGGTAGCAGTCCTGCTGCTGGGTTGGTGCCCTCCTACGGCCTCCTTCACGTCTCCTGATGTACTGGCCTGTCTCCTGGTAGCACCTCCATGCTCTGGACACTACGCTGACAGACACAGCAAACCTTCTTGCCACAGCTCGCATTGATGTGCCATCCTGGATGAGCTGCACTACCTGAGCCACTTGTGTGGGTTGTAAGACCCCGTCTCATGCTACCACTAGAGTGAAAGCACCGCCAGCATTCAAAAGTGACCAAAACATCAGCCAGGAAGCATAGGAACTGAGAAGTGGTCTGTGGTCACCACCTGCAGAACCACTCCTTTATTGGGGGTGTCTTGCTAATTGCCTATAATTTCCACCGGTTGTCTATTCCATTTGCACAACAGCATGTGAAATTGATTGTCAATCAGTGTTGCTTCCGAAGTGGACAGTTTGATTTCACGGAAGTGTGATTGACTTGGAGTTACATTGTGTTGTTTAAGTGTTCCCATTATTTTTTTGAGCAGTGTATATATACTGAGAAGATGCATATCTCTTTGCCCCAACTATGGGAGTCAATGTCCACAAAGGAGCACGGTGGGCTGTTTAGCTCCTGCCTATCCTTTCTTTGGATAGGTGGATACATCTCATTATGTATTTTTCTTCTTTTTATATTCGATGAGTGTTGTTGACATCAACCACCTGTATTTCAATAGGGACACTACTAGCCTCATACCACTTCTGTGGGACATCAAAGATATTGTTGTTAAAAACAAGTCTGTTCTTTCCTAAGTGTTTTGAAAGAAATAGTATATTTGTGTTTGATTTATTTGATAAAGAAGGAAACTCTCTTATAGAAAGTTCTTAAACATATAACTGCCCAATACATTATAAAGAATGTAATGTGTGATATGTAAAGCAATACCTTCAGGACTTCCTCAATTAATGAAATCTAATTTGTGTTTTGGAGAACGTGTCAAGATAGAGGCACAATTTATGTTAGAAGGTTGCCCCCTGTTGGAAAATAAATGTAATAATACATTCATAAGAACTTTTTAACTCAAAGAACAAGATCTCTCTTAGAGGGCAATTCTTCTGGAATTCATACATTACTGAAATTGAATGGAGGAAAGCTTTGTTGCTCCGTCACAAATGTTGTATATCAAATAAAGTAAAATAAATTCCCTTTAAAATCTTGCACAAAATATACCCTTGCAATAACTTGTCTAAATTCATGGACTTAGGTCATTAGCCTTTTCTGTGATAAAGAAGGGGAATCTATATTACACATGTTTTATGTGTGACTCTGTGAAGTTATTTTGGCGCGAGTTAATTATTTACATTTTTAATTTCATCAATAAGTCCAATGTATTTACAACAAAATATGTAATATGTTATTATTTAAATGAAAACAAAACTACTTAATTAGTCACTAATTTCCTCAGTCTCTGTTAAATTATATATGCACAAAAACAAATATTTAAAATCTGGCCGAAAATGCTAAATATTTTTACTTGAAATCCAATATTTAATAACATTTTATTTTAGGTACCTTAATAGCTTTCGAAAGTCAATTGTTGTGATGTTAATTTTTTACTTTTAATGTTTCTTCAGAGAAAATATACGTGTAGGGATGTCCTATGTTTGTATTATATTGTCATTTAAAATGTAATAATAATACATATTTTATAAATTACACAATAAAAAAACATACTAGCCTCATACCGACAACTGATACTGTTTTTTCTCAAAGTTGCGGGGATGTCACGTCCTACTTACCAGTACACTCGTAACAACTTAAGCATTACGAAACTTCTCTTTGATAAAATAAACTTCACGTAGTAAATAAGCCATACATTTTTTGTTGTCAATTCGACATATTGTCCTCCACAAAAACTCATTGCTTGGTGGACGAAACAACAAAAAACGTCACCCGTTGGTGGGAGACTGATTTTCCGCAGTTGGGCCCTTCTGAAGAGCTGGGTGCATGGCAATTACAGGAAAAAAAGGTAAGTAGCGCCATCTGCAGGGAAAATGTTTTAAGCACAAACTTTGCCCAGAGAAATTTGAGGCTGCTAAATGATAAGGGAACAGGGGATTTAAAGATGTTTTTATTGTTACATATTTACTTTGAGAATATTTGGAATCACGACTCTGTCGTATCCAAAAACAAATGTTTTAGTCTTATCTACAGTACATTGCATGGAATAGTATATATTTACATAATGGGAATTGTCCTATGCTGATCATTAATGGACAGGATTTCGAGACTTACATGATTAACTCTTAAAATAAGATTACATTTTTTACTAAATGTATAAGTACAACTAATCAGCAAAATAGTTTACTTCTTTTAACTATACCAGTCACATTACCTACTCACACCACACACATCTGTTCATTCTGTCTTCCTGTCACAGGCAACTCTATTTCCTCATTCTGTAAATCAAGAACAAGTTATTATTGTAAGTGCAACAGCCATGGATGTGTTAAATATCATCATGCTGATTATCTTGGGGAAATGTCAAGATAGGCAATTATTTTCACAAGCTAGTCAAACTTGATTGGGTTTGTTGGATACAATCAAGGAGCCTGATTCTTCTGTAACTTTGGAAAAATTATTTTCTCAAAGGGAAAACATATCTAATGTATCAAGAAGACAAAGAAGTAGAGATACCACTGCAATGTGAAGAGGGTCTAGACAACACAGTCGATTAACTGCACTTCTGATGTCAATGAGAAGGAATGTGATGGCTTTAAGGGCAAAACACCAAGTACCAAATCATATATGGGGCGGCAGCGTAGCCTAGTGGTTAGAGCGTTGGACTAGTAACCGGAAGGTTGCGAGTTCAAACCCCCGAGCTGACAAGGTACAAATCTGTCGTTCTGCCCCTGAACAGGCAGTTAACCCACTGTTCCCAGGCTGTCATTGAAAATAAGAATATGTTCTTAACTGACTTGCCTGGTTAAATAAAGGTAAAAAAAAAAATAAAAAAAATATCACATTTAAAAATGTGCATTATTTGCATGTGTTTGCTATTTTACCTCAACAGTTATATTTTCTTTTCATTTCTGAAAAGATCCTTTATTGTGGCATTTTCTAAATCAATGAGTGAGTTCACATTTCCATTTCCACAAATTCACATTTCCTAAATGATCCTGTATGAGGAAAACAACTCATGTAAAATCTGATAAATATACACACGTATTCAATACAACTTATTTGCTTGATATTATATTCAGATCAATAGTTCAATCATTCTCTATTTCTGTTTAGGAAGATATGGTTAAAATGAAAATGTGTTCTTTCTCCATAGTAGGGAAAGATGTGCCTGATCTGGAAACTCAGGTCACCAAACAGGAACGAGAATCAATCAACCTTACATGCCATTTCACAGCTACAAAAGATTATTCCGACAAGCTATTCTCCGTGTACTGGATCAAGACCATCAGCGAAGAAAGCACTTGTCTTTATTCCTTTTCTTATGAAAGCCATGACGCACAAACCTATAACCATCACTGTCTCACTGATAAGGACTTGCTTAAAAGAGTGACACATACTTCATATCCCTCCCAAAATGGACGCAACTATCATCACCTTAAGATGAACAATGTCACACATTCGGACAGTGGACAGTATGTGTGTGCCTTAAAAGTACAAGTACAAGGTGAAAAATGGTAGTCAGGTCATCACTAATATGACAGTCACTGTGAAAGAGAATGAAGAATTCAACAACCACACCTCCAATAATGAAATAGCTCTGTAACATAGTGAGTTACAGTACATTGTTAACACTAAACAATCATGAGTGAATAATACATAATTGATCTTCATTCTAAATGCTTTGTGTTTTAGATCCTTTCATACCACTATGTGGTGGGAGCCCTTTACTTCTTCTTATTTGTTACTACCATTGTTATTGTCATGAGGAAAAATACCAAGATTTCTCAACGTGTGTAAAAAAACAACATACTGTATGTACTATCATGAAGTATGTATTTTTTCAATCATAGTCATTGTTATTGGCCTTCTCTTTTTCTCTTTTTCCTCTCCAGCAAAATCTCACACTCTGAGGATGAAAAGGTATGTTTAAGTTTAAAAAAACATTTCCTATAAACCTCTTATCATTACATGACACAAGACCCAAACTGTTACAGACCTATATCCATCCTGCCCTGCTATTCTGAAGTCTTCGAAAGCCAAGTTAACTAACATATCACCGACCATTTCGAATCCCACCACACCTTCTCCAAAATGCAATCTGGTTTCCGAGCTGGTCATGGGTGCACCTCAGCCACGCTCAAGGTCCTATACGACATCATAACCACCATAGATAAAAGACAGCACTGTGCAGCCGTTTTCATCGACCTGGCCAAGGCTTTCGACTCTGTCAATCACCGCATTCTTATCATCAGACTCAATAGCCTTGGTTTCTCAAATGACTGCCTTGCCTGGTTCACCAACTACTTCTCAGATAGAGTTCAGTATGTCAAATCTGAAGGCCTGTTGTCCGGACGGACCTCTGGCAGTTTCTATGGGGGTGCCACGGGGTTCAGTTCTCGGGCTGACTCCTTTCTCTGTATATATCAATGATGTCGCTCTTGCTGCTGGTGATTCTCTGATCCACCTCTACGCAGACAACACCATTCTGTATACATCTGGCCCGTCCTTGGACACTGTTTTAACAAACATATAAATGAGCTTCAATGCCATACAACACTGCTTCCGTGGCCTCCAACTGCTCTTGAATGCAATTAAAACTAAATGCATGTTCTTCAACCGATTGCTGCCCGCCCCTGTCTGCCCGCCTAGCATCACTACTCTGGACGGTTCTGACTTAGAATATGTGGACAACTACAAATACATAGGTGTTTGGTTAGACTGTAAACTCCCCTTCCAGACTCACATTAAGCATCTCCAATCCAAAGTTAAATCTAGAATTGGCTTCCTATTTCACAACAAAGTCTCCTTCACTCATGCTGCCGAACATACCCTCGTAAAACTGGCTATCCTACCGATCCTTGACTTCGGCGATGTTATTTACAAAATAGCCTCCAACACTCTACTCAGCAAATTGGATGTAGTCTATGACTGTGCCATCCGTTTTGTCATCAAAGCCCCATATACTACCCACCACTGCGACCTGTATGGTTTCGTTGGCTGGCCCTCGCTACATATTCGTCGCCAAACCCACCGGCTCCAGGTCATCTACAGTTGAAGTTGTAAGTTTACATACACCTTAGCCAAATACATTTAAAGTCAGTTTTTCACAATTCCTGACGTTTAATCCGAGTAAAAATGCCCTGTCTTAGGTCAGTTAGGATCACCACTTTATTTTAAGAATGTGAAATGTCAGAATAATAGTAGAGAGAATGATTTATTTCAGCTTTTATTTCTTTCATCATATTCCCAGTAGGTCAGAAGTTACATACACTCAATTAGTTTTTGGTAGCATTGCCTTTCAATTGTCGGTCAAATGTTTCGGATAGCCTTCCACAAGCTTCCCACAATAAGTTAGGTGAATTTTGGCCCATTCCTCTTGACAGAGCTGGTATAACTGAGTCAGGTTTGTAGGCCTCCTTGCTCACACACGCTTTTTCAGTTCTGCCCAAAAATGTTCTATAGGATTGATGTCAGGGCTTTGTGATGGCCACTCCAATACCTTGACTTTGTTGTCCTTAAGCCATTTTGTCACAACTTTGGAAGTATGCTTGGGGTCATTGTACATTTGGAAGACCCATTTGCGACCAAGCTTTAACTCCCTGACTGATGTCTTGAGATGTTGCTTCAAAATATCCACATAATGTTCCTTCCTCATGAGGCCATCTATTTTGTGAAGTGCACCAGTCCCTCCTGCAGCAAATCACCCCCACAACATGATGCTGCCACCCCTGTGCTTCACGGTTGGGATGGTGTTCTTCGGCTTGCAAGCCTCCCCTTTTTCTTCCAAACATGACGATGGTCATTATGGCCAAACAGTTATATTTTTGTTTCATCAGACCAGAGGACATTTCTCCAAAAAGTACGATCTTTGTCCCCATGTGCAGTTGCAAACCGTAGTCTGGCTATTTTATGGCGGCTTTGGGGCAGTGGTTTCTTCCTTGCTGAGCGGCCTTTCAGGTTATGTCGATTTCGGACTCGTTTAACTGTGAATATAGATACTTTTGTACCTGTTTCCTTCAGCATCTTTACATGGTCCTTTGCTGTTGTTCTGGGATTGATTTGCACTTTTAGCATCAAAGTACGTTCATCTCTGGTTCATCCTTGGGAAATTGCTCCCAAGGATGAACCAGACTTGTGGAGGTCTCCCATTTTTTTTCTGAGGTGTTGGCTGATTTCTTTTGATTTTCCCATGATGTCATGCAAAGAGGCACTGAGTTTGAAGGTAGGCCTTGAAATACATCCACAGGTACACCTCCAATTGACTCAAATGATGTCAATTTGCCTATCAGAAGCTTCTAAAGCCATGACATCATTTTCTGGAATTTTCCAAGCTGTTTAAAGGCACAGTCAATTTAGTGTATGTAAACTTCTGACCCACTGGAATTGTGATACAGTGAATTATAAGTGAAATAATCGGTTTGTAAACTATTTTGGGAAAAATGACTTGTGTCATGCACAAAGTAGATCCTAACCGACTTGCCAAAACTATAGTTTGCTAACAAACAATCTGTGGAGTGGTTGAAAAAACGAGTTTTAATGACTCCAACCTAAGTGTATGTAAACTTCTGACTTCAACTGTAGATGGAAACAGAAAAGTCTGAGACTTCTGGGTAAAACACTGGGGTAAATCGTGTATGGAAATGCACCACTTGTCAGGCCAGGGAGTTTGGAAAAACTCCTAGTCGTCCCCAAAGCCAATTCCTCCTTTGACTGCCTTTCCTTCCAGTTCTCTGCTGCCAATGACTGGAACGAATTGCAAAAATCACTGAAGCTGGAGACTTATATCTCCCTCACTAACTTTCAGAATCAGCTGTCAGAGCAGCTTAACGATCACTGTACCTGTATATAGCCCATCTTTAAACATCACTCCCAACTACCTCATCCCCATAATTTAATTTTTTTTGTTTGCTCTTTTGCACCCCAGTATCTCTACTTGCACATCATCCTCTGCACATGTATCACTCCAGTGTTAATGCTAAATTGTAATTATTTTTCCACTATGGCCTATTTATTGCCTTACCTCCCTAACCTTTACAACATTTGCAGACACTGTACATAGATTTTTCTATTGTGTTATTGACTACATTCATTTATCCCGTGTGTAACTCTGTGTTGTTGTTTTTGTCACACTGCTTTGCTTTAACTTGGCCAGGTCGCAGTTGTAAATGAGAACGCGTTCTCAACTGGCCTACCTGTGTCAAGCCCTGACCTTAGTTCCTTTTTATGTCTCTCTTTTGGTTTGGTCGGGGCGTGAGTTGGGGTGGGCATTCTCTGTTGTTTTTCTATGTTTTCTAAGTGTTTGGCCTGGTATGGTTCCCAATCAGAGGCAGCTGTCTTTTGTTGTCTCTGATTGAGAACCATACTTAGGTAGCCTGTTCCCACCTAGTGTTTGTGGGTAGTTGTTTCCTGTTTTGTGTTGTGTTATGGCACCTTTCAGGACTGTTTCGATTTTCGTTGTGTCACTTAGTTATTTTGTATTTCGTGTTCAGTTATATTACATTAAAATGGACACTTACCACGCTGCGTTTTGGTCCGATCTTTCCTGTTCCTCAGATGAAGAAGATCGTTACAACCTGGTTAAATAAAGGTGAAATAAACATTTAAAAAACATGCTACTAATGATTTAATGCAATTCATATTTATTCTAGAATGATAATACTTATTATTGATCTATTACAGAGATCAAGATGGAGAGGAGACGCATGACTCAGACTGTGAGTGTGCATTGTGCATGTTTATTCCATAATAGGAATGTGTGAATTTGTTCATAGAAATACAGTGCTGCTGACTGCAGCTCAAACCCATCTAGTCCCACTACTTCCTCTTTCTGGGTGTAGGCTCCCCATATGCTGTGAGCAGAAGAGAGGAGGAGGGTCCCTAATCACTTCTGAAGATGACTGAAGTGAGAGATCCTATTACTGCACAGAACAGGGCCGAGGAACACTGCACAGAACAGGGCTGAGGAACATGCTGATGTTGCTGCCGAGCCCTATTCTGTGGTCATGCTCAATACTGAATATGAGGCCTTTGACCCCCAGGCCACACAGACGTCATGCACCTGACCACCTCAGGATTGGAACGAAAGTATGAATTACTAACAACCAATAGTTACTCATATCATGTAGATATTGTTTTTAGATGGGGGTTGGGGTGGGGCCACCAGGGGTTTGTTTGGGATGGGGGTCAAATCAAATCAATGTTATTTGTCACATGCCCCGAATACAACAGGTGTAGTAGACCTTACAGTGAAATGCTTACTTACAAGCCCTTAACCAACAATGCAGTTTTAAGAAAAAATACCTAAAAAAATAATGTAAGAAATAAAAGTAACATAATTAAAGAGCAGCAGTAAAATTACAATTGCGAGGCTATATACAGGGGGTACTGGTAAAGAGTAAATATGCGGGGGCACCGGTTAGTCTTAAGTAATTGAGGTAATATGTGCATTTAGGTAGAGTTATTAAAGTGACTATGCATAGATAATATGCTGCAATTGTTTATGTGTCGGGGGGCTAGGATCAGTCTGCAATGCAAATAGTCCGGGTAGCCATTTGATTAGATGTTCTGGAGTCTTATGGCTTGGGTGTAGAATCTGTTTAGGGTCCTCTTGGACCTAGACTTGGCACTCCAGTACCGCTTGCCGTGCGGTAGCAGAGAAAACAGTCTACAACTAGGGTGGCTGGAGTCTTTGACAATTTTTAGGTCCTTCCTCTGACACCGCCTGGTATAGAGGTCATGGATGTCAGGAAGCTTAGCCCCAGTGATGTACTGGGCCATACGCACAACCCCCTGTAGTGCCTTGTGGTCGGTGGCCGAGCAGTTGCCATACCAGGCAGTGATGCAACCAGTGTTGCTCTCGATGTTGCAGCTGTAGAACCTTTTTGAGGATCTGAGGACCCATGCCAAATCTTTTCAGTCTCCTGAGGGGGAATAGGTTTTGTTGTGCCCTCTTCATGCTCTCTTGTCTTGGTGTGCTTGGACCATGTTAGTTTGTTGGTGATGTGGACACCAAGGAACTTGAAGCTCTCAACCTGCTCCACTACAGCCCCGTCGGTGAGAATGGGAGGCGTGATCGGTACTCTTTTTCCTGTAGTCCTTTTCCGTCGTTGTCGGTATTCAGGCTTACCACTGTTGCATCATCGGCAAATTTAATGATGATGTTGGATCCACTCATGCTGGATTGAACATTTTCATTAAATGGTGGTAGTGCTCAGTCCTTCAGTTGTTCTTAATGTTTCTCTGATATTGTGTGATACTGAATGTTTGATTGCCTAATTATTATGTAGCATTGAATAAACATTGCATAAATAAAATGAATGGGATTTTTTATTTTGATATGCAATCTTTGCAATATCAATTTGATTATCAATTGGGGATAGAGCCCTAAGTCGACATATGAATGGATCAGACGATGCTTGAGGAATCAAGAGTTTGAGAGAAATAACTTTATGGGGCTCTCCCAAGCCCCCAGTTTTAGGTCAAAAGGCCCCTACGTTTTATAGTCTGGATAGCAGTCAGTTAAAACTGGTCCCAGGTCGATACTTGGGGGTGCAACATAGCCCGCCCCGAAACTCCTCCCCTGTCTGTCTCTGTCTCCTCCCGAAGGTAAACATGGCCGCTGTGTCTATAAAGCGATACGATAGCAAAGCTTTGGATGTAATGCTGCTAGCTAGCTAAATACCAAAGTTATCACTGCTGTATGCCATCAGGGTTTACGTTGTGGAGTTCTTCTCCAGCAAGCTAATGAATGGACCAACGTTCTGCAGCAAGGCGTTCGCAAAGTTCTGCAAATGGAATGCTTGCTAGATAGCTTTCTCTACCAAATTGTTTCACGAACTAAAACTTGCTTGCTAGCAGCGAACTGCAATGTTAGCTTACTAGCTCGCTAGGACACCCATAGCTCGCCAGCACAGCACAACAGCTGTGTGTTGACACGAAAGGGGATCGCCAGCCAGCTTTCTCAGCCTGATCCAAATGGAGAAATCAATCTCGAAAAATTGATTGTATTTGACTACTTGACATATTCAGCAGTTTATTTTTGAGCTGTTGTGCTATCGCGCTTACACGTTAGCTACGTTTTGACATTATTTTCTCACTGAAGTCTTGGAAGTATCCATTGATCAACTTTAGTTGTTGGACTCGAGCTATTAATAATGTTTTCTGTGAAGCCCATGAAACCAACCTTTAAATCCTACCTTCCGCCTTTACAGGTGAGTAACCTTACTTTACTAGCTACGTTACTTTGTCCTCAGTATACTGTACTACTGAGTAGTTCGCTAGGTAGGATTACTTGTTAAATCCCTAGCTACTGTATATGTTGTGCATTTAGTTAGCTTATTATAGACCAACAAACTGTCTCTGTTTTACCTTTCATGCAGACTGATCTGAAAACAATTCCACAGCCACCCATCAAGAAGTTAGAGGCCAGGTTACTTCCAGGTGAGTTTACAGTTCCCTCTGCCACAGCTAACTTGTTGCCCCTGCCTGTTTTATTGAACTGACAACTATGTTATGAGTACGCAGAGGCTACATAAATTAAACCACCCATCAAAATATTTCACTCCTGAAAAATAACCAGTAAAGGCTGATCTCATCCAGTTATACTCTTTCTTCTCATGCTAAGGTAGAAGATAACTGATATTTCAATGACCAGCCAGTGAACTCCTGTATCTCTTCAGCTAAATGTAATTGGTTGTTTTGAATGTGTACTCTGTCAGTGCACCTCACTTGTGGTTTTGCCCACAGGTAATTTGCATCCCTAATTGTCACATTAGGCTGTGGTAATCTAATCCAATTTAGTCACTTTTTTTTCTCTGGGCTGTTTAAAGTCACCATGGCAATGCAGTGCCTGCCTGGCCTCCTTTTCATCACTGCAACTAACGGTGCATAATTTAGCCTTAGTTAACAATGGGCTGGTTCATATATTCCTTCCTGCCTTTGCAGTCAAATCCCAGCTCAGAGAGGATGCGAGTTGGTTAATGACTGTCTTAAGGAGAATACAATAAGAGATTCACAAGGGTATTTCCTGTTCACAGGGCATCAGTCACTAAAAGCTATTTACCACATTTAGTGTGTTTTTCTCCACCAATGAGTTTTTAATGTGTGGCAGGACCTCAGGTTTGTTTATTTATGTTTTTACATTAAGTTGGCAGTATTTGTGTGAGCTAAACTGACACCCAACCTCTCCATATTACATTTTGCTCCAGTATATTAAGATAAACAAGGAGACATCAGAAATAAAATGAAAATTCTGTGTATATATCTAACCATCACTTATCAAACTGTGTACAGGGAGGGGCCATGACCCTCCCACTCAATTCATGTTGCCCCCCCCCCATAAACTATTGTTCCAAAAAAGCCAGGATGTGGCATTTCGGTTCATTCATGGCTGTTGTGGAGGCAGAATCTCACTGATATAATGGAGCAAGATTGAGAAACACTTGACCATAGGCCTATATCTGAGTCTAAGGACAAGTAATGAACCAGAGGTTGTGCTGTGGGATGAATTTCCCTTTGAGGCATTCACTCCTTATAATTAAGCAACAGAGAATAGACCTTCCCTCATTCTAGAAGCAATTAGCATGTTTTTTTGTTTTTTTTACGCTGCTGAAATAAAACTAAAATGTTGTACTTTATTGTTATTTTCTCTGCTTTGCAGTGCTCTATGCTGACCTTTAAATAAAAAATAAAAAAAATACAAGGAACACATGTGCGCCTAAGTTGTAAAATGTTTGCGTACACAAAGACATTTAGGAGCGCAGGGAAAAAATATTTGATGTAATAATGCTAGAATTCTTCATTTTTAGGATCGCACAGTAAAATATTTAGGCGCATATGTGAGTAAAACAGGTGCACTGTATAGCCCTGCTTTGGTTGTATACTTCTACTCTTCTCTATTTCTCTGCTCTATTTCAGCTGATCATTTTAAGATGCTGGTATGTTTTATAGAGGGATGGCTGCTGTTCTTTGACTGGAGGTTTAGCTAGTGTTATTGCTGGGTTCTGCCAGTGTCTTTAAATGAATGCTGGCAGTGAAAGTAAACATGAAGCCCTCACGCAGTGCCACCTGGCCTTGCTTTACAAAATAAGGTAGTCACCTCCTCTCCCTCAACTGGACTACAAACACTTTAGCCTACATTGAATCTCAGGTTTGATTTTACACCATGGCCTATGTTCTGATCTTTAGTTCATGGCACTGTGAAGGTGGCCCTGAATGGGGAGACTTTGGCTTTGTTTGTGGGCTTCCCAGCTCCTTGGCAGTGTTGCTATGCAACTTGAATGTGACCCATTCAAAGGGCTCTCTGATTGAATGAGCCATTCAAGTCCACACCAAACTGACCAGACAGAGGACCACACTGGGTCTAACTCATCTCAACAAATCATCTCAACTGTGCTCTCTCTTCTATCTTCCCTTCTCTCTCTCTGTTCATCTGTCCTACCTCTTTCATTTCTGGAGTTACATTACATCATCATTTACATTTAAGTCATTTAGCAGACGCTCTTATCCAGAGCGACTTACAAATTGGTGCATTCACCTTATGACATCCAGTGGAACAGCCACTTTACAATAGTGCATCTAAATCTTTTAGGGGGGGGGGGTCCTCTTCAGATTCTCTCCATCCCTGGCTGGTCCTTCGCTGGCTGACCACCTCTAATTAGTGAACGGTCTGGTTGAGATTCTCCCTCTTCTCTGAATATTTTAATTTTTTTTCCTCCTCTAGGCCTAGTTCTCTCTTTCTCTCCTACTCTCACTTTGTATGTGACTTGTGTTTCTGGCGTGTGTGGGTGTCCAAACATAGACGACCAACATTGACTGTCTTGCTTAGGCTCCTCGCTGACACACTGTCACCTTTTATGACACATGTTCATCTCAAATGTAGGCATCTGTAATGATAGTTAGACAGGTACTTAGATGTCCCACTGTTGTTTTCTCAGTAGGAGAATGTGAGCTGAGGCCTCTCCTGAGGCTGTGGAAGAATGTGCCTGGCAGTGGTGTTTGCATGAGGCAAAGCTAACTCTCTGTACTCCCAAAACCCTTTCTCACCTCTCTGGCCACATACTAATGCTGTCCTCCGTCTATCAAATCAAATCAAATTGATTTATATAGCCCTTCGTACATCAGCTGATATCTCAAAGTGCTGTACAGAAACCCAGCCTAAAACCCCAAACAGCAAGCAATGCAGGTGTAGAAGCACGGTGGCTAGGAATAACTCCATAGAAAGGCCAAAACCTTGGAAAGAAACCTAGAGAGGAACCAGGCTATGAGGGGTGGCCAGTCCTCTTCTGGCTGTGCCGGGTGGAGATTATAACAACATGGCCAAGATGTTCAAATGTTCATAAATGACCAGCATGGTCGAATAATAATAAGGCAGAACAGTTGAAACTGGAGCAGCAGCACGGCCAGGTGGACTGGGGACAGCAAGGAGTCATCATGTCAGGTAGTCCTGGGGCAGGGTCCTAGTGCTCAGGTCCTCTGAGAGAAAGAAAGAGAGAAGGAGAGAATTAGAGAACGCACACTTAGATTCACACAGGACACCGAATAGGACAGGAGAAGTACTCCAGATATAACAAACAGACCCTAGCCCCCCGACACACAAACTACTGCAGCATAAATACTGGAGGCTGAGACAGGAGGGGTCACCACGTAGTTTGTCAGCACGGGAGTTCTGCTCCGTTACTCACACAACCTATGCTAATATGGGCAAAGTCATGAGTTTCTCAGAATGACATGTCTTATCGCTATCCATCAACAATGTCAAATCAAGTGTATTTGTCACATACACATGGTTAGCAGGTGTTAATGCAAGTGTAGCGAAATGCTTGTGCTTCTAGTTCCAACCATGCAGTAATATCTAACAAGTAATATAACCTAACAATTTCACCACAACCACCTTATACACACAAGTGTAAAGGAATGCATAGGCAAGATGCAGTAGGTGATATAGAGTACAGTATATACATATGAGATGAGGAATGTAGGGTATGTAAACATTATATGAAGTGGCATTGTTTAAAGTGGCTAGTGATACATTAATCAACATGGCAAGATGCAGTAGATGGTATAGCATACAGAATATACATATGAGATGAATAATGTAGGGTATGAGAATATTATAACGTGGCATTGTTTAAAGTGGCTAGTGAAAGATTTAATTACATCAAGATGCAGTAGATGGTATGTGATGGTGTTACTGGCGCACTGTACTCTACTATTGTACAGGTGGAATGCTGAAGTATATCTGTCCCTTTTAACTGCCATCTTTGTAACTGAGGCATTTCTCCCTAGTCTCATGTGACTGAGGGGATTGTGATAATCACTGTATACAGAGACCGTGTTGCGTCTCTGAGCCTGTGTCCCTCGCCACCAGCTGTCCGAACTGTGATCTGGTCTGCTAGGTGCTGTACATAAACACAGGCGGCCTGCCTTGAAAGCTACAAAACCCCAGGAAGCAAAGCCAGGTTGTGGCTAGTTGGGTCAGTTGGCAGGTCTGATCACATTAGTAGCCCTATTGAAATTAGGGGTTTGTCGACTTAGTCAAAAAGGAGAACCTCATCCTTGGAAGCGTTTGTTCCCTCCAGTATGGTTACATGATATACATGTTTTTGACTTGCCAGTCACACACAGAATAGGCCTTGTGATTCTTCTGGATCTGTGTTACCACGACCGTGGCCAACTGACATTTATCTGAATAGGCACTGAAAGTAGCCAACTCTGTGATAAACAGCGAGTGCTATGATGTAAGCGGTTGATGACATGACCACAGTACTGTTTGTTAGATGTTGTGGTAACCCAGGTTACTTGCAGAGTTGCAGTCCAGTGGGGGTTCAAGGCTGTGTGTGGCTGTACTGTACTCTTGTGTCAGACCCGTCAGCATTCTGCCTCCACAAAAGAGTTGTTAACTCATCAAGCCTGCAGATTATTAGACCCAGCTTTCAAAAAAATACGTAATTTTTACATGTATTTAACTAGGCAAGTCAGTTAAGAACAAATTCTTATTTTCAATGACGACCTAGGAACAGTGGGTTAACTGCCTGTTCAGGGGCAGAACGACAGATTTGTACCTTGTCAGCTCGGATTTGAACTTGAAACCTTCCAGTTACTAGTTCAACGCTCTAACCACTAGGCTACCCTGCCGCTTTGGAAGTGAACACGGTAGTGTTGGATGGGGGTGATGGTGGGCACTTGCTGACTTGTCCCACAATTACAAGAGCGGCAACCTATTTCTTCAGTCTCTCTCTCTCTATTCCTTGTCTGATCTTAATCCAAGCTGAGAAACATGACCGTAGATCTCCACCTTACTATCCCCACTATCTTCAATAAGACTCACAGGCCGTAACGTTTTATTGTCATATCAAATAACTTGTAATGCAGTGACACGGGTCATATAATGTAGCTTGTAAACAATGTTTTACATGGATAACAGGCAAGAACAAATAAGCCTAGCCTTGGGTGAAATGTCCTATACAAGGAGTAGCCTACACAGTGCCTACACAGTGCAAGATTCACCTGGAAGTCAGCATTTCATTCCACTTTGTACGCCATCTTTATATCAATGTACGGTCAGGCTGTAATTTGGATGTACGGTCAGGCTGTAATTTGGATGTACGGTCAGGCTGTAATTTGGATGTACGGTCAGGCTGTAATTTGGATGTACGGTCAGGCTGTAATTTGGATGTACGGTCAGGCTGTAATTTGCTCATAGACAATGCAGTGTATATAATGAATGCATCAAAAGAAACCAGCTCAATGGAAAGTGACAGATTACTGTTGGGCTGAATGGGTTAAGCTCACGCTGACTGAGGAAAAACTGTCATTTTGACATGTGAGGATCCTGTTTGCAGTGCTGGACCTGGTTCTCTTTGGCTGTTCCCTGCCTGTCCTACGGTAACCCTCTGCAAAGCAGCTCCAGCTGTTATGGATGGGCTGGCCTATAGTCTAGTGACGCTGCAGTGTCGCTCAACCATACTGCCACGATATAAAACGAGAGGGAATCACAACTGCACTGCATTCATGTAATGTACTAGTCTATCATTGTCTCTTCTACTTTAGGTCTTCACTTCATACATAGATTAAGCATGAATTTACCAATCATGAAATGCCAGGAACTTTGCACTATGTGAAGGTATCAGCTGCATTCATTGAACTGGTCATTGTTTAGATTTCAAATGTTTGAGAGAGACAACGGTTTGTCATAAACATTCATGTCCATCCAAGTTGCCAGCGAGTTTGCGAGCTCGTTACTGTCAGACCTCTTAGGTTCAGTGACACAGGAAACGGCAACATCAATAAAAACAACATTCATGGTTTAGTCTAGAAAGTTACGGTCTATTTTAGACTGGGTTCACCTGTCTTTGATGAGGGGTTTTGATCTGGATGTAAAACTTGAGAGGAGGACCTCGATCCATCAAGCAGCCTTACTAACTGGGTTCTCAGTTAATTTTCCCGGGAGGAGGACAGCTAGGCCCACCTGATCCCCATTCTCTGGCTCATGGGGTTTCCCTGGCAAGCCTGTAGTGCATGGGCTGAGTCTGAACTCCCACTGAATGGCCAGAGAGCGAGAAGGATCCTGGAGTAGAAACAGTCAGCAGTGTATGTGACTCATCATGAGCTCTTTTTTTTTTTTTTTTTTTTTTTTGAAAAATAAATACCTCTTGGAGCTGTGTGCATCTGGGCTATGGAGGTAATTACAAAACATCTGTCTGTGGCGAGGAGAGAGAAGTCCTGTAAATGGAGGGAATCCTCTTGAGTTCAGACACCAGGCTGTGGGTTTTTGTGTTGTCTCCTGAGATGCTACTGGAACCAAAGAGGGGTTAAAGTGTAGAGGTCACAACGGGCTATAAGGCCTATAAGTTAGGTAACAGAGAGTGTTGTGTTGACCTCCTCTGTCATGAAGCCGTCTAGCTATTCTCTGACAGGTATTTCCATCATCCTGACCCAATGCCTCAGACTGGAATGTGGGATCATTAGAGCCTATTCGAGGGCCTGAGAGGAGAAATGCACAGATCACTCTCCAGCAGTCTAACAGGATGCCTCTGGCTGGATGGCAGAAGCCTGAATGAGACTAGGAGAAAGACATTTTAGTGTGTGATCATTCTACTTCCATAGCATATTTCCTTCCCCCAGCTTCATTCATGTCATATTACTCAGCCATCAGTCCCTGTTTTGTTTCATCGCTATAAGACTTAAAATAACTGTGTGGTTAACACTCACCTTCTATTTATGTCCCTTTTAGGCCTATGTTTTCTACCTCTTTTCTTTGAATCCTAAATGTCATAGTTCATGTTACTTCCTGTTTGTCATCCTCAGGGGAGATTGTGGTGAACGAAGTGAGCTTTGTGAGGAAGTGCATTGGATCAGATAGCAGCCATGGTGACCTGTGGGGGAAGCTGATATGCACCAACTTCAAGGTTTCCTTCATCACCCATGATGCCCTCCCCATGCAGGTATGTTTTCAAGAAGGCTGCTGAGGGGAGGACGGCTCATAAAAATAACTGGAACGGCGCGAATGGAATGGCATCAGACACATGGAAACCGTGTATTTGATGCCATTCCACTGAATCCACTCCATCCATTTACCATATGCCCGTCCCCCCTAATTAAGGTGCCACCAACCTCCTGTGGTGCACTCTGTGTGCCCCTCTCTCAAAAATGACCGTAGCTCTATGGGCTGGTTACCCAGATTAATCCGAGACAATCTCCATTAAAATGTATTTTTATTCCACGACGAGTCTTAATCTGTGTCCCGGGAGACTGACCCTACATGATCACACCTGAGTTTATTGGAGAAAGTGTGGTCAAGGTTGTCACACGATAAGCAACATGTGGGATAGGCCTGTTGTCTGTTGTAAAATACCCATCAACAAAAAGGTTTCTAGGACACTGCTGTCTTTCTTCCAGTGTCTGATGTTTTATGTAACCTCCCACCCTGTGCTTTTAGACCACCTGTTTTGTGTTAAGCTTATTTTGATGCCTTCCCCTCTTAAACAACTTAAGTGAGTCATCCCAGATCTGTTTACTTGAAAAACAGAAGTTTATAGGACTCATGGAAGGATTGCACTACTCTTGGAAATGTAGCCTTGATTGTCATTGATTGCAAAGTTGTGGATTTGCCTTTCAGTTCAAATGGGTTAACTTTTAGATTCACATATTTGCTCAGAAGTTGTCAATGATCTCCATTCATCAGCTGATTCCATGTTAATCATTACATTTCACTGAAATACAAAAACAGTATCATCATCATCAGTGTTCCTGACCGAGCAATTCCACATGGTTCAAATGTTTTCCCCTCAGCTGTTGATAACGTGGTGCAGTCTCACTCCGCTGCAGTTAAAACCAATCGTCTCCCTGGAACTATTGTATGCTTTTTCCCCAGGTACCTCCTCTCCTCACCATGTTCATCTCTGTGTTGTGTTCTCTCAGAGGTTCCAGGTTGCCAACCGTCTGCTTGGCGAGCACGATGTTCCCCTGGCGTGTGTGGAGCAAGTGGTGACAGGTAAGACCATGTGCCATTATGCTAACCATGGTGACAAGATGGCAAACAAACTCAAATAGAATTCTCCACCAAAATATAACTCTCAGTGGAAAGTAGCCTACATATGACACTGACAGGCCCTTTAGTCCAGGAAAAAAAGATCAGTTTAGGTTCCTGACAGGTAATGTTTTGTTTTTAAACGCCTGTAAAATAAATGACCTATGAAACGCATTGCCCCTCACGAATCTGTTTCTGACCAATATAGTGGATTTTGTCAGACACCCCACACTTGGACCGCTACAGCTATAATGCTTCATCTACACACAGCTGTTCAATTATGAATGCACAATGGACAGGTTGTGCTCTCCTCCTTTGAAATCCCCTTGAAAGTTTTTTCTGTTGGCTGAGGGACCAGTCAGATCTCTCAGATTCAATCACATCCCATCTGGCTGACCTCAGTTTCCGTGTTTAGGTTTTATTTGACTGTCCTCTACCGGGCTGATTTTTAGATACACACCATTGACTTAAACCAGTTTTGGTGACTGCCTGCCTGCTCCCCCTGGTCACCGATCTGTTTTTAGTATCTACATAGATGAGGTCATAGCCCAGACAGAGGGCCCTGGCTGAAAAGCCTATTCCGGATTAACCTTGTTTGTGTAACTCATAGCCTCACTCTCTGCTGACATGGCTGGGAGTGTGGGGCTCTTGTGCTGAGCTGATAGAGCATGAAGCAATGTTTTTTTTACTCAGTACGCCCTCAACAAAGGTCCTTTATGAGAGCCTTGGCTTGGCAAAAACACTGACCCGATGCTCCACCCACCACAAACCGAAACGAGGCATAGGTCTTATCCTTGTCTTGTAAGGTTGAAAGTGTGTGCAGGTGGTGGTACACAGGCCAAGACTGGATTCCTGGTGTACCATGGAAACCTGCATATCATCCTCTTCCTGTTATAAGATAATTAAATACTGAACAGAAATATAAACGCAACAGGCAACAATTACAGTTCATATAAGGAAATCGATGAATTGAAATAAATTCATTAGGCCCAATTGTCGTACTTGAGGAAAAGTAAAGATACCTTAATAGAAAATTACCCAAGTAAGAGAGTCACCCAGTAAAATACTACTTTAGTAAAGGTATTTGGTTTTCAATATACTTAAGTATCAAAAGTAAATGTAATTCCTTATATTAAGCAAACCAGATAGCACCACCTTGTTTTTTATGTATTTACAGATAGCCAGGAGCACGCTCCAACCCTTAGACATAATTTACAAATAAAGCATGTGTTTAGTGAGTTCTCTGACAACAACGCTGGTGGACATTGAGTTTCTTCATCTTTTTATGCCAATAACAAATCTACATACTGTATCAACACAGAACCCTCAAATTGACACCCTTTAGGGATTGTTTAAATGCAGCGTGATACAAAGTTGTACTATTTGTAAACATCATTCGTGCTCTCGTCCAGACATACTGCCAAATGTAATGTTACCTAATAGCCACAGTTGTTTTTAAAATTCTTGCAGGGATTATCCAACCCCAAAATCAGCTTTCGATTCTTCCCGTTACCCCACTAAATATAATACTTTTCTTGTGTAATTTTTGCCAATTTCAAGCTTTATTGCCCCCCACACTTGCTTTTCCAATGACCAAAGGCCCCTTTGAGATTTTTCCGCTACCACCGCAATATTCATATGATAACAACTCCCGCACAGACTCGGGAGAGGCGAAGGTCGAGAGCCATGCGTCCTCCGAAAGACAACCCAACCAAGCCCCACTGCTTCTTAACACAGCGCGCATCCAACCCGGAAGCCAGCCGCAGCAATGTGTCGGAGGAAACACCGTACACCTAGTGACCTGGTTAGTGTGCACTGCGCCCGGCCCGCCACAGGAGTCGCTAGTGCGCGATAAGACAAGGATATCCCTACCGGCCAAACCCTCCCTAACCCGGACCTAGGCCAATTGTGCGCTGCCCCATATTCCTCCCGGTCGCGGCCGGCTGCGACAGAGCTTGGGCTCGAACCCAGAGTCTCTGGGTTCTGCATCGCGATGCCTTAGACCACTGCCCCACCCGGGACACCAAAATATGTACACATTTGATCTATATACTCACATACCCAAACTGTGTTCAAATACCCATAATAATATACTGTATACGACATACTTGATTTTTATATACTTCATACTATATGCTATTAGTTCATTTTAGTACATTGTAAACAAACCGTAACCTTTGAGTTGAGCTTAGCATGTCTACCAGACGTTGATGCTGTTGCTATGTAGCCTCTTGCTAGCTTGTTAGCATAACAAATGACAAGTTTTGTTATTTTACAACTTCAGGTGTTTGGATTCAGACTGTTCAGAGCGCACACTACCCGCTCTCGACTAAGAGCAGGGTTGATCTGAGCGTTCTGACCTCAAAACCGTAGTCAAGAACCCAAGCTAACTGTCTAAAGTTGGCTAGCTTGTTAGCTACTTCCAGACACACGTAAGAGAACACCTCACTCTAACCATTTTACTCTCTCTAGCAGAGCTGGTTATCCAAAGTGTTGGTGACTGTAACTGTGCTGCTGGCAACAATAGCCAGAATTAAATGTCCGTAGAGAACGCACAACGACTATACCATTTAACTAAGAATGACGTGAATAATCAAGTTAATAAATGTTGGGTAGTTAGATTATAGTTAATATACTGCCTAGGCTAAAATTAAAATGTGCCAGTTCACAATAGTATATCTGAATTCTTTATTAGATTGGAATTTTGCCGTCAGCAGGGAAATGCTCCCCAGTTTTATCCATGATTAGATGTTTTTCCCATATTTGAGCCGAATTGGTAGAATGCTCTTGCGCTTGTTTTAGTGCCTCTATTGCTTTGCTGTAGTTGACCTTTTCTATGATGGTTATTTCTGCGCTTCTCTCAATGGTGTCAAGAGTTTAGATTTTCTTACTCACAGGTTTTAATATGTGCAAATAAAAAAATAAAAAAAATCCAAGATAGTGTTACCCACTTCCCAGGAGAGAAGTTATGGTATTTGTGCCTTTCAGTTGGTCACGGCACTTGATTCCTTTGCATTAGAACTAATCTTGAAGCGTCTGCCAATGTTCTACTGGAGAATATGGAAGACCTAATGTCTTATACCAGTGTCCCACTTCAAATATAACTGTTGTTGACAACTCATATTACCAAAATTAGGGTAATCATCATATAAATCTCTCGTCAATACACACACTCAGGAAACATAAACACACAAAACAAACAGTATTTGGTTAGCAACGTCTTCCTTTGATATCATTTAAAAAATGAGTAATTTCTTCTCCAAATATTTTTTAATTACTATATGTAATTTTACATTTTGTAGCAACTTGGTAGTTTCTCCTATGCACATTTCAGTGTAAGGTTTAAAGTTATAGCTGGTATGACCTTTTTAAAAATATATATATAAAAATACATCTTATGTCCTTCAGAGAACAGGATTTTCAAAGTGTTCTTAGAACAGGTTTTTATAAGTCCCCAGAACTTTCCCCTATTGGAGGTTGCGTTTAAGAAAATCAGTCTCACCCTTAATTTATTTAGTCTGTTTGGAATGGCAAACCCACTCAATGACTCTCCCTGCCGGTCTGAGAGGGTCCCTTTTCTGCTCTGCTTAGTCGGAGTGTGGGGCTCCCTGCCATGTCTAACGCAACCTCGGTCTCCTCGGGAGCAATCAGGAAACTGAGTTAGCCATCACATCCGTGTCGCCAAATTGTCAGATAAATTCTATAGGAAGAGACTGCAGATTCTTTCAAACAACAATTTTATTCTCAGAAATGAAGCAATAAACCATCACTAAGAATAGTTAGTTGAAAGCTCTACAAACCGAGTTGGCCCTCAGCTTTTATAGAAAAGTCCAACCTCATTGTTTATGTGGCAGTTAGCAGATGTGTGCGTAACAGTGTACAAAAGGCGTTTAGTTTGTCTCTGTAGATGGCTGACGTTGCCACTATTGTCTGTTCCTTCCTGCATGTTTCCATACAGAGGAGTTCGTACAGATAGTACAAACGGGATGTTACATACTGCAGTCGCACCCAGCTCTTATCTGCACGCCCAGACTTATAACTGTCCCACAAGACAACAAGCCTGCATCAGGAGAAAAAAAACATGAGCATATAACAATGGACAATTATCTAAGTAAAAACGGCATAGTATGTCTAATTTAGTAATTTTCCACTACAACATTACTACAGTCAGCATGCCAATTGTACACACTGTCAACTTGAAACATCTGTGGTGTTTGTGTGACAAAACTGCACATTTTAGTGGCCTTTTATTGCCCCCAGCACAAGGTGCACCTGTGTATCAATCATGCTGTTTTAATCAGCTTCTTGATATACCACACCTATAAAGTGGATGGATTATCTTGGCAAAGGAGAAACTCACTAACAGGGATGTAAACAAATTTGAGAGAAATACGTTTTTTGTGCGTATGAAAAATCTCTAGGATCTTTTATTTAATCTCATGAAAAATGGGACCAACACTTTACATGTTGCGTTTTATAGTTTTGTTCACTATATTATAACTGAAATAAACAGTTGAGTCTTGTGGAAGATGTTTTACCATATGTAATACTCGAGGAACCTCAAATGATTATTCTGTATTCAGAGTATTACCCCATAAAGAGTCATCCGAACATGAAGAATGAAGTTCCTCATTTGTTTTTAGACAGCTGAGGTCTGGTGGATCAATTTAAGTTCCTACTTGGTTGAATTTCTCTGAAGCTCTGTGGTGACATAGATGATCAGTTTTTCTGTGGAATCTTTGGTCACTCAGTTTCCCACTTCCCACATATACATTACCCCTCACAATACTAGCGTTGTCCCAGATCTTTACTGTATGTGCTTTATCCCAACTCTTCTAAAGAAAAAACATTAGTCCTACAGACCTGGGACCAGGCTACTACTGTTACTATTTGACTATCCATTAGCCCTAATAAGCACTGTCTCGCCCCTGGTCTTTGTTTTGTGTTTGTTCCTCTCAGTGAACGATGCTAAGGGGAAGCAGAAGGTTCTGTGTTCCAACCAGAAGCTGAAGTTTAATCCCACCGAGCTCATTCTTTACTGCAAGGATTTCCGAATCATCAGGTTCCGCTTCGACGAGGCTGGGCCCCAGAGCGCCAAGAAGGTTTGTGATATAAGCTTTCTGAACAAAATGGACACGGTTTTGATGTATGAACACTATAAATTGACATGGTGTTGACTCTTGAATTGAACCTGAGGCGAGATACCAGCAATCTAGCATGGTAATCCTCCAACTCAACTCTGCCTCACTACTACAGTGGATTAGTTTCTAAGAGGATGTCACTGGTAATTCACTGTGGAATGCCTCTGCTGTCAGTATAGCTGTTCCTAAAAGACTGCCACTGTTAGATTTAAAATATTTTTTTAATCATCTCTTGTTAGTCTACATGATTATCAGAGTTCAATCCCATTATGTGAGTATGAGAGCAAACCTGCTGGCAATGACACTAGTTAATCCTTTATTTTGTATGAGTAAAAATGCCATGTAACATGTCCTCTCCCAGAAAACCAAACAGCTGTATGTTTATGGTAACACCATTGACAAACACACCAAGGAGGCTTTTGGAGAGCGTCTCCTTGGAGCCTTCTGGGGCCATGTAGGCTGCCCTGTATCCTCCTCTCTTTCCTCCCCTCTCCACCCCTCTTCTCCCTTCTCCTCTCCACTTCTCTCCACCCCTCTTCTCTTCTCTCCACCCTGTTGAGCTGCTCTCTGATGAGGGGATTAGTCTGTCTCCCTGGTCGGTGTTTCTTTCATCCTCCCTTCCATCTGGCTGGCTGAGAGCCTGAGATTGGCCAGAATTAGCTCAGCCTGACTCAGGAGGAGTCAGGGTGGCATTGTCAGCATGTTGTTATTATCAGCATGTATTGCTTTACATTTGTATTGTCTTTTTATGGTTATTTTCTTTTTTTTCAAGTAAGAAAACAAAGTCAATGAGATTATGCTTAGATATGTGTACAGGATGACTTGATACACATGTCACGGAGTGCTGCATAACAGCTGTTGTTGCTAGGCAACCTATGTAGAAATGAGTGTCAAATGAACATTCCACATTGACTCTGACTCATCTCTCTTAGCAAGTGGTGGATTATAGTCACAGATGTATCATGTCTTTAGAGTGGAACCAAAGCACTGCTCAAAGGGCCCCAGGACCCCCATGCGAAGAGTTGTGGGAGAGGTGTGTTGGATTGTTTTACTCACTGCTTGTTTTTGTTTGGTGTGAAACAATGACTTCCCTAATTTCTGACAGCAAAGCCAACAAACTAACAGGCCTGGTAAGAGCATTCACCTGGAGTTACTGAGCCCTGTGGGCCTGTTGAGCTCATGCTGGACAATGTGAGGCTGTGTGCAGGGAGAAGGAGCCACCCTGTGTATAACCTGCAAGCCCCTTGGAACATGTGAAGCCTGGATAGAGGCGTTTTTAAAGTCACCACAAAAAACAACCAGGGAACAAAACATCCATTCAGCCCTCTAGTTTCTGATCACTCTGCAAACACACATGCTGTTGCACCCTGAGTTCTGGTCCAAGGTCTCAGAAGCCAGGGGGCTGTAAGTTCATTCTAATGTGTTATGTGGAGGAAGGCCTCCAAGAGTTCTTAGCAGCAGAGTCCTCTGCATAGCCGTGGCAGGGAGACCGCAGAGTATATCTTCCTGACAGCCTGCTTCTATGTACACACGTAACCTTAGATCTCCAGCCAGAGCACATGCCACATGGGAGCAGTTTGTCAGAGAAAGGGGGAGCTAGCGCTTGAAGCCCCTCAACACACACCTGAAAGATATTGAACTAAGAAGTAACTATCAACATTACCTGGCTACTCTACCTTCAGGGAGGGGAACCCATGACAATTTGATTTGTTTTGTCTTGGACACTGTTATGACCGCTGTTTTGAAGTCCAATGGTAACTCCTGGTTGTTTCTGATTACACCTGGTGTTTTTTATGAATGGGTGTTTCTTTTTTCTTATTTTTTTTCCAATTTTACCTCTTTTTTTTCCTCCCAAATTTCGTGTTATCCAATTGTTGTAGTAGCTACTATCTTGTCTCATCGCTACAACTCCCGTACGGGCTCGGGAGAGACGATGGTTGAAAGTCATGCGTCCTCCGATACACAACCCAGCCAGCCGTACTGCTTCTTAACACAGCGCGCATCCAACCCGGAAGCCAGCCGCACCAATCTGTCGGAGGGTACACCGTGCACCTGGCAACCTTGGTTAGCGGCCCGCCACAGGAGTCGCTGGTGCGCGATGAGACAAGGACATCCCGACCGACCAAGCCCTCCCTAACCCGAACGACGCTAGGCCAATTGTGCGTCGCCCCACAGACCTCCCGGTCGCGGCCGGGTTACGACAGAGCCTGGGCGCGAACCCAGGGACTCTGATGGCACAGCTGGCGCCCTTAACCACTGTGCCACCCGGGAGGCATGAATGGGTGTTGCTGCTCTAAGTATTGTAATGGTACATAGTGGGATTTAACTGCACTCCCTGTGTCTATTTCTATATGGGGACACATAGTGTAATTACTGTGGGGAGCTAAACCAGGGCTCGGTCCTTGTTTTTCTTTTGTGACATATGGAATGAAGCCATTCTATAATAGCTTATTATACCGAAGGAAATTACAGAGTTGGGAGCAGTCTCTCTCAAATACACACAGAGACGCTTGTGTGTGCGCGCGCACACACACATACATGAACACAAAAGTTCCTTCCTTGCATCCTGTGTTTTGGTTGCTGCTCCTCCAATGAATGGACAGCATTGTGTAATTCTATGCCACTGATGGAAAGCTCCAAACGCCAGACTCAGCCCTCTATCCCAATAGAAATAGGCGTTCTGCTAAGGTTTGCTTTCCTAGGTTTCACTTAAATGAGATCCTGGCAGCCACGCTCAAGTCTGAATTCTTGGTGCAACTTAGCTACCCAGATAGTCCCAAGGCACAATTACAAATACATGAGTATGGTTCAATGGTTGAACTTTGCTTCTCAAAGTTTGCTTTTCATTAGAAATAGCGAGACACAAATTTAATGTCTTCGTCACTCACTTAAAATGAAATGCATCACGTGGTGAAATTACTTGGGCTTTTTTTAATGGTCAAATTCAAGGTTGACAATCTCTTTTACTCTTCATCGTATTCCTGTGTGAGTTCAATCTACCCTTCAAGGTGCAGAAAACATGACTTAGTGCCTCAGCTGTTGAGCATGTCTGGGCTAAATAATACTTTCAGCTGTTTAAATGGTGGAATCTTGTAGTAAAGGTAGAGGCCCCTTGCAGCCAAGGCACAGCTTGAAGTGTTATTGAAAATTTCCATGCAGGTTTCTGAGTCTTTAGCCAATAAAAACAACTCCTGTAAAATGTGAACAGACAAAACACTCTGGCTGTGGTCAGTAGACTCCGAGGGCAGCCAGAACGTGCCTCAAAGTGCATTTCAAAGACACAACCCATTGAAAAGGGACATCATATACTATGGAGTCACCGACACCTCTCCATTCACAATACAGAATAATCTGGTGTCACATCTCAAAGATTCTAGCAGACCATCTCCCTTAGATTGTATTGTTGGGGCCAGGAGTTTTTCCAGACTCCCTGACCTGACAAGTGGTGCATTTCCATACAGGATTTACCCCAGTGTTTTACCTAGAAGTCTCAGACTTTTCTGTTTCCATCTACAGTTGAAGTCGGAAGTTTACATCAAATTAATTTCAAATTGAAAATATATATATATTTCTATCCCTTCTCACATCAGCTGATATATCAAAGTGCTGTACAGAAACCCAGCCTAAAAACCCAAACCGCAAGCAATCTAGGTGTAGAAGCACGGAAAAACTCCCTAGAAAGGCCAAACCTAGGAAGAAATCTTGAGAGGAACCAAGCTATGAGGGGTGGCCAGTGCTCTTCTGGCAGTGCCGGTGGAGATTATAACAGAACATGGCCAAGATGTTGAAATGTTCAAAAATGACCAGCATGGTAAAATAATAGTAATCACAGTGAACAGGTCAGGGTTCCATATCCGCAGGCAGAACAGTTGAAACTGGAGCAGCAGCACAGCCAGGTGGACTGAGGACAACAAGGAGTCATCGTACCAGGTAGTCCTAAGGCATGGTCCTAGGGCCCAGGTCCCCTGAGAGAGAGAGAGAAAAAGAAAGATACAAACACTTAGGTTGGAGTCATTAAAACTATTTTTTCAACCATTCCACAAATGTCTCCGTAACAAACTATAGTTTTGGCAAGTCTGTTAGGACATCTACTTTGTGTATGACACGTAATTTTTCCAACAATTGTTTAGACAGATTTATTTCACTTATAATTCACTGTATCAGTGGGTCAGAAGTTTACATGCACTAAGTTGACTGTGCCTTTAAACAGCTTGGAAAATTCCAGAAAAGGATGTCATGGCTTTAGAAGCTTCTGATAGGCTAATTGACATCATTTGAGTCAATTGGGGGTGTACCTGTGGATGTATTTCAAGGCCTACCTTCAAACTCTGTGCCTCTTTGCCTGACATCATGGGAAAATCAAAAGAAATCAGCCAAGACCTCAGAAACATTGGAGACCACAAGTCTGGTTCATCCTTGGGAGCAATTTTCAAATGCCTGAAGGTACCACGTTCATCTGTACAAACAATAGTATGCAAGCATAAACACCATGGGACCACGCAGCCGTCATACCGTCTCCTTGAGATTAATGTACTTTGATGCAAAACGTGTAAATCAATCCCAGAACAACAGCAAAGGACCTTGTGAAGGTGCTGGAGGAAACGGGTACAAAAGTATCTATATCCACAGTAAAACGAGTCCTATATCAACATAACCTGAAAGGCCGCTCAGCAAGGAAGAAGCCACTGCTCCAAAACTGCCATTTAAAAAATCCAGACTATGGTTTGCAACTGCACATGGGGACAAAGATCGTAGTTTTCGGAGAATTGTTCTCTGGTCTGATGAAACAAAAATATAACTGTTTGGCCATAATGACCATCGTTATGTTTGGAAGAAAAAGGGGAAGTCTTGCAAGCCGACCAACACCATCCCAACCGTGAAGCACGGGGGTGGTAGCATCATGTTGTGTGGGTGCTTTGCTGCAGGAGTTACTGGTGCACTTCACAAAATAATGTCATCAAATGGGAGGAAAATCATGTGGATTTAATGAAGCAACATCTCAGGACATCAGTCGGGAAGTTAAAGCTTGGTCGCAAATGGGTCTTCCAAATGTACAATGACCCTAAGCATACTTCCAAAGTTGCTGCAAAATCGCTTAAGGACAACAAAGTCAAGGTATTGGAGTGGCCATCACAAAGCCCTGACCTCAATAAATTTGTGGTCAGGGCTTTGGAAATTTTGTTTTCTGACCTCAGAAAATTTGTGGCCAGAGCTGGTAAAGCGTGTGCGAGCAAGGAGGCCTACAAACCTGACTCAGTTACACCAGCTCTGTCAGGAGGAATGGGCCAACATTCACCCAACTTATTGTTGGAGGCTTGTGGAAGGCTACCCAAAATGTTTAACAATTTTAAAGGCGATGGTGCGCTTTCTTCACCACACTGTCTGCATGGGTAGACCATTTCAGTTTGTCCGTGATGTGTACGTAGAAAAATGTCACAAAAATCATCACAAAGCCCACTGATATTGCCAACTACTTTAAGTACTTTTTCATTGGCAAGATAAGCAAACTTAGGGATGCCATGCCAGGGACAAACGCTGACACTACACATCCAAGTATATCAGACCAAATTATGAAAGACTATTGTACTTTTGAATTCTGTAAAGTCCGTGTGGAAGCGGTGAAAAAATAATTGTTGTCTATCAACAATGACAAGCCGCCGGGGTCTGACAATCTGGATGGACAATTACTGAGGATAATAGCAGACTATATTGCCACTCCCATTTGACACATCTTCAATTTAAGCTTACTAGAAAGTGTGTGACCTCAGGCCTGGAGGGAAGCTAGTGTCATTCTGCTACACAAGAATAGTAAAGCCCCCTTTACTGGCTCAAATAGAAGACCAATCAGCCTGTTACCAACCCTTAGTAAACTTCTGCAAAAAATTGTGTTTGACCAGATACAATGCTATTTCACAGTAAACAAATTGACAATGGAATTTCAGCACTCTTATAGGGAAGGAGCACAGCACTTACACAAATGACTGATTGGCTGAGAGAAGCTGATGACAAAATGATTGGGGGGGCTGTCTTGTTAGACTTCAGTGCAGCTTTTGACATTATCGATCATAGTCTGCTGCTGGAGAAACGTATGTGTTATGGCTTTACACCCCCTGCTGTAATGTGGATAAAGAGTTACTTGTCTAACAGAACACAGAGGGTGTTCTTTAATGGAAGCCTCTAACATAATCCAGTTAGAATCAGGAATTCCCCAGGGTAGCTGTTTAGGCCCCTTGCTTTTTTCAATTTTTACTAACGAAATGCCACTGACTTTGAGTAAAGCCAGAGTGTCGATGTATGTGGATGACCCTCACACTATACACATCAGCTACTACAGCATCTGAAATGACTGCAACACTTAACAAAGAGCTACAGTTAGTTTGAGTGGGTGGAAAGGAATAAGTTAGCCTAAAAGCATTATTTGGAACAAAACACTCATTAAACCCTAAACCTCAACTAAAACTTGTAATAAATAATGTGGAAATTGAGCAAGTTGAGATGACTAAACTGCTTGGAGTAACCCTAGATTGTAAACTATCATGGTCAAAACGTATTGATGCAATAGTAGCTAAGATGGGGAGAAGTCTGTCCAAAATAAAGCGATGCTCTGCCTTCTTAACAACACTATCAATAAGGCAGGTCCTACAGGCCCTAGTTTTGTCGCACTGTGAGTCATGTGGTCAGGTGCCACAAAAAAGGACTGAGGAAAATTGCAATTGGCTCAGAACAGGGCAGCACGGCTGGACCTTGGTTGTACACAGAGTGACAGAGAGCTAATATTAGTAATATGCATGTCAATCGCTCCTGGCTCAAAGTGGAGGAGAGATTGACTTCATCACTATGTTTATTTATGAGAGGTATTGACATGTTGAATGCACTGAGCTGTCTGTCTAAACTACTGGCACACAGCTTGGACACCCATGCATACCCCACAAGACATTCCACAAAGTCTCTTCACAGTCCCCAAGTCCAGAACAGACTGGGATGGCACACAGTACTACATAGAGCCATGACAACATGGAGCTCTATTTCACATCAAGTAACTGATGCAAGCAGTACAATTTTAACCGATTTAAAAAAAATAAAAAATAAAAAAAACTTATGTAACAGCAGGGACTGTAAAGCAACACAAACATTTGCACAGACGCATGCATACACACACACGATAACATAGTCACTATACATACACATTGATTTAGTGGTGGTGGAGTAGGGGCCTGAGGGCACACAGTGTGTTGTGAATGTATTGTAATGTTCTTTTTAAATGGCATTAACTGCCTTAATTTTCCCGGACCCCAGGAAGAGTAGCTGCTGCCAAAGCAGCAGCTCATGGGGATCCATAATAAATACAAATGCATACGTCTCGTGTCTGAGCCGTTGAATTGCGATTCCACCTTGTCCCTCTACTTGCATTTCGCTTGTTTGATTGTTTTGATTCTTCAGAGGTTGTTGATTCTGCTCTTCACTAGTCCTCACTGCCAGCCCTAGCTATGGAAACAATTTCCCTAGTATAATATAAAGGTGTATACAATGGTGTTAGTCAAAAAGCAGCAATGAAACTTCCAGGCTCGTATAACTAGGCCCTACGGTGCATTCGGAAAGTGTTCAGACCCCTTGACTTTTCCCACATTTTGGTACGTTACAGCCTTATTCTAAAATGGATGAGTTTTTTTTTTCTTCTCATTAAACTACACACAATGCCCCATAATGACAAAGCAAAAACAGGTTTTTAGAAATCTTTGCAAATTTATTAAAAATAAAACAAATAGATTTTTTTATACATTTGTAAAGAAATCTAAACCTGTTTTTGCTTTGTCTGAGGTTTGTGTTGATTGCTGAGGAAAAAATGAATGTTGTCCATTTTAGAATAAGGCTGTAGCGTAACAAAATGTGGAAAAAGTCAAGGGGTCTGAATACTTTCCGAAGACACTGTGTATGTACTGTATATTTGCTGGACCTGTTCAGTTCCTTCCTTTTGAAGTCATGCGTTTGCCCCACCCTGTGATTTAAGGTTTGCCTGGCCATCGCTCACTACTCCCAGCCCGCTGATCCCCAGCTGCTGTTTGGCTTTGAGTACATAGGGAAGCAATACTATGGATCCTTGGGTAGGTATACAGTACACTGCTTAATCATCTGGTTCTGACTGAAAAGGCTTTGACACACCCTAATTCCCTGTGGTCTGCCAAACTGTTCTAGCTATCAATAGCATCCCCACTGTACATGTCTTGACATGTGAGGAACCTAAAGGAAAACATGCTGAATACACTGTTAACAGAACAATGTGATCAATTGAGTTTTGTTGGAACACCAGGGCAATGGTTGTGTCAAATGTGGCTCTTCAGTAAAGAACATATATTTACAGTTGTTGCAAAGTTTGAGTTGAAGGAAACGCAGCAAGCCGGTGTCTTTAATTAGCAAGCGCTCACTGCTACATGTTCAGGGGAGCGAGTCAATGGAGTAGATCCCGGAGGAGGACTGCAGATGCCCCTGTTTGACCGGCCCTCTGAATGGGACAGAGAGATCAAGAGAACAGGTGCAGCAGAGTGGAGGGTGTGCTCCATCAACGAGGGCTACGTCGTCTCACCCAGGTGGGGCCCACATAGTTTAGGGGATGAGGGGGAGGGAGGGTTACTGCAGGCGTTCAGCTCATTTTCTAAATGACAACATGGATTATTACCAGATTTGGATTATGATTAACATAGCTCATTAGTGTCATAATCCTCATCAGGCAGAATGGTAATACTTTATTTAACACACTTAGGTAATGGCTTACATTGACACTTTATGTAATAGAATCTTTGTGGAGATGGAAATGTAGTAATTGCTTCACTTGCTGCCACAGATTTTGAGTTATTTCTTTTCATATTGTGATCAACCATTCAGAATCTGCTGTGGCTAATATGGCGCCTGACTCAGTGGCATCAAATGTTAACCTCTTGCCATTTGGAGCATCTCTGTAATGCATATTTCCCTGTTATCTTTCTCTCTCCAGTCTCCCAGAGTACTTTGTGGTCCCAGTGTCCCTGGCGGATCAAGACCTGAAGCAGTACTTGTGTTTTTTCACTGTTCACCGCATCCCTGTGAGTGGCCAGCCTCTCATCTCAAGAAACAACAGCTTTTGCTTAATAAAAGCCTTTCTCGCTGTTTTAGACAGAATTCCCTAGACAGACTGTTTCTATCAAGCATTAATGATGCCGATTTATTTAAGTGCTTTGAGAGGAGTGACTGCATTATAAGTGTATGTGAGTGTTTTGTAAGTGAGAGAACGAGGGAGACTGTTTGTGTGTGACTGCTGAACCATGACAAGGTGGTGTGTTTCCCTTAAGTTGTGGTGCTGGAATCACCCCAACGGGAGTGCCCTGGTGCGCATGGCCAGCATCAGTGACCCACTGCAGCAGAGGAAGCTGGACCAGAGGTACAATAAGACTGAATAGAATGTCAATTTTTTTTTATTTTTAATTGTTGATGTTTTCATATTGTTCACTACAACCATTTGTTTTCAATTTTCTTTCAAATGGTGTGCTTATCATGTCAGCACTGTGATTTGTTGTTTTGGCATAACTGACAAGTGAGATTGCCAAACTATTCTGTCCAGACTCGCAGTACCATTGAAATAATTGAACTGCTTATGAAATAAGCAGTGCTGTTAAGACCATTTCCAACAGTCTTTTCCTGCTCTGTGTTGTGGTAGGATCTGTAGCGCCATAACAAAGAGCCACCCACAGCGCAGTGACGTCCTCAAGTCCGACCTGGACAAGAACCTGCCCAACATCCAGGACATCCAGGCTGCCTTTGTCAAAGTGCGGCAGATCTGTGTCATCGGTAAGTCGGGGGAATTGAAATCAATCAAATGAATGTTGTGATCTATTTGTTAATTCGTTTTTTTATGAAGGCACTTTGTTGTTCTTAGGCTTTTATTGCTGCTCTTAGGCATTCTGAAAGCGCTTGGGATATTTAACTGTGTTTGTGTGCAGAGCCCTTTGAGGAGTCTGAGGAGAAGTGGCTGTCGTCCATGGAAAGCTCTCGATGGCTGGAGTATGTCAGGTATGTACAAATACTTAAACGCCACTGGCTCAGCAGGTTGGCTCACCTTGCTGTTTACACGGGCAGTGCTGCTGTCTTGTCCTGCATGAAGTTTCATTTAGAAAAGTACTAGCATTGACAGACGCTCCTGCTGGTTCTCTCTCTACCATCTGGTAGGGGTGGCAGGGTAGCCTAGTGGTTAGAGCGCTGGACTAGTAACCGAAAGGTTGCAGTGTCAAATCCCCGAGCTGTCGTTCTGCCCCTGATCAGGCAGTTAACCCACCGTTCGTTCCTAGGCTGTCATTGAAAATAAGAATTTGTTCTTAACTGACTTGCCTAGTTAAATAAAGGTAAAATAAATATATTAGTCATTTTATTTCCACTTTTTAATGGTGGTAATATTTACGGTGCAACTACAGGATCATTTTGGTTGGATTCAAGTTTTGTTCAGAGTTAATGAATGTTGTACTTAAGATGTATGTGTAAGTGTTACATATTTGTACCTAGAGTAAAGTCAACTGTATCCTTTGCTATTCCTGTCTCCAGGGCCTTCCTGAAGCATTCAGCCGAGGTAGTCTACTTGCTGGAGGGAAAACATGTGTCTGTCATTCTGCAAGGTAACGAAATAAATGGTTTTGTCTTTTAGTTGTCTGTCTCTCTGTATGTTTCCTGTCTGTGTGTCTTGTCGGTCTTACTACCTGTATTTCTCTCTCTTCTGTTCTGTTTCTCTCTTCTCTCTCCAGAGGAAGAAGACCGGGACCTGAGCTGTGTGGTGTCCTCTCTAGTACAACTGATGCTGGACCCTCACTTCCGTAGCCTTACTGGCTTCCAGAGCCTGGTGCAGAAGGAGTGGGTGATGGCTGGCCATCGCTTCCTCGACCGGTGCAACCATTTGAAGAAGAATGACAAAGAGGAGGTAGGCTCTGTCTATTTGCATACTTGAAGTGGAGCTTGACATGGAGTTGTACTTTGAAATGTTGTCATTGTTTTGTGCTCAGTGATTTTAATCATTTAGCATTTTAGTCATTTAGCAAACACTCTTAACCTTAATTCATCCTGTAAGCCGCGCTGGATAACTGCCTTGCTCAAGGGCACATCAACAGATTGTTCACCTCGTCGGCTCAGGGAGTCAAACCAGCAACCTTTCGATTACTGGCCGACCACTTTTAATCACTAGACTACCTGCCGCCCTTAATCACAGTATTCTTTCCCTTTCCGCTCTTCCTCTCCTCCATCCCCTCAGTCTCCTCTGTTCCAGCTGTTCCTGGACTGTGTGTGGCAGATTATAAATCAGTACCCAGCAGCCTTTGAGTTCACTGAGACCTACCTGACTGTGCTCAGTGACAGCATGTGGATCCCTGTATTCAGCACCTTCCTCTTCAACTGTGCCCAGCAGCGCACTGAGAACAGCATGGTGAGGAGCTCTCACACACAAACAAAAAGCGACAAACACAGGAAGTTCCCCCTCAACCCTCACAACATAGTTGCGGTTGTATTCAACTCCGTCAACGCACCTCTGATATGATACAGCTCAGAACTGTTTGCAGCTGTGTGCAGTATTAGTGACTTTACCTGTCCTCCTCCACAGGACTTTGCTAAGAGTAAGTGCATCCCTGTGGGGGAGGAGAAGGCCCTGCGTTTCCCCCCTGTCTGGGACTGGTCACAGCAGTTCACCCCCAAAAACCAGGCCCTTTTCAACAACCCCATGTATGTTGGCAAAGGTGCCACCTGTGTTCAGAATGGAGCAGTGAAGTCCTTCAGACGCACCAAGGTCAGTTTGCTCTCTTTGTTTGAGAATGCAAATGATAACAAAGAGAACCACCCCATAACAGGATAAGTACATTTCAATTCTAGATGGGTAAATGGAGCTTTGCAAGAAAAGCTATGCAAGACTATCCAGGGACAGTCCCAGATGCCTGGAAAGAACCTGAATTCATGAAGATCAAAATGTCATGTTCCTCAAAGTAAAATCAACACCATCTACATGCATGTACATTCTATATGAAATAACTTGTTAATGAGTGTGTTCCTTTATCTCCCAGAAAAACTACAGTTCTACACTCCGAGGGATGCCCTCTTCCCTGAGGAACATCCTGATGGACGGCCATGACAGCCTCACCCTGACCAGACGGAACTCCCTGGTGTCGCGGCTCAAACCAGACTTCTCCCAGATCAGAGAGGTGGTGGAGAGCCCAACAGAGCGCTTCTTCAGGGACTGGGTCTCCCGGCCCGCAGACCTACAGGGGATGCTCATCCCCCAGCTCCTGCCTTCACACCTGGCCCTGTGGAGGCTCTACTTCCTGCGCTGGGTCCCTGAAGCCAGCATCCCTAAGGGCGGCCCTGTTACCGCATACCACAAGCTTTCCCAGCTGGCTGATGAGGTAGAGAAGCTGCAGAGCCAGCTACGCCAGTACAAGGGGGCCACTCCGGCCAGCACCCCGACCTCCACCCCCAGCGCCCCCCCATCAGACCACAGCAGGATGTACTTTACGGCCGGTTCCACCCACGAGTCCTCTTCAACTCCAGAGTACCTTAGCTCCTCCTTCCCCTTCTCTCCCGTGGGGAACATGTGCCGCCGCAGCATCCTGGGCACTCCTCTCAGCAAGTTCCTGAACGGGGCAAAGATATGGCTCTCCACTGAAACTCTGGCCAATGAGGCACTCTGAGGTCCCGTGGCTAAAGTTTTCACTCAAATCAGTGCTTAGTCCAGAAGGGATGTCCTATCATGCTAGAGGCTGGAGGCTAGCTCAGTTGACTATGATGTGGCTGTTTTGTTTTTGCACAAGATTATTCGTCTTTGCTTAAATCGAACATTTCTTCAGGGTTTTTGTCAGAGTTGCTCTCTGTAGGAAGTCACTTTCGATTTCCATTTTCATATTTTTAGATTCAGTACGTAGAATGTTAGTGGAATATGATTTTGTAGTGACATGGATGTAGCGCTGATGACACTTTGCGAAGGGAAAAAGGAGCTGTGAGGAGTTAAATCTGTGGTAGACACTTATCGCTTTATTTGTATCACTTAATATAGTTTAGTTGTATTTCTAGAGACCTTCTGGTAAGGTACTGCATTAATTCTAGAATGAAGATTAACCAAATCATGAATAGTGAAAGGAGAAGGACAGACAGGGCTATTTACTATTAGGCCTTCTTGCAGGAAATGATCATCAATCACGTAGTGCACCAATAAAATACCAGGGAACCGGCACTGGAAAATGCCTTCACCGTTTGAGACAAGACATTTGTGGACATTCATCAATCAACTTTTTCCTTGATGGCTTTGGCATTGAAATGCATCAGTATCTGGACATGTATGTTTTGGAGCTGTGGGCAGTAAAGAACCGCTGGGCAGGCTGGATACCAGTCTTATCATTACTGTACACCCACACAGCCTGAACTGATGCTGCTAATGGCTGGACGCCGCCTGAACTGATGCTCAGACAATCATCATGTCTATTCACCATAGTCAGGTGATTTGTTTCAGAGTGGGTTTGAAGTGGAGACATGTAAACAGTTGGAATCTGTATTCTCTAATGAGCCCTCATTGCTCCTTCACCTGATATTAACAAGACAAATCCCAAATAAGAAGTGAAGCTGTATGAAATAACTACTGGTAATGGTGGTGGTTGTTTGAATTATGAGAAGGTGAAAATAATATACTGTTTTTATTTCTATTCTAATTATGGTACTTACTGTTTTTTAGACCCAACTTTTAGTTTATATACCATGAATGCACAGCCCTTGTTTTAGTTTACCACTAATTCACACCATTGGTGCACTCAGCACTGTTATTGTATAACAATTGTGCTCCTCATTTGACACAATTTGATATTGATCAACAGTGCACATATTTATTCAGTTATGCAAATGTTTAAATACAGGGATGTAGGAAATTCTCAGTGCCTTTTTAGATGGAAATGTGGCTTTACTTACAGTGTTCAATGTACCGGTTCACTTCTATCACTTATTCTACTATGCATGTTACACCCAGAGTAATGACATTAGGAGAGACTGAATACTTCAAAAGCTGCACCTGGAAGCCAATTTGAAATGCTTGATCTGAAGGAACACCATGTTGGGATTAATGTTATGTTTTACCTTTGCTCTGTGGAGTGTCACTGTGTTAGATCAAGTTTGGAGATGTACATTTATGGCATTGCAGAGCACTTGTTGGACAATTGAGTGGTCTGTAGTGCAATGTTGACCCTCTCCCCCCCCCCTTCAAAAGCACTGTCAACACTCTGACCACAGGGGATCACAGCTGTAAGGCAAAATGTCAATGTAAAGGAATATAGAGCAAATAAAAATGTCAAATGTCTGAAGTTGTTTTTTGTTATTGGGGGGGTATGTGAATATTCTTCGACTCTGTATTTCAGACACCCAATAGGGTGGCTGGAATGCTTGTGACTGGTCTGGATTGGAAAGCTGTCAAAATAAGATGATGAGCAATGTCTGCAACACAGATTAATGAGGGAAACTGAAGATATTTCACATGATATTCCATTATTTATTTTTTTCAATTTAAAGTTTGAACTTTTCTTGTTTTCAATCAACCAACAAAACACATTCCACATTCCACACAGATGTGACAGACTTTAAAAAAAATATATAAAAAAAAAAAAATATATATATATACACACACACAAATAAATATGTATATATAAAACTTGCAGCAGCACTATCAAGGTTCGTATTAGCTATTTCCAGCCTTTGCTGAGACGATGAGCAAATTATTAGTTTTTAGATTTTATAGCACCTTACACAACATGTATCTGCTCATTTCCCTAATCACCACATTCACTCTGTCCAATTTGAAATATGTCCAATTTGAAATATAGTTGAGTAGTGGAGACAAATCTGGCAATCAACAACTCTAAAATACATGCATATAGGTTCCACTTTCAGAGGTACATCTTTTACAGTTAGGAGAAATGTCTGTTTTCATTCTATGGAGTCTCAAAGGAGCGTAATAAAATTGGTACAAAAATGTGTAATTAGATTCTTTCATTTTTACATTAGTAGAGGAGCATTATACCCTGTCGCAAACCTCTGGCCATAACTTATCACTGATAGTCAGACCAAGGTCCTTTTCCCAGATTATTTTCAAAGGAGTAAAGGAGGAGCCTCCTTTCTCAGAAAGGAGTCTATAGATATAAGATATTTGCCTTCAATGGATTGTGCTGTGACAAGAAGGGTTTCAACTTCATTCAACTGAGTTCTAAACATCTTGGAAGTAAATGAGGAAATTACATGTCTAATTTGAAGATAATACAAAAGAATGGGATCTATGCACATTGAATTCACTGCAGAGCTCTTGAAAGGAATTCAGTGGTTTTCTGATGAAATAGGTCTGAAAAGGTCCTGATTCCTAGAGTATGCCAAAGATTAAAGTTGGCATCCCTCAGGGCTTTTGGCAAGTCTGGGTTGCCTACTATAGGCGAGTGAGAACATATTTGGGATGAAATGCCCAGGTATTTGACCAAATACTTATTTTCCACCATAATTTGCAAATAAATAAATTAAAAATCCTACAATGTGATTTTCTGGATTTTTTTCTCTCATTTTGTCTGTCATAGTTGAAGTGTACCTATAATGAAAATCACAGGCCTCATATTTTTAAGTGTGAGAACTTGCACAATTGGTGGCTGACTAAATACTTTTTTGCCCCACTGTATGTGTATAGAGTCTGGGAGAACTCTGTTTTTTCAAAAATCCTCCAGCATTGGCTTGAAAATAGGGCTAAGCTGGGGCCAAAAACCTTTGTAGAACTCTCTGGGGAATCCATCTGGGCCTGGGGACTTATTAGGTGGCATGGAGGTAATTGCCTCCAGGATCTCCTCAAGAGTGAAGGGGGAGTTGAGATCTTCTTGGTCGGTCTCTGATAAGTTTAAGTAGCGAGATTCCCTCTAGGAAGGAGTGGAGTTCTGCCTCCGTGTGTTTTCTCTCAGCAAATTAATATATTAACCATGCTATATGCAGGTCTGATATTAGTCAAATCAGGTCACACTACAGTCAGTGTATGTATAATAAAATGCAAAACTACTGTGCACTCTAACGTATATCAATAAGGCCACCAGCACCCCCTGCTGTAATACTGGAGCATCAACCGGGAAAATTGCAAAAACAACTCGTCACAATAACATACCGGTACTGTGAATCTGAGAAAGGACTGCATTTCTAATTCAAGAACCTCCTAAAGTATCCCAAAGGAGAGACCCATAATGGGCTAAAATACCACTTGTTTTCATTGCCAGGGGATTGCCATTTAGAGAGGAACAAGGCAATGTGTGTTCCGAAGGGAAATAGATAATTCCCTCATTTGTGCATACAGACATCCGGGGAAAAATAGCAATTCAGGTATTCCTAGCAGAAGGTAAACGTGTGTATGTTTTTTTATTGGCCATGAAGCTCAAATTTATGAAAATGCTAGGATTTATATGCCTCAAAATCATCCAGGAAATTGAATGTACTGTGTGTGACGTCATCTAGGAGCGCCACTGGGTTTTCGTCTGCTGGCCTCCGATATGGGCTCGACTAATCAGCATTGATTTCATCCACATTTCCTTATCATATTAACTGTTCCGAAAGCGTAAGGCAGTTGAGGAATATCCACAATGATATTTGGAGGTAAGTGCACGAGAAGACAGGAAGTAGTGGCGTTTGGAGATATTATATTTGAACGATAATAACAGGTGATAAATGGCTATTCAGCTAACTAGCTAGCCATTACTAGTGTTCGCTGATGTCCAGCCATAAATTCTGACGTTGCCTGGCCTTCTCAATTCACCATTATTTTGATTCCACGAAAGTTAACTTTTCTAACTATGCCCACAACCGTAGGTAATTGTCATCCAATTATTTGATAATGACTATTCTCAATCTTGTATGAATGACATGAGGAAACACCCAACCAGATTGCTACTTTTGACTCTCATCCAAACTCAAATTTCAGTTTTAGCCAGAGAACTAGCAAGAGAGCTTAATCAATTTGATATCAGATAGTGCAGTTTGTCCAATGTTCTACGTTGCGAATAAAAAACATTATCTATGCTTTGGAGCATTGCTCCTATTCAAAGAAGATGAAAACAGCATATTTCACCAAATAGGCCTACTGTAGCGAATAACGCAACATTTCTTAATGGACATATAGACTATATTCGGGGGAAATGTTTGCACTAAATTTATGAAAATATCAAGCACCCTGCTGTCTTTCGCTCCTCTGCACGTAGAAAGTGAGCCATGTGATGTGAATGTGGGTCATTTAAGACGTTTATATAAGGTTTTATAAAGAATGGGAGGATATGTGTGGGTGGAAGAGGGTTGTTGTGTAGGTGTTTGTGCATGCCTGGGTGTTTTTAACAGCCTCAAATCTGTCTTCACCCGTACGTTTCCCTCCCATGGCTTCCAACTAATAATCCAATTGACTGTGGAGAAAATACACAGCAGTGTCATGGGACGAGACAATATAATTAGGCAAGCTGAAAAAAGGGTTCTGAATAATCTGAAAGAATTGCTGGTTGTGGCAGCTGAGGTGTAGAGAAGTCTCTCCATTACTCTCCTACTCACTCTCCCTATCTCTTGTGTGCTGTGATTCACTATGCCATACAGTTCAGCAAGTAACAACTTGTTGCCATGGGGAGAAAGCAATATGGCACAGACCATAAAATGAGCTGAAGTGTGTGCCTAATCTTTATGGTGCTGTTGGTTTTCTCACCTCCTGTCATCACACGGAGGCCTAATTAGTCAATGAAATAATATCCAGAGTTAAAAGCTGCAATATGTAACTTTTTGGGCGACCTGACCAAATTCACATAGAAGTGTGATATAGATCTGTGATTCTCATTGAAAGCAAGTCTTAAGAGGTGGTAGATGTGTTCTATGTGCACTATTTCTAGTCCAATGTTATTGGTCAATGTTATGGTTAGCAGATGTTATTGCAAGTATAGAGAAATGCTTGTAATGCTTTATCGTCCCTAAAGTTTTGTTTTTGCATATTTTAATTTTGGTTATAGAAACTATACTTCAAAGCGGTTAGAAGATAGTGATTCTCTAAACTATACTTGCATGTTATGTCACCAAACTGAAATCAGGCAAACTATTAGAATTTTAGCAACCAGGAAGTGGCGGAGCGATTTCCGCATGGTGCATCTTTAACTGAAATTCAGTTAATTTGGTTTGTTTGTGTCCATTTTGTGGATCTCCTGTGCCTAGGTCTGGAAACACAAGTTTCCTTTCATCTACTTTCTCTCTCAAACATCTTGGCACTCTAAGCCTGGCTTGTGACGTGGGTCCAGTATGTGTTGATGTAGTATGTTAAGGTGAATCCTTGGGGTCGTCTGACGGCTGGTCACACAGTCTCTCTCTGTGTTTCTAGGTGAGACGGTGGACGAGGTCAGCTTCAGGTTCTCAGAGCTGGTTCCTGTGGTGCTGATTGCCTGGCTGACAGGCTCCACTCCCCGTGCTGCACAATAAAGAGCCTTTCAAGCCCAGACAAGACTACAGGGCACCGCCATGAAGCCAGGTCACGAGCGCAATCAGGAGTGCCTGCCTCCCAAGAAGAGGGATCTCAACAACAGCACCAGTAGTAGTAGTGCGGGAGGAGGGGCAGGAAGTGGGGTGGGGGGGGAAGTGGCCACTCAGAGCTCAGGGGTCAGTAGTGACACTCAGGGAGGAGGCACAGCAGAAGAGTGGCTGCGTGCCCAGCCTGGTCTACACTATGGAGTAGAGAGTGCTGAGGGCCTCCAAGGGCTGCCCGTTGACCAGTACAGCATGCTCTATAGGGTGGCTCTCCCCTCTGTCTCCTACTCCCAGACCAGTCTACACCCAGTGTTAAGCCATATCTCTCCAGCTTACACTGTCCCCTCATCTCTCCTACAGCATCATCCAGGGATCTCCTATCCCCCTCTAGGCTATGCCCAGATCCCCCACTCCTCTTTCCAGTTTGTCTCCCCATACGGTGCAGTCCCTTATGCAGTCCCCCCTGGCTTTGTCCCCAGCTCCCTGATCTCTCCCTCGGGCACCCTCTCCCAGCCCCACCTGGTCCCCTACCAGTCAGTCATCCAGGAGGGGGTGGTCTCCCCTCCTACCCAGACCCATGTATCTGCCCATGCCTTTGCCAAAGTGGGGTCGTCCGGAGGTGTCCCGCTAATGCTGACCTCGGAGCAGGCTGCCCAGCACCAGCAGCACCTGGGTGCGCTGCCTGCCGCAGAGCTCAGTCCTCGGGGAGTGCCAGTCTTTTACCACTCTCGGGGAACCAGGGCTGCACCTGCCCCCTGGGACCCCTACAGCGGGGAGCAGGAGACAGACGGGCATAGGGAGGTGAATGGAGGGGAGAGGGAGCAGGCAGCCAGGGAGATGCTCCAGGACTCAGTCTACAATGCCAGGAATGCACGGCTGCTGCAGGCAGCATCTGCCTCTGCAGCACTGGAGCATGCACAGGACAGAAGCCTGAAGAGCCGCAGGCTGGACGAGAGGGCATCGCCTGGGCAGCGCAGCACCCCAGACACTGACCTGGAGGTAAGACTTGAGGTTTTGTTGTAATTACTTACACGCATGTATTTACTCATTTTAATTTATTTAAAATCTACTCCAAGTCAGATAAATGTTTTATTTTCAATTTTCAAATAAGGAGTTTTGATATGAATTGTCCAAAATTCTGATTTTATTTAGTGCACTTGACTTTTTATAGTGTCTGCTGTGGCACAATATCCATGTTCCCCTCCACTTCCTTCCTTTATTACTTGAGGGTGTGCTGATCATTGGGCAACCAGTCACATCCACACACTGCCTGCTGCTTCTAGGAAAGACTAAAAATGCTCTTGTTTGTGGTCTCGACTAGAGTTGATAGGAAACCACTGCTTTCTGAGGCTTAATAATGGTGGTTGAGAGGAGGTACAAGAGGACAAAACTTAAGTCTTTTTTTCCCTTTTTCTCAGACACAACATTTTACTAGATTTAAAGATAAAAAGGTTGATTGATTGAAATGTGTTAATAAGATTAATCTTTTGTCATCCTCAAGGTTCAGCAGGTCGTTGGTCGCCTAGCCTCTCCTGTCCAAGGTGTGAGTGGAGGCCGCAAAGAGGTGTCCTTTGGTCCCCTGAACCTATCCCAGGGCTCTCAGAGAGGCAGAGAGGCTCATGGGGAGGCAGGGGAGAGTGCTGGCCGGACAGGGTACACGATCCACCCTGCGGTGTATGGAGACCCCCGAGTGATGGCTCATCAACAGCAGGCAGGGCAGCCAGGCCACGCTGTCATCTTGGCCAATGGACAGACAGTCCTGGTGCCCTTAGATTATCACCACCTCCCCCACCAACATCAACAACCACCCCAGCACTACCCCAGCCAAACCAATGATGACACCTCTGCTGTCACCATGGCCTCTCCCACCCCCTACTCTAAAGCCTCTGAATCTCCAGCCAGAGTGTGCCTCCCAGACAGGGCTGTGGTGGAGCTGGCTGCCGTGGAGCAGCCCCCCCAGCAGCCTTTTTCTGTCCCAGTCACGGCAGCCCTCACGCAGGCCCCGGCCCCGACCACTGCCCCCTCCAATCCCTCCCATTTCATGAAGGGGGCCATCATCCAGCTGGCCACGGGGGAGCTGAAGCGTGTGGAGGACCTGCAGACTCAGGACTTTGTGCGGAGTGCTGAGGTGAGCGGGGGGCTGAAGATCGACTCCAGCATGGTGGTGGACATCAGGACCAGCCAGCAGAGACCCGGCCTGGTGGTGCTGCACTTCACAGTGGGCGAGCAGCAGAGCAAGGTGACCATCGACGTGCCCCCGGAGCACCCCTTCTTTGTGTTTGGCCAGGGCTGGTCCTCCTGCAGCCCAGAGCGCACGGCCCAGCTTTATGGCCTGGCCTGCCACCACCTGCAGGTAGGAGACGTGTGTGTGTCCATCACTCTGCAGCAGCCGCCCGAGCAACAGAAACAGCAACAGCAACAGCAACAACAACAACAACAACAGCAGCAGCAGAACCAAGCCAGGACTTCCACCAAAGCCAACTCCACATCAGGGGCCATCGGCCAGTCCATGGGGCCCCCTGCCCCCCAGCAGCCCAGGCCACAGCCTCACTTCAGGATGGAACGCGTCCACAGAGAGAGGGAGAGGGGGGATAAAGAGGAGCCCATGCAACTAGGGGGTGTTGGGCAGAGTGAGATGCCTACCAGACCAAATAGGACTTCAGCAGAGCAAACTAGGAGCCAGAGCAGTTACTATTTGCACACGGAGGGTTCTGCTCGCCCAGGGGCGGGGGTGGGAGTGGTGTCGACAGTGTTGAGCGCGTCTCAGAGGCGCTGGTCCGCCCCCGGCCTTCAGAGATGCATGAAGGTGGAGGAAGGGGTGCACCCTCAGTTGGGCTCCTCTCGACCCACCTTCATCCCACAGGAGGTCAAACTGTCCATTGAGGGGCGCTCTAACGCTGGGAAGTAGCACCAACCACAGCAGTCCACACCACAGAAGAGACTGTCAGAGGAGCGAAAGCAGCAGAGAGGGAGAAAGGGGATAAATAGTGGAAATGTAGCCTCAGAATGTTTAATATTTTGCACACCTAATAAGATTACAAGCTCTTTGTTTTCAGAGGAACTACCTGGTCTGGTGTCTGGTCAGGTCTACTCTATTTGGTAGTCAGTCGGTCAGGACAGCTCCTGGTCCAGTGATCAGGAGATTGGGTCTCTGCTCTGCCAGGCTGACAGGGAGCGGATGCAGAAGCAGGGAGTGTATGTAGCTGGTGAATTGCCTACCAAAGTCCTCAGACTGCATCTTCCTTCATCCCTACCAACCCCTCAGAACCATCCTTATCAGAGGTGAACCAACCCTCAGAACCATCCTTATCACAGGTGATCGCATTCACTGGACGTTCTCTCTTCTTTGACCAAACCATCTCTGGAAACCCAAGACTGGGGAGAATATGTAGCCCATGTCTGGTAAACAGACACCGGGTCTGACAGTGACAAGAACATAGCTATCCTATTATGCTCTGTCTCCCCCACATTTCTATTTTGGTCTGTTACCTTCAAAAGCGTTCTCCAAAAAGACTAAAGGTGCACTTGCGGAGCTGAATTGCTGGCATCGGCACATAGATGCTTTTCCCTCCAATGATGTTGGTTCTCTTGATGCAGACTCTTGACGTGTCATCGTCACTTAGTGTGCTTCTCTAGTAGGAGCAGAGGACTTCTACCAAAGCACAGACACTCTCCCTCGTCTCCCTGCCTCTCCTCGTAGGGCCCAGTCTGCTGAGAGAGGGTCTGAGAGGAGGGTAGGCAGCCTTAGAGGTCTTTCAATCAGCTCCTTCAATCAACTAATCAGAACCTAGGAGACCGCTCACTCCTTTCGTAATGCACAAACCACACTTCCCCGTTTTTCATTTTACACCCCAACCCCACTTTGTGCCACGGTTACATGTCAGTTTTCCCTTCGAAAGAAACCAAAAGAGATCATGCATTCCAGTATCCTAGTGATTATCATAGTGACCACAACACTCATCTTCCTGAATGCAGCCCTCCCTGCCTGCTACACTTCTCAGCATTCCTCTGAATGGTGACTGTTTACTGTCATTGTATTAGTAGACACCACTACTGGAGGCACGGGCTGGTCTCCACCAATGTCACCTGTGGGATTGATGCCTGCATGGAGCAGTACTGGCTGAGAGAGTGAAACCTCTCCATAGAGTCATGTTGGCTCTCTCAGTACAGCAGCCCCTGGGCCTATGAGGGGGAATCCTGTGTGTGTTGGAGGGGATTGAGTTGGCCCTGCTTCATACATTTTTCACACTATTGTCCCAACACAAACTGAGGGGGGGGATCTTTTGGCTTGCTTTCCAGTGAATATAATTGGTTTAAGGTAACCCTGCCATTTTCCAGCCTGTTTTACGTTGTTCATGGCTAGCTAAACTATGTGCCTCTGCTCGTTTAAAAGCAGGATGGCACTACATATGTTATCTGGCCAGGTCAGCTTACACGACTGTGTGAAATGGGTATATGAGACCAGTCAATCCTTGCTCAGTTACCAAAATGAAAGCAATAGTGTATTTTCTGTTTATTTGGGGTTTTCTGTATATTTTGTTATTGTTTTTATATAAATATACAGCTTGTGTATCAGACCTAATACTATCTTTAACCCTGACCTGAAACGTTCCTGCTTTTCAAAGGTGATGCACAATTTGGCTCTGAAATGTTTTGATCTTTGTTATTACAGATTCACAATCAAAGCATGCCTTTTTAAATGATTTTTATTTCAAAAACCAGGCATTTATTCTGAAGAGAATAGTCTCCTTTTTGATGGACTGGAGGTTCGGGCTCTGATCCTCACTGATAGTATTCGTTCTGGTTTTATATGGTTACCCTATATAGTTACTCTATATGGTTTTATTCAAGTGCATCTCCAAGAGAGGCTTGACTCCAAATCAGTGGTGAGCATCTTAACTCTCCTCTGTTTTGTCCTCTCCATTGTCTTTTAATCTACTTGTGTACATGTCGAATTGTTTTATTCTGTCCATGGCAATATTATTTCCAGTGGACCTTAAGATTGTCTTGTATTGCACATAGAAAACTTCACCTGTTGATTCACACTGACCTTGTAATGGGAATCACAAATAGTTTCTTATTTTTATTTTTTATGAAGGGAAAATGTTTTTGTAGCTATTACATTTTTTTGAAGTGTTCTTAAGGTAGTTTTGGCAATAGAGAAACTGACTTGCATGGTTGACACTGTTTACAAATTAGCCAAGAAAAAATGCTGCAGTTTACTTTTTCGGACACAGATTTTAGTCACAGAAACTTCAAGTGGATGATATCAAGATGAAGTGCAATTAGAGCAGATGCAACAATCACACAGACATTTAGTTTGATAAGTCATTCCATAAAGCAGACAGACATTTAGTTTGATATGTCATTCCATAAAGCAGACAGACATTTAGTTTGATATGTCATTCCATGAAGCAGACAGATATTTAGTTTGATATGTCATTCCATAAAGCAGACAGATATTTAGTTTGATAAGTCATTCCATAAAGCAGACAGACATTTAGTTTGATATGTCATTCCATAAAGCAGACAGACATTTAGTTTGATAAGTCATTCCATAAAGCAGACAGACATTTAGTTTGATAAGTCATTCCATAAAGCAGACAGACATTTAGTTTGATATGTCATTCCATAAAGCAGACAGACATTTAGTTTGATATGTCATTCCATGAAGCAGACAGATATTTAGTTTGATATGTCATTCCATAAAGCAGACAGATATTTAGTTTGATAAGTCATTCCATAAAGCAGACAGATATTTAGTTTGATAAGTCATTCCATAAAGCAGACAGACATTTAGTTTGATATGTCATTCCATGAAGCAGACAGATATTTAGTTTGATATGTCATTCCATAAAGCAGACAGCCATTTAGTTTGATAAGTCATTCCATAAAGCAGACAGCCATTTAGTTTGATAAGTCATTCCATAAAGCAGACAGACATTTAGTTTGATAAGTCATTCCATAAAGCAGACAGACATTTAGTTTGATATGTCATTCCATGAAGCAGACAGATATTTAGTTTGATATGTCATTCCATAAAGCAGACAGCCATTTAGTTTGATAAGTCATTCCATAAAGCAGACAGACATTTAGTTTGATAAGTCATTCCATAAAGCAAACAGACATTTAGTTTGACAAGTCATTCCATAAAGCAAACAGACATTTAGTTTGATAAGTCATTCCATAAAGCAGACAGACATTTAGTTTGATAAGTCATTCCATAAAGCAGACAGTCATTTAGTTTGATAAGTCATTCCATAAAGCAGACAGTCATTTAGTTTGATAAGTCATTCCATAAAGCAGACAGACATTTAGTTTGATAAGTCATTCCATAAAGCAGACAGACATTTAGTTTGATAAGTCATTCCATAAAGCAGACAGACATTTAGTTTGATATGTCATTCCATAAAGCAGACAGACATTTAGTTTGATATGTCATTCCATGAAGCAGACAGATATTTAGTTTGATATGTCATTCCATAAAGCAGACAGCCATTTAGTTTGATAAGTCATTCCATAAAGCAGACAGACATTTAGTTTGTTAAGTCATTCCATAAAGCAAACAGACATTTAGTTTGACAAGTCATTCCATAAAGCAAACAGACATTTAGTTTGATAAGTCATTCCATAAAGCAAACAGACATTTAGTTTGATAAGTCATTCCATAAAGCATCATTTAGTTTGATAAGTCATTCCATAAAGCAGACAGACATTTAGTTTGATAAGTCATTCCATAAAGCAGACAGACATTTAGTTTGATAAGTCATTCCATAAAGCAAACAGACATTTAGTTTGATAAGTCATTCCATAAAGCAACAGACATTTAGTTTGATAAGTCATTCCATAAAGCAGACAGACATTTAGTTTGATAAGTCATTCCATAAAGCAGACAGACATTTAGTTTGATATGTCATTCCATGAAGCAGACAGATATTTAGTTTGATATGTCATTCCATAAAGCAGACAGCCATTTAGTTTGATAAGTCATTCCATAAAGCAGACAGACATTTAGTTTGATAAGTCATTCCATAAAGCAGACCGACATTTAGTTTGATATGTCATTCCATAAAGCAGACAGACATTCCACTTAGCTTATGGTAATTCCGTTTTTCTTTTTATCTTCTAAAATGTCTTCACTGTTAATCCTCTTGTCAGAAAGACATTTCACCTCAGTTATGTCTAGTTTTAATGTCTCTGGTCACTTCTGAACCGATAGTCCTTGTCTGCAAATAATGTGTATTTGTTTTGATATCACCTGTGTCACATGATGTGCTCCAACACAGATCCAAGCATTAATATCCCAGGCTCACCGATACTGTGTGAGAAGGTAACTGTGTGTTAGAGCATCTATCTGCTGGCCTGTCTGTCCTTGTATCCTGGGCTTTGAGCTCTGAGGTGAAGACTGGTGATTGTGTGTGGTGACATACAATGCCTTCTAACGGACTTGAGTCCCTCATCCACGCTATTTATAGACTGCTGTGTCAAATCTAGTTCATACACCCCTTCCAACCCCACCACCCTACTGCCTCCAGAACATTTCTGTTGAGTAGAGCCTCCAAGGACACACGGTTCACTGAGGATAAAACCTCAGACAGTCTTTGACAACAAGCCATGAGAGAATGTTCCTGAAGGAGAGGGGCGGTCCGTTATGCCTGATCAGGGCAGAGTCACATGCCATTTGATACAGTCATAACAACCAATCTGTAATTTTGTTGAAATATAAATGTTTTTAAATACGGTAGTGGTTAAATGCCATACAGAGATGAGCTGGATGATTTTCCACAGTGGAGCAGTAGTTATTTAGTCATAAACCGCTCAATACTTATTAATTTATTTTTTACAGTAATTTATGGTTGTTACATTTTTTTATGCTATAAGCAATACAGTTAAACAGAATACCTGAAATATGTCATGTAGTTTAAGGATGTGCTATGCAGTAAACTCTGAATTATTCTGCTCTTCAGTGACCAAGTGTACCTACTACGGGGTAGGGCAGGTTTGTAATGTATGTAAGAAGGTGGCTGATGCAGTTATTGCACACTGAGCTTATCATTGCCCACCATTGGGTGTCTGAATATAGTGGATTTATTTTGTTTTTGTTTGGTTGTTTTTGTTCAGACCCTTAGTTGTCACTAACCTAAGTTCAGCACAGTGTTTTGTTCCAGTCAGCTCAGACTATTACCTCCACCTTCCGCTGCCAGGTAGTACAGGCCAAATCATGACCAGAGATGGGTATGCATGTGTAAGTCAAATTCGTATGTAAATCTGTCATTGACGTCTATGGATTTGTGCTGAAATTCAAATTATGTGCATGGATATCCAGTTAGATTTTGGCCTTACGATCTCTCTTGGTCACGTGTAGCAATACCTTGGTTAGATATGGTATGGATGTTACGGTGTGTATTCAGCCCTGTAGGGTCAGAGTCTTCTCTTTGGTGAACTTTACTCTCCAAAATGTACTGCCTTACCAAGGGCTCTCAGCTGGGCCTGTCTCACATTTTATAGGAGATGGTGTGGAGAGTGCAGATGCTCTGAAAAAGGATGCTGTCAACAGCCTGCCTGTGTCTGTGCACTGTTGTCAAATGTTTTGTGAATGGGGTTGCATCTCATGTCCCACCTCCCTGGGGGCTCGTCTAGAAAGCAGGATCAATGAGTTAGCCAGCTAACAGTCCCCCCAAAAAAACAGGAAGAACTGCATTTTTTTTCTAGATATATGAACGTTGAAATTTGTAATGGTATAATTGACTTGACAACCAACAATCCATATTCGGTTTTAGTTTTCTAAATAAAAATCAGATGTATTTTACTGTTTATCAAAGTTACCTGGCTGAGGTAATGATCCTACTTCCTGGAACACCCCACTGCTCATCAACACACTCTTTCCTCCAGATATTCTTACTTCAGTAAAATATTATTAACATACAGAACTTCTGTGTCCTACCACCTCTCCTCCCCTTGCCTTGCCACACAACATGTGTATCAAACACAGTATTCTGGTCTGGGACAACCATTCTAGGTGCAAAGCAGTGCCTCTTGTTTATTTACCTCTTCCTCTCTGTCTTGAACACGGTATGAGGCAGTGGCTGTATGACCACTCTGACTCTCAGCAGACAGTCGGGTGGACAGGCACATTAGCAGCACGCCATCTGTTACACTCAGACTAGCATCGTTCTCAGACTTCTGCTCGGAGCGTGAAAGTGCTACTTCAGCCGTTTTCTAGGTTATTCTCTTGACTAACCATCGTAAGAAAGGGAAAACATTTGACCTGTACGTTTTTGACCTCACTCTTCTTATTACATAGTCAAAGAAAATTGCACTAATTTGCCATCCTTTATAGTATTATAAAATTAACGGTTAGTTAATTGAAGTTTTTAATTATTAGCGCTAAACACAAAACCCAATGAAACAATCACTTGTCAGTTGTGCATGTTTGTAGAGATAATGTTTTGTATGGCTACTATCAAGCTTGTCAATAATGCCTTAAGATCTGTACAATGTGTTAATGGAATGATGCTTATAAGTGACCCAGTTTCCCTGTTTTTCTGTAGCTGCAAAGGTGGATCAGTTCACTCTTGTTGTATTGACCCCTCTTGGCACTCTCCTGGTGTTTTATTCATAAGCAGAAAGGCATTTGGAAATGGACTGTATCTCCGGATAGGGAGAGGTTACAGTGAGAGATCATGTTAGGGTGAGTCCCTATCGCTGCTTGAAAGCTGGACCAGTAACTGACTCACTGTTGTTTTTTCACACACACACACACACACACACACACCACCCTCTGTTGTTAATGTGAGTGCATGTTGGGAGTAGGTCCCTGAAGGTGAGAGGTTGTGCTCAATGTATTTTAGTTCTGGTCCTGTCTGATCTACTTGGGAGAGAATGTGAGGCTTTTCAAACCAGTGACAACTTTCCTTTATTATTAACTGTATGGTCTGTTTTTGTGTTGTGATTATGGAAAAAGGCTTTATGACCCCTGTATAAAGTAGCCCTGTTGGTCTGATCTTGTATGACTGAGGTAAATAGACTGGATGGGATGGTGTTGTTGCCAGGCACTAGAGATGTAGAATTAAATCAGGAAGATGAGAATGGTTAAAAGTTAATGGAGTCGTTGGGTATTTTCAGATTTTACATTTGTATTTTGGCACTAAAGTTACTGCTTTTTACGTGACATTTGACTAGTTTGAAAAGAAACAGCATCTTTTTTGAAAGTATAAAATCTGCAAAATATATGCAATGATGTATGTAATATTCAATCCTCAAATATAATCCAGGTTGTATAAACTTTTGTATAGTGAGTTTTAATATTGTATGGCCGTACCAATATGTATTGATTCGTATCAAAAGCCTTAGTTGTCTATCCAAAGTGCTCCCTTAGAATACAGTACCCTACACCTACCTGAACTTTACAAAGCATTAATAACTATATTTTGTTGCGTTTTTTTAATTTGTACCCTTTTTGAATAAAATAGATTTGTACTGTATATTTGTACCGCTGTGAACTACTTAAGGCTGTTTTGTTTTGCTGTTTTAATTCTATGTACTTAAGGACACAAAGATATTGTATTTTTATTGTTACAGCTAACTTCTTGGAGACATTGCATTTATCATGTTTGTTAAGTAAACACAATAATATATATATATATACTTACTATTACCCTATGTCCAGAGTTGTGTTTTATTTGATCTCTTCTTTGACTGGTCCACATGGAGAGATATGAGGGTTCTGGAGCTAGTTCCAGGGTCATAAACCATCTCATCTGCAGCTTTGGGTTATCAATGGTTTAATAACCACAGAGGTCAAACTTGAGTTTCAGGATTATGTCTGAATTACCTAGAGTTGTTTAACTACAGAACAATACACTAGTGATATTCCTTTCATTCCATGTTCCTGCTCTGTTCACACCCCAGAGTTTGCATTGGACAGCACTACTGTCTAGGTGTTATAGAGGCTTATTACACTGTCTGTGTCTGCCATGAATAGAGAGGCCATTGTGGCCTGGAAAGAGCCAGTCCATTTGAGTAGCATGCTTTATTTGCTGACTGGAACATAGGGTGAACTGAAAGAGAAGAGAGATTGAATTTACACACAGCGCAGGTGTCAATGTTTATTTCCACATTCTATTCCTGCTTTCTAATATGATCTGTACATCTGTTAATCCAGTAGCAGAACAGCTGCCGTAAAAGTACCATTCTGAGAATTGTGACAACAGAACTAGCATAGTATTCTCCTTTTCACTTTTGTTTACCCTCATTGATTTTGGCCTCCTTAAAAGGATTTCCTTTGTAAACATGGACATCAAGAGAATATCCTGATAGACTAGTAAAAAGGCCAAGTTCAAAGAACAGTCTTGATTAAATTGAACAAAAACAGGCAGGCATAGAATAACAGAATACAAATGCAGTTTCACGACATGCAGTGCTAATCCAGACTGTCACGCTAGGTAGAGCTTTACAGTGATGTTCAAAAGCACAAACAGAACCTGGAAAACTGTCAATACCATTTCCTTTGTAGTATTTTAATGTCGAAGAGCGTACTCCACATTTTCCATAGCATTATTCCACTGTGTGAGGATGACACTGCTGCCAGTTCAAATCAGTCAGAATACCCAGTATTCATTATTGAAAAGGTGTCCATACGTTTAGTACTTGGCAGAAATGATACAGATTTTGTAGCAAAGATAATGACCGTGTGTGACAACACTGTCTGCAGCATGGCTCTGCTCTCTGTGTATCTTAAATTAGGATAGTGATATGACCCTGCTGAAAATAAGTTAATGGACCAGGGCGCAGAATCTATGGCCAAAGAGGCCTCACTGAGTTGCATTGCCTGAGTTGCACAATTCTATACATTTGAGTCCATTTGTTCTTTCCTGCACTCTGCATAGTTTTAAGAGTCAAATTTCCCTTGGAATAAACAGCACTGTTGCATAGAGGTTTGAACCGCTCCTAGACTCTTAAGGACAATTAGAATATAATAGCTTTTCCCTGTTGAGCGGGATACTATTCTGTTGTGGGCTTTAGCCTGGTAGTGGCTCAAACTGAGAACCCGTCTTAGTTCCTGTCTTGAGGAATAATCCAGAAAACGAATAATGTAATGTTGTCAATGTGTCTGCAGAGCTCAGTTGTGAAACAGTGTATCAGAGGTAACCTTTTGAGGAAAGAAATTGAGAACAAATGACCAAAGAGAAGGAAAAACAAATACATAGAGTACAGAACCAAACATGGCAACATGTGTAATTGCAGCTATTATATACACCAACAAACAAAATATCCCCCCCCTTTTTTTCTCCAAAATATATATATATTCACATCATGTTGCATAAATATCAATTGGAATGAGGTCAATGAAACAGATAAGACCAGAGATCTCTCCCAACTGGTCAAGGGTCAACAGGTTTAATAATGAGTCTAGAACATGCTCATTGGAGAGTTGAACTCTGCAAAGTGAGATCACTTGAAAAATGCAGAGATTCGTTATTTAAAATATAGCATTTACCCTGACACATGAGCATTTTTAAATACCTTGGCTGGGTGAGGAAGGAAATATGACAATTTGGGGCATTTAGAAAAATGCTAATAAAATAGCATTCTCAGTTCACATGTTGAGTCCTAAATGTCCTAGAGGTAACTAACATATACAGAACAATAACAGCAGCAAAGATTGTGGTTTGATGAGCCAAAAATGTCAATGCAACAGAAGATGCATAAAGTAAAAATTTAATTATTACCAACTACTTGGCAAAGGTTATGGAGTGTTGAGAAGGTACGAGGAAAAAACAGATTGAGGAAGGTCAATGTGACTAATAAAAGGCAAAGAGACCTACAGTAGTGGCAGTATACAGTTGAAGTCGGAAGTTTACATACACCTTAGCCAAATACATTTAAACTCAGTTTCACAATTCCTGACATTTAATCCTAGTAAAACTTCCCTGTCGTAGGTCAGTTAGGATCACCACTTTATTTTAAGAATGTGAAATGTCAGGAAATAGTAGAATGACTTATTTCAGATTTGATTTCTTTCATCACATTCCCAGTGGGTCAGAAGTTTACATACTAATTAAGTGTATTTGGTAGCATTGCCTTTAAATTGTTTAACTTGTGTCAAATGTTTTGGGTAGCCTTCCTTAAGCTTCCCACAATAAGTTGGGTGAATTTTGGCCCATTCCTCCTGACAGAGCTGGTGTAACTGAGTCAGGTTTGTAGGCCTCCTTGCTCGCACACGCTTTTTCAGTTCTGCCTGCAAATTTTCTGTAGGATTGAGGTCAGGGCTTTGTGATTTCCACTCTAATACCTTGACTTTGTTGTCCTTAAGCCATTTTGCCACAACTTTGGAAGTATGCTTGGGGTTATTGTCCATTTGGAAGACCTATTTGCGACCAAGCTTAAACTTCCTGACTGATGTCTTGAGATATTGCTTCAATATACACCATTTTCCTGCCTCATGTAGCCATCTATTTTGTGAAGTTCACCAGTCCTCCCTACAGCAAAGCACCCCCACAACATGATGCTGCCACCCCCGTGCTTCATGGTTGGGATGATGTTCTTCGGCTTGCAAGCCTCCCCCTTTTTCCTCCAAACGTAACGATTAGTCTTTATGGTCAAACAAGTTCTATTTTTGCTTCATTACATCAGAAGACATTTCTCCAAAAAGTACGATCTTTGTCCCCATGTGCCGTTGCAAACTGTAGTCTGGCTTTTTTGAATGGCAGTTTAGGGGCAGTGGCTTCTTCCTTGCTGAGCGGCCTTTCAGGTTATGTCGATATAGGACTCGTTTTACTGTGGATATAGATACTTTTGCACCCGTTTCCTCCAGCATCTTCACAAGGTCCTTTGCTGTTGTTCTAAAATTGATTTGCCCATTTCGCAACAAAGTACATTCATCCCTAGGAGACAAAGTGTCTCCTTCCTGAGCGGTATGACGGCTGCGTGGTCCCAAGGTGTTTAAACTTGCTTACTATTGTTTGTACAGATGAACGTGGTACCTTCAGGCGTTTGGAAATTGCTCCCAAGGATGACCCAAACTTTTTTTTCTGAAGTCTTGGCTGATTTCTTTTGATTTTCCCATGATATCAAGCAAAGAGACACTGATTTTGAAGGTAGGCCTTGAAATACATCCACAGGTACACCTCCAATTGACTCAAATAATGTCAATTAGCCTGTCAGAAGCTTTTAAAGCCATGACGTAATTTTCTGGAATATTCAAAGCTGTTTAAAGGCACAGTCAACTTAGTGTATGTAAACTTCTGACCCACTGGAATTGTGATACAGTGAATTACAAGTGAAGTAATCTTTCTGGAAACAATTGTTGGAAAAATTGCTTGTGTCGTGCACAAAGTAGATGTCCTAACCGACTTGCCAAAACTATAGGTTTGAATCCAACCTAAGTCTATGTAAACCACCCCGACTTCAACTGTATATTGAGTTGAAGAGGACATGCTGGAATGAAGGAGAATTTTGCTCAAAACAGGGCTCATTTAAATAGTACAGAATATTCTGAGCATAGCGGATAGAATTGTGATGTATAGAACAGGCACGTTTTCTATCGTTCCTGTTTTATACAGTACATTTCTGACTGTCTTTCTGAATGTTCTGTCCTGTTAAATATTCCCCCAAGTAAGCACATCCTAAAGATATAAACAAACCCTCAAACTAAGGAAACAACCCGCATTCTCTTCTGTAGTGTACGTGTAAAGAAGCTTGGAGTCAGAACGTAGACCAGAGGGCTCAGCCTCGGCCCCTTACTGAGGTAGTTGATTGGGTGGATATGAGCTAGCCAGAGCAGAGACCCACGTTGGCAGCGTGAGACAGAGAGAGGTGTAGCTACCGGTAAACTCCAGCGACTGGGCTAGCAGAAGGGACCCGAGGCGAGGGAAAGAGCTATGGGCTACGTGACTCACTCCCACCACTGAAGGTCCATGTGCAAAAGATGGAAGGGTGTAACTGCTTCTGTCACAATGGGCTGCTAAGTCAAAGTCTGCTTGCCCCCAGAACAGAAAATCTCTTGACAACATGCTTTATCAATATCATTAAGTGAAACATTCTTGACCCTGCTCTTCTTTCCTGCTAGTCTGTAATAAATTAATGTTATTTGTTGACACAGGAGTTTGGGTATCAAGTCGTTGGACACAGAAGCTGCTGGAATTTCAACCAGCATGGAATGGTTCTATCTGTGACCATGGCAACCCATAGGCGTAGTGGAGTAAGTCATTGTAACTGTTAGTGGTCCAGTGTGCTGCCCCCAGTGACCTGGTCCTGCTAGGGCAGCTTCATGAAGAGGCCGTTGTCCAGAGAGGGGACAGGCATGGGGCAGGGGAACTGGAACAGGCTCATGTCTGCCGTCAGGGCGGCCATAGCAGCTGGGTCATGCTCTATCTGACCTCTCAGGGATGGGTCAATCTTCTCCAGCCGCCGTTTCAGTCTCTTGGCCTCTCTCTCACGGATCAGCCGAGCCTGCCTCTTATCTGGCGTCTCATTGGCCCTCTTCATCCGCATGGCCTCCCTGTCGCGCAGAAGCCTCCGTGTCCGTTGCTCCTCTGTCTCCTGCAGCCTCTGCATCCGCTTGGCTTCGCGGTCCCGCAGCCTCCGCAGCTCCCGCTCCTCGGGCGACTCGTGCTCCCGCTTGGTCTTCTTGGCGGAGCGCTCGCGCTCTAGACGGTGCATACGTGCCTCCACCGGCTCGTTCTTCCTGCGCATGGCCCACTTCCTCATGGGAGACTGGGCGTCCACCAGCTGCTGGTAGGCCACACAGCTGTTGCACACCAGCAGCACTCCGGCCGGGTGCACAGGCATGGGGCTCAGGATGTCTGGCAGCAGGGGTAGGCCTGGTGAGGGGCTGAGGGTGTCAGGGAAGGAGGGGGGCGAAGAGAGGAGGCTGTGGTGCAGCGAGGGGAGTGGGTGGCCTGGGAGGTGTCCGGGACCTTGGCCATGGTTGTGTCCCTGGTTGTGTCCCTGGTTGTATCCCGGGCCGTGGTTCTGTCCCGGGATGTGGCCTGTGCCACGGCCAGGGTTGTGTCCTGGGCCTTGGTTTGGGCCGTGGCCGAGCCCGTGGCCGTGTATCAGGCCATGACCGGGGTTGCCCATGGGGCTGCTGGAGAGAGACCGGGACATGGAACAGTTCTCATCTCCACTGCTGCATTCCATACTGCTGCCTGTGTTCAGGACCTCTCTGAGCTTCTCCCTGTGTAGGGGGGCAGAGACGTGAGGAGTTACAGGACACAGCTGTTACAGGCTAGCGCAGACAGACAGCCTAACTCTGTAGATAACCCATGTCATTGTGTGTGTGAAAGGCTGAAGCACTAAACTAGGGTATAGGGCTGAAATGAGGTAGTAGTGGTGGAGGAGGCACAGACCTGTTGAAGTTGTTGGTGTCGGTAAAGCGTGTCCCACACACAGCACAGTTGGAGAGGCGGTCCTCAGAGTGGATGAGAAGGTGGCGCCCCAGGGAGCCTGGCGAGCTGAGCGCGCGCCCACACACTGGGCACACGTAGTTCTTACTGCTGCCCATCAACGATGTGTGCTGCTCCACAGAGAGACAGGGGGACAGAGAAAGAGGGAGCAAAAGGGAGAGAGATGGACATTTATAGTCATTTAATTAGGTCGACCACGATCGTTTTGTCAGTGTGTTTTATAAGAGACATAAAAAAGTGAGGGCAAACCCCAACAGTGCATATCTAAACATACACATATCTACAATTGTGGCATAAACATATGTGGTTAACACTACACCATCATGTGAGAAAGTACACAAATGGAAGGAGGAGGAAGTGGTTGCTGGTAAACGTTTAATTCTGTCTCAGTTACAAAACACTGGCATAACTTCAAACTGGATGAAACATCCAAACCTTAGGTTTGACACATAACCCAGAGATGATCACATGACTGGATCATAATTATCCTTCCCTCTTTAGTGTAGTGATGACAGTAGGAGGTTTAAAGGTGATTATCTAACCCTAGCCCATTATCCCCCTGATCCAACCGCTGAGGCTAAGGAGGCTTTGGCCCTGTCTGAATACTTGGTGCCATGGTGGGCTGTCTGGTACTGTACTGTCCTCACCTGGTAGACGTGTGTGATGAGCTGCTCGGGGCTGCTGAACTCCAGGGTGCACAGAGGACACACACAGCTGTTCATCAGTTCGGCCCCCTCCTCGCTCTCCTGAGAAACACAGAGGCATCAGTACTACTGTACACTCAGATACTGTGGATGCTATGTGGAGCTACCATACAGATCTGTTTCATCAGTAATATGTATGCTAATGATTGTGTAATAATACAGTAGGTTATGTAATGGTAGTTCTGCCTAAACTGAGAATGTAGGGCAAATATTAGAAGAGGATTTCATGTGTACATCTAAAGGGTGGATATGCTCATCCTCTCTACAGTACCTCTATGGCTGGTCCAGGGAGAAGGAATCCTGAATGGTAGGTCATAAGGTTGTGTGTGTGTGTGTGGGTTGAGGGTGAGAGAGAGAATTACCCTCAGGCCCCCAGTGACTCATTGACTGTCACTATGACACACTGTATGACTCTGCCATGGGTGTGAATCACACCACACAACCTGAGATGCTTTCGGTTTCTGAGGTCCGAAAGTGGGAGGATATTCTGTGAATCGCCAGTTTACAATTGACTAACGCAATTTATTCAGACGTATTCTTGTGCTGCATCGCTCTTTTTGTACGATTATCGAATAACATAATTCTGGAAAATGGACAGAGCGGGGTGGGGCAATAACCTTTCCACATAAGTCTGGAGGGCCAGATGACCCTGAGATCTGTAGAACACTATCAAATCAGGAAGGAAATGCATGTGTGAATCAGCAACCATGCAGGCCTGCACTCAGCGACCACACAGTGCTAGGAGGAGAGAACACCCCTCCATGGGTAACCCTGACAGTGACACTCACTTCTTTAACTCCCCTGTGGTGTGTTCTCTTGGTGGAGGTCATGTGGTCGTCAGCTGAGGTATTGGAGGATGAGTCGTGGTTGTCCAGGTCGCTATCACTGTCTTCTATGGGGGCAAACACAGTCCTATCAATATAGACAGACAACAGAGCTAGTCATTCTCTCACGACACTCCCTACAGAGAGTATGTCACATTAGGGTCAGGTAAATGCCCAAAATGCCTACCTGAAATGCTGTCCTGTTGGGAATTGTTGCTGTGGCATTCGCTGTCCTCAATGAAATCGTCCCTGCTATCCATGTTAATAGTGTGAAGGGGGCCTGCAAAGCCGGTGTTGTGGAAGGGCCCTGTGAACAGAGGAGTCACAGGGAGATGATAGGACCATCAGAGGGAGGACTGAACTAGGCATATCCACCTGATTTTCAAACACGGAAGCCAAATGCAGAAACTATGGATACAACTTCCTTTCGCTGATAAATCCTGGAAAATACACAATATCACTGGCCTGCTAACGTGCCTGGACCTTGTAGGCTAACAGCTGAGAAGACCCCAGAACTGATCCAAATGGTTGCCCAATCAGGCAGGCTACATGCAGCCATTTCTAAATGAACATTTAAAAACGCTAGGCTTTTGAGCGTTATTCAAATGAAAATAGGCTATTCACTGTAGTTTACACCCTAGAGTTTTGTACTCAATTGAAAACAATAACATTCTTCATTACATTGTGTTGTAGCCTAGGTAGGATACATTTCTGGTACCAGGGGACTGGGAGGGAGAGCACTCAGCACAGCCTCAGGAGCACACAGTGTAGGGTACCTATGATTTCCTGATCGAATAAACTTGTTTTCCTTTCGTAAATTGACTGGATATATTCACTGCAGTATTAAGCCTAACATTGAGCTTATGAATTATGAGCTAATATGCATATGTTTCTAATTTAGGAGATCTACATCCCAAGCCTGTCCCAGAAAAAGCCAGACTACAAAAGCTTGCTGGACACTTATTTTCTTTAACCTACTAAATTAGCCTATTAGAGGAGATATACCTGCTGAATGTAAAATAGGCTACAGCATTAAGAACGGGCATGGAGTTAGAGAGGAGATGCCCATATTTTCCTATAGTAGGCCTATATTAACACTGGGCTACATCCTGACAAAACATGAGTGGCCTGTATATGTACCTTTCTGGACCTTCTAAGAGAGTAGTCCCAAACTGATCCAAATGGTAGCAAAAATCAGGCCTAGGAGTTAGTAATATGCAGTTTTTTTGTTATGCGTTTTTTTTTTTTACAAAATAGGACGTTTGAGAGATTATTCAAATTAGCCTACATAACATGGACAATAATTGTGTACTCAATTGATAACAGTAAAACTTTTCTTGCACTTTGACTGGTAAATATTGAGCTTCTTACTTCAGCTACACATTACTAGCCTCTCTCCTACAGCTGTTCTCATTCACAATAGGCTATAGCAGGGGTAGACAACACCGGTCCTGGAGTGCAGCAGGCACTTCATGTTTATTATTTAATGACCTGGAGGATCAGGTGTGTTGAATTTAGGCAATCATTAAACTGATCAGTTGGTCAGGTGTGGTGCCTAGTTTGATCAAAATCCTGTAGTACCTGCGGATTGTTGAGGAGAGAAAGTGCATTGGTGTGATCACTTTTGGACGGTTATTATGATAACACTGTTGCACTGATGCATTGCAAATAGTTGCACAGGACAAAGAGATGAGCACAGTGAAAAATAAGACCCAAAGAAATTGACAACCATTAGAAAATTGGAAATCACTTGCAAACCACTTGAGCAATGAGGCAATGACATGCTGTAATAGATGTGCAGGTAATATGGTGTTTGTTATTGAATAGCTACATTTAAATACAGTAGGAGTTACTATATTGCTTTACATTAGGCCTACATTGACGTATTAGTTGCAGTTGTCACTATGACAATGAACAGACCCTGAAAGTACCGAATGGTCTGAACCAGTATCTGTGTGTTAGAGAACGCATGGTCACCTTATTAATAGGCAGCGTGCAGTAGGATGCGTTGATCGGTTTATTGACACGTGTAGGACTTCAGAACAATAAACGTTCCTCTAGTGTGGATGCTCACCAACGTGTTAATAGTTATGTAGCCTATAGTTTATCATTATAGTTATTGGCTTGGTGCCTGGCCCTTAACTCTGACAACACAACTAACGTTATTATAACAGAACTAGCCTAGTAGGTCTAGCAGAGAACTTGAATGAAATAAATGTAAAATTGCGCTTATATACTTGTTTACTTGACTTTTAAACTGTACACTATAAAATGACTCCAAATAATTGACTCTGGCTAATTTGCCACCGGCGAACTGCAGTAGAGAAGTAAAGCGAAAGTCGAATCCATCACTTCCGTTGATTGGCTGTGCCCATAACAACGTTTCAAAAACAAGGGTGGATACGATGGGAAAGTGTGACCAATAAATGTCGACTTTGTATTTTAATTTTTATGTTCTTGAAACGCAACAGACACAGATGCAAACAGGACGCAAATGAACATCTTAAAAGGCATCGGGTAGAAGTAAATTAATACACAAATAAGAATATAATTGTATATCTTAAATGACAAGAGTTTGGGAATTTGGTTATATAACCTTGAAGCCCATTCAAAAACCGGAAGATCGAGGAACCAAGGCAAAATGGGCGGTCACTTGACCATCAGATTCTTGATTGAGGCAATCCTCAATGACATAGGAAAAAAAAATTTGTATTCATTTGATATAGTCAGGTGTGTATAATATATTGTATATGATATATTAAAAGACAATGCAGGAAAATACAACCAGTAGACAAAGCCTTGAGGTAAAACGTGCTAGGCATAGGAATGACAGCCCTGGAACAGAAGATTGACAGGTCAGTAGTGCAAGGCGGAGCGTGATCATGAAGTCAGGGGAAGACATTTCTAGAGCACAGACCTGTAATATTCAACATGGAGGGCATAACAAACACCAGAGAGCCTGGTGTGTAGTCTGTACTTCAGTTACCTGGTGTAGGTGCTGACTAGCCACAAAAATCCAAGCAATCTATCACACATAGCCTACTGAAGAAAGTGCTTCATATTAGAATAGCAAGCCTATCCAGCATTAAAGGAGCAGTAGCTACACACATAAACCCAGCATAGCTGCTATAATACACTAGTACAAGACGGTTATAGAAACACAACAGAAATACATGAAAGACCTGAACCTTTAAAACACAATCATTCACCGAGCCTATATGCAGTTGACAAGGATGCGTTCATATTCACTGACATGCCAATATAATGCTGCATCAACACATCGCAGAAGCGCACGTTGACACATGCACACATAACCAGACCCCCACTTTTCACAGAAGCAGAACGAACACACACACACGCTTATCCAGGCATACTGCAGTCCCAGGGGGAAGCAGCCTGCACTCCTTTCCAGTAGCAGCCTGCAAGGCAGTGTTTCTCCCTCTCTCAGTACCACCCACACACTGCACAGCCTGGCTCACCCTCCGTCCTCCCTGTTCATACGCAGCTCTGACTGTTCTATATCCATACCAGCAGCTCTGAGGGGAAGGCCAATGCCTCATACCAGTGGAGCCCATGTGTGTCTGCTTAACCCCCTCACATGGAACTTAGCATTTTACAGCATCTCTGCTCATTGCATTCGTATCCCATTTCCCCTCCTATCTACACCCAAGCTTGACACGATTGGGATGGGAGCACAGGACCTCTCCAGTTATTAGTGACAGTACACTCATTCCTGAGGACCTCTCCTGTCATCAGTATCAAAACAGGATCAGAATACATTAAATGGGAGATTTTGATCCTTTTTAGATATCTCAAAGGTAAAAATATATATTTAAACTGCAACAGTTTAGGTTCCATAGCCCTCCAGTTATCACCCTCTGCTTCTGAATGCAATGAATTCCCCCTCCCCTTCCTGTCCAGTCTTTCCATTCAGTGTGATGGAAGGAACATCTCTCATCCAGTTACCTGAGGCTGGCAGAGGTAATTACAGCCTCTGTTCTAATCCTGGAGCAACACACCACTGAGGAGCATGGTCTGTGTGAGAGGGTTGAGGATTAATCTTCAAGTATAATTTATTTTTCAAACTCCCCTCTAATCTTCACAGGGCTGTCATACCTGCATTAAACCTTTTAGCGGAGTATGGTATGTGAAAATAGTTTGGGCACAATCCCCATAGTGATCCAGGCACTCATTAGCATTGGTAGAGTGGGTCTGATTGTTGAACTATGAACTGCTACAGACTGGCTCCACAGCACACAGCCAATGATTGATGTGTGAGAGCTAACCATCCCCCACTGCTAGGGTCTGTCTGTACATCTGTCTCTCTTCTCCCTCCCGCCCTCCCCATGTCTCTGCCACTCTGATGTTATCTCTGAGTCTGCGTGTCTGTAGGCAGGAGGTGACGCAGTGTCTGACTGAATCCAGACAAAGACAAACTCATCAGCCAACAGACACAGAGGGAGAGAGGAGGAGGAAGGGGGGACAAAACAGACAAAAGACAGAATGCCAAAACTCTACTCAAACACTAAGCAATGGGGCTCCTGTTGAATTCAAGCTCCCCTCTTTTTTTACCCACCCTCTGCTCCAACACACACAGTCACACAATACTGTCTGAGTCTCCAGGAAGTGCTGGGGCCCCTGCCTTCCATCTGTGTACGGGCACTATGGTGTTCAGGACCATGGGAATGGTGAAACAGACATCAGCTAATCCCAGACTCCCAGATCATTTATCACGTTGCCTAATTGACAGCCTGGTATTTAATTAAGGCAAGGAGGACACTACCATCACCCCTTTTCTCCAGAATCCCTCCCTCTCTATGGAGCCCTTCTCCCCAGTGAAGTGTCTGAAATGATCCCAACTCTGCTCTCAGAGAAATCAACACAAAATGACCCATCTGTATGGCTTCCTCAAGTATGTGTGTTGTAAAGATTATACATTATAGATCCACAATGAAGACTATTCTGATACAACCGGACTATCAACGCATGCTATCAAAACAGACCTGTTTATCATCACCAACCCTTTCAGGGCTAATGAGACTTCTAACAGAGCTGCTATGCTTTCCCGCTACCCCAGCCATGATTGGCTCAGACAGGCTATCTGATTAGTTTTCCCATGCTGGTAATGTCTGTGCTCTACATCGAGGGACATTTCACATCAGTTCACGACACACACATCACTTTTAAGGATTATAATAATGTTTACTTTGATGGTGGGTTAAGAAAATGGCCAATTGTCATTTTATAAGCTGTGGTATGTGTGTGAATGTGTCTTGCACCAACTGTATGTGGTCATAGGAAAGTGTGAAGGTCTGGTTCATTCGGAGGGTAATAAAAAAGACAGTTGTTATTTCATAACTATCAGTCAGAAGTAATACGTGAAGCTTGTAGACATCACTGTAGAAGCCCCCCAAAAAACACCTTAGGATTGATAATGTGTGTTGTATTATACCGTGTTTGAACAACAGAGTTCTATGGACCAATAAATCGAGAAACACAATGCATCCTTACTGTGTTACTGTTTCCTGTGACAGATGATGTTATTAGCACATAGGGATTATTGAGGCCATTAGAGCAATACGCATTTCGATATGCCTACCTACCTACAGCACCCGATGTCACAGGAAGGCCAAAAAGATCATCAAGGAAAACAACCACCTGAGCCACTGCCTGTTCACCCCTCTATCATCCAGAAGGCGAGGTCAGTACAGGTGCATCAAAGCTGGGACCAATAGACTGAAAAACAGCTTCTATCTCAAGACCATCAGACTGTTAAACAGCCACCACTAACATAGAGGCTCAAATCTCTGGCCACTTTAATAAATGGACTCAATAAATGTATCACTAGTCACTTTAAATAACACAACTTGAATAATGTTATCCTACATTACTCATCTCATATGTATATACTTTATTCTATACCATTTACTGCATCTTGCCTGTGCCACAAGGCCATCGCTCATCCATATATTTATGTACATGTTCGTATGCATCCCTTTACATTTGTGCGTATAAGGTAGTTGTGAATTTGTTAGATTACTTGTTAAATATACTGCATTGTCGGAACTAGAAGCACAAGCATTTCGCTACACTCACATTAACATCGGCTAACAATGTGTATGTAACCAATAAAATGTTATTCTATTTTTAAAAGGACCTCACTGTATCGTTGGGTTCGATCCCCTTGGGTGGACTTATGCATCCTCAGGCATCCAGTAGCCTACACTATGAAGGATCAGCAGGCCAAAACATCATGCTCTCAGTTTGGCCTTTTAACATGCATAGGAAAGGGACATCATTACCATCAGTAGAAATGTTTGTCATGCAACTACACAGCTACCAAATCTGTGGTACCTAGACTATACCAGCTCTGGAGTAGTCTCCCACTGGAATTGGAGGAATGGTGCTTGCAGATAGCCAGAGTAGCTAAAGTAGTCAGTGACACTGAAAAACACCCTCCCCTAAGCTGGTGACTATGACAGAGACAACAACACTCATGGAACATAAACTTAAAAATAGAGAAATAAAACGTGTTTTAGTGGCCACAGGCATTGACAGTGCCAGTAGTATGACCGACATTGCTACTCTCCACTGGCTGTACTGGTTCTGTATTTAAATCTAAGATGTCAATGTGGAGAGCTTCTCCAGAGAAACAGAAAGTACACTCAAAGCAAAAGCATGTTGTACCTATTTTAAACTGACATTTTACGAGGGACAACATCTTAAATGGATTCTGAGACCAATAAGGGTGAAATCTGTCCTACTCTCAAGACTAACATGATTTGCATTGGTAGGCTATATCATACTCTCAAAACAAGAGTTGAAAACAGGGACCAGAATGCCACAGCAGGTGTTCATGCAGTCTCTTCTTAAAACCCACCAACATAAGCTCCGGTAAACACATGGAAATAACTATCTGAATAGTTTCCCTCAGAGAAAACGACCTGCGCACGCAATTGTGAGGTTGTCATCTCCATACAAATACGAATATCATAGTATTAGTAGCCTAATAATGGTTAATGATAATTTGTTTGGCTCAAAGATACATACAGTCGTCAGTGTCACGCGCGTTGATTCAATGTATCGTCAAAATTATTAAAATATTGCCGCTTGTATCAACGATGGTGATTGACACATTGTCTTGCAGTTCACAATTGCAACCGTGGCAAAAACAATCGTCTAGTTAGATGGATGGAAATGATCCTCCTCACTACTTTTCAACAAGTAAAAATGGCAGTTACAATATCTTAGATACCTACAATTAACTTTGAAGGGGTTGTTCTGTTTTCGCCTGGACATATTATCCCCCACTCCCGGTTGGAAAAAAAATCGAATCTCCTCCTAGCCCAGACAGATTTGAAGATTCCCCTAAGCAATCCAGCTGTATTCCGTAAAGGGACTCCCTTCCGAGAGTACAACAATAACACTTAAATTATTGAAAATAAATACCAAATACCAGTTGATCAAAATGGTCTACCCAGGCAGAGATGAACACAGCTTACACCATTGGTGAGAGTCGGGGTCATTTAAATGAATACAAAACAAATAGCCTAAACAAAAAAAATAAAAGCACAAATGGCCTGGTTACAATCTGATTCACTTCAATTTAAAACACTCTCCAGTCGATCTAGATATATTTTTCAAATGATAGAAACTGCGATAGGGTCCTATCCAACCCGGACTGGGATGTTATTTGCTCAGCAGCTACAATCCTGCGTTGCTGTAGCTTTGCCAATGCACTGCAACGATACATAGGCACAGCTTCTTCTTCTTCGGTTATAATGAAGTTCGCACATTTTGTTTGCGCATGCCGCCATCTACTGTGCGGTAGTGTGTGGTCGATCATGTACATTTTTGTGATACAAAAAAAAGGGTTGGGGGGTTGGGGGGAATAAATAAAAATGAACCACCAACTAACCCTACACCCATTTCCTTCTCTTTTTTTTTTATCACCACCCCATTCCACTACTTTGACCCTAACTGACCCTACACCAGGATCCCATGACCAAACCAGAATGTGAACAGGGGAAAACTTACATCAAATAGTTGGGAGGACAAGACCTACACTACTGGTACCAGCAGTGGGAAACCCATGATTTCTCTGGCCTTTGATGGAAGTTTTCCCTGTTCACATTCTGGTTTGTGCATGGGATACTATATTTTCTGGAGAATATAGTGCCTCCAAGTATGTGAGTGTACTATTGCTTCTGCCAAGCGGTCTGGACCTCTATGGCACATGTAGTAGTGTGCTCGCTAGTCTGAAACCTGGTGACGCTGGTTCAAACACCCCTCCAGTTGTTCCTATTCAATCTATGTACAGTATATTTTCAGATGGCAGAAATAAATGTATACTTCATTTAAAAAAAATAATCTACGATGAAGCCCATGTCCTGATTGAACTTAGTGCGGAATTGTCAGTAAAGTACACTAGATGGAGCCCACACACCTCACAAAATTACAAATGTCATAACATTACATGTTGACGTCATCACTGTCCGCCACGAGGTGAGGTGTGCGAACCGCAGCACGACGTTGAAAGACAATATTACTCATCCGCACATTTCGGACACATCTAAATACAACAAAATAAGATACAACAAATAGCTACCTAGCTAGGTAGAACACCAGCCAAACAAAATAATCAGACTGTTGCGTGCTATAATACCAATACTCGAAGCGTGCATTAATATCTCTAAACGTCTCACAAGTGCAGCTAGAAAGGCAGGCATATGCTAGCTAATGGGTTATTTAGCTAGCTACTACTACTAGCTATAGCATTATTGCAGTGGTAAAATAAACATGTTCATATAACCAAAATGCTTACATACATACCAGCAACCCATGTTACTCACTCAAATATCACATAGCAGTGTCGAGGCTGGTGGATTTGCTAGCTAATTGAGAGTTCTGTAAATAATTTGCGCGTTCGCCTGTTTGAGGTCTTCATTCCTTTCTCATTCTACAAACACAAACGTTGAAGTTTTGTTTTTTCGGTGTAACCCTCCGCCTGCGGTAGAAGTGCTGAGGCTAGGAGAGCCACCATTTTGAATGTCTGGTCTGTTCCTCCCTCCGTCGCAAATAGAGAAGATTCCAGCTATTTTCTGGTATCAATACGGCTAGTGAGTATAACTTTATACAACTATGTCAGTTAAAAATAGTTGTTTATTTTGATAATAGCTGAAAAATCAGCGCGACTTTGTCTTAAACCGTGGTGACAATAATCCATGTTGGCGCTACATGATCGGAAGTGAGGCTGCGCTAACCAGCCAGTGTACCGGGGGGTTGTCTGTCAGAGAAGCGTTAGCCTGGTGTCGGCTAGCTGGTATGCTTACCTGATATGTACTTGTGCGATCTTTAACATTAAATCTGTTTTTATACTGAACTTTTACTTGCCTACACGCCTTCAATGTATTTCAACATTGCATTTGGTTATTTGCTGTGTAACTGAAACGAGGTGTACCGGTAGGGCAAGGTAACTAACGTTATCTAGTCGTTAGTTAGCTAATCCTACTAGCCAACTAACCTGCTAGCTAAGTCAGTGCGATGAAGGCCTCTTCGTGATTGCGTAGCTAGCTATCTAGCTATGCTATGTATGTCCACTTGCTAAAAGGGTTTACTTATGTCTGAGAAATTAGAAAGCTGTAATTGTGCCATGCTCGCCCTGAAATGGCCTCTGCTCGGACGTTAGATTGCTAGCTTGTTAGTGCCAATGCTAACTAGTGGTAACGTGACAATGCATAATATATTTGACAGGTGTGGTTAAATGTTCGTAAACTATTGTGTTCAAGAGATGGCTCGCAATTTAACTCTCTTTCCGCGGGCTTGTGATCTACCGTAGCAAGCTAACCACCCTACCCAGCTAACGCGTTACTAGCTAGCCAGCTACTCGGTATGCGGAATGTAGCTATATACAGACCATTGGTACCGACGAGTAAGTTACCGAGCTATCTACTTCAGCTAGCCAATTATGTTAGCTAAGTAGCTAGCTAACGTTAACTTAGCTAGAGCAATACCATGATGTGTTCAAGTTGAACTGTAACGTATACCCACGCTTCAAATAAGGTGTGTGTTATACCTAGCTTGGGTGTAAATGTTTCTACGTGGTTGCATTGAAGTCAAGGTTACTAACGTTACTTAAGCTAGCAACTATAGTATTGTTGCCACTTAACGTTAACTAGTTAGCTACAATACTCACATACTGGTTGTGATTATTAGGCTAGTTTATGTGCCATTACAGCCATTGGGTTGTTTTATTTGAGCTTGCTGCAAGTTCTTAAATTATTTGTATCCTTTTGAATTGTGATTTCCTAGTTCCATTTTGTCACCTCTTCTGTCAGTCGATTCTCCTGAAGTCAACATCAGTGTCATATACTCAAAGACTTGCTTTTTTTCATTGCATGTTCTTTGTATTTGCATTAAACCAGCTGACAAGTGCCCATGTTTGTACCTGCATTTTCAGCCAATTCAATGAAAGCTTTCTGTCTATAGTACACATATTGGTAGGCCAATACTTGGCTAAACCATGTAGGTCCAATGTTTTGTATAAATGTTCTGTAATACTACTTGCAGAATAGTTTTTTGTTGGAATGGAGGTAGCACCCTGCTGTATCTCTATCTTTTCATTCAGACTCAATCATGGACACTCTTACTAACAGTTGTGGCTGCTTTGTGTGATGTATTGTTGTCTCCAGCTTCTTGCCCTTTGTGTGCTGTTGTTTGTGCCCAATTATGTTTGTACCATGTTTTGTGCTGTTATGTTGTGTTGTCGCAGGTCTCTTTATGTAGTGTTGTGATGTGTGTTTTGTCCTTATATTATATATATTTTTAATCCAAGGCCCCTGTCCCCGCAGGATATCTTTTGGTAGGCCGTCATTGTAAATAAGAATTTGTTCTTAACTGACTTGCCTAGTAAGATAAAAACACAACCAATTAAATATCTCTGTGAGAGCTTGGCTGAGCAGTGACAGCAAAATGAGTGGCAAAGAGAACAATATGCTGAGATATTGTGTTGAAAGGAGCGATCCCTCTACAATGGTGGCTTCAGAATTGTTTCTGTAGCTTAATGAACTTCATCTGCAAAACCTTGGTTAAGGGGGAAGTAAATTGTGGCACATACTCCAGTTGCTGTATTATTGAATAGTGTCGGGGTTCTCAATTGGAAAGGGCCTCATTGATGGTGTGCGTTGTCTCTGGATTCTGGACATTGGAAATTGTCCCCAGTGGACTCTTCTGTGTGTTGAGGTTTTTCTCTTGCCACTGGTTGCTAGGCTCTGTAGGCTCTGCAGGCTTGTGTATCTTCCAGAGTCTCAGGAGAGGAATGGGCAATTCCATTCACACAGGAAATCTGCCACAGTTGGTGTCAGATATGATCCCTTCTGTGGCTATATGAGGGTGTTGATAACATTCAATATATCATTATTATGTCTTCCTTTATGCCCATTTTGTTCCCAAAGCTGTCTTAAATAACATGATCAAATACATCAGTATGCATGTGGAGGACAATAGCCTAATTCAACTGGAACAGGAATAAGTTCAGGGGAGTTTGAGACCCCCCCCCCTCTAATTGATCAGGATAATGCCTCATGTCAGTCATTCCATTTGACAGAAATGTTTTTGGCTTGTTGGCTGTTCAAGCTCCTGTGAAATATAGCGGGGCTAAAATCTGTAGCGTGGCCACACAGCCAAACAGTACTGTTTTTGTCCTGGGAGAGTAAGGCTGAGCAAAACTGATGTTGGTGAGTGTGTCTTTGGTGGTTGCTGCTCAACAGTTCAGCAAGTGCAAACTTTCTCCACCTATGGTCTTCCTAATCCACTTATTGTGCTCAACCCGTCCTCTGTCGAGACCAAACGTGTCTTTTGTGCCAGCTTTTAGGGACATAATAAAGAAAATATAATGTCTAACATGTTGTAATTAATAAAATAATGTGTGCTTATAAAAGTTATTGCAACATTGTAGTAGAACAGACATTTCATAAGTCTTTGTTAGTCTAGCAGAGACTGGATTTTCCATATTTGTTGTGTGCGCACACTTAGGAGCACAGGCTGATTGGGGCCTTTGGTTACTTGTCACAGGAAATATAAGCCTTTGTTTTGCTCGAGTCATTAAGCCTAGGTGACAGGCCTGAATGTGTCTTATGATTCATGCATTAAAACAGATTCCTGGACTATAGGGTGTGAATTACTTGTTGCAGTTAATTGTATTTTCTTGTTCTATCTGGGAGTGACCAGAGGTTGCTAATGCGTTGTGCCTAAGAAGAACACTTCTTAGCCATGACGGTTTACCATGGGTTCTCATCTATGCTGCCCAGTTTCCGTTTGAATGTTAATGGAAGGGAGTTAGTCCCGAGTCCACCTGCTCTTCTGGAATGTGCACTGACCTTCCGTTGCACTTTGATCACAGTGAATTCTTACATTATCAACATACTGGCTTGTGCAACTATTCTCCTTTCTCTGCACCTTCCTTGATCTATTTAACTTCCTCCAGACTCCACGGTAAGGGCTGGGCGATATGGCCTAAAAATATTATGTATATATTTTTTTCTTCTTAAACAAATGGATATTCACAATGTGTACATTATATGACAAAGTATGTGGACACCTGCTCGTCAAACATCTAATTTCAAAATCATGGGCATTAATATAGAGTTGGTCCCCCTTTTGCTGCTGTAACATCCTCCACTCTTCTGGGAAGGCTTTCTACTAGATGTTGGAACATTGCTGCAGGGACTTGCTTCCATTCAGCCACGAGAATTAGTGAGGTTGGGCAATTAGGCCTGTCTCGTCGGTGGCATTCCAATTCATTCCAAAGGTGTTCGATGGGGTTGAGGTTCGGGCTCTCTGCAGGCCAGTCAAGTTCTTCCACATTGATCTCGATAAACCTTTGCTGTATGGACCTTGCTTTGTGCACGGGGCCATTGTGATGCTAAAACAGGACAGGGCCTTCCCCAAACTGTTGCCACAAAATGTGAAGCACAGAATCGTCTAGAATGTCACTGTATGTTGTAGCTTTAAGATTTCCCTTCACTGAAACTAAGGGACCTAGCCCAAATCATGAAAAACAACCCATATTTATACACCTGTCAATAATGGGTGTATAGCCAAATCCTTTATTTTGAACAACCATTTAAAAAAAAATCAAAATATGCTTTAGTTATACAATTAAAGGTCAAACAGACAGCAATAATCTAATGAATTGAGGGCTTGTGAAGTTCTACCAAGGCTAAATTTAAGCCTTCCACGACCATAAGACCCACATTTTATAACAACAATAGTTTAACCTGCTTTTTTGCCATCACTAAAGTGGCTTTCAGGTCTATGAAAATGCCATTAAAAGAATAAATAAATGAAATTGAATATGAATCATGTATATAATGTACAATTCAAGTTAGGAGTTTACAGACTTTTAGGTTGGAGTCATGAAAACTCGTTTTTTCAACCACTCCACAAATTTCTTGTTAACAAACTATAGTTTCGGCAAGTCTGTTAGGGCATCTATTTTGTGATTATTAAACTTATAATTCACTCACAATTCCAGTGGGTCAGAAGTGTACATACACTAAGTTGACTGTGCCTTTTAAACAGCTTGGAAAATTCCAGAAAATGATGTCATGGCTTTAGAAGCTTCTGATAGGCTAATTGACATAATTTGAGTCAATTGGAAGTGTACCTGTGGATGTATTTCAAGGCCTACCTTCAAACTCAGTGCCTCTTTGCCTGACATCATGGGAGAAATCAGCCAAGACCCCAGAAATAAAATTGTAGACCTCCACAAGTCTGGTTCATCCTTGGGAGCAATTTCCAAATGTCTGAAGGTACCACTTTCATCTGTACAAAAAATAGTACGCAAGTATAAACCCCATGGGACCACGCAGCCGTCATACCGCTCAGGAAGGAGAAATGGTCTGTCTCCTAGAGATGAATGTACTTTGATGCGAAATGGGCAAATCAATCCCAGAACAACAGCAAAGAACCCTGTGAAGATGCTGGAGGAAACGGGCACAAAGTATCTATATCCACAGTAAAACTAATCCTATATCTTGAAAGGCCACTCAGCAAGGAAGAAGCCACTGCTCTAAAACCGCCATTAAAAAAAAACAACCTACGATTTGCACATTGGGGAAAAGTTCATACTTTTTGGAGAAATGTCCTCTGGTCTAGAGGTCGACCGATTAAATGGAATGGCCGATTTTTAATTCGGGCCGATTTCAAGTGTTCATAACAATTGGTAATCAGCATTTTTGGACACCGCTCATGGCCGATTACATTGCACTCCACGAGGAGACTGCATGACAGGCTGACTACCTGTTATGGGAGTGCAGCAAGGAGCCACGGTAAGGTGCTAGCTAGCATTAAACATATCTTATAAAAAAACAAGCAAACTTAACATAATCACTAGTTAACTACACCTGGTTGTTGATATTACTAGTTTATTTAGCTTGTCCTGCGTTGCATATAATTGATGCGGTGCCTGTTAATTTATCATTGAATCATAGCCTACTTCGCCAAACGGGTGATTTAACAAGCTCATTCGTGAAAAAAGCTTGGTCGTTGCACCAATGTGTACCTAACAATGACAGCCAACTTCGCCAAACGGGGGATGATTTAACAAAAGGGCATTTGCGAGAGAAAAAAAGCATAATCGTTGCACGAATGTACCTAACCATAAACATCAATGCCCTTTCTTAAAATCAATACACAGAAGTATATATTTTTAAACCTGCATATTTAGTTAAAAGAAATTCATGTTAGCAGGCAATATTAACTAGGGAAATTGCGTCACTTCTCTTGCATTTATTGCACGCAGAGTCAGGGTATATGCAACAGTTTGGGTCGCCTGGCTCGTGGTGAACTAATTTGCCAGAAGTTTACGTAATTATGACATAACATTGAAGGTTGTGCAATGTCACAGGATTATTTAGACTTATAGATGCCACCTGTTTAGATATAATACATCAATAAAATCCATATTTAAAAGTTAAAATAAGTGTTAATTCAGTATTGTTGTAATTGTCATTATTACAAATCAATTTAAAAAAATCGGCTGATTATTCGGTATCAGCTTTTTTTGGTCCTCCAATAATCGGTATCGGCGTTGAGAAATCATAATCGGTCGACCTCTACTCAATACCATAGAAAATTTGTGGGCAGAACTGAAAAAGCGTGTGAGCAAGGAGGCCTACAAACTTGACTCAGTTACACCAGCTCTGTCAGGAGGAATGGGCCAAAATTCACCCAATTTATTGAGGGAAGGGTTAGGGTTAAAACATTTGACCCAAGTTAAACAATTTAAAGGCAATGCTACCAAATACTAATTGAGTGTATGTAAACTTCTGACTCACTTGGACTGTGATGAAAGAAATAAAAGTTTAAATAAATAATTCTCTACTATTATTCTGACATTTCACATTCTTAAAATAAAGTGGTGATCCTGACTGACCTAAAACAGGGAATTTTTACTTGGATTAAATGTCAGCAATTGTGAAACTGAGTTTAAATGTATTTGACTAAGGTGTATGTAAAAACATGGACCTTTACTGTACATGCAAATTAATTTGATCGCCCAGCCTTACGCCACGGTGCGGCTAACTTGACCTGACATTTTTCTCAGCTATATATATATATATATATATATATATATATACACAAAACTATAGTACCTGCCAGTTTTTATTAGGTACACCACCCTGTTCCTGAAACTGGATCGATCCTACAGACAATGAGTCATGTGGCCGTGACTTCCTATGTAAAGGAGGCATTCAGTTACTGTTCGATTGAATGTTAGAATGGGCAAAACAATTGACTTTAGCAACATTGAGCATTGTGTGATCAACGGTGCCAGGCGGGAAAACCTCTTGTTGATGAGGTCGAAGGAGAATGACAATCATGCAAGCTAGCAGGTGTAGCAGTGCAGTACAACAGTGGTGTTCAGAACGGCATCTTGTAAAGCAGTAACATTTCAGTTTACTTGAGTGTCCTGCAGTCCCCAGACCTCAACCCAATAGAGCATCTTTGGGGAGATTTTGAACTGGCTGTTCGCAGCATGACTGGACAGTTGTCCAATCTGCAGCATCTGCGTGATGCCATCGCGTTAGCATGGACCAACATCCCGGTGGAACGTTTGACACCTTGTCGAATACCTCAAATAATTCAGGCTGTTCTAGAATAAACTGTCCGGTGAGTGTAAATTAATTATCTAAGACGTGCCAAATTGAGGTTATATCCAGCTCAGAGCTCCAGCTATGCATTTTGGTTTTCTAAGTGGCTAGATATCAAGCTCCTTGGTTACAGCAGGGACAAACAATCCCCTCCTGGATTAAGATCCATGTTGCCTAAAACATTTTTTTTAAATAGAAATAGCACCACTTGTGTGCACTCAAAGTAATACTGTATACCGTGGTTTGGAAAAAGTCTTTGATGTGATAACATAACTGGTGTTATTAATTGGATTGTCTGTTCTCTGTTGGACCTTTGTGTGTACAACACCAGCCTTTATATTTTCCCTAGTTCTAAGAGAGCCTCTGCTCTGTCCATTTAGCAAGTGCATTATTTTTTTCAGCAACCGCATCAGCTCTGAGGTGGCTTGATGAAGAAAATGGCTATGTTCAGCAATTAATTACTGTCGTCCCTCTTGCTGTAACGGCTCAATTATGCTATCCATGCTAACCGATACGAGCCATGCATCTTTTGAGATGGGAAGTCATAAAGCACCTCTTCTCCGCACGCAGGAGCCAGCGGTAATAACTTGGTCTCTTTGTTCCTGGCATAGTGGCGCGTGATGGATCCCCTGTTGTGGTGGTGGTGCATTAACACACACCCCTCTCACCAGGCCCTTCACTGCAATAAACAAGGCCTCCTCCAGACCCACTGCTGGTGCCAGGCCCTTGACCTTGTTCTGCCCACTCCAGCCTGCCCAGGGTTTCTCTTACATCCTCTGTCACTCTGCTGTAGTACTGTAAGTGTACACTTCCTGAATGCACTACAATATAGGGTAGGCTGCAGTGTTCATTGCTTTAACTCAGGTGTTGAAAGTCAAACGTGTCAGTGCTATAGGGGTTTCTAAAAGCAGGAAGTAGGGTTTGTTTAGCACACCCAATGACATTGTGCCTTTGGAATGCCGAGATCTGATGATCTCTTGTCGTACGAATCACTTTCTTTGACTTGGCGTCTGTGTTTCATGTGCAGTTATTACACATTCATAGTTTCCCCTTCCACGGTCTCTCATTGTGACAGTCTATTGAGCTATTTTATCTCTCTGTTTCCGGATTGCTCTCACTAGCAGACAGTTCATGAAGGATTGTGATGCTCATGCACCATTTACCCAACTAATTCCTGCAGGTTTTAAACGTAGAGTTTCTAAACCCAGAGGCGCAACATCGTGAGACTTCAGGAATGCTTGCAAAACGGACCAAACAGGCGGTGGTTTGAAAATTCAATGAGAGAAGTGAATCTTCCTTGGTTGTTAATTTTCTCGAAGTCTAAAGGCAACCTAGATTCTAGTAAATGTCTTAAGTAGTTGAACATGTTGTTACTCCAATCTCGTGAAAGTGACAAACTGACAGTTTTTTTTTTCATTTTCGTCAAACTACTTTTATATCGAAGGGGTGACTTTGAATTGACGGCCTGCACATGCGCAGTTCGGCGTGAGATGACTGTTGGACCCGACGACGCATTTCTGCTCATGAGCTTAGCTAGCCAAATTTTTCATGACATCGCCTAAGTGTGATCGGTGATTTCTATAGGCTAAAACTGCTTCTCCAATCTTCATACTGTACTCTTGACTTACAGTCAAGGTCTCATTTACCTGTTTGTATATTTGATCCTCTGAAATGGGCATGAGACTAATTTAGTCAACTAGTGCACAGATCCAACATGCGGGCTGCTTCTTGACCAGAGGTCACTGGATTGTGGTAGTGTGCACATACAGACTAGGTGGTCAATGCGCAGGACAAGCAACCTGCTGTACCTTGCCGGCCTCTGAGACCACAGGCTTTGGGACGACCAATGTGAACTCGATTGATGGTGAGTGTTAGAACACACAGGAAGTCTACTTATCAAATAGGAAGTAGTACAGTGTATTTGTCATTATCATCTTGCCGCCTACCTATAAAAACAAATCAAATCCCCCTCTCTGAGTCGGACACATATCATTAATGGGGTGAGAGATTATATGCTTGTCTAATCATTTAATTCTGAATGCATCCTCTCATGGAGCAGCGTTCTTGTTAGAATGGGAGTACATTAGTAACATCGTAGAGGCACGGTACTGTGAGTTCTCTTGTGTTTGCCAGGTCTGTACCTGGCTGAACTGGGGCGCTGTGCTCCTGTTATTATTCCTCTGTGTGGCTGCATGTAAATACTGGAGAACGTTATCTCACCTCCAAGCATGTGCCCCTTCAATATTTAATCACCCTCCACTGGTTTGAAACCTTTAGTGCTCTCTTCACAAGCTTCTGAGCAAGGCATTCTCCATTTCCTTGTCACATTTTGAGGCTGTACTCACAGAACAATGCTAATTTGCTATTCAAATATTTATAATCACATATGCTGCCAAAAATACCATTACAAGAGTATGCAGCTATCTTATAGAATGAGTGAGCACCCATGGCTTCCTAATGATAACTATAATGAGCTAGACAGAAGTGGTGGTCAGGTGATTTTACTAGCCCCCCAGCTACTTGCACGTTAACTCAGAAATGCATGAAGACAGACTCTGTGGACTCACATCGGCCCAGGCATTCATGTTAATGGATTTGTCCTCTATTTACATTTTACGTCTGTAGTAACGCCATAAGCAATACACATGTTTGAGAAACAAAGTTACTGATCTTATTGTCATTTTTTTCCATACTTTCAAAATGACATAGGTCTACTTTCATCTACTGGTTGTCAGATTAGAATGTGACTTTGCAGTATGGCCCTTGTTTTAAAAAATTTTAAAAGCCACCTGTGCCAACATGTTTAGTTTCTCTGTGTTTTCCAGAGGATGCCAGCGCCGATCAGACTGCGGGAGCTGATCCGGACCATCCGGACGGCTCGGACCCAGGCAGAGGAGCGTGAGATGATCCAGAAAGAGTGTGCTGCCATACGCTCGTCCTTCAGAGAGGAAGACAACACTTACCGCTGTAGAAATGTGGCTAAGCTACTCTACATGCACATGCTGGGCTACCCAGCGCACTTTGGGCAGGTATGTTTAAAAAGAACACTATCTTCTTAATTTATTAACCAACATCTGTGAGTGTCTTGTTGTTTCTGGCAGTGAATGTGTCTCTTGCTGAAGAGAGCAGTTTTGTGAACGGATTACTACGGCTCAGCGTTAAACACCATAGTGCCCTCAAAGCTCATCACAAAGCTAAGGACTCTAGAACTAAACGCCTCCCTCTGCAACTGGATCCCGGACTTCTTGACGGCCCACCCACAGGTGGCAATGGTAGGGAACAAAACATCCGCCACACTGATCTTCAACAAGGGTGCCCTTCAGGGGTGCGTGCTCAGTCCCCTCCTGTGCTCCCTGTTCACTCATGACTGCATGGCCAGGCACGACTCCAACACCATCATCAATTTTGCCGATGACACAACAGTGGTCACCAACAACGATGAGACAGCCTATAGGGAGGAGGTCCGAGACCTGCTTGTGTGGTGCCAGGACAACAACCTCTCCCTTAACGTGATCAAGACAAATTGTGGACTACAGGAAAAGGAGGACCGAACAAGCCCCCATTCTCATCGACAGGGCTGTAGTGGAACAGGTTGAGCGCTTGAAGTTCCTTGGTGTCCACATCACCAACAAGCTATCATCGTCCGAACACACTAAGGCAGTCGTGAAGAGGGCACAACAAAGCCTTTTCCCCTCAGGAGACTGAAAAGATTTGGCATGGGTCCTCAGATCCTCAAAAGGTTCTACAGCCGCACCATCGAGAGCATCCAGACGGGTTGCATCACTGCCTGGTGTGGCAACTGCTCGGCCTCCGACCGCAAGGCACTACAGAGGGTAGTGCGTACGGCCCAGTACATCACTCGGACCAAGCTTCCTGCCATCCAGGACCTCTATACCAGGTGGTGTCAGAGGAAGGCCCTAAAAATTGTCCCAAGACTCCAGTCACCCTAGTCATAGACTGTTCTCTCTATTACCGCATGGCAAGCGGTACCAGAGCGCCAAGTCGAGGCGCCAAGTAAGCATTTCACTGTTGTATTTGGCGCATGTGACATTCAAATTGATTTTAATTTTGTTTTCCAGCTTGAGTGCCTTAAGTTGATTGCGTCCCAGAAGTTCACTGACAAGCGGATAGGGTACCTGGGAGCCATGCTACTGTTGGACGAGAGGCAGGACGTCCATCTACTAATGACAAACTGCATCAAGAAGTAAGGCAGTCCAGAACCGCATTGGCTACATACAATTATTTGTAGTGTAGAGATGAGAGCTGTGCTGCAGGAGGTGGTGATGTGCACCAATGGCAGTATTCTGTTACTGCCAGAATTGTTACTCATGAGTGGTGCTCGCATCAGCAGCGTGCGCTTCTGATGTTGGATATGGAAACAGCCCCATAACCTGCCGGATCAGCTGTTGCGTCTTTTTCTCAATCTCTTGCTCTCGTGCACATTTTTCTTCTTTCCTGTCTCCCCTGCTCCTTCGTCGTCCCTTTTACCCACCTCTCCCTGTCTATCTTATATTTTCTTCTCTCCGTCTTTCCTCTTTCTCTTCTACATCTCAGCGCCATCCTATATCTCTGATCTGTTATCTCCCTGTGAACGGAGACACGGCCACATTCCAAAGTCTAAGTTGAAAATGAACGGAGACCGGGCATTTGCCATTTAGACCCTTAGACTTTGGAATGGTCTGCCAGAGATCAGGCTTTCAGATTCAGTGCCTATTTTTAAATCCCTGTTGAAGACACACACTTTTATAAAGATGCTTTTAATGTATGATTTTTAATTAGTTCTCTTTTTTTCATTCTCCTTCCTCCAGTCTTTATTTCTTTGCTAGTACTTTTATTTTATGATGTGAAGCTCTTACTTTATACACTATATAAAGTAATTATTACCTGCTCTCCACTCATTCTTCCTCAGTGATCTGAATCACAGCACACAGTATGTCCAGGGCCTGGCCTTGTGCACCCTGGGCTGCATGGGCTCCTCGGAGATGTGTCGAGACCTGGCTGGAGAGGTGGAGAAGCTGCTCAAAACATCCAATTCCTACCTGAGGAAAAAGGTACCTCATTCTCACCTAATCCCACATTCACTCTTTACAAAGTAGTGTTAGTCAGGTGGTTAGTTTGATGTGTGTCAGCAGACCTGCCAACCTGCACACAATTTGAGGTCAAAGTATGCTGGTATGAAAAACTACCCTAAAATACGCTTCTATTGGTATAACCGTCTGAAGTTGGAGCTGAGCCAATCAGGACTTTGGCGAGGATAAAACGTCTCTAGCTCTCCACTCCGGCACGCCCCCTGTAGTCGTAGTAGTCTACTAATTTCCTCCCTCGAGCTGAATGGCAGCTCTCCACTTTGTCCGTTGATACCGCTGATGTGTGATGAATAAGGGTAGGGAAAATGGATAATTAACTATTTGGTGAATACATTTTCCAAAATTGTATGTGTTAATCAAGCACGTGACCACCATTATTTCGTAGTTAGCTCCTTCGCCATTAAGACAAATGTGTTAAGTCAACAGACATGGCAGAGAGAGCTGTTCTGCTAATACTGTCCTTCACAGAAAGTTATATTAGACTGTGTTAAGATTAGTACGCCTATGTTGATTTAATCAGTTGTTGATCTGGCCTCTTGATCCAGCTGTATGTCAACAGTAGGTAATGTTGTGATAATAATCAGTTGTTGATCTGGCCTCTTGATCCAGCTGTATGTCAACAGTAGGTAATGTTGTGATAATAATCAGTTGTTGATCTGGCCTCTTGATCCAGCTGTATGTCAACAGTAGGTAATGTTGTGATAATAATTAGTTGCTGATCTGGCCTCTTGATCCAGCAGTATGTCAACAGTAGGTAATGTTGTGATAATAATCAGTTCACCAATGACGAGGCATGTTGATTGATGGTAGCCTAGTAGTCAGACCTTGATGGATGAGGTCAAGGATGGAGATCTGAAACAAACTGATATAGGCCAAGTTCAGTTGTTTCATATTCCAAACAGCCTACAGTAAGCTAAACCAATATATTCCATCCTGTAATTGAATTATTCTAAATGTTCTCCCCAAACAAAATGAAGGATCCAGTTTGTTTTTACTAGACTATCCACATACATACACCTATTAATTTGAATAATCAAAAAACCCTAAATGTAACCTAGAAAAATGTGAGTGTCATTGAGATCACCAATTTCATTCATTTCTCTCTCACTCAAAAGTTTTAGAACATCTACTGATTCATATTTTTACTATTTTCTACATTGTAGAATAATAGTGAAAACATCCAAACTAAACAAATCTAAATATATTTGATATTCTTCAAATAGCCTTCCTTTGCCTTGATGACAGCTTTGCACACTCCTGGCATTCTCTCAACCAGCTTCATTAGGTAGTCACCTGGAATACATTTAAATTAGATGTGCCTTAAGTTAATTTGTGGAATTCCTTTCTTTCCTTGATGCGTTTTGAGCCAATCAGTTGTGTTGTGATAAGGTATGGTTGGTATACAGAAGATAGGCAAATGCACTTTACCATATAGGGCTATGATTTGAGCAGTGTGGGTGCTGCGCGTGCACCGTCGTGGGAGCCGGTCGTGGGAGCCGCCACGCTAAAGCCGTAGTCATAAAACTGATTTAAAGTTGGCAGGTCTGCGCTTGCACGTCATAGTTGAGGACTTTGAAAACATTTAGAATTTTCTCCCCAGGCGGCGTTGTGTGCAGTCCACGTCATCAGGAAGGTCCCAGAGCTGATGGAGATGTTCCTCCCAGCCACAAAGAACCTGCTGAGTGAGAAGAACCACGGTGAGACAACCGGGGGCTGGGGGCAACTGTGTCCTGCACAGAGAGCATTGGGTTTGGTCACTCACAGGTAAAATGAAGATGCTGGTGCCCTCTATACAGTTGAAATGTCCTTCAGTGACTAGAGTTGGATTAATGACTGTGTCCTGATGAGCTGTGGAGCTGCTGCGTCCTTCACAGTTTTAAATTGATCACCTCAGGTGTTTTCACTAGACACTGATGGTTGTCATAGTACAATGGCTGATGTTCTGACAGCTTTATAAAGAGGTGCTCTTGTCAGAACCAGAGTTATCACTTAAAATATGTTTCTAAACGAGTTTGATAGATGAAGTTGCCCCTAGAAATTGTAAGGTCAGTTTTGTGTTTTCCCCTCAATGGTCAAGGTAAGGATTTGGGGAGTTGATGCTAGATATGTACCTGTAGTCGTTTTTTTGTAGTGCTAAAATAGGGCTTAATGGCATTAAACTGGAACTTACTAAGAGTGAGAATCCAGACTATAAACCACCACAACGGAACCAGCAAACAGCTTCCCCCATAGACTGTTCCTTATTTTAGTAACAATGCTGTGACATTGCTAAAACGTTCACTCACAGGGAATTGGCAAGGAAATTTGTGCAAATTTGTTAACTACTACGGTTCACCAGGGATGCTGTTTTCAAACTAGTTTCTCTTTGTCTCCTTAAGGTGTTCTCCACACTTCTGTTGTCCTCCTCACTGAAATGTGTGAAAGAAGTCCTGACATGCTCTTACACTTCAGAAAGGTATGGATAGCCACCATCTAATTAGTGAAATTACTACTATCAAGAGTTTTTGGGTTACAGCGCAAGTCTTCAGGGAGTTAATTAAGCATTTGTCCTTAGCTCACTCTACATTTCATTCTCCCTTAGTATTCATTTTCCTTTCACTATGACTGTTTTGGATATACTTCAAACATATTTTGCATTTTGAAACCTTGGATTACATTTTCCCATAGGGTTTGCTCTACATTCAAAGTAGGCCTATGTCTCAGTCGTATCTCCTTGCCTCGCTTATTTCCTCGCTGTATCTCTAGTGGCTCTGTACCTCTTTCCCTTAGCCATAACAACCTTGAGCCAGTCTCCCACCCCTCATGTTCATGATCAGAACATGACTTTGAGCTCTCTAAAAGTGAATCTTCCCTAATATCTACCTCATATTTTTTCTGTCATTTGTCTTTGTTACAATTCCTGCATTGTGTTAGAATGAGAAGGTAAGAGTACATTCTGGTTTCATAGCTGGTGCATGCTGTAACTAGTAATCACTTCACACGGTCACCGTAGATGTAATCAAATCTATGTTCCGTCAAGTTCCTTTTTGTCTTTTTGATTTCTTTGACTTTTACAGCGGTCATATGCTGGTGTTCTCTTTTGATATCATGACAGGATTTTTAAAATGTTTCTTAGACATCTCTCACTATTGTCAATGTGTCATCATTAACCTAACGTGTAACTCATTTGATCACCGTATGTTGAAAACAACATGATGGGTCTGTTTTCAATTGATCACCTCTGGTGTTTTCACTAGACACTGATGGTTTTATGTTTGTTAAAAGGGAGGTATGTGTCTTTATACGTACAAATTTGCACCAATGCGAATATATTTGTCTATGAATACTCTTGCCTAGCATTCCTGTTAAGAATTATGATGAGGGTTCTATTTCATCCAGGTGTGATTGAATGTGACATCACAGTTCGATTAGCTTTTCAAAACTCAACATCCTAACCGAATGTTTTCATACAATCAATGTTGTCTTGATTACCATAACCCAGAAATGTAAGTTACATTGATGATTAAATCAAGAGAATGTAAAGAATAACTGCACATTCTACACAATACTTTGTCCAGTTATTTCAGTAACAAGGTAGGACACCAATTCTTCAGAAATAAAGACCTTGACCCTTGATGGCACCCCTCTCCTGTTGGTCTTTTGTAGTTGGTTCCACAGCTAGTGAGAATCCTGAAGAACCTGATCATGTCTGGATACTCTCCTGAGCATGATGTGTCTGGCATCAGTGACCCCTTCCTGCAGGTGAGACCTTTGACCTTGTGTTTCGTGCCAATCATTTGATCTTCTGTAACAAACTTGGCTAGGCCAGTCAGTGATGCCCCTTGACCTCATTGCAGGTGCGGATATTGAGACTATTGCGAATTCTGGGCAGGAGTGATGACGACTCAAGTGAAGCAATGAATGACATTCTTGCACAGGTGAGAAGAGAGGTTATACTCTAGTGACACCCCATCCTGTGAACGGGACCGTTTTCATCATCTTACACTAATTAGCATAATGCAACGGACATGAATCTTCCTAGAAAATCTTCCTATTCATGAAAATCAAGAGTGAAATATATTGGAACACAGCTTAGCCTTTTGTTAATCACCCTGTCATCTCAGATTTTCAAAATATGCTTTACAGCCAACGCTAGACAAGCATTTGTGTATGTTTATAATATCCTAGCATAGCATTATGCCTTGCTAGCAGCAAGCAACCTTGTCACGGAAATCAGAAAAGCAATCAAATTAAATCGTTTACCTTTGATGAACTTCGGATGTTTTCACTCACGACTCCCAGGTAGATAGCCAAAGTTCATTTTTTTCCCAAAATATTATTTTTGTAGGCGAAACAGCTCTGTTTGTTCTTCATGTTTTGCTGAGAAATCGCCTGGAAATTGCGGTCACCACAACGGCAATTTTTTCTCTCCAAATTAGCTCCATAATATCGACAGAAACGTGGCAAACGTTGTTTAGAATCCATCCTCAAGGTGTTTTTCTAATATCTTTTCGATAATATATCCGTCGGGACAATTCCTTTTTCTCTAGGACCGATTGGAGTAATGGCTACCTCTGCACTTTACGTGAGAATCTCTCTCGGAGCCACCATGTGACCACTTACGCAATGTGCCCCCATACGGCTATTCTTCAACAGAAATGCGTAAAACTACGTCACAATGCTGTAGACACCTTGGGGAATACATAGAAAGCGTAAGCTCGTTGATGGTACATTCACAGCCATATAGGGAGTCATTGGAACGCAGCGCTTTCAAAACCTGGGGCACTTCCGGATGAGAGTTTTCTCAGGCTTTCGCTTGCAACATCAGTTCTGTTATACTCAGACAATATCTTTACAGTTTTGGAAACGTTAGTGTTTTCTATCGAAAGCTGTCAATTATATGCATATTCTAGCATCTTTTCCTGACAAAATATCCCGTTTTAAAACAGGAATGTTTTTTTTCCTCCAAAAATTACAATACTGCCCCTAGAGTTCCAAGAGTACTCGAGGCTTACTGCCCTAGAGATATGACTAATCAGACTAATGGTTTCTTTGCCCTTGTAGGTGGCAACCAACACCGAGACCAGTAAAAATGTAGGCAATGCAATCCTCTATGAGACAGTACTGACCATAATGGACATCAAATCAGAAAGTGGATTGAGGGTGTTGGCCATCAACATACTGGGACGGTTCCTTCTCAACAATGACAAAAATATTAGGTAACACACTTGGGGAACTAATTCACTGAATGATCTGAACATAGGTCATCATAGTCCCAGTTAATATAACACTTAATGTGACTTTCTGTCCACCCTCAAGATATGTGGCACTGACGTCCCTACTGAAGACTGTACAGACGGACCACAATGCAGTGCAGAGGCATCGGAGCACCATTGTGGACTGTCTAAAAGACTTGGATGTGTCCATCAAGAGGTGAGACCTACACCTAAATGAGAACATGAGTGACATACAGTATAGACATTAGTACATAACACACTAGTACAACACATTGCTCGTCACTGTACATGCATATCTGCACAAGATATGGGTCAGAAGATGTAGAGATTTCCTTGTCTTATCGTCCTCCCATTCTCCTCGCTAGGCGTGCGATGGAGCTGAGCTTCGCCCTGGTGAATGGGAACAACATCCGAGGCATGATGAAGGAGCTGCTCTACTTCCTGGACTCCTGTGACCCAGAATTCAAAGCGGACTGTGCATCCGGAGTCTTCCTGGCTGCAGAGAAGTAAGGCTCATGGGTGTGGTCCAGTTTGGCAAAGCCTGATCTCTACAGCTCTTCCTATCTGAAGGCTCTTGCTAGTTCCATAGCAACATTAAGCAGTTGCACCATGTAAAACCGTTCTCAACATTATCCCGGCTTGTAGGTCTTTACCACCTCATTCTGTTTGTATTGGCCGTTGCTCAGCAGTTGTAGTAGTGGTTTGAGAAGTAATAGAAGGATTAGTAGTGATTGCATGAGAGGCCATGGCAGCAGTAGTTTTTGCATGTGGGCTGTTCACACAGATCCTGACTGTATGCCTCAGTTTACTTGCATTAGGAATGTAGGCTTCGAGAATAGATTACAGCCAGTGGCCTCATGCACCTCCAATGATTTAACTATTGTTTCTGCAACCTCCGGTTAATGTGTGTGGCTTACTTACTAAAATGCTGTATGATGATAAATGAGTGATCCATCGTCAGAACATGACATTGTTGATACCATATATTTTCTGACAGCATCAACCTCAGGCCAATTGTTTTTCAGTTCCTGGTTATATGATCCTCTGCTCAGTGGAATGCAGATGTGACTGATGCGTGTTCTGTTTCACAGGTATGCGCCTTCAAAAAGATGGCACATTGACACCATCATGAGAGTCCTGACAACGGTATATGTATAATTTCATCAAATACTTTTCTTTGCACAGACGATGGTGAAATAAGTCATTATGCTTGACTGTTGAGTGACGAATCCTTGAGTGATCCATCGACTGAACTACAAATGATGATCTCATCATATCTGACAACCGCTGCTTTTTTTTACCATGGTGACCAAGGCTCTTGGTTTCTTGTCTTGAAAGTGTTTTTGTCACTGGACTTACACAAAATGATCATCTGCCTCATTGTCCATTTTGAGACGGGTTTCTTTTAACACCTGTTTGTGTCCAGGCGGGGAGCTATGTCCGAGACGACTCTGTCCCCAACCTCATCCAGCTCATCACCAACAGTGTGGAGATGCATGCCTACACGGTGCAGAGACTCTACAAAGCCCTGCTGGATGACATCTCACAGGTCCGAGGCATCTCTGGTCACACACACACGTCTTGTATGATAAGAGGAAAACGCACATTGAAACAGCCCAGTAACCAGACAAATAAGAGGAACCTGACAAAGAATATGTTGATTGAAACGTTATTGGATCACTAAAGTTCACATTTGGAAGTAGCAAACAGTGTGCTGATGTTTCCCTTCCTCTCTGATGAGGACTGGTTACAGTGAATCTGATCTATTAGTGTTTGTCTCCCATAGCAACCACTGGTCCAGGTGTCATCCTGGTGTATAGGGGAGTATGGAGACCTGCTGGTATCTGGACAGTGTGAGGAGGAGGAGCCCATCCAGGTAGACCTCCTGAAGCACTCAATCACCTCCAACTATTTCATCTAGAACGTTACACACAACGCATCTATGTGCACTGCCGACCTCAAGAAGTCGAAATGTATATATTTTCTCCCCCTTTGCTTGCAACAGGTGACAGAGGATGAAGTCCTGGATGTTTTGGAAGGTCTTCTTGTGTCCAACTTGTCCACCCCTGTAACCCGTGGTTACTCCCTCACTGCCATCATGAAGCTGTCTACTCGCTTCAGCAGTGTCAAGTAAGTCCATCTGTGTTGAGCAGAGAGAATATCCAACAGCTTATGATGATTTTTATCCCTTAACTTTGAAATGAATGAATGGATGGCATGACACACACTCAAGGTTAACATTTGTGTCTTAAAATCTCCAGCCGAATCAAGAAGGTGGTGTCAATATACGGCAGCAGCATCGACGTGGAGCTGCAACAGAGAGCTGTGGAGTACAATGCACTTTTCAAGAAATATGATCACATGAGGTGAGTATGCCTCCAAATGTATTCCCATTCATTACAAGCACTTTTCTGTAGAAATGATTGGTGCTTCTCCTTGTCAAGGAAATGTACCTTTCTTATTCTCTTACTCTCTGAAGGCCTGCCTTACTAGAGCGAATGCCCATCATGGAGAAAACAGCCTCCAATGGCCCTACAGAGATTGTGCAGACCAATGGGGAGACAGAGCCCTCGGTGCCTGACACAAAACACCCGCCCCTAGTCACCCAGCCAGCCAACCAGGTGAGGGCAGGGTCACATGACAAATCTGTATTTACCATTGATGGGAGGTTTTCTGTCACAGACGATGTGTTGCTGAATCAATTAAAAGTAATTTCCATTTGAGCTGACATGCAGCAGCTTTTACCGTGAATGCAATCTTTGCTGATGCGTGAATAAAAAAATAAAAAATGTATATTGAGCTGTAGCTCAGATCTTCAGCGATACAGATTGAATCGAGCGCTTAAGCTCTTTAAAACGCACATGCACGTACACTCACACACATTCTTTAAGTTTTGATTTCTATTCATGTGGTGAAAGTCCACAAATCAGTGAGTCTGCTAATGCTTTTACACACTGTTCAAACGAGGACCCCTGCTGGTAGGAATATTAAACTGCTGGGCATATCAATCTACAGATTAATATGAAGCAGTCTACATTTTCCTTTGTAGAGTTCTGATTTGAGTTACAAAATATTTGACCATCTGTCATGTTTTAAAACAAAGTATAAATGAGATGTTATTCAGAGCACTGTTGTTTTTGTCCAAATCCTCCCTGTTTTACAGGTTCAATCTACATGTGCTTTATTATTTGGTTTCTCTTCTGTTCCAGGCTAATGACTTGTTAGATCTGCTGGGAGGTAATGATGTGGTGCCTGTGATCCAAACCACCCTGCCCACCAAGCCTGCCTCGGCTGGAGGAGAGCTGCTCGACCTATTGGGGGACCTCTCACTGTCTAGTAGGACCAGTCTCTCTCTCTCTCTCTCTCTCCTTTTCTTTCTCTCACTCACTCACTCATTCACTTTCTTTCTCTCTAGCCCCAAGCACAGGTGGACCAACGTTGGTCAGGGCAACTAGATTGGTTTCTTTTCTTTCATTGCAGTGTCTCCCTGTTCACCACCTATTCTCTCTGTCACCCTGCCTGCACCTTCCTTCATATAGAAACCGCCACATCCTGCTTGACTTCAGGAATCAACTTGTCTTGTCAACAATCACCAGTGGTATCACTGTCTTTGTGTGGTTCCCTGTACCCTATTTTAACCCCCTGTGTTGTTGTCCCCTTACCTAGGTGGTCCAGCTCCAGCCCCCTCTGTGCCCATCTCCCAGCCCCCCTTCCTCCTGGATGGCCTCTCCTCACAGCCCCTGTTTAATGATATTTCAGCAGGTGAGAGCTAGCACTTATCAGTGAAGCTTTCAAATTTCTAATTTGATCCAAAGTGTCATTATGTATCCCTTTTAAAACAATGTGACCTTGTACAGGTTTCTATAATGTTTTTTGTGGGTTATCATGTTTGGTACTACTTTTTCACTCTGAATTGTATTGACTTGTGCGTTCTTGTCTTTAGCTATTCCCCCCATGACAGCGTATAGCAAGAATGGCCTGAAAATAGAGTTCACCTTTGAGAGGGCCAATCCGAACCCGAACATAGCAGTCATCACTATCCACGCCACCAACACCACCGAGGCTGACATGACAGAGTTTGTTTTCCAGGCTGCAGTTCCAAAGGTGAGCCATGACTGGACAGTCACATTTGTATAACTATGTAATATTAAGAAAAATATGTGTGGTTCTATGATTGACCTCTGTAGCATTGTACAGCTTAGTCAAAGTTGGGAATATGCAGGCGTATGTCCTACGAAGCAGACTTGGCAGGAGCAGTCTTTTACGCTCTGTGTGTCCCTCTCCTTCAGACATTCCAGCTGCAGCTCTTGTCCCCTAGCAGTAATATTGTCCCAGCACTCAACCAGGGAAGCGTCACACAGGTCATCAGAGTTCTCAACCCACAGAAGGTATGTGATGTTCCTGTCTGTCCTCATCTTCCTCACATTCTTATTCAGTTTCCTGATCTATTGGTGCTATCAGAGGAATTTAGTGCAGAGGGCTCCTATAGAGTTCAGCTCTACATTGAGTAGTTCATATTGCTTTAATAAACATGTCTTTCTCATGATTTACAGCAACAACTCCGCATGAGGGTCAAGCTGACGTACACCCACAAAGGCTCCCCTGTCCAAGATCTGGCCGAGGTCAACAACTTCCCTCCTCAGTCCTGGCAATGATGACCGTGCCCTCTCGCGCTTAAAGACCCCGCCAAGGGAACTATGGGAAAGATTCTCTGTGACATCACTGCAGACTGCTGCCCTGGGGTTGCATGGGAAGCAGCGGAATGTCAAACACAAAAAAACGATGGTATGAAGACCACGATGACAACAACCACAACAACGACAGCAATGACTATAGGCATCACCAGAAATATGTGAAAACATATTACTTTACTAACCCTTCTTTTCCTTGATTGGTTTCACCTCAATCTGTCTGCTTTGCAGTTGCCACTATTTCCATCTCCTCGCCCTCTTAATGCACGTACACACACATTGCACTCTCTGTGGTATGCCCACCCCTCTAAGCCGCCATAGAAAAGAGCTGTTGACAATGAGCACTTGATTAAGCAGTCTGTTTTTTCTTTTGTTTCATGTTTTTAATCTTACAGGAATTTAACATGGGTATATATATTTTTTTGTGCCTATTTTCAAGTCTGAATGAGGTGCAACTTAATTAACTCTGAAATTTGCACAGTCCATTCACCACTTTCCCGAATTGGGTTTGTAAACTTGGAGTACTTTGGCTCTCAGTATTTTATCTAGTTTGTTCTCCAAAGTGACTATAACACCTTCTATTATAAAGATCTCCAGCTCTATGCTTCAAATGCAACGTCTTCTCGTTGCAATACAAAGGTTAATCTCTCATGAACAGATTCTGGGTGTAAACCGAACAATCTTTTGGGATGGAATGCGTAGAATCAGTTTTCGTCACTGATTATTTGGATGTATCAGGATTGGCCGAAGGCGGTGCTTAAACTTCGACTGATTCGCTTGTGTTGGGAAATTGGAAGTGGGGAGCTTTGGTTAAGGGTTTCCTTTTGCAAGGGTGGAGACTTCGCAAACTGCAACTCCCAATTTCTAATACGTGTGGACTCACAACTACATCACGCAGCTGACCAAATTATGCCAGATTTTAGTCCTGCGTTAACCGAGATTATACAAACATTCACATTATGACTTTTCCCAGTTGTACCTGGTCTGCTCTTTTACATCCATTAACTTTGGCAGCAGAAGGATTTTAAAGACGCAGAGCACTCATTCATTTTGGGGTTAACTTAATTTGACCCTCCATCTCATGAGTGATTTAAAAGGCAGAAGATGTGTGGAGTCATTTTGAATTACATCAGTTTTCTGTTGAAATCACTTTGAGAGTTGTTTGAATCCCATTCACCTTGGTTTTGCCAGAGAGGCCTCTCAGCAGGGTTGAGATACTGTAAATGGCTAAAGTGCATATTTCGAAAGCTGGAGTGTATTTGTTTGTCATGGGCTGGCTAACACAGAGTATGGTTCCATTTTCTTTAGTTTGGTCAGCAGTGTGGTAGCCATAGCATGGCGCATCTTGTAAAAGTTTATTTTCTGAGGTGGAATCTAGAGGATGGACATTTCTACTTTGTTTGACTGCCCTGTATAGCACCGTTTCCCCCACCTAGATGGGCACTATTTACAGTTTCTTCCATCCATCTTGTTAAATTCAACGGTTAATTGCTTAGATCAAGCTGAGGTTATTGAAGCAATATGGATATCGTATATCAGTGCAGGTCTGAGACATCTTAGTTCATGGAAAATCCTTAAACATAGTTTCATTGAATACATTAACTTTGGAAGTACTGAATCCTCCATGCATCTGAACAAACAACCGGAAATGTAAGATTTACAGCTTTGGTCGTCAAAATATCTATTAACCTGGCTGGACATAGCCAGCCTAGAGACGACATGTACATTAAGTCTATTTTGAATGTAGTTATATGCACTGAATGCATTTTCTTTGCAGGCTTTTTCTGTGGCTGTCTTCTCTGAGGGCGCTGGCCATTTTGTTGGCACTATTTTTGTGGTAGTATGATTCTTTTTTCTTTTTTTTGCAGTGATTTGTCTTAAACATTATTGTCTGATATCAAAATGATGTGCCTTTTGACATAACTAGATGGGAAGTCCCTAAACTGGTCTCATCTGATCTGTGTGACAAGGGTTTGTGTGTCAGGGAGTGCTTATTGTGGGTTATATCCTGACTAGAGAGCAGGCCAGACAGACAGGCTGGATGGAAGGTAGGAGTCGAAGAAGAATGTGCCCTTTTTATTTTATTGACATCTCACACTGAGTTTCTAGCATTTAGAGTGGAAATGATGTAGTCGGATATCAGTGTAGCTTTTTGTGATTCCTTGGCTGTCATACTTCTCCAAATCAGAATCCCGACCAAGCTGTCGGAAACATTAACCTGAATACCTCACAATGTTTTCTCTTCCTGTTAACTATCAACAGCACAGTACCTGGAGAGCTGTATTTAGTCTTCTGTATGATCTGCAATCAAGTGGGCACCTGTAGGACATCTCATTACTAACACGCTTAGCTGCCCCATGATGCTGTATGTGTTCAGACCGTCAGATGTTCAATCGCACTATATGCTTATTGATATTCACTATGCTACACTATCAAACTTTTGTGACCAAATCGGAGATGCTATTAGCGGTGGAATTATTTTTGGGCAATGATATGTGTATATGGAGAAAATGATTTTCATTCTATTAGTCATCCTTTTTCTGTTGTTGACTAAATGCTATATTGGGTTTTTCTGTATATATTGAGGGCTTTTAAGGTTAGTCAAATATCCTTTCTTTCATCCCTTTTTATTTTTAGATACCAACCATTTTCTAAGACTTCCAATTACTCACGGTGTATATTGTCTTAATAGATCTTAGTCTAAAATATGGTCTAAAGAAAAGACTTCCCTATTTCATCAGTCATCACAAAATATATATAATCGGCTGCCTGTACATTGTATATTATTGTAAAACAAAACAACACAGAAGATGATCAAATGAAATAAAACCCCATTTGAAGACTTACACAAATTAGCTAAGGACTATAATTGTATACATGTAAAAAAAAGAATAATCTTGAAACGATGCAAATGAGCTGCATCCTCTTCATAAGTTTGGATGCATCTTTTTTTCCCTGCAGATTTTAGTGGGTGATTAGGCTGCTATTGGTTTTTATACATGTCCTCTTAAGGTTTGGTTGGGCAGAACTGGTGTTGTCTGTGAGGGATGTACTGTACTACTGAGAGGTCTGTGAGCTGAACACCGTGCTGCACAGTGACCGAGGTGGCACCGTGTCGGTATCCGTGGTCCTCTAAAAGGCCTCATCTGTTTTCATATGCCCCTTAAGAGGAGTAGGCCTCTTGCTAAGATGCTGTAACGCCTCCCTTGGCCTGTAATGTGCTTTATCGTTTTTTTTCTCTCCCCAGCAAAAGTAATTGGAGAAAATTAATGTTGTCAGACATGCAAGCTAATTAAATAACGGATGACCTACCTACAGTGCACATGGTCCTTCTAAGAGAGCGATTCTCATTGTTGGCCCCCTTAAGTCTCATTCTCTGTTTTTCTCCAGTCCTATAGATTCTCTCCCCATTCATCTGGCATTTCACCTCCCCACATTAATTGTATTGGATTTCAGAGACGTGAGAAAGGGCCCAGAGTTTCTCTGAAGTGTTGAGTGAGTTCTTTTTTCTTTTCTTTTTTTGTGATGCTGTTGCACGTACCTTTTATTGTAAGATGGGGATTGAATATCCTGAGTATTTTCAGGCTATGAGAAGTTAAATCTGTGTGGTGGATATGGTTCATTAAGTCGTAAGGCCTTGTCCCCTCGTGTGGTTGACAGATACAATGTGCTCTTGGCTGCCTGTCATCATCCAATCTTACTGGGTCTGTTCATCGCTCCTGATGACTGCATTAAGGAACCCGTCTTATGGACTGGTTTGTACGGCTCAAAGAGAGCAGAGAATAGGCCTGGTTCTGTTAAGAGGGACCGGGCCGGCGGGGCAGTTGAAGTTCAGGCTCTCTTAGAGGAAATATGATCCTTTCTATTTATTGAAATCCAATTAAAAAATCAGGACTGAAGTGTGAGGCTGATCTCTCTGCTGTGTGTATGGCCTTTTTGTGTCTACATTCTTTTCAGGAGACCTGTGATCTTAATGCAGTGCTGCTTAACCTGTTCTTGTGATATGACACAACTAGAACACTGAGCTGAAGCTGCATGTTAGCTGTGCTGTGAGCTCATTTCCACAAGGGGGAGCTGGTCAAGATAGAAGGCTGTAGGGAAGGGAAAGGTCTCATACTTGTACCTTGTGTTGAATGTTGTTTTTATCGGTTCGATTCCATCAATCATGTTTGACCAGTTAACACTTAAGGATACAGTACCCCCATATAGTTTTAAATGAGAAATGCATATGAAGGTGAAATCCCATTGGTTTGGACACTGCATCTTTAAAAAGGACATTTGTAAAGTCAAGAACCCTTCAGAGGTCTGAGCAGCTTTTGAAGCGTTTTGTTTGTCTAATCAGTGTGTGTGTGTGTGTGTGTGTGTGTGTGTGTGTGTGTGTAAATATGAGTGTGTTGGCATGTCTTGCTACAGTCACCTAGTAAGGACGTGAAATTGGCTGCAAGGATTTTAATTCACAACTTCAGAGCTGCATGTGAGAACCAATGTAAATAGTGTCATTTCTACTCTAAGTAATCCTCTTTTTGAAATGCAAGAAAAGGTCCCATTTTTCAACAAATCCAACACACCACCTTGTTGGGTTGTACATTTGAAAATGTTTTTTTTGTTTTGTTGGTGGTGGAAGGGGTTAAATGTGCACACCACTCATTCAGATGTAATTGTTTTTTACTTCTATATTTGGCCAGGTGAATTCTCCGCGTGTAAAGGGGTTTGAAGGCGCATTTGACTTTAGCCACTATTATCCCGTTCCCTGTGAAATCATAAAGCGTCCATTGTACTTTTGAAAGAGAATCTGAATATGTAACCCTCAGATTTATCCCGACTATACGACAACATATCTGATTTGAGAAGGGGAGGAAAAACCATTTTTTGAAATTCCCTTTTCCAGACAGGTTTAACCTTTTGAACTGAATGAGTCCCATGTCTTCAAGGTGGGTGTGAATGGACTGAAAATATGAATAATGATGATTATGATGATGATGATGATGATTAAAGCTGAGAAGGCTGTAAATTACATGGGATATTTTAGACTTATGCTGTGTATTATTGTCTTTTGGGTTGGAGGAAATGATGATCAAGAGTATAAATAAAAAGTCAAACAAAATTTTGACCGGACTCATTCATTTATAAGCTCTTATACGCTGAACAAAAATAAACGCAACATGTAAAGTGTTGGTTTCATGAGATGAACTCATGTTTTGAGGGGGTGCAATTGGCATGCTGATTGCAGGAATGCCCACCAGAGCTGTTGCCAGAGAATTTAATGTTCATTTCTATACCATAAGCCAATGCTGTTTTAGAGAATTTGGCAGTATGTCCAACTGGCCTCACAACCGCAGACCACGTGTATGGCGTTGTGTGGGCAAGTGGTTTTCTGATTTCAACGTTGTGAACAGAATGCCCAATGGTGTGGGTATGGGCAGGCATGAGCTGCACACAACAAACTTTATTGATGACAATTTGAATGGACAGTCACTGACACAATCCTGAGGCCCATTGTCGTACCATTAATCCACCGCCATCACCTCATGTTTCAGCATGATAATGCACATGCCCCATGTCACAAGGATCTGTACACAATTCCTGGGAGCTGAAAATATCCCAGTTCTTCCATGGCCTGCATACTCACCAGACATGTCACCCATTGAGCATGTTTGGGATGCTCTGGATCAACATGTGCAACAGCGTGTTCCAATGTCCAGAAACTTCTCACAGCCATTGAAGAAGAGTGGGACAACATTCCACAGGTCACAATCAACAGCCTGATCAAATCTATGCGACGGAGATGCTGCACTGCATGAGGCAAATAGTATCTGGTGTGACCAACTGGTTTTCTGATCCATGCCCCTACTTTTTTTTCTCCAAAGGTATCTGTGACTAACATATCTGTATTCCCAGTCATGTGAAATCCATAGATTAGGGTCTAATTTTTCAATTGGCATTCTTTTTACGAACTGTAACTCTGCAAAATCATTGAAATTGTTGCACTTATATTTTTGTTCAGTATAGTTACAAAAATGGGGTTCACCTACATAACTGATTTAGAACAGGCCTACACAGACGTTTTCAGCTTAACATAGCTTGACATGTTTCAGTATACATAGGCTACTTGTCCTACTAAACTAGATTGAGTCACAGTGAGGTTGGAGCAGCGTACAAACAAGGAGAATGCTGATCGAAGTTTAACTGTTCCAGTATCTGTTTCCACGGGAGTAGTTTCTTAGGTCAGAGATTCTTGATTAGAATTTGAGGAACCTTATCAAGACCATGCTGTTAAACGTGCCTCAGTGTGGGCTGGGAGTTGATTTTCTGTGAGCCTAACAAACTACAGTAGTGGAAGACTCCAAGTCATGGCAGTCAATCAACAGTGGTCCAGATGGAATAGAAGTGACAGGATTCTCTCATGCACCACTTTAACACACCTGTTTGCTTTTACAGTTGTGGTATGTTGATGTCTGCTGATGAACCCATTGGCTGAACATTGCTATAAGTTCAGTCCTCAAGAGGACAACTCAAGGGAGAAGTCATGAAGGAACACGCAAGTAGGAATGGTGCTTTCTTGAAAGATACAGTTGAAGTCAGAAGCTTACACTTTGGTTGGAGTTTCTCGTTTTTCAACCACTCCACAAATTTCTTGTTAACAAACTATAGTTTGGCAAGTCGGTTAGGACATCTACTTTGTGCATGACAAGTCATTTTTCCAACAATTGTTTACAGACAGATTATTTCACTTATAATTCACTGTATCACAATTTCAGTGGGTCAGAAGTTTACATACACTAAGTTGACTGTGCCTTTAGACAGCTTTGAAATTCCAGAAAATTATGAAATGGTTTTAGAAGCTTCTGATAGGCTAATTGACATCATTTTAGTCAATTGGAGGTGTACCTGTGGATGTATTTCAAGGCCTACCTTCAAACTCTGTGCCTCTTTGCCTGACATCATGGAAAAATCAACAAGTCTGGTTCATCCTTGGGAGCAATTTCCAAACGCCTGAAGGTACCACGTTAATCTTTACCAACAATAATACCCAAGTATAAACACCATGGGACCACACAGCTGTCATACCGCTCGGGAAGGAGAAGTGTTCTGTCTCCTAGAGATGAATGTACTTTGATGCAAAAAGTGCAAATCAATCCCAGAACAACAGCAAAGAACCTTGTGAAGATGCTGGAGGAAACGGGTACAAAAGTATCTATATCCACAGTTAAACGAGTCCAATATCGACATAACCTGAAAGGCCGCTCAGCAAGGAAGAAGCCACTGCTCCAAAACCGCCATAAAAAAGCCAGACTACGGTTTGCAACTGCACATGGGGACAAAGATTGGACTTTTTGGAGAAATGTCCTCTGGTCTGATGAAACAAAAATAGAACTGTTTGGCCTTAATGACCATTGTTATGTTTGGAGAAAAAAGGGGGAGGCTTGCAAGCCGAAGACAACCATCCCAACCGTGAAGCACAGGGGTGGCAGCATCATGTTGTGGGGGTGCTTTGCTGCAGGAGGGACTGGTACACTTCACAAAATCCCGTCCTATATAAAGCCTTGACAACGATATAACCTCCTGTTCTGAAGACGTCAGGACGACGGTCCGATGTCAGAAGGGTTCAGATAATAACTACAGAACGAAGCCAACATCAGCGTGAGCTTTGGTTGCGAATGGTATGAACTTTGAACTCTTATTCACTACAGAAGTGATACCTCCTAGCCGTTGAGTTGGCAACAGCCGCTCTAAAAGAGGGTTAGGAAGGAACAGACAGAGTATCCCGTCTACCACACAACGATGTTACTACAACATATTCAATTTACCAGTAGAGAAATTCTTCAAAGGACTCGGTTTCGCAACACAGGCTTCCATCTACCACCAACCTACCGAAGGTTGAGAGTAAATATTTATTGCATTTTCCTTTTCCAAATGGGCGGTAATTTAGAATGCATAAGATACTGTATTTACGATAGCACAGCTTCGCCCCTTGTTCCTCAGTCTTCCCGCTCTTTCACTCAAACCCAGCCCCTTTTGTATAACCAGCTGTCATATCTGTTCCAACCGCTAGGGACGTTTTCCTTTATGACGTAATTTGTAATCAAGTTATGATTTAAATATGTGTATGTGTAATTCTGTGTGATTTAGTTAGGTATTTAGTAAATACATAATTAAACCTGATTCAACTTGTTAGCCAGAATTCATGCAGATAACCAAGAATTTACAACTTTCAGATCAGACTGAATTAAGATGAAGATTAATATTGACTGCTATTGATGTGAAATATTACTAGGTCTTTAAGAGTTTAATCGGAAGATAACAGCTCTATAAATATTATTTTGTGGTGACTGACTCTCGTTAATTACATTTACATGATTAGCTGAATCAGGTAATATTATTTTATAGAATAGCATGTAATCACTTAATCCGGCATAGCCAAAGACACAACAATGGCTCAAGGACAACAAAGTAAAGGTATTGGAGTGGCCATCACAAAGCCCTGACCTCAATCCCATAGAACATTTGTGGGAGGAACTGAAAAAGTGTGTGCGAGCAAGGAGGCCTTCAAACCTGGCTCAGTTACACCAGCTCTGTCAGGAGGACTGGGACAAAAATCACCCAACTTATTATGGGAAGCTTGTGGAAGGCTACCCAAAACATTTAACCCAAGTTAAACAATTTAAAGGCAATGCTACCAAATACTAATTGAGTGTATGTACACTTCTGACCCATTGGGAATGTGATGAAAGAAATAAAGCTGAAATAAATCATTCTCTCTACTATTATTCTGATATTTCACATTCTTAAAGTAAAGTGGTGATCCTAACTGACCTAAGACAGGGAATTTTTACTTGGATTAAATGTCAAGAATTGTGAAGAACTGAGTTTAAATGTATTTGGCTAAGGTTTGTGTAAACCTCCGACCTCAACTGTGCTTGGTTGAATCTGCTCTGTTTCAGACCCACCCCCTATACTGCTTTTCCATGACCCTGAAGAGACATGAGTGCCTTGCTTACTTCTTATTCGCTCCACATTTATTTAACCTTTAACCTAATTTAACTACATAGCCCTAGCCCAGGCCTGCCTTGTTGAGAGATCCTGACATGCCTTTTTAACAGGGTATTTTGTCATTAACATACTTGTTCTAATTCAGACCATAATGAAATGGGATATTGGCTACTCTAATTCCCTATGAGGAATAATTTGATGAGGAGTGCTTATGTATGTATGTATGTATGTATGTATGTATGTATGTATGTATGTATGTATGTGTGTGTAACATTTTTCAAAATGTAAGTATCAGACTCTAGGGCAGCAACAAGAAGAAGCCTACATTGAGTGAAATTCAAATGTAATGCATTAAATCAAAATCGCAAGACAGTTGATGCGGTAAAGCACACGTGTAATATGTGTATAGGAAACCTAATGAATAATTCAGTACGCCTCTACTCAGAAATGGGCAGTGCCTTATGAATAATATGTTACCCTGCCTCTCTAATGTTTATTGATAGACCCAATCTGACAGCGGTGATATTCAGAGTCGTTATGGCGTCGCACCGAACGGGAATGGGATTTTTCAGTTGCCGCATGTATTGGAATTTACCAGTCATGTTCCACGTTCTTTTGTAGTTAAATATACACATGCAAATGAAGGAAGAAGATAATATACCGGGAACGGTCAATGGCACCGTTATGGAGCGACAAAAAGGTGGTGTCGAAGATAGCAGGGGTTGTACGGACACACTGATCTACGAAGCGGGATCTAATCAAGCTGCAGCTCGTGGCGACCGCAATGGTACAGGAAACCGTGTCGGAACGGGGATACGCGTTCTAAAGGTAACTATCAAGCAGGTCATATGTTTAGGTTTATCAAAATTCTGCAATCGCACAGTTCCCGGTTCTAACAGGGCCGAAGTGCGTGTGAAATTCTACTCACGCGTCATCCAGTTTGAGCATCATTGATGTTCTCTTCTATAGTGATAATTATGTTGGTTTTGAAAGTATAGCGTTCAGTGCAACAATGTGTCGAACCACATCGCCAGCATCCTTTCACTGTAGCTCTTTCTAGATTGTAACATAAACATTTGACTGAACTGTTACGGTAGGCAATCGTTCGAGATGTTGCTACATATTGTCGTGCTAAACTGTGAGTCTGACCTATTGATCAGAACACGTCAAATCACATGTTTGAACTTGCTGTTTATTGCTGAAAATGAATAGCATAACCTATTATGGATAGTGTAACATTTTGTAAACTTTTCAATGTGTTTAGCTATTTAGGCAACATGTTTGTCATTGGATCAAATCCACTTTGAAATTCTTAAATAGCCTATGCAAAACCGAGTCAATGGGCTAGCGGACCACCGATAGGCCCCATCGAAATCTTGGACTGAGATTGTTCCGTAGCTTCGAGCCCTCAGTTAGCACGCACGATTGACAAGACATGTGATTAACTGTTTCCTTACTCATTCGTGTGCTCTTCTTCCGCCATTATGTCACTCATTAACCCATTAGGCGCAATTTACGTAAAACATAATGGCTTGTGCCAATTATTCCCATGCATAATCATTTAGAAAATACATTTCATAGGCTGACATGACCCTCAGCCATGCTTCTATGGATAGACTGCTTATCTCACCAATCTCTCATGTGATACTGTCATGGAGAAGGACACATTCCAGTTACAATTGCACTAATAATAAATATCCAAAAGACAACTTAATTGGAAGGACCATTACATTTTATGTTCATTGAATCATGAATGGCTGCTGGTAGCCTTGTATTCAAGCAACCAAGATTTAAACCTATGAGTGGCGAGTTTAAACACGTATCAGCGGCGGTTGGTGCCATTTTAAGATGAGGGAGGATGATCATTGTTTTAATGAGCTTGGCCTTATTTCTGTTACAGCATATTGAATGACTGCCATTGATATTCTATTCACCCAGCTCAATGTAATATCGATAGATTTAGGCTACTCCATGATACTCAAATATACCCTGACCCATAATGAGGTTGTTTAAACTAGCCTATGAATGAACGTTTACAAGGCAGGTGCACATGTCAAGATACTGTCACCTTGATTACTAAAAAGTGACACATTCGAAACCGCCTTACAGAATCTGGCATACATTTAGCTGATCTAGGTTGTAGTCATTTGTCCAACAGTTGCAAATGAGAGTTTCTATTGGACAAATTTGGGTACAGTGCATTCTGAAAGTATCCAGACCCTTTGACTTGTTCCACATTTTGTTGCATTACAGCCTTATTCTAAAATTCAATAAATAGTTTATTTCCCTCAATCCACACACAATACCCCATAATGACAAAGCAAAAACTGTTTTTTTTTTGTTTTTTTTTGTGTGCAAATTTTTCAAAAATGTAAAAAATGGGGTTATTACATTTTACGTAAGTATTCAGACCCTTTACTCTGTAAGTCCGGGCTCTGGCTGGGCCACTCCAGGACATCCAATCTGATGTCCTGAGCACTCTGGAGCAGGTTTTCATCAACGATCTCTCTGTACTTTGCTCTGTTCATCTTTCCCTCGACCATGACTAGTCTCACAGTCCCTGCCGCTGAAAAACATCCCCACAGCATGATGCTGCCAACCACCATGCTTCACCGTAAGGATGGTATTGGCCAGGAGATGAGCGGTGCCTGGTTTCCTCCAAACTTGATGCCTGGCATTCAGGCCAAAGAGTTCAATCTTGGTTTCATCAGACTAAATAATCTTGTTTCTCATGGTCTGAGAGTCCTTTGGGTGCGTTTTTTGGTAAACTCCAAGTGGGCTGTCATGTGCCTTTACAGTTGCTTCTGTCTGGCCACTCTAATGTAAAGGGGTGGCAGCGTAGCCTAGTGGTTAGAGCGTTGGACTAGTAACCGGAAGGTTGCGAGTTCAAACCCCCGAGCTGACAAGGTACAAATCTGTCGTTCTGCCCCTGAACAGGCAGTTAACCCACTGTTCCCAGGCCATCATTGAAAATAAGAATATGTTCTTAACTGACTTGCCTGGTTAAATAAAGGTAAAATAAATAAAAGGCTTGTTTGGTGGAGTGCTGCTGAGATGGTTGACCTTCTGGAAGGTTCTCCCATCTCCACAGAGGAACTCTGGAGCTCTGTCATTGACCATTGGGTAATTGGTCACCTCCTTGACCAAGGCTCTTCTCCCCCGATTGCTCAGTTTGGCTGGGCAGCCAGCTCTAGGAACATTTAAGAATGATGGAGGCCACTGTGTCCTTGGGGACCTTCAGTCCTGCAGAATTGTTTTTGTACCTTTCTCCAGATCTGTGCCTTGACACAATCCTGTCTTGGAGCTCTATGGACAATTCCTTGGACCACATGGCTTGGTTTTTGCTCTGACATGCATTGTCAACTGTGGGACATTATATAGACAGGTGATAAATTCATGATTTGGAAAGGCACAAAGGCACACTCCAATCAAGATGTACAAATATCTCAAGGATGATCAATGGAAACAGGATGCACCTGAGCTCAATTTCAAGTCTCAGCAAAGGGTCTGAATGTTATGTAAAATATGGTATTTCTATTTTTTATTTTTAATAAATTTACAAAAAATTATTGTTGTGATTTTTGGGGTGGTGTGTGTATAGAGGCTGTATTTTAGAATAAGGCTGTAACATAACAAAATGTGTAAAGTCAAGGGGTCTGAATACTTAATGAATGCACTGTATGTTTATCCCTGTTTGACATCTCTGAACATTGTTTGTTAATTGATCTTCTGATTACTCCGAGTTGTTTGAGCTTCGTTTGACAGATATGATCTTTGCCCTCTCTGGCCTTGGACAGTTGTAGTGGCCATGGAGTGAAATGACGGCAATGACTGTGGGCCAATGGTCAATGCTCAGGGTCGTGGCAGCCTCTCTGTGAATTAGTTTTCCCGTCTTGTTGACTCACACATAGAGACCTATGGTGTGTGCCTTTGTTGCCTGTCGCCATTGACATGTGTGTGTTGTCATTGCACATAGTGAGGTTCTCTATTTTTGGGTGAGTGTGTGCATATGTTGCCTGTCACCCAGTGAGGTGTGTGTGTGTTGTCATTGCACATTGAGGCCTGTTGTGTGCGTCTTTGGCGCTGTTGTGCTGAATAGATGCAACTCAGGAAACTGCTGTCTCCTCTGTTGTCTGTGTGTGTGCTGCGGTGCAGTGTGGATGCCAGCAACTGCCTCCCTGTGCCGGGCGGCTGTGGGGATGCACGGCATAGGATGACTTCATCAGTGTCTAACTAATGACCTGATGCCTGGCCACTAGACTCAAAAACCAGGGTCCAGTTCACACCTGGCTGTTCTTACCCTGTGTAAATATTTGTTCCGAGCTTCTCCAGATTTGAAAACAAGGCTAGTGATTCTGACACAGGCTACACATGTCATTCTGGGTTGGGCTCTCCGATTTAGCAACGATCCCATTTTAAGGTCACCAACGCCCATGAGCTGTTTGCAGGTAATCTAATCTGAACTTTCAGTTTTGCCAACCTGACAAATTGACTCAATTGAATTTGTCCTCTGGATGTGTTGGAACATGATGCAGCTTGAGATGTCTTGCAGCAGCCTTGTTCTGAATAAAGGACGAGTTATCATTAACTACCGTAGAAGACCATGTAAAGTACTCTTCTCTTACATGCCCAATACATTTACAGTGTATCGGTGGTGGCGGTCTTTTCATCTAATGTTTCTGTTTCTCCAGCGGAACATGAAGAGGAATGGGAGCAGAGGCTGTGTTACCAGGAAGACCCGCTTTGGATCGCGGGAGCGGGACTGGCTGAAGGGGGATGCCCAGCGGGGCTGTGTGTGTCTGTACGGGGGAACAGTTGACCCCCAGCCCCCAGCCTCGGGCCCACAGGCCTCCTCCACCCTCCAGGCAGACCTGCGGCTGGTGCTATGCTCCACCACTACCACGGTGGAGGAGCTGTGTGCCCAGAGAGAAGTAGAGGGACTATACCTGCAGCTCCATGGAGACCTGCTCAGGTAATAGTCACCACCACAACTCTCCTCTCCCACTCACGTCTAGTACCATGGTGTTATGTTCACAACTCTCCTCTCCCACTGACGTCTAGTACCACGGTGTTATGTTCACAACTCTCCTCTCCCACTGACGTCTAGTACCACGGTGTTATGTTCACAACTCTCCTCTCCCACTGACGTCTAGTACCACGGTGTTATGTTCACAACTCTCCTCTCCCACTGACACTCATGTCTAGTACCAGGGTGTTATGTTCACAACTCTCCTCTCCCACTGACGTCTAGTACCAGGGTGTTATGTTCACAACTCTCCTCTCCCACTGACACTGACGTCTAGTACCAGGGTGTTATGTTCACAACTCTCCTCTCCCACTGACACTGACGACGTCTCTCCTCTCCCACTGTAGTACCACGGTGTTATGTTCATAACTCTCCTCTCCCACTGACACTGACGTCTAGTACCACGGTGTTATGTTCACAACTCTCCTCTCCCACTGACACTCACGTCTAGTACCACGGTGTTGTGTTCACAACTCTCCTCTCCCACTGACACTGACGTCTAGTACCACGGTGTTATGTTCACAACTCTCCTCTCCCACTGACACTCCCGTCTAGTACCACGGTGTTATGTTCACAACTCTCCTCTCCCACTGACACTCCCGTCTAGTACCACGGTGTTATGTTCACAACTCTCCTCTCCCACTGACACTCACGTCTAGTACCACGGTGTTATGTTCACAACTCTCCTCTCCCACTGACACTGACGTCTAGTACCACGGTGTTATGTTCACAACTCTCCTCTCCCACTGACACTCCCGTCTAGTACCACGGTGTTATGTTCACAACTCTCCTCTCCCACTCACGTCTAGTACCAGGGTGTTATGTTCACAACTCTCCTCTCCCACTGACACTCACGTCTAGTACCAGGGTGTTATGTTCACAACTCTCCTCTCCCACTCACGTCTAGTACCAGGGTGTTATGTTCACAACTCTCCTCTCCCACTCACGTCTAGTACCAGGGTGTTATGTTCACAACTCTCCTCTCCCACTCACGTCTAGTACCAGGGTGTTATGTTCACAACTCTCCTCTCCCACTGACACTCACGTCTAGTACCAGGGTGTTATGTTCACAACTCTCCTCTCCCACTCCTGTCTAGTACCACGGTGTTATGTTCACAACTCTCCTCTCCCACTGACACGTCTAGTACCACGGTGTTATGTTCACAACTCTCCTCTCCCACTGACACTGACGTCTAGTACCAGGGTGTTATGTTCACAACTCTCCTCTCCCACTGACACTGACGTCTAGTACCAGGGTGTTATGTTCACAACTCTCCTCTCCCACTGACACTCACGTCTAGTACCAGGGTGTTATGTTCACAACTCTCCTCTCCCACTGACGTCTAGTACCACGGTGTTATGTTCACAACTCTCCTCTCCCACTGACACTCACGTCTAGTACCACGGTGTTATGTTCACAACTCTCCTCTCCCACTGACACTCACGTCTAGTACCACGGTGTTATGTTCACAACTCTCCTCTCCCACTCACGTCTAGTACCAGGGTGTTATGTTCACAACTCTCCTCTCCCACTGACACGTCTCTAGTACCAGGGTGTTATGTTCACAACTCTCCTCTCCCACTCACGTCTAGTACCAGGGTGTTATGTTCACAACTCTCCTCTCCCACTCACGTCTAGTACCAGGGTGTTATGTTCACAACTCTCCTCTCCCACTCACGTCTAGTACCAGGGTGTTATGTTCACAACTCTCCTCTCCCACTCACGTCTAGTACCAGGGTGTTATGTTCACAACTCTCCTCTCCCACTCACGTCTAGTACCAGGGTGTTATGTTCACAACTCTCCTCTCCCACTCACGTCTAGTACCAGGGTGTTATGTTCACAACTCTCCTCTCCCACTGACACTCACGTCTAGTACCAGGGTGTTATGTTCACAACTCTCCTCTCCCACTGACACTCCTGTCTAGTACCAGGGTGTTATGTTCACAACTCTCCTCTCCCACTGACACTCACATCTAGTACCAGGGTGTTATGTTCACAACTCTCCTCTCCCACTGACACTCCTGTCTAGTACCACGGTGTTATGTTCACAACTCTCCTCTCCCACTGACACTCACGTCTAGTACCAGGGTGTTATGTTCACAACTCTCCTCTCCCACTGACACTCCTGTCTAGTACCACGGTGTTATGTTCACAACTCTCCTCTCCCACTGACACTCACATCTAGTACCACGGTGTTATGTTCACAACTCTCCTCTCCCACTGACACTGACGTCTAGTACCACGGTGTTATGTTCACAACTCTCCTCTCCCACTCACGTCTAGTACCAGGGTGTTATGTTCACAACTCTCCTCTCCCACTGACACTCACGTCTAGTACCAGGGTGTTATGTTCACAACTCTCCTCTCCCACTCACGTCTAGTACCAGGGTGTTATGTTCACAACTCTCCTCTCCCACTCACGTCTAGTACCAGGGTGTTATGTTCACAACTCTCCTCTCCCACTGACACTCACGTCTAGTACCAGGGTGTTATGTTCACAACTCTCCTCTCCCACTGACACTCACGTCTAGTACCAGGGTGTTATGTTCACAACTCTCCTCTCCCACTCACGTCTAGTACCAGGGTGTTATGTTCACAACTCTCCTCTCCCACTCACGTCTAGTACCAGGGTGTTATGTTCACAACTCTCCTCTCCCACTGACACTCACGTCTAGTACCACGGTGTTATGTTCACAACTCTCCTCTCCCACTCACGTCTAGTACCACGGTGTTATGTTCACAACTCTCCTCTCCCACTCACGTCTAGTACCACGGTGTTATGTTCACAACTCTCCTCTCCCACTGACACTCACATCTAGTACCACGGTGTTATGTTCACAACTCTCCTCTCCCACTGACACTCACGTCTAGTACCACGGTGTTATGTTCACAACTCTCCTCTCCCACTGACACTCACGTCTAGTACCACGGTGTTATGTTCACAACTCTCCTCTCCCACTCCCGTCTAGTACCAGGGTGTTATGTTCACAACTCTCCTCTCCCACTGACACCACGTCTAGTACCAGGGTGTTATGTTCACAACTCTCCTCTCCCACTGACACTCACGTCTAGTACCACGGTGTTATGTTCACAACTCTCCTCTCCCACTCCCGTCTAGTACCAGGGTGTTATGTTCACAACTCTCCTCTCCCACTGACACCACGTCTAGTACCAGGGTGTTATGTTCACAACTCTCCTCTCCCACTGACACTGACGTCTAGTACCACGGTGTTATGTTCACAACTCTCCTCTCCCACTGACACTCCCGTCTAGTACCACGGTGTTATGTTCACAACTCTCCTCTCCCACTGACACTCCCGTCTAGTACCACGGTGTTATGTTCACAACTCTCCTCTCCCACTGACACTCACGTCTAGTACCACGGTGTTATGTTCACAACTCTTGAATATGTTAGAAAGATGGCATTCTCATAGTGTCATTGGTTCTATTTATTGCTAGACAGTGTGTTAAATTCCAAATCTAAGTAATCCCATTCATGTTCAATGTCACATCTTTGTGCTTTATTCACCTAGTCTCAAAGCCTGATCAGTCTCAAACCTTTTCATACTGTTGTAGCTTTGTTACCTCATTCTGGCACTGCCAATTCCTCCATTCTATTTTTACACATTGGGTCAGGTTTGTACTCTGTTTTCTTGAGTGCTTATGAGAACTCTGCTGCCTGTCTAGAACAGGACCAGTCTCAAAGATCTAGACTTTGACTAACCTACACTACCGTTCACAACTTTGGGGTCACTTCGAAATGTCCCTGTTTTTGAAAGAAAAACGCTTTTTTTTATCCATTTAAAATAACATAAAATTGATCAGAAATAGAGTACATTGTTGTAAATTACTATTGTAGCAGGAAACGGCTGATTTAAAATTAAAATAAAAAATAAAAACATTTTTATGGAATATCTACATAGGCGTACAGAGGCCCATTATTAGCAACCATCACTCCTGTGTTCCAATGGTACGTTGTGTAGGCTAATCGAAGTTTATCATTTTAAAAGGCTAATTGATTATTAGAAAACCCTTTCGCAATTGTTTGTATTTTATTATAATTTTTTATCAATTATGTTTATTGTATTTCTGATCAATTTGATATTTTATTGGACAAAAATATATATTTTCTTTCAAAAACAATGACATTTCGAAGACCATTCTCTTCCTCTATAGTGCGCAGCGAATTCTACTAGAGAAAAAGACTAAATGAGAATGACATCCTGGCATTTCAAAGCATAAAACATTTTTTTAAATGCATGCATTATAAAACTGCATTTTCTTTGCATACCCAAAACACCTAATATTTAGAACACAAGTACGGGTATTCAGACAGACAGTGACTTGACAGCTGTTTATGACAGCACTTTTCCAGAATAACTCGTCATGACGATGCCTCTGAGACAGGCTATAATCTGGTTACACCCACTTGCTCTCCTCTTGGTTTTTTGGTCAGGCAAGGGAATGCATTTTACTCCCGGTAAGACTATTTTTGGTTGAACGCTGAGCACTGCAGGATGCACTAAATGGGTCATGTTGTGCAGAAGAAAAATAACGCATAACATGACTGAGTTTCGTAGTGAATTACACACCTTGTTGCAGGATGCGCTTTACCTCCCCCTATGATATTGATTTTTACCAGCTTGAGCCCTCTACCACCTGAATTACATTTCTATAATCTATTAATACAGCTGGAGCCCTCTACCACCTGAATTACATTTCTAGAATCTATTAATACAGCTGGAGCCCTCTACCACCTGAATTACATTTCTAGAATCTATTAATACAGCTGGAGCCCTCTACCACCTGAATTACATTTCTAGAATCTATTAATACAGCTGGAGCCCTCTACCACCTGAATTACATTTCTAGAATCTATTAATACAGCTGGAGCCCTCTACCACCTGAATTACATTTCTAGAATCTATTAATACAGCTGGAGCCCTCTACCACCTGAATTACATTTCTAGAATCTATTAATACAGCTGGAGCCCTCTACCACCTGAATTACATTTCTAGAATCTATTAATACAGCTGGAGCCCTCTACCACCTGAATTACATTTCTAGAATCTATTAATACAGCTGGAGCCCTCTACCACCTGAATTACATTTCTAGAATCTATTAATACAGCTGGAGCCCTCTACCACCTGAATTACATTTCTAGAATCTATTAATACAGCTGGAGCCCTCTACCACCTGAATTACATTTCTAGAATCTATTAATACAGCTGGAGCCCTCTACCACCTGAATTACATTTCTAGAATCTATTAATACAGCTGGAGCCCTCTACCACCTGAATTACATTTCTACATTCTATTAATACAGCTGGAGCCCTCTACCACCTGAATTACATTTTTACATTCTATTAATACAGCTGGAGCCCTCTACCACCTGAACTACAATTCTAGAATCTATTAATATAGCTGGAGCCCTCTACCACCTGAATTACTTTTCTACATTCTATTAATACAGCTGGATATGCACTGGCAGTTTAGCACTATGCTGGTAAAGTGCTTTTCTGAAAAGACTGGATTAGCACGGGCATGTCTCTCTTTCTTTTTTTGAGCCTGAAATCCTCTCAGGTTTGGTCCTGTAACCACCTAGGCTTCTCCTCTCTCCCCTTAAGGGGACTCTGATCAAAGTCATTTCACATATAGGTGATACAATGTCCGATTTATCTCAGTAGTGCCATGTTGTCTCCTCCCACACCCTGAAGACTGTTGGATAACTGTGCTGCCTGGTGGAAATGTCAACACTGGGTAATTTCATGTACCCTCGGATTTGAGTAGTGTTTGTTGTATTCTTGTTATTACAATAGTTAGAGATTTTCCTGTACTTTTGTTTACTTTTTAGTCAGTACTTCTGAAAGTAGCGCTCAGAAGCCAAAAATGGTCCCAGAAAATGTGTAGATATGTGCATCACGTTATTGCTCTCACTCTGCTGTGTGTGCATCTTGCTAGCTGTCACTCAAAGGAACTTTAGCGAGGAACTTCAGCTCATTGGCTGGAACTCTAATTGTTAGGGGGCTGGCCATACGTGAGGGGAAATGTGGGGAAAATGGGGCTGCACAGCTTCCAGTAAAACCCCTTTCAAACTAGGGATTTGTATAGCAAATTGATGTAAAACAGTCATTCTACTCATAGATTATGCATGTATGAACTACACTTTGACACATCTAGCGCAAAACGCTAGGTTTAAAATATATATTTATACTTCGCCAAATTTCTGGAGAATGTCTTAAGAGACATGTACACAACAAATTAAGGGAATGTATCTAGCCACCCAAATGAAGGAAAGGAGCATTTTGGTGTCTTTTGACAGAGATTAAGTGACTAGATTAAGGAGCCTACTGTACTCATGGCCACGAGGGGAGTGGATTTGTGAATAAATGAGCATGTGTGAATGGTCGACAGGCAGTCCTGTACAGACAGTCATCCCTCCGAGCCTGCCAGGATCTGTCTAAGTCCTGTGTGAGGTGCTGGGGCCACGACTGTGTGTGATCAGCAGACATGATCCTGATTGTTAGACCCCGCTGGCAGAGGGAGTGTGGCCTTGGGCAGAGAAATGTCACAGCAGCCACCAGACGCTGTGTCACCTCACCATCGCACTGGTGTGACAAGGGCTGTGGCTGGAAACTAGTCACTTCTGGTTTAGCATCATGGTAATCCTAAACTACAGTACATAGAGGACCTGCGCTGGGAGTTTGCTATCACAGGCGTACTGACTAGGGTGGGTCTCCTAGAATGTATGGAGTGAGGTGGGGAGGAGAGAGCCAATGATGACTTCTTCTAGAATGATAATGCGTTAGAATAAGTTAGAATAAGTAACACAATCACACACTGTATGCCGCAAAGAGTTGCAAAATCTGAGGCTTATTGATTTACGGCACATTATGAATTTTATTGGGCAAAGCTGGGGCTTCCATAGACAGTGGGTCATTGTGAAAAATACCCTCACAGATTTTGAGTGCATGGAGTCTTCAGTGGTTCTGTAGCAGATATCCTTGGTGTGTTCACGTGCGGATCAGAGGTGTTGTGTTGAAGGCGTGCCAGTGACAGGCTGGGGGTCACAGATTGCAGGCTCAGCAGACCTGTTTGATAGCAGCATGAGAGGCCCTTAACAGGATTAGCCATGGAATGAGATGAGGGTTTAATTCGGGCAATAAGGCAGAGGACTCACACAGGGAGTTAAAAGAAAGGGGTTCCATCACCATACCATTCAGACACATTATTCAGATGAGCCATTGTTATTAGAGTGCATGTTGGTCATTAGCAGGTGCTTCATATGATTAATGATCTTCCTCCCTGTTCTTCCTCCATATCTGACTTTGAACTTAGGACCTGATACCGGTGCAGAGATAGTTTCTCTCTCTGCTTGATTGACATCCGGCACAGAGTTGGACTCTGTAAATGTTTTGATAGAGGAGCCTTGTCAATTCCCCGGTCTGAAAGTGAATCACCTGTGTCCAGCTCTGCTGATTGGCGTGACAGCTTTCCTCTGGACCTTACCTGTCATAACACAGGGAAGGATGGATTGGAATGTCTCTGCTTGTGTGTGAGTGTGTGTGTGCTTGCGTGCCAGAAATGGTGGATGAACTATGACCCTTTGGTTGGATTCCAAGCGTGGAGGCAACAATACGCAAATTATTTATGTGTAGAGGAGAATGTGTGCCTGTTAAGGGTATTGACTGTGATTGGCATATATCCTGATGGTTTCTATTTCTGTCTCTATAGGAGGCTGGACCCCTCTGAGCGCCCTCTCCAGATGGTGTATGACTACCTGGCTGCTATAGGCTACCAGGACCCTCTGCGGGTTCAGAGAGAGGCGGCCAACTCGGACCTCAGCTGCATGATCCGCTTCTACAGTGGTGAGTAGTGACCCAGGGGGCCTGTCTACGGCTATCTGCAGGCCATGATGGGCTCTCCTTCACTGGGCTCTGGCTGGGCTCAGCCAGCTCTGCTGGAACTAGGCCTGGAGCCCTGTCAATGCACCTGGCTCTACAGCTGATGGAGCGGTCTAAACTGTCAGCTTCTGGGATGGGTCCTGTCGTTCTGATCCATAGCATGTGTGTGTCGGAGTGTTTGTGACGGTGTGTGTATTTTTCCACTACTCTCCCGGCTGCAGGGCTGTTAGCACTGCCCTGACTTAATGAAGTAGGCTTCACTCACCTGGATTGGGGTTTATTTTTGCATAATCTTTTTATGCATATAACAGTCTTTGTCACGTTGGGGGGAAATGGTACTATCATGATTTGATAGGTAAGAAAATGATTCATATCTGTTAATATTGTATCTCTGGGTCTGGGTCTGCATACTGTCTGTCTGTTTGCAGGAGCCAAACAGCCTAGGCTTGTTGTACTTTAGCTTTCATACCGGCAGCAAAACACACCTCTGATCGTGCTGACAGATCTATCTGTCAGAGATTTTGGAGGAGCATTTTGTACTTATAAGAATTCATGTTTTCCACTTAAAGGATTATGCTTTCTCTGTCTGTGCCTCTCCACACATGAGTAAAGACACTGTCCTAGCTTCAGTATTCAGCTAGTCTCAATTATTCTAGCACATTAAGAGGAATCAAACTGGTTTATCAGGGCCAGAGGGGTAAACTACGAAGCAAGCAAGATCTACTCTAAAGATAGCCAGCTTCAGTTAGCTTTCCATTCCAGCTCAGGCTTCATCCGTTCTACAACGGTGGATGTCCACCTGCGGCTAACTCTAGCACTTCTCTAGTTGAAAACTGAACCCTTCATTGAGACGATGCTGAAACGTCAATCCATGGGCAAGTCAGTACCACTTTTATTTTTGTCTTAATATATTTTGGCCTTTTGTCTCCCCAATTTCATGATGTCAAATTGGTAGTTAGTCTTGTCCCAGCGCTGCAACTCCCGGACGAGAGAGAGGCGAAGGTCGAGAGCCATGCATCCTCCGAAAAACAACCCAGCCAAGCCGCACTGCTTCTTGACACACTGCTCGCTTAACCCGGAAGCCAGCCGTGCTAATGTGTCGGAGGGAACACCGTACAGCTGGCAACCGAAGTCAGCGTGCATACGCCCTGCCCGCCACAAGGACTCGCTAGAGTGCAATGGGACAAGGACATCTGGCCGGCCAAGCCCTCCCCTAACCTGGGCGCTGTGTCATGGGTCTCCCGGGATCGAAACCTGGGCTGTAGTGACGCCTCTAGCTCTGCCACGCAGTGCCTAACACTGAACCCAAACCGGCTGTGAGCGTGCGCCATCGCGCCAAATTAATGCCATTGGTTCAGAGTTTGTTTTGATATTTTAACCTGTGTGTCGTGATCGCGTTTGGTGTAGGGGAACAAAATAAATGTATGCACAATAGCGCACGCTCGCAGCCGGTTTGGGTTCAGTGTTAGCCCTTGGCAACGCAGACGCTTGTTGACGTGCGCAATTATTAAATAACAGAGATTTCTAAATGTATTTTGCGATGCACGCGACGCGAGCGGTTTAGTCAGGGTATTAGACCCCTACGCCACTCGTGAGGCGCCCCGCATTTTAATTTGTGCCGAAAACTTTTCTTTCATTTTGATATCTTGCAAATTCAGCAGGCTATCATATAAACTAGACTTTTAGATGTGCAGTCTCTGTTATTATTTTGGTCTGGTTATCAATGCACAAGCACCTTTTCCCTCCAATTATAAAATAGTTGTATTGGGTCATACAAAAGTTTAACTGTGCATGAAGTTTCCAATGCATTTGTCATTACTAAATGTGTAATGTGATAGGTATTGTAACATTACTATTTTGAACACACAACACATTTAATTTAATAAAATATTTAATCAGTTTGTCTTCCTCAAATTAACTGGATGATGATGCAATCTTTGCGAGAGGGCGGGAATCTGCTGTCATTGGTCCTCAACTCGCGACTCAGACACTCAAGATCAATGTAGTTAACTCGTAGTGAGCCTGCCCGGTGCAGGTTAGATCTGAAGGATTTGTTGCCATAGAAATTCACCTGGCTAAAAGGTGAGCAATGTTTGTGGTACTGGTTATTACAAGTTACTTCGAGTTGACCAAAATTACCTTGCTAAGTCCTCAAACTACATTTGTAGATTTGGTGCTGAGGTGATGTCTGTTTTAAATAATGTTTCCATTGTTTGAACCAGCTTGTATTGTGGTTTGGGTTGCTACGACAACGGTTCAATCCCACATCCTCAAAATGAGGGCCCATGAGTGGCCGCTGCTGGTTCAGCCCTGTGAGGGATTTGTGTCAGACGCAACCCTGGGCGTGGGTAACCTTCATTACTCTTGAGGCCAGGACGCATGCCCAAACAGCCATACTTCAGGGCCCAGACTGACCATCCTTCTTCCCTGGGCCTGGTGCAGGTTAGCGTTTTTGTAATGGATCTTGTTCTTTAGGCAACTCTGCAGTGGTCACTAGCTGGCACAGCCACAAAGTCATAAAATCTGATTTATAAGCCAAACTGTAACCACACTGCTAACCTTAATGCCTAAACCAAACCATAAATGAAGACCAAAAGCACATTTTCGTTTCCTGAATGTTTACAATATAACCAATTTTGACTTTGAACTCGCTCAGGACAAGACTCATGACAATAAACGTCAACCTGCGGGCCTGGCTGGCAGCGTCACTGCTCTGTCACAGCCCCAACAGTAACTAACTATCCCTGAGTCACTGTGATGTATGGCACCAGATACAGGATGGATGTGGCTGGTTCATTTTAACACACTGGGAGATGTATTTACAATGGTGTGATGTGTCCATATCATTCAGTCACTCTTTCTCTCTCACACTCCTCCCTCTTTGTGATCCTGGGTGGTAGAGGCAGGTGTAATTATCCTCTTATCAGTCCTGATAGGCTTTGCTGTAAGGGGAAGAGGAGCGAGGACCTGATGTTCTGTAATGCCTCTCCTATTGATAACCAGGCTGGTGCTGAGACTGGCTGGGCCTAGCACTGTGCAGCGCTGAGTCAGTGTCACTGTGTCTGATTGGCAGGGGCCGTGGCCACGCCCATGCTGTGGTGAGAATGACGGAGCGAGAGGGGAAGAAAGCGTGGCCACCATCTCTGGCCAGCATAGCCTTCTCACACTGTCACACACGGTGAAGGAGCCCCTCTCTTCCCATCCACTGACTGGACATGCTCAGGCAATTAAAAAAAAAGTTATTTAACCTTTTATTTAACTAACTAAGCAAGTCAGTTAAGAACAATTTCTTATTTACAATGACAGCCTAGGAACAGTCGGTTAACTGCTTTGTTCAGGGGCAGAACGACAGATTTTTACCTTTTCAGCTTGGGGATTCAATATAGCAACCGTTGGGCCAATATCCAAACTCTCTAACCGCTAGGCTACCTGCCGTCCCATTCAGAATACATCCCAGAGAAATCCTTTTCATTTAACCTTTATTTCTGAGCATACTCAGGCTGTTTCAGTGCAAGTACTGTCACTACGTACTATAATACACTAAAACTATAGTTAAAGTGTATGTGCCTTTTTGTATTGAGAATAAAGCATGCCCCTCTTGTCTGTCTGGTTGATATTCTCCATGCTGTAGCTCTGTTTGTCTGGCTGTCAGCTCTCCAGCACGTTGCAGGCCTCATTCTCAGTCACGGTGTGTAGGCTACAGTGGGAACAGAACAGCGCTGGTCTTTCCCCTGCTCGGCCCAGTCCTGTGAGAGCTGGCTGTGCTGTGCCGTGCCGTGGTGTTATTGAGCAGAGCAGGCCTGTGGCCCGGAGGTTGGCCAAGCCCTGGGAGAGAGATCCTTCACCTTTTATTAGCTGCTTGTGGGAAACACAGGAGACACTGGCATCCTAACTAGGCTAGCAGGGTGGCTGGATTGGATCAGATGAGGACTCATACAGAACTATGGTAAAATGTCTCCACTTTCAACCCCTACAGTCATGGGGTAACAAGTCTTTCCACCCACACATCTAAGGGGTTGTTAAAGAGCTCTCCACCCACACAGTGGTGATGAAATAGATGGGCTGTGTTATTTGGAGAACTCCATAACAACCCTGTGCTGTACATGTCTTTCTCAGGTGCCTGGCAGCCGTTGTCAGGGGTAACCTAACCTCCTGATTAAGCTGATGAGGGGATCTCTGCCGCAGCTGTAAACAGTACAGCTGTCATATGAAGGGTTTGTCAATATGTTCAAGCTTAATGAAGTCTTTTTAAACCCTTTCTAAGGCCTGCATAAAGGCTTCACAAATCAGTTATAAGCATATGTCATTCTATATAAAGGGTGGAATAAGGGTGATCAGTTGACACATGACAAAGCACCTCTTATCACCCTTAAATAGATAAGCTTTATACGTAATAAAGTGTGTTGATATTAAAGTGTGACCATGAATCCTGCATTCACTGGGCTTTGCTGTGCACACCTTTCTAAAATGTGTTGGTATTCACACTGCAGGGCTGTTGAAGGTTTTTTGCTAAGCACAGGTTTATGACTTCCTTCTCTCTTTCCATGTCAGAGAGGTGTTGATAAGGGAACATTGTGTGAGTTATTAAAATACACAAGGCTCTATTTATACAGAAAACTAATCTCCGAACCCCCCCCCCACAGCCCTGTTGCCCACTCACAACAGCCTGCTGTGGCGCTCCAATGAGATGAAAACAAACATGGAGGGGGGAGTAAACATGAATAAATGCTGACTTAATAAAGAACTCTCTATGAAAACAGCGCTCCAGAGACCTGGGGGGGCGTACAGCTGCACCTCTGAGGGGGCATGTGAGTCCTGGCGCTGGTCCACTGGGTCTGGCTTCACCTCGACCGGTCCGGACCTGGTTCTGCTGCGGAGCTCAGGAGCTCACATCCAGCCTGGGAGCATTAGTGTCTCAGCAGAGAGGAGTTAATCATATGAGGGCTGACCAAGTTTGTCAACTAATGAGTTATTGATCTGCCAGGATAAAAAATAAAAAAATACCAATGAAAACGAAGTAAACAGCGTGGAGGCCCTAAGCTGCGCTGACAGGGACCACAGCAAACCGTAGGGGGTCCAGCAGCCAGGCCATAGAGGTCACTGGGCTGCTGCTCACACAGGGGTCTTCTGGGCCCCTATTACAGACTCATCCATCTGTAATGGTCAGTGCCTGGAGGAGCAGAAGGAGCAAGATTACAGTACGCTACTTCCTGGTCTCGCTAACTGATGAACTGAATAACAGAGGGAGGGAGAGGAGGAGGGGGTAAGAGAGGGATGGCGTGACCAGGAGGAGAGGAAGAGTGCTCCTACTCATGAGAGACATTACACCCCACTGAGCAGCATCTCTGCATCTCTCTACCTTCTCAATATTATATGAAGATCCTAGATGTGAGTCAGCAATCAACTGCTAGAGATTTCTAGTGTCAGACACTGGCACCTCAGCCTTGAGTCACGCAATATCTGGCTTAAAGAGCTGGGTGTCTCGGAGTTGGAGGGGATCCTGCCAGTTGGTCTATTTCATTGCAATCTTTATTGGGAAATCACCCCTCATCCTATTGCTGAACATAGAGGGATGGGGAAGATGTGCATATCGGAAAGATGCTAGCTGGACTTTCTACCTTCCCATTGTTCAGTATCCAGTAAGCACTGCCCCTGTCCCATAGTTCTGTCCTGTCTGACTTGTCTGCATTATTCTGCTGAAGCAGTTTGACATTTCATTTGATTTCCCTAGTATGGAAGCAAGCTTAAGGACTTTATGAATTGCATTTCTCACAGTAAGAATAGGTCACAGAGGGGGCCTGCATGGCTCTGATTTGATGTTATTGCCAAAAATGGCCTGCTGTTCTGATCCTGGGCTGCAGTAAGCTTGTGTTTCTGCCTCCACTGGCCCCCCACTGCAAGCTAACCTAATCTATGCAATATTCTTCTAGTTCTCCCTGTTGGAGACAGAACATCAAAGCAGTTGTTCAGTCTGGATGGACGGACGGACTGGGCTGTCTGGAGTCATGTCTGGCTGACAGTTGAAACATGGTCTGGTTTGGGGGATTCTCAGGTTCTGATACTCCATAGGGAAAGTTGATGTGCAAGTGTTGGGTCTATAGAATGCGTTTGGCCCATTGCCACCTCCTTTAACTCTCTCGCTCACTCTGTGTCTCTGTATGGTAGTTTCAAAGCCATAGTGGACACAGTTTGACCTGCCTCACTCCCCTGCCCATCTGGTGACTGTTGAAGTAAGACTTGACCACTGTCGCCAAGACTACCGTCAACAGGAGACAGGGACATTACAGCTGAGCGACAGGGCAGGGGTGTGAGGGGGGTTCACCCAGGACATACACTGCGATCTGTCACTTGTCACTCTGTCCCTGTGGCTTGGCAGTGTCTGAACAGCGGAAGTTGGACTAGGTTTAGTGATTAGGCATGTCCTCTCTCTACCCCTGCTGCTTAGGACTCCCACCCTGCTGTTATTGGAACTGCTGCTGGAGTCTAGCCTCAGAGAGAACAGAGTTAAACAACATCTGCTGCTCTGCCAGATCTGTACACATTTTATGACCAATGAGATTGGTCCATATCATAAATCACTGCTGTGGGATTGGCTGACTCCTGCTCAGGGGTGAAGGGTAATTAAACACTTCCCTACATATTTATTTGGACAGTGAAACTAAAACTTTTAATTTGGCTCTATACTGAATCTAAACTTTTAATTTGGCTCATACCCCTCAAAAATGCTAACCTCCCCTGTTAATGGTAATGATGAGAGTCTAGCATGTCTTGGGGGTATGATCTTTGTGCCTTCAACTTTCTCACTCATCATTATTCCACAATTCATTCATGATTATCCATAATCATGGTAGCATCCACATTAATGTAGAAGTGTATAGAAACATATTATATTCTTATTTACATTAAGAGACTCAAATGACACAACATTATTTACCATTCATTTCTATTGGGAACAACATAATCTGAAACGCAATCAAAACAAACTGAAAATGCATCCAACAAGATTGTATCGTATCTAGTGTGATGTAGTCATTGCGTGCTAGGAATATGGGACCAAATACTAAGCTTTTGACTGCTTTAATACACACAAGTACATTTTTCAAAATTCTTATGACACCTTCAAATGAGGGGACTAGACACATTTAATTTCTAAACAGTAAAACAGATCTGTATGAAAATACCCTCAAATTAAAGGTAACATTCTGTACTGTTGCCTCATATGAAAAATGTGATCTCAAATCCAAAATGCTGGAGTATAGAGCCAAACTAAAAGTTATAGCTTCACTATCCAAATGCATATGCAGGGGAGTGTAGATGGTGCAGATGTACTAGGCTGGAGCAGACTTTGATTCCAAGTTACTCATCGTTTCCCTGGCAACTCTGACATGGTGGGAAAGCATGCGTGTTTGTTTTGGGTGCAGCAGTTTGTCGTGAATGGCTGAGACTTGTTTTCATTGTGATTGAATGAGAGAGTGATTGTCAGAAAGTGTTATTGTTGTGTTAGAGGAAGTTGAAGTGTCAGTGTTCTCCCGATCCGGGGCACACTGCAAACATTAGTAGGGTTGTCTTTCGTTTATTTTTTTCAGTCAGTTAAGAACAAATTCTTATTTTCAATGACGGCCTGGGAACAGTGGGTTAACTGCCTGTTCAGGGGCAGAACGACAGATTTGTACCTTGTCAGCTCGGGGGTTTAAACTTGCAACCTTCCGGTTACTAGTCCAACGCTCTAACCACTAGGCTACCCTGCCACCCCGTTACATGACAAAACATGTATTTTTACTGCTCTAAATACATTGGTAACCAGTGTACAATAGCAATAAGGCACTTTGTGGGTTTGTGGTATATGGCCAATATACTGTGCCACTGCTAAGGGCTGTATCCAGGCACTCTGTGTTGCGTGGCACTTAAAAACAGCCCTAAGCTGTGGTATATTGGCCATACGCCACCCCCCTCAGGCCTTATTGCTTTAGAATGATCTTGTATTCCCCCCTCATTCTGATAGAATGAGATGATAATGAAAGTACGTACCTGCCAACACCCTGTAGCAATGCAACAGTATAGACTGTGGGTATTTACACACAATCATGTTACAGTTAATGGGGGTGACATTTTTCCATGGCCAGAGCAGGGAGAGCAGAGCACAGCTCCGTGTCTCTGTGCGTTCAATTATTTCAGCGTAATGCTGCTGTGTGCAGAGGCCTGCTCCTCAGATTTGGAGTCGAGTCCAGGGGGATGTCCAATTTAGAAATGCTTGTTGACATCCTGCGTGATAGTCAGAAGATCTCGAAGTAGAATTGATTTGAAGGTTTTTTTAGGGCTATGCTTCGTTTAAAATAGCACTGATTTGTCCTTGAGCTACATTCTGCTGCCGTCTCTCAAAATGCAATCAAACCCCCAAATATTGAGTGACTTTCACTTTCTTCTTATTGCTGTAGAAAGCGCTAACTCTAGTTGGAAGCGGTGTTTTCAGTCTGGCCCTCTGGCTCCATTGTTGAGAGAGGGATTACATCTGTAGTGTTTCTGGGGGTTGTTCCAGCTTGGTTCATCACTGTGCGCTAACTACAAACACTCAACCATTCCCTCTCTCACAACCCACTGAATCCACACTATTTATAATAATGAGGCAGTGTTTTTCCTGTGTTTGTGTGATGGTGGAGGTGACAATGCGAAGTGGGACTCTGAGCCAGTAGTCTGAGATTGTATTGACGTGCCTTATTGGCGTGCTGTGTTCTTGGATAATTTCACATTGAGGTGGAAAGAACAGGGAGGTGATTATTAGGTGTTTAATTCAGTTGGATGGTGAGATGAGTTGAAGAGATTTTGGGTTGGCTGGTAAGCAGCAGTTCATTGGGGATAGAATGGAATGAGTGTGTGGATGAGGGAGGAATGTGGCTGTTTGTAGTGGATTTGCTGTGGGGCCAGTGGGAGAGAGCGTCCTGTCTGCCCGTGTCTTCCTGGCTGTATGTGGAGCCCCTACAGGGCTACAAGTCTGCCTTTGACAGGTCAGCCTCCTTCTACTTCACTGAGACAGACACATAGAGGACAGGGCAATGATGCAGCTCTCCCCCCTCTCTCTTTATCCCTCTTTCCCTCTCGATTGCTCTTCCCCTCTCCCTCTCCTTCTAAGGCTGGCTGCACTTGCCCCCGAGTGCCTTTGTGCTGGAGCTGAGGTACTCTGGTCCTCTTGTCTCTGACAGAGGGGAAGCCCGGGGATCAAAAACCACTATTGATCCCCAGCCAGCGCCAGCGGCCCAGTTTGCTGTCAGAGGCCATTGTCTTGTTCATTATGGGTTTTCCAGACAGCACAAAATCAATCAGCCTGACTTCATTTTGATCCCTGGCTGCCACTGACGTGCAAGAGAAGAAAGAAAAGGGCAGAGAGAGCGAGGACATGTCTGCCTGCCTCTGGGAGGTGGTATTAAGGAAAACGCAGATCTTGTTATTTCAAGGGAAATTGAAAAAAAAAGCTGTGTGCCCTTTGAGCTTATTTGACCACACTTTAACCTGAGTGTACTTGAGGCCTGCTGGGGAGGCCTGCTGTTTGTGTCCTTCAGAAGCAGCATACTCAGGCTGCAACACTAGCCTCACCTCCTTGCTACATAATTTGATTGAACGAGGGTTTAATGTGACAAAAGCCTGACTCATTCATCAACCTGACTGATGGATCAGGGTTAGAGCATCTCTGAGAACAATCGCAAAGTCGTGTGTGTGTTAATGAAAAGGGGAGACTGATCAAACGCTAGGGACACCTTGAGTTGAGCTAATGAATGCTCACCTGTATCACCTGGTGTTTTGATCAACCTTGTCAGCCGCCTAGACATTGCGAGCCCCGTGATCTCTGATCAGATGTTACAGGGAGTGACACTCACACCTTTAATCTCTACCATGGATGAAGCAATGGATTATAAAGCCTTCAAACTATCTTTAGATTCCATCCAGCGAATAAATGGGTTTTGATACGTTATTAGTGTGTCATATCAAATGTTAAGCATGCTCTAGAGATATCAGCAAAGGTCTATGTGGATGATAATGAGACTATAGGCTGGCCTGATCTGCTGACATAAGAACACTTCCAGGAAGAGATGTCCTATTCATTGACTAATGCATAGGTGACATCATCGTGACCTGTTGATATCAGTGTGACTTAATGTTCTGGCAGCGTCTAGCCCTCTCCTTGTCTTTGTCTCTTGATAACACTACCCCTTTTGAGAACATATGGTATTAATTAACGTCATGTTTCTACAGGGAATGGGTGGGATGTACAGTGGGGCAAAAAAGTATTTAGTCAGCCACCAATTGTGCAAGTTCTCCCACTTAGAAAGATGAGAGAGGCCTGTAATTTTCATCATAGGTACACTTCAATTATGACAGACAAAATGAGGGAAAAAAATCCAGAAAATCACATTGTAGGATTTTTAATGAATTTATTTGCAAAATATGTTGGAAAATAAGTATTTGGTCAATAACAAAAGTTTATCTCAATACTTTGTTATATACTCTTTGTTGGCAATGACAGGTCAAACGTTTTCTGTAAGTCTTCACAAGGTTTTCACACACTGTTGCTGGTATTTTGGCCCATTCCTCCATGCAGACCTCCTCTAGAGCAGTGATGTTTTGGGGCTGTTGCTGGGCAACACGGACTTTCAACTCCCTCCAAAGATTTTCTATGGGGTTGAGTTCTGGAGACTGGCTAGGCCACTCCAGGACCTTGAAATGCTTCTTACGAAGCCACTCCTTTGTTGCCCGGGTGGTGTGTTTGGGATCATTGTCATGCTGAAAGACCCAGCCACGATTCATCTTCAATGCCCTTGCTGATGGAAGGAGGTTTTCACTCAAAATCTCACGATACATGGCCCCATTCATTCTTTCCTTTACGTGGATCAGTCGTCCTGGTCCCTTTGCAGAAAAACAGCCCCAAAGCATGATGTTTCCACCCCCATGCTTCACAGTAGGTATGGTGTTCTTTGGAGGCAACTCAGCATTCTTTGTCCTCCAAACACGACGAGTTGAGTTTTTACCAAAAAGTTCTATTTTGGTTTAATCTGACCATATGACATTCTCCCAATCTTCTTCTGGATCATCCAAATGCTCTCTAGCAAACTTCAGAGGGGCCTGGACATGTACTGGCTTAAGCAGGGGGACACGTCTGGCACTGCAGGATTTGAGTCCCTGGCGGCGTAGTGTGTTACTGATGGTAGGCTTTGATATTTTGGTCCAAGCTCTCTGCAGGTCATTCACTAGATCCCCCAGTGTGGTTCTGGGATGTTTGCTCACCGTTCTTGTGATCATTTTGACCCCACGGGGTGATATCTTGCGTGGAGCCCCAGATCAAGGGAGATTATCAGTGGTCTTGTATGTCTTCCATTTCCTAATAATTGCTCCCACAGTTGATTTCTTCAAACCAAGCTGCTTACCTATTGCATATTCAGACTTCCAAGCCTAGTGCAGGTCTACAATTTTGTTTCTGGTGTCCTTTGACAGCTCTTTGGTCTTGGCCATAGTGGAGTTTGGAGTGTGACTGTTTGAGGTTGTGGATAGGTGTATTTTATACTGATAACAAGTTCAAACAGGTGCCATTAATACAGGTGGAGGACAGAGGAGCCTCTTAAAGAAGAAGTTACAGGGCCGTGAGATCCAGAAATCTTGCTTGTTTGTAGGTGACCAAATACTTATTTTCCACCATAATTTGCAAATAAATTCATTAAAAATCCTACAATGTGATTTTCTGGATTTTTAAAAAATTCTCATTTTGTCTGTCATAGTTGAAGTGTACCTATGATGAAAATTACAGGCCTCTCACATCTTTTTAAGTGGGAGAACTTACACAATTGGTGGCTGACTAAATACTTTTTTGCCCCACTGTATGTGCTCTGTGTACGTACAGTATGTGTGTGTGGTAATGTATTCGGAAAGTATTCAGACCCCTTGACTTTTTCCACATTTTGTTACATTACAGCCTTATTGTAAAGTTGATTTAATTGTTCTTTCCCCCCTCATCAATCTACACACAATGCCCCACAATGACAAAGCAAGAACAGGTTTTTAGACATTTTTGCAAATGTATTAAAATAAAAAACTGTTCATCTTTCCCTCAACCTTGACTAGTCTTCCAGTCCCTGCTGCTGAAAAACATCCTCACAGCATGATGCTGCCACCACCATGCTTCACCGTAGGGATGGTGCCAGGTTTCCTTCAGACATGATGCTTGGCATTCAAGCCAAAGAGTTCAATCTTGGTTTCATCAGACAAGATACTTTTGTTTCTCATGGTCAGAGTCATTTAGGTGCCTTTGGCAATCTCCAAGTGCGCTGTCATGTGCCTTTGGCCAGACGGAAGCCACTCCTCAGTAAATCTACCATAAAGGCCTGATTGGTGGAGTGCTGCAGAGATGGTTGTCCTTCTGGACGGTTCTCCCATCTCCACAGAGGAACTCTGGAGCTCTGTCAGAGTGACCATCAAGTTCTTGGTCACCTCTTTGACCAAAGCCCTTCTCCCCTGGTAGCTCAGTTTGGCCAGGCAGCCAGCTCTAGGAAGAGTCTTGGTGGTTCCAAACTTCTTCCATTTAAGAATGATTGAGGCCGCTGTGTTCTTGGGGACGTTCAATGCAGCAGAAATGTTTTGGTACCCTGCCCCCTCAACAGAATCCTGTCTCAGAGCTCTACGGACAATTCCTTCGACCTCACAGCTTGGTTTTTGCTCTTACATGCACTGTTAACTGTGGGACCTTATATGGACAGGTGTGTGCCTTTCCAAATCATGTCCAATCAATTTAATTTACCACAGGTGGACTCCAATACAGTTGTAGAAACATCTCAAGGATGATCAATGGAAAAAGGATGCACCTGAGCCCAATTACGAGTCTCATAGCAAAGGGTCTGAATACTTATGTAAATAAGGTATCTGTTTCGTTTTGAATAAATTAGAAAATATGTCTTAACCTGTTTATGCTTTGTCATTATGGGGATGTTGTGTGTAGATTGATGAGGAAGACAATTCATTTAATCCATTTTAGATCAAAATGTGGGAAGAGTAAAAGGGTCTGAATACTTTCTGAATGCAGTGTATGTGACCATGTTCTTTAACTAACCCCTCTCCTCCCCAGAGTGTCCAGTGAACGCGGACCAGCAGGAGCGAACCCTGTTGACGGGAGTGTTCAGCGTCAGGAAGGGAAAGACCCAGCTGCACAAGTGGGCAGAGCGCCAGGTCCTCCTGTGTGGAACCTGTCTGATTGTGGCCTCCGTCAAAGATAGCCTGACGGGGAAGATGCACATCCTGCCCCTGGTGGGGGGAAAGGTGAAGGGTTAGAGGTCAGGGGTTGGAGAGATTTTTTTCCAAGCCCACACATTCCCCAGGGGTCAAAGAGAGACAGAGACAACAGCAGATCACAGATACAACAACACAGCTGGGACTGACAGACGGACAGCGGGGATGCACTGTACAGCACAATGAGAAGGGAGCAAATACATACATGCTGTGTTTACACAGGCAGCTCAATTATGTTAGTTTTCCCAATTATTGGCGAAAAAGCTGATTTGATTGGTCAAACAACCAATTAGTTTAAAAAAGATCAGAATTGGGCTGCCTGTGTAAATGCAGCCATAGACATGCACATTCAGGCACACTTAAGTGTCTCTGCCTTACATGGATGGAGCCAGTAGACACCATAATGCCTTATAATAGTTTCTTTGGAACATCAGTGGCTGTGTCTGTCCTCCTCAACATCTCTGTTCTGTATGTTCAGGTGGAGGAGGTGAAGAGGAGACAGCACTGTCTGATGTTCAGCTCAGCCGGACCTCAGGCCCAGACATACTTTGTTAACTTCGACACACTGGCAGACTATCAGAGGTGGCATCGGCAGGCTTCAAAAGTAAGTGTGTTTACCTGTCAGAGTTGTTATGTAGGACAATCTGTGTGCCAAAGCTTTGTGTTTGTTTTCCCTGATCAATTATGCAAGGTGTCTGTCAGGAAACACAGTGAGGGGTTGTCCTGGTTGGTTCCTCTGGGCTGGGATTCAGAGTGTACAGTGTGCTGAGAGGGCAGAGTTACAGAGTGCCCACTACCTGGTCTGTCCTCCAATCAGAGTCCTGCTGTGGACCACATGTGACCTCTGTGATTGGCTCTACTGCGATGACAGAGGACCAGCCGTGTCTGGCTTTGATTAAACAACTGGCTAGGGAGGGTGCATGGGTTATTGATTGTGTCTGTGTTTCTGTGTGCTTGCACGTGGGACTCAGTACAACTATATGGGGCGGCAGGTAGCCTAGTGAGCGTTGGACTAGTAACCGAAAGGTTGCTAGATCGAATCCCCGAGCTGACAAGGTAAAGATCTGTCATTCTGCCCCTGAACAAGGCAGTTAACCCACTGTTCCTAGACCATCATTGTAAATAAGAATGTGTTCTTAACTGACTTGCCTAGTTTAATAAAGGTTAAAAAAAATGAAGTTAGTGTCCTCAGCCCCTCTCTCTGTCCCTCCCTGACAGCTCTGCTCCTCTCGCTGTGCCTCTAATTTCTAAATTAATGGTCATTGTGTCCCAGCCCCTTACTGGGCCCTAACGAGCTCTGTGAATGCCTCCATCCAGGCACACAATGAGATCTGTGAATGCCTCCATCCAGGCACACAATGAGATCTGTGAATGCCTCCATCCAGGCACACAATGAGATCTGTGAATGCCTCCATCCAGGCACACAATGAGATCTGTGAATGCCTCCATCCAGGCACACAATGAGATCTGTGAATGCCTCCATCCAGGCACACAATGAGATCTGTGAATGCCTCCATCCAGGCACACAATGAGATCTGTGAATGCCTCCATCCAGGCACACAATGAGATCTGTGAATGCCTCCATCCAGGCACACAATGAGATCTGTGAATGCCTCCATCCAGGCACACAATGAGATCTGTGAATGCCTCCATCCAGGCACACATTGAGATCTGTGAATGCCTCCATCCAGGCACACAATGAGATCTGTGAATGCCTCCATCCAGGCACACAATGAGCTCTGTGAATGCCTCCATCCAGGCACACAATGAGATCTGTGAATGCCTCCATCCAGGCACACAATGAGCCGTGGAGAAAAAAGGCAACTGAAAAATGAAAATCCAATTAGTAGTAGATCCATGTCAAGGAGCTCTCTCTCCCTCTCTCTCCAGCTCTCTCTCCTCACTACCTACCTACCTATCACTGTGGTGCGGATCACTGAGCTGGAGTGGCCCTGTTACTATGGGAGCAGTTTAGGAGAGTTAGACATCAGAGGTTCCTATGGCGACATGATTGGCTGGAGATGAAGACAGAGAGAGCGAGAGGGGAGGGAAGGCTGAAGAAGAGAGTGGGAGAAATAGAGAGAGATGAAGGGGGAGTGAGAGAGAAGAGAGAAAGAAAGAAAAATAGAGATGTAGGGGGAGTGAGAGAGAAGAGGGAGAAAGAGAGAGATGTAGGGGGAGTGAGTGAGAGAGAAGAAGAGAGAGAGATTTAGGGGGAGTGAGAGAGAAGAGGCATTGAGATGAAGGCAGAGAGGTGAGGTGGGGCTAAGATTTATTTTTTAAATCTTTATTTAACAAGGCAAGTCAGTTAAAGAACAAATTCTTATTTTCAACGACGTCCTAGGAACAGTGGGCGAACTGCTTTCTTCAGGGGCAGAACGACAATTGTTTTTACCTTGTCAGCTCGTGGATTCGATCTTACAACCTTTCGGTTACTAGTCCACTAGGCTACCTGCCGCCCCAGATTAAGAGATGAAGATGGAGGGGAGGATTGAGATAGAGAAAGGACTGGAGGGGCAGAGAGAGATTGGAGGGGCAGAGAGAGATGAGGGGAGAAGAATTAGAGGAAGAGTGGATAAGATGGTGGATTTGGGGCAATACTCATGCCAGGCTGGACACAATCAAGCCCTTGTTTCAGTGTGTGTTTCTGAATCAGTGGGGGGGGGGGGCTGTGCTGGCTGGCTAATGGCTCCTTGCTCTGACAGTGGCAAGTGAGTAGTTGGGCAGTTGTGAGTGGCCTTGTGGCGTGCCCAGTTCCTCCCAGACAGAAAGGCTTTTGGAGGCTGTCTGAATGCACACAGGGAGGAGGGGGTCATCTTCCACAGCCACACACACAGGGCATTAAGAGCTCCCACTACTGCCTAGCTGGCCTCTACCCCACAGGCTTCTCTCCTCTCTCAGGCCAGTCAACATGCAGGTCACTTCCCCAGCCTTTCTGTCTATTTCAATCTCTTTTCTCTCTCATTTCTCCTTCTCTCTCTCTCTCCTTCTCTCTCTCTCCTTCTCTCTCTCTCTCCTCTCTCAAATCTCTTCATCTGTTTCTCTCTGACCAGCGCTGAATGGCCTTTTAACAGCCAGCTGTTGAGTACTCTAAGATTTTGTCTTTGTTTATCCCTAAAAGCAATGATGTGACGACATGCTTTGCTGGGCAACCAATCTATTTCCTGGGGTGTTGCACAGTATGCAGTCCTGTGGTGGATTGAAGCGAGCATGTTTTCAGACTGAGAAATGTGTTAAGCTACAACCCCCAGACAGACAGTGTCCTCCCTGTGCTGACAACTATACAGTCTTATCTTTTCAGAGCTGAAGGAAATGCTGTTCAGCTGCATTCTGCACATGTAGATAAGTGAGCAATGACTGTGTGAGCACAGCCAATGAAACGCGATGGCGGGACTGGGTGCAAAAAATCTAGACTAAAATCCGATTTAGTCAGGGGTGAAAGTAAGCCAGAGTGGTCCAGTACGGAGTCCTGGCCAAATAAATAGGAAGGGTCCACCGTCCCGGTAAAACATGAGCCTGTCATAATAATTCAAACAGATTACAAGAAAAATGTAGGCTATTACACTATTTATCATTAGTCATGTGAAAGATTTGCATATTGACTTGAAGAGGTGTGGAATATTGC